>NW_027472583.1:34822500-36072500 GCF_030347505.1 Rhynchophorus ferrugineus
GGGATCTTCTTGGCCGTCCTGTGCCACCAGCACGACACCTTCTAATCGAGATGTTATATACGCATTTGTAACCTGAACAACATCATTTTAATAAAGTACTGGACCCAGTTGGTATATTATACATACCTCAGGAGCATACCGTTCTAGCAGATGAGGTTCGGTGGCTTTTACATATGGTACTGAAGCTACCATTCTTTGCCACAATGACAGTAAATAATGCACACTATTGGGAGCACATTGTAACATTTGTAAACTTTGTATCTACAATGAAATCATACAGCCACTGTTCATGCACGCCACTCAGAACACAATGAACACTTTGAGATGGTATCTCAAAGCAGTTCACTGTGATCCTCAATAATTTACCGTAAATTTCGTGATTAGTTGAATTGTTTCTGGATAGTACTCAACCATAACCAGCTCGCCCAGCTGGTAATTGCTCTTCAACCTGGCCAAAAGCCTACAAAACTCATGATAATTGTTTGGATCTCCCAGACCCTCGGAAATTTGGAGGATTTGTTTCACACCACTTACTAAATTAGCTAAGAATTTCGCTCTAAAATGTCATCATTATTATAAACCTATCGTTTTACCCTCCTGATGGTCTACCTTTCAGAATTACTAAACAAAGACCTCCTAACGGAGGCCAGTTGTACTAAACATGATAGAGAGAGATGAGCTAAATTGGGCGGTAAAGTGTGATATAGATCGAAGAAGAGCTTTAGGGTGGTAAAGTCCAAAAATGCCGGCCTCCAACTGGTCGGTATCTGGACAGTAGAAAGGTCATCGGTGGACTCGTCCGTTGACGTTCCTACAATCAAACGTTCTAGAGCCTGACTTAGGCCTCAACCTTGGGCAGTTTACCGATAAAGTCGAAAGTTAAACAATTCTGTGCCAATTTCAATAGCTGGTTCATGAGACCATGCTGATGTTCATCATTAAAATCAAGCCTTTTCGCGTTATCCCTGGCATTGGATAACAAACTACATGCGAGTCTACAAGGTATAACGCATTAGTAGGCACATTGGTAACAATACTCCAATAAAACTAATAACCTGAATATTTCGAAGAGTTGCGTGTCCCTGTATGAAGAAGCTACTTTTCTGTGTTTTGTTACAGATTTATTAGCTTCAACCTCAGATATTTGATTCATCTCAACTGTTAACTGTGAAAGAAACTGCACACCTATCATACAATGTTCTGCTGATCCCTAAGTTTCAACAAAATATTTTTAATTAATTAGTAAGTTAAATTATTTAAAAGTATACAATTTTACATATAAATAACAGTGACGGTACTAGGTTGAATTTCAGTTATAAAAATAATCATTTAACAAAAAATCAATCATTAAAAGAACCTATATTTTACAAACTTAAAAAAGTCTTGATACACAATTCAATATGATTTTGAAGAACTGAAGATATACTCTATTAATTATTTTAAATTTACAGTAACAATTCGAGTTTTTCAATAAGGACAGGTAGGTGTAAAATTTAAAGGAAACAAGCTGTATACCTCCACACAACAAAATTATTTATATATTTTAAAGGTCCATCCATCTAATACCATCATCATTGATACATAGCCAACGGTCGGGGAGAGTATCTACCTCTCAACCAGTACACTGCTGTTTTACAGATGTATGTCTGTACCACAGATGTTTTGCACTAATTCTCATTACAACCACTCTGGCCTCGTCCTCGGACTTTTATTTTTCAGGTAGCCGGTAAACCGTTCCTCAATTGTGCAGTAATTATATATTTAATTCATTATGTCTAATATAATTTTGAAGAAACATATAAAATTTGCCTTAAACATAAATGTAATATAGTGTCCAAGTATTGATGCTATACAGAAGAATTGACAAGATGAGCATTCAGAACAGTCTAATTTTAGTCTTGGTTGTAGTTTCCTCTTTTCCTTCTCAGTCACCATCCTAGAGAAGCAAGTTTCTGCATCTTAGCCGATTCAACTTATTACTTCAGTAGTACATGCACTTTTGTGTCCTGTGTTACTGAGCCCAAGTATTTAACTTCTAATGTAAGCTTTAACAGCATGAACAGTACAGTTATGTAATATAAAATCATTCAAAAATATTTTGGGCCTTCTTACAATCTACTACATGAATTCAGCTAAATTTGAGCGGTGGCCTGTATTTAAGAGCCTTAGCGACTTATTGGCAACAAAGGCTTTAGAAAACATGACATAACAAGAAAAAGTCTAGTGGGGTAAAATCACACGACCTTAGAGCTTAATTTTAAATGTGTATTATTCACTAAGATCTTAGCATCATATTTAATCATCTTACTAAAAGATAACCAATCCCTAACATAGTTTATGCAGAATGTCCATTATGGTAGCTGTTATATAGCATGTAGTACCGACCTGTTGGAACCACATGTCATCAACATTCAGATAATTTATTTTGATCCAAAAAAAATGTTTATTCATGCCATTCATCCAAAATTCATATGGGCCATCTGGTGAACCTCATGTGGAGATTAATCCACATATGACCATTACCTATTAACACAGCCATTCCTTCAGTAATGTACACCATCAATCAATCATTTCTTTGACAATGTATTGACAGATTATTTACTGAATAGTTTCGAATTTAGCCCCCAAACTCTGAGTAGACTTTACAGACTTTAGATAGGGACAATGTCTCAATTAACTAGGTATATACTTATTTCAATAATATAGTTTTATGATTTAAGTGTGCTGCCCAACCATGTAACCCAGCATGGTAATTTAGCATCAGTAACTAAATAATCCATAAGTTAGACAAAAAGACATGACAGGCTGCCAACACCAACCCATCCCAATTGAAACCTGCTGTATATTAATAGTGAATCCAGAGATGTGCTAAAAACTCCCTCTTAAAGCACCTATGACAAATCTTAAATTAAATTTGATATTACTGTAATTTAACTTATATATTATTGAAATAATAAAATCTATCCTCAGTGGAGTCAAGTTCCTCACAAAACAAAACCCATTATTGATACATGTAATTTAAAATATATTTTTCTTATCTTATTAATAATTGTACCTGTAAAAATGTTCCAACATCAGCTATAACATTCCTAAAAACAAAATCACCCTTAGGGCTGTCAAACCATCCTAATTTTGTAACTCTAGCAAAAAGTCCCACTAAAGCCTGGATCACAAAAGGTGCCAACTTTGGCCTATTTGCTAAATAATTTAAGACATAATTCCGTATATCCATTTTTTGCTGGACAGTTATGTCTACAAGAGTATAAATATAATCATATAAATATAAAACCAACCACTAAAGTTGTTTACTTGTACTTCTTGATACCAGCTTTGTCAATGTAGAAGCAGCTAATGTTTGGGCAAAAGCAGAATCTGCTCTCTCCAGTAATAATTGACATTTTGATAAAGCTTCTGGGCTCTCTTGAAACACTACAAGTGCCTTCTCAGCCCCTATTCTTATGTCAGTATCTGATGTTTCATAAAGTTGCTTGCAAAGATGTTCAATCTGTATAATCTCCTTTTAACATGCAATAAAAAGAAACAAACTCATATTACATTAATACAAACAGTAACAGTACAAATAAGTATTCATGTAATCTATTGATATATATTTGGCTATCTAAAAAATACGTATTTCTTAAACACACTATTAATTTGATATCAACATAACCATGGTCTCCTTAATGTTTCTTTACAAAAAATCAGTCATTTTATATTGAAGGACAAACAAAAATACAAACAACGAAACGTTTGAAAACGTCCTCAATAGGAAATAAAATAAAACATCATCCAACAGAGCTTTTAATTATGTTAAAACCTTAGAAATTGTGTGAGAGAGATGAACATCCTGGATAACCATTTGAAGGCTGTTGAAATATCTTACCTGTTCGTCAGCCATTTCCAGCCCTATTCATTTGATTTGCGTTTTCGTGTGTTTTACAAGGACCAAAGATACTTTGCGAATATATAATCCTAAACTCTCACTTGTACCCCACAATCACCCGTAAAAAAACATAACGCAAAAATTACAGTTGCGCCCTCTGAAACTATTTCATTCCCATTTGACCGCCAAATTTGAAAACAAATATAATATTGACACAATATTTAAATAACTATTCCACACTTTGATTGATTTTTCACACCACTAATTCTGTATTTTATATTCAAAATATTTTATGTAAATGTTATGAATTATAATAATATAATACTTATGTACGTAATATGCAACTGAACATACTGTCAAGTATATTAAAAAAATTATTTACACTTTTTAATATAATATAAATATTTCTACACACATATATAATCTGAAGCATAACTGAATTCACTCTCGTAAATTATAAAATTTACAAAAATATATTTTTATTTTCCAAATATTTTTGAGATAATATGAAAAAAATTGTTTGAAAACATAAAACATAGAAATATGAAATGGAAACTTAAATGGGCACGCCCGTAACAAAGTTTTTGGCGTCCGGATCCACAGAATAACCATAGAATAGAGAGACTCTATTTATAGTATATTTCTCTATTCTATGATTTCTCTCTTTCTAATATTCTCTATATTTCTATTTTATGGTCCAAATCACTAGATAGCCGGAGGTAAAAAGATTACAGATATCTTTTCTATATGTTTGTATGTTTCTTTTATTGTAGTGTTAGGAACAATCGACTGAAATCGACTATCGACTGTACAGTAATTGACTACTTTTTACCAGCGACTATTTCAGTCGCTATTTTTGGTTCGACTGTTTTTACTAGTAACTGTTTTCAGTACTGTCTTCAGTCGCTATTTTCGGTCCGACTGATTTTATTACTATTTACTATGGACTGTTTCAGTCCTCTACTTTTAGTTACTATTTTCGATTCTACTAGTTCATTCGACTGATTTTTAACGTCCTCGCCTTCCGTCCTAGCCGCGACCTTGAAAGTAATGCGCCGAATTTATGCTTATAGATTTATATGTAACATGTGTTTTTATCTTTTTTTTTGTAGTTTGCTTGTGAATAACTATATATTGTAAATTAATATAGCAGCATTTTGCAACGCTAGTTTTCGAGGATAAAAAAATTAAATTGTAAATTATAAATAGTAAGATACTTTTGACTGGCACAATACATAGCACAATAACTTTCACAATTTTTGTCTAAGCCTCTTGTTTATCGAAACTTTTTTCCTAAAATCTTGAAAACTAAAATTGGGTTACAAAGGTTTCAGAAATTGCATAGATCCAAAAGATTTGAAGAATTTTTTACAATAGCAGTTGTTAAATTTCTGTTAAAAATATTAACCGTAAAAGGTGAGTAAAGTATATTAAATATTTGTAATAAATACATTTTTTGATAGGAAAACTCTACTTTAATATTCAAAAATTTATTTTATTGGCTATTAAGAACACCATAGTTTTTATTTGTTAACGAATGGACTATCTTAACAGAATGTGTTCAACTTTTAAAGTCCATCGAAATAATGACCACCGAGTTATCTGGTGAAAGATATCCCAACGGTGTCTTTAATTATACGGTTAATAAGAGGATGGAACATTCCATGAAATCCAGGATTTTAACAAGTGAACGGGTTTTTTCAAAATCTGGGCAAATAATTAACGATCGAGGAAAGATCGCCTCACGGAAAAGTTGAACATGATAATAATCACAGTAATTTAAAAATATTTCCGTTCAAAAATAAAGAAAACTATTATTTAAAAAGGGCCTGGTAGTTATTGTACGGTCATTTTTAGGTTCATCATGGATTAGATTTTTCAATGATTAGGTATACGTTTACATTTTATTTAGTATTTATGGTTATTGAAAATCTTTAGTTTTTAGGTTTTATTTAAGTTGTATTGTAACATTTATATTTATTATGTTATTTAAAAATAGCAATTAATAAATTAAAGCAGGATAAAACATTTGTGGTGTTATTATTCCATTCCTTTTTACACATCCACAGAACATTCATTATAAACGTAGTCCTACTTCCTTTAAAATTATATTATTTATTACATGATAATAGAAATTAGTTTTTTTTTCCTTTTCTTTTTTAAAATTATCACTAGAATGAATATATATACATCTCTGTCTCGCTTATACTACCATTGAAGAATATAAAGACATTTAAAATTAACTGGTCCAAGTATTTATGTCCGTCCTTTCCTATCTCACATTTTGTACAGATAAGAATTCGTACATCTGACATAACGAATGTAATAAAACAGTGGAAACGCGAATTTGACTGAAAATAGTAGTTATTAAGTCGCTATTTTTTTGACTATCGGCTGTTTTGGGACTATCGACTGTTTTGAGTCGATAGTTCCCAACGCTATCTCATTGTATATAATTGCAATTGTAAGGTTGTTGTTATAACTTATTTCTGTAGCATTTAAGGTAAATATTATTAGTTTAAATGTAAAATCATAATATGAGTGTTATTTTGCTGGATGTGAAGATTCAAATAAAATTAATAATTTTTTTGAAAACGTCTTACATATATCCTACATGAAGTTTTCGAACAGAAAGGTTTATTCTTTGCATTTGCAGACCGAACAAATGATTGTGGACCTAAAATGTGTAATAAATATCATAACAGATGCTTACTAATAAGAATGAAACAGTATAACATCAAAATAATTAGATACTGCCACATTTGCAGGTAATATCACAAACAAGAATTATTTTATATATTTTTGCAGTAAGTTATATTATTTAAGTTAATGATACCAGGAACTTATTTTAATTAATTTGTGTAGGAAGCTATCTCTAAACTTTTTTTATTTATTGGAAACAATGTACTGAATATGCACAATATACTGAGCAAAGGCAATGTAATAAGTAATATATGTTGCTTGTTCTGGTGAATGAAAAAAATAAATACAATTGCCAAGGGCAAAAATGGAAAATTTTATATGACTACATAATATGGATGGCTTCCAAATAATTAATTACATATAAAAATATATAAAGAAAAGGAGTTATCAAAGTTGTAACATGTATTTACTATATTCAGTAAAATCAAATATATTTTCATATTTATATAATAATAATTTGTAATTTCAATAACAATGTACATTTGTAAAACGAGTTATTAGTTTTTTAAAAATGTTTTATACAAATGTTTATTAGTGTTTAAATAAAACATTTTATTATTATTATTTTTTTTCCTCCCGTAGTAAATTAATCCGATCTGCGAGCCCTCCTTTGGATCAGACGAACAAAATTCGTTAATAACTTATACATGAAAGATTATGTCTGTCGATTCTGTGGCTGAAAAAGGTAAATGAGATTTGACAATTGACATATATGACAGTTCTGTTTTAATGTGTTAATAAAAGGTGAAAGTTTTTATATTTTAGTTTTTTGTTAGAAGTGTTCAATTTATTTAGGTATATTTGAAAAAATAACTTTATATCAAAATATTTTAATTGTGAACCTGTAAACTGTTAAACAGACATCATGGATCACAACAGTGGCGATGAAGGTTTGAATGTTTTAAATGTCGATTTGATTTATAAACTAAAACCAAACAAATTTTTCCTTAGATACCACTGTATCTAAAAAACAAAGCAATGTTTTGGCACTACATGGAAATGAGAGGACGATGAATTTAAACCCTTTAATATTGACAAACATACAAAGTTCCCATTATTTTAAAGGTAAGATTTGCATATATTCATGTATTTAAAGTTTTTAAATTATAATTTATCTTTGGCAGTTAATCTTTATGAATTGAAGACCTATCATGAAGTTGTAGATGAAATATACTATAAAGTCAGTCATTTAGAACCTTGGGAAAAAGGATCTAGAAGAACCTCAGGTTTGTAGAAAAAATTTTTCTTCAATAGTTTCATAATCATTGACTTAAGTTCTTGTTAAATGATCTAAACTATATTTCTAGGTCAAACAGGGATGTGTGGTGGTGTTAGAGGTGTAGGAGCTGGAGGTATTGTCTCCACTGCTTATTGTTTGTTATATAAGCTTTTTACTTTAAAATTGACTCGTAAACAATTGAATGGATTAATAACACATTGTGATTCACCATATATAAGGTAATTAGACTGAATTTGTGATATTACTGTTAATTGTAAAATATTTTTAGGGCTTTAGGCTTCATGTATATAAGATATGTGTTACCTCCTAGTAGTTTATTAGAATGGTATGAAGATTATCTTGAGGATGAAGAGGTGCGTACATAAGGTAGAGTGGTGCCTATCTTTATTTAATCAATCTTTTTAGGTATATACATGAGAAAATTGTCACCAATAAATGACCTTTTAGTAATTTTCAAGCAAATATGGTATCACCCATATCTATATACTCATTTAATACTTTACCATTTATATTTAAACTTAGTTTACTATTTAAGTTAAATACCAAAATCATAAAATATTTATGGATGATATTGTTTTATGTTTTTATATAATGGTAGCATTCAAATTTTAATAAAAAATGTCATTATTGGATAGACTAACTGAAAGTGTAGTCATAAAACTATTATTGCTTGTTATTGAATATGTTTGAGTTACAGGAATTGGATGTTAAAGCTGGTGGTGGGCAAAATATGACTATTGGTCAAATGCTGAGGCAATGGCTGGTAAAATTGGAATGGTTCTCTACATTATTTCCGAGAATTCCAGTCCCAATACAGCAAAAAATTCAAAAGTATCTAGAGGTAGAAATAAGATGTTCACAATCTTTAATTGTCAGTTCAATTGCAATTTTATGCAGGCAAAATTTCCTCCACAAGCAGTTCAAGCTGCTCAACAAAGAGCCAGGGAAGAGCGAAGATTTGATCGAGAACGCCCGGCTCGTGAAGATCTCAGAAGGGACTTTTTGCGAGATGACAGAGAGCGCCGAGATGATCGCAGAGGCAGGGAGAGGTAGGTTGAAAAAGGTAACAAAGTGCTCGAATTATTAATGAAGAATGTCAAGACCTCAAATACGTCAAATTTAATCACCCTCATTGCTAGGCATCGAGATGATTATGAAAGAAGGGACCGTAAACATAGAGAGAAAAGTCGAAGTCCCCATAGAAACAAGCACAGACATCATAGCAGAGAGCGAGATAGAAACGACAAACATAGAGAGGACAGATACAGGGCTAGGGATCGGTATTAGATGGATTGAGAAAACACCAGGCTCAGTACTCTAAAGCCGATAGAAATAGAGTGTAGATTTTTTCTGCGCTATACAATTCTGTATAACAAAACGTTCTATGATATTTATTGTACTCAACAGATAATAACGGAATGGAGCTCATAGACGTTTTGTTATATATATTATTGTTTTTATTTTCCTGAGAATTTCTAATTATATTTAATTTCTTATGTAGTTATGAGTAAGAATGTTGTATGATTTACCTCAATTTTAGTTTTTATCATTATGAAAATGTCCAGGAAAGATGAAAAAGAAATTTGTACAATATAATTGTTTTGTAATAAAAACATATAAACTTACAATATTGTGCTATTTCATCCTCTTGAATTTTAGCTATCACTAGCTAATCCAACGAAGTTCGTACTTCGTAAATAGTAATTCAATGAGTGTCGGTTACTTATTAGCTGAACTAAATTTATGATTTTTTTTAATACAATGAATACAAAATAAATATTAAATTCAGTACTTTATTAAGACAAAAACCAACTATCAATTGGTTTAATTTTCTTCATTGAAGCACCTTATGACACACGACATTTTTTGTTTCTTTATCAGGTGCAAGAACAAATAGAACTGACTACCAGAAAAACATGGATTTTCTTAGTTAAGACCACAAAGAGTCAAGGATTGGCCTTGTGATTTGTTTATCATCATGGCGAAAGCAAGACGGATCGGGAACTGAATTCGTTTAAACTCAGAGGGCATATCCGTTGAGATTCTCGGAATCATCTTTAAATTTTCCTTAAGTATCGTGGCTTGAATCATATTATTCATCAGTTTTTTTATCACTAAGCGCGTTCCATTGCATAATTTTGGTTGATTTAGATTTCAAAGCATGATGATTACCGAGCTCGCCTTCAGATGTAAATTGTACTGTGCTAAACGAGACACATCCAAGGAACTTAAAAATTCACTTGGATAATTAGTGGCTTCGTCTTCATTTAATACACAGTAGATAGATTTGAATGAATGTAGAGTACCAACGGTCTGATTCTGAATTATAACCTTTAAGCCATCCACATCTTTATTATTAACCGTCAAAATTGCTCGCTCACCATTTGGTATTTGTGTGGTTAGCAATGATGTTCGGAAATACTTTGCTGACGATCTCTTCTTTTGATGAGATGAAATTGCAAAAATTCTAAGGAAATGTAATCAATCAGCTCGATTCTTTGACAGGAACACTACCGTTACCGATAGTCAGCAACTGCTTGGAAAAATCTGCAGCATACGGATGGTCGCTGAACAATGCAACTCCTACATTTACTGTCAGTTGAAGTTTCTTCACAGCACCACAGATTCGATGATTTGAGACAAGCGTTTATTTCATCGGCAGCTGTCGATGTTGGAAGTGTTTGGCGAAAATCGCCAGAAAGTAAAATATTTGCGCCAGCAAAAATTCTCGAGTCATTGCGCACATCTTTTAAGGTTTTATCAAGAGCTTCCAACGCGCGTTTGTACGCCATTGTACATTCGTCCCAGACAATTATTTTTGCGGCCATTACAGAGTGTTTTGCAATGTTACATGTCGGTTGTTCAGTAGTTAGAAGATTTAATGGCAATTTTAGTGCTAAATGAGCCATACAGCATCCTTCTAACAACTTGGCCGCTATTCCAGAATAAGCAACTGCTACCGCAATTTCGGATCTCGCACGGACAGTGGCCAAAATCACTGGCATAAGGAATGTCTTTTCAACTCCACTAGAGGCATCCAGGAAAAATAAGCCAACATTTTCATCATCAATTACATTAATTAATGTATTATAGACTTCTTTCTATTCTGGATTCAACAGTAGTAAATTATTTTGAACTGATTGGTCTAATTTATGTCAATCATATTCACGTTTATGTTCCAATTCTCTGTTAAAAGCGTCTCTATTCCGCGATCTGGCGTTGGCATTTCTAACTTTTTTTAAATTTCAGTTTGTTAGTCAAACTGCCACACATGAGGTAACACATATCTTCAATCAAGAGCAAAGCCGGGTTATGCATCTCCTCATTCACCTCAAGATCAGGATTCCTTACCACGGATTCAATGTGTTTTCTCACATTTTGTATTTGTTCGACAAGTCACGTGGATTAGATAGAAAGCGTATAGAGATGATGATAGCAAATAATGTGCGTATCTGCAGTGTACCATTAACAGTTCGTAGCGATTCAAATGATGTCGGCCCACGAAGATTTACTAGCAGTAACCGCAAATAGAAACATTCATCATTCCTTGGATGAACTGTGTAAATACGACCAAGAGCATTAGTAGAACGCATATCCGAATAAATCGGTCAGGAACGGCATCCAAAAAAACGTTAATGTCGTCGCTGGAAGTGTTTCAGCAGCATTTAACGCTGTGAAATATGCTCTTTGACCGTTCTCCAGATGCATCGCCAAATATACAACAGTTACCTCATTGCAGTTCATATATCCAACTTGATAGAGCGTAATTTCATCGTTGATATTGGGCATTTGAATGCCAGGAACGGCCATATCGCTGCCCTTCGTGACATATATGTAAATGTATTTAATGGACTTCATCGAATTGCAATCCTCAACGTTACAATGCGCCTTGAATGTTTTGGAAAGAAGTGGCGAATATGGAACGATCCAAATATTGTCAACCATGCAAGGTTATTAGAATCATCAAAAGAATCAAACCATCTGATGTTATGTAGTGAGGTACAGTTAATAAAAAATACAGCAGTGACATGTATAAATATTATTTCACCAGAGACTAAGATAGGGCCGATGAGGTCCTCCTAGTTATATACCTAGATTTAAGTTATCATAAAAACAAATGGTAGGTTAGTCGGAAACGACTAGTAACAATGTAATAATTAAATAATAAAAAAAAGAAGTCACAAAAATTCTGAACGTACTCTATGTCAGGCACACAAAAATGGCTCATAAACAAACTGAAAAAAAACCATAGAAACAAACAACCGCGTTATAGAAATGAGATAATAAAGTGGCAATTCAAACGAACCAATCAAAAAAGTGGTCTCAGTGCCTATATCGGTATAATACTCTTTAACTACGGCACATGCTCGTGTTAAAGGCACAGGGCTGGATAAGGATCCTCCTCCTTCACCAAATCAGTTCTAATAATACCCTTATTTAAATATTTTCTTTAATTTGGTAGGAGAGTTTGCCGTACCGACGGGTTAACATTAAATGTATGAGAGGTACGAAACCCACTAACTTTTGTATTGGAAAATGTTTTTTTCTTTTATTTTTACGTCAACTTTCCAATATTTTTAATGGTTATTCTCTTATTTAGGACGAAGACACCCAACAAATCAAAAACCATGAAAATCGGTTCTCCAGTTATAAACGTTCGAGGAAACGCGACTTCGTTTTGTATATTAAAAATTTAAAAAAATATATATTTTATCTATTAAGACTGATATAAAGAACCTTTATTAATTATTTTATTTACAAAATATTTCAGTTTCAACGTAAAAAATATAATAAATAATTTGCATAGTTGCTAATAGGAACATTATCCAATTTTTACCTCAGTATGGATTAGAAAACTTAATATTTGTGGTGTTCTGTCCCTTTCAGATAACTGCAAATACAAATTATCCTGAAATTAAAAAAAAACTGTCGATGCGTCACAATTGCAAGATGATCTAACACTGAAGCCGAAAGAGGTACTATTTTAATTATCTGAAGAGGCCTCTCCTGGACAAGAGAAGCTTCTTTTCTTTAGCTGCCACATACTCCCTTCTACAAGGACTGGAGTTGAGTGTTAGGATCATGTTGATTTTGTTTACTATTTCTTCAGCTACTTCTTTCTCTGCCTCGAAATAATAATGTTTGAAACTTGGGGAAGATGGCAAGGAGGACATGTATGCACCTAAAATTTAAACTGTGAGAGACACCTTATTTTTCCTATTATGAATAGAGACATACTGTTTGGATAGGCATTCATCCTATCGCTCACTTTTGTGCTAATAATACAAGCATAAATTATCTCAAAAGTCATTTTATTGCCTCTTGTTTCCTGTTCTTGGCACCACACTATTGTTTCCATGGAATGGCTAGTAGGTGTAACTTTAACTAACTGAAGTTTACTATTTTTTTGAACTATTGGATCAACATCAATTTTGTCATTGCTTATACCTATAAAAGCAAACATTAAATTCACTGAAGCTGTGATGCTATAAAAGTTAAACCTAAGTGTACTTCCATATTCCACCATCTCAATTTGTTAACAAGGGAAACCCTATAGGATTTATACAGAGGTGCTTCCATTGCCTTATTGTGCACGTCCATTACCATCATTTCTTTCAGTTGCTTAGTTTCTTCAGCTTTAGAGGCTGATGTTGTTCGTTTTTTGCCACCTCCACTATCTGGTGATGAAACTTTTTCTTCAGTTGTTTGAAAACTTACAGTCTTAGTTGGATCTTTATGCTCCACCAAACCTAATATTAAATAATTGTTAGAAAAATATTAAAATTTTCCTATGTTATACAGACCTAAACAATTAAATCCAAATTTTGCTACACACTCCTTTGGATCCAAATTTGGAAAATCACTATCTACTTCTCCATCTTCTTCTGTTATATAAAGCCCATAGTTTGACACAGATTTCAAAGTAAAATCTGAATAAGTAGTGCTAAATTTCAATAATATCAACCCAATCAGATCTTGTATTTTTGCTGTAGCTATGCAACATATAAAAAGAGGATAATGTCTGTATTCTTCAGGTAACATCGTCAAGAAGATTCGATACCTTCTTGTAGGTATATTCACTTGACCAGAACCATCATATCTAGCATATTCCATGTAAGGATTGAGAGGTAAATGTGTAAACTGTTCCATTAAAATACTTAATCCTGATTTTTTCTGATCTATAATATTTAATTGATATTATAAAATTTAAATTACATGACCATGTTTATAACCTCCACTAGGCAGATCTGCTCTCACAAATAAATCTCCAGCAGTATCATTGTTTTCTTCCATACTTGTGCTTCTTGGCTCCCATTTTACATGTTTAACTCTCTGAGATTTTTTTGAGTTATTTTCTAATTTTTCTAATCTTGCTGCAGTCATCGATCGATCCCTTATACCAAAATCTGCATCCATTTGTAAATCATAGGACCCTACAATTACTTATTCATTTCGATTTAGAGTTATAAAAAGATAAACTAAACTGCACCAGTCTCATCATCATCATCATCATCATCCTCATTATCATCAGGATCAGCGAAAGCCTCCTGACTAAAAAACCTCTCTTTAACATCCTGTGTTTCACCGATCATCACTACCTCGCACATACCTACAATACATAATTAATTAAATACATAAAATATTCTTTTTAATCACCTGTATCGTCAGTGGACATAAACGAATTTCTTATATGAGAAAGGAGCCAATATTTATTATCATATAAGGCCATAGTTTTAAAAGTAGGAAGTATCTTCTATCAGTATCTCCCAGATTATAAAATTATGCATAAACAAGTTTTATTTCAGCTGATTTTGACGTTAATTCGCGAATTCCTGAAATTCTTCTTCTTTAAAATATAACCTGTATATATTATACATAGTGTCCTTGAATTACACCTAACTTTTATATTAAAAAAATAGTAACATTCAGTAATGTTTATTTGATCTAAATCTCCGGGTTGTAATCCAAATCACTACCCTTTAAACGGTCTTATCTATGATTCATGGTTTAAAAGTTTCTTAGTTATTTATTTAAAAAGATAATTTTGTAAGTATATGAATAGTAACTTAAAATATTCAAGGTACAAATTCAAATGATTACTGTTTAGTAACAGTATCATCAACAAAAGTTGAAATTTTTGTCAAATAGTTTGTTATATTTAATGACGGAAAATAACATATAGTATTATGTTCCGTGATTAATGAAAAACCAGGTCATGGTTCTATTTTAGATTTTCAGTAGTTTAATTTGTAGCATTATAGATGTGTAAATAATCAATCATTACGAAACTATTTTTAGATTAAACAACCAATTAGATTCCTATAATTGTAACTATAAAAATAATACATATTTTTTTCTAATTACATAATTGGAGAAATATATGGAAAATAAATTAAAAACTCATAGATTCGGGCTTCCAAAGGTTAGTTGGTATCTTTATTTTGATAAATTTATATGGTAAAAAGTGTAATAAAATTTGTCTTAATATTACTTTTATAAATCAAATTTAACGATTTTCAATATACTAGATTGTCAGGGAGAAATACAAATTTCTAAAAGGAAATAATGAAATCAAATCAATAGAACTCTAGTTAAGATTTATTAGTGTTGCATTCAAACTCTTAAATATTGTGTTAAGACGCTTTACATATTCTGTATGTATTTTGTTGGTTTTGACTTAATGCCAAAGTAAACATATATAATACAAATATAGGAGAAAGGTTTCCTATCATCATATATATTCATCATTAGTAGCCCTCATATTGTCTGTTATTTTGTTTATGTTTTCTGCAACATGCCATAAATCTGATCTTTGTATCCTCAAGACACTGATTGAAGTCTTCATTCATCTCATTTAGCTTAACGCGAGTTTCTTCCCTCATCAAGTTGTAACACATAGCAATCAGCCCTAAACCCAATAGCATATATAAGAAATTGATGACGATTTTCGTTTGGTTGCCATGATTTGAAGCATTTACATCAGCACCCGGTACTAAATCGCCAAAACCAATCTTACACAAGGAGGTGATGCAGAAATATGTTGAATCCAGGAAATCCCAATGTTCCCATTCTGAGAACATAATTGCACCTGCATGTGTTTTTTATTAAGTAAATATATAAATAATTTAATACAAAATGTACCTGTTAATATATAGGCAAAAATTACCCAAAGACAGGCTGTGCTAGGAACTATAATTTTCTTCCTATTTCCTTCTTTTTCAGTCGAGCATTCATAAATTCTTCGATATATCCATTTGAAACAACCAGCAAAGATTGTACCCATATTCTGTGTCAATTAATTATGTCTTTAGTTATTTTAATTTGTTCATATTCGATAGTAAATATAACTTACTTTAAAGTAAAGGATGTACAAAGGTAAGCCAAAAATAGCATAAACCATAGTAAGTATCTTGCCTTCGTTTGTCTTTGGAACCATATTTCCATAACCCACCATAGTTATGATACTTAGACAGAACATTAGTGCCGCAGGGAAAGTCCAGATTTCATCCACGGTTCTTTCGTCGTAACCTTTATAATGCAATAAGATATTCCAAGGCCAGGACAAGTTATGTTATCTGTCTCACCATGCTTAAAAATCTGTGTCACGTGGCTTTGATGCAGCTTTAACACTTTATTTGCGTCTACCTTGAAGCCTTCCCTATTAAGAATATTGTGCTTCATCACGACCTGGAACAGTTTTTTTACGGTAGCGTTGCGATAGGTCTCCACCTCGCTCGATTCAATGTTTTTGCCCCTGAGAACTGATTAAGTTTTTATGTTCGAAGAAATATTTTATCCATTCAGTTTTAAATCTAGAGCAACTTTTCACGTATTCGTTTTATCATTAAAACTAATACCTATTAGTAAATCGATATTTTAACAGCTAAAAATTTTTTTTTTAAATATCGCAAAACCTTAATTCAAATATATAAGTCATTCATATTTTTGCAGAAAAATTATAAACATACTGTTCTATTAGTAAAACATGTATTAACCTTTTCTCCAAGTGAGTAAATACCAAAGCACCTATGACGGTGTACCCGATCAGTAGCGCTCCCACGCCCACTTGAGTGCACATAAAAGTTATGATCTTCTTGCAGCATTCCTTCACCGTTTCTCGATGTCTCCTCTGAGCTCGGGGCGGAGTGTATCCGTATCTAGTTGGAGTTCTGCCTCTGGATATACTCCTTCCCCTTCTCTCATTGGATATCTCCATCTTGTATTATTTAATTGTATCACTTCATTCTCAAAACTCAATTCCGAAGAAACACGTCGATATTTCACCAATCTTTTACCTATCGTAAATGAGTGATAGTATCATTACACCAATCGGGCAAACCACTAGAAAATAAACTAAACGTAGAAAATCAGAATCGCTATAAAACAAGTGCCTCGAGCGTCTACTGTTTTATTTTTGGAAGTTTTTAGGTTCAGTGGCGTAGAATCGTAAAAGTAAAGAATAAAGAATAAAGCTATATAAACATTAAGGTAAAAAAATAGTCCATGTACATTTTTTTTATCAGTTCAAATTTTGGATATATTTGAAAATGTTATTTTGTTTTCTTTCTAATTACATATTTATTTTGTTTAGAAAATTCTCATTGTCATACATTAAATATATACTCATAATTAGTGATACAGTCAGTTTTTTTCCGTATTATTGTTTTTGAATAAGATCCCAAGAGGGAGTAAGAACTAATTTTTGTTTTTTATTAAAATAGTTTATCACATTAATAATAAGGAAATTTACTCTTTTATTAGGTAAAAAATACTTTCTAATGAGCAATAACGTTTTAAAACTAAATTATCCAATACGAATATCTGCAATACGCGGCTTTGAAAATAGAGCGAATGATATTGTCTATTGTCAGCCGTTAAGTGGAAAAGAATGCCCAGAAGCAGTAGTATTATTTCCAGGAGATGTTCAAGTACATAATGAATCGTTGGAACTAAGGATTTTCGTAATAATATCAATTGATTTTAGGATTATACGGAAAATATGCTGGCCCATCGAGACAACAAAAATCACAAAGACTGGAGCTTGGATAATACGGCATTTCGAATGCAACAAAAATTTCCAAAATGTCATATCTTAGTTGTTAAACCTTCCAGGTATAATGGCAGCGGGATATGGTTAAATTTAAAATCCATTTTTATGATGAGCATATTCTTCTTTAGGATGGATTTCAAAACATTTAGTTGCTTCAAGAACTTTGTCGAAAGCGATAATCTGGGAGTACCCCATCACACGGCCAACTACAACTCCTTAACACATTTGGATAAGCTCATTCAAAATGTATCTAGCTGGCTAAACGATCTCAGCCAGATGGAACTGAATGACTTGTTGAGTGTTTCTAAAAAAGCCGTGACATGCATGTCAAACGATGATGTTATGAATCATGAAGTAATGATGATACCTTTAAAAAATATGGGTATTATTTTACGCAGTTCTAGGACAGTGCTTCAAACTACCATAAGAACATTAGAGATTGCAATTTAAAGTTGGTTGGGTTCAGTAAAGGCTGCGTGGTACTGAACCAAATGCTTCATGAATTTCATACTGTAATGAACTCTCATATTAATGAAGATTACACTAGTTTTATATCAAGAATTAGTGATATGTATTGGTTGGATGGAGGTCATTCTGGAGGTAAAAATACTTGGATAACTGATAAGGACATTTTACAGACTCTCGCTCTATTAGGTATTATACTGTTATAAATGTCAATTGTAATTTTGCATAATGTGAATATATTTTAGAAATCAAGGTACATATCCATTTATCACCTTACCAGATCGAGGACGACCGCAGACCCTGGATCAGAAAGGAAGAAAAAATATTTTCCGACGTTTTAAAAAGATTAGGATGTAATATTCAACGATATATTCATTTTGAAGGATTACCTTCTAGTATTATGTTACATTTCAATGTTTACGATGCTTTTAAGCCTGTCTAGTTATATACATATGTGTATTTTACTTGTTTTAGCGCAAATACAATGACTTTTTTTTATAAAAATATTTTTGTTTTATATTTGTGGAATATTGGGTTTAGGAAAAAAACATGTTAAATAAACATATGAATTTCAAAAACTATTCATACTATATATGTCTACTTTTAATTGATGACCTTTTGCCCCTTTTTGATAAAAACATAATTTCGGCAATGTCCAACTTTTCTCGGCAAAAAAAACGAACCAAATGATGAAGTATCTTTGTGGTGGTGTGTGATTTTAAAAGATGTATGTGGTAAAGCGTTGTTGCTTTGGAAGATAATGTCTTTAGTTATAATAAATCCTGACAGTTTCTTAATCGCCTGTTTCAATCGCATTAGTTGTTGACAGAAGAAGGAATTAATATATTGGCCACCTTCCAGCAGTTGAGGATGAACTTCTTTCACAATTACTATCACCTCTCTCGGCCTTAATGTAGGGCAATGTTAGTGAAATTTCGAGCACGATGTTTTTCAATTGGAATGGCTGGATTTAATTTCGTTTCAGCAGCGATTCACAGACATAAACTTGATCCATTCATTTTTCATTATTATCCTTTTGTTATCCACTGTTATATAAATAGTTCAAATCTATCTTATGGTCGATGATTGGTATCATAGCGATATCGAGATGAAATACGTTAGTTGACCACAATATTTTAAACAATTTGAACGATTTACTGGCTAGGCGAGGTTTATTTTTAATATCGAAATTTCCAAACTTTATGCATTCTCTTTTCGGAAGTAAAAAAGCAAAATACAACGATGACCTAGACTTCTCCATTTTCAAAGCGCAATCACTTTTGACTAAGTAAACAAATGATGCTACCTATATTTAGAAATTTCTATGGATTGTTTTCAAACGCATTTTATAGTATGGCTTAACTGGATATGTATCATTATAGATTATAAAAAATTAATGCAATTTTAAAAACATATATTACAAGAAACGGAAATTGCTTTTTCTCCAACCTTGTATTCATATTGTATTAAAAAAACATATTCTTATAATTTTCTCATTTATTTTAATAAATCAAGAGTGTTTTAATAAAAATAAGAATAATTTGAATGTATTGTCACTTTTGTCAAAAATGGCAAACATTTGCGGGGGCATTGTCTGGTTTTTAATCTTAATCACTGTGGCTTTTCCTATTGCTGGAATTTGTGCATTTTTCTATATTTTGGTTTATTGTTTTGCCCAAATATGTTCAGGATGTCAGGTAATAAATCAGTAATGCACTTCATTGTAGAAAACATCATTACAATGCTTAATGATATTTATTTCTTGTTTGAATATAATTTTTAGAGCTTCTCTGACATCTTAGAAAAAGGAATGCAGTTACCTGGATATGCTGTGACCAAAATAAAGAACTGTGAATTTTAAACAAACTCAATTTATTTCAATATAAGTGTATTTAAAACAAGTTAGAAATAAACTTTCTCTCAAATAGAAACATTTATCACTTAATTTTATTTAAGATATTTGTTACCTCCTGCTGTGGTATGTCTACTGGATCACATTCAAAAACTTTGCAGAAACTTTTTACAAATTCTGGTATTACTTCATTTATTGAAATATTTTTATTTAGTTCTCTAGATAAACTTGTTACGCCTTTTCCTTCAATTCCACAGGGAATTATATGATTGAACCATGATAAATCAGTGTTACAATTTAAAGCTAAACCATGGGTAGTGATAAAGCGGCTTCCATGAATTCCTATGGCACAAATCTAATGCAAATTTTAAATAATAAACACAATAGGTGGCAAGTACTACCTTGTTATCACCAATCCATACACCCGTATGTGGTGATGTTTCAGCTTTCAATCCAAATTTTTTACATAAATCAATAACAGTTCTTTCAATCTGGCAAACATACCATTTCATGCTAGGTTTAAAATATTTCAAATTTAAAATGGGATACACAACCAATTGACCTGGGCCGTGATATGTAATTAAACCCCCACGGTTTGTTCTATGAAATTCAGCACCTTGATAAATAACTATACCTGTTTAATCTAACTTCTTACATCTAGTTTAGTCAAACCTTTTTGTAAAAGCTCTTTCTCTTCATCGATTCCGTACTGTTTAGCCCTAATTCCCACTGTATAAACAGGTGTGTGCTCCAAACACAATAACGTATTTTTTACTGGAATTTCTGAACTATTATGTAAAGTGGATAAATGCTGTTGAAGTCTGAGTCCTTGTCCATAATCTAATTTACCTATATTCCAGACTTTAACCAACCTCTCTAAATTCTTTACCATTTTAAAGAATCATTTGATCTACTTAGGTTAAAGGTTTGCTCTCGATGTATAAAGGGTTGTCTGTTTTTTATATGATTAATATATTTTATAACATAAAACATATTCGACTTATTATTAGATATATGTATTAAAAGGATATATTATATATGAATCGTTGTTTAATGAAAATAAATAGACTTTCGGAGGTAACAGGAATATTCTGGAAAAATATTTAAGTTTCCCTCGCATTAATCTGTATGTTGATTGGTTCTTCCAATATGCGCAACGCCGCGTATCGGATAGTTTCCTAATTATTGCGTAATTCTTGTCACAGTTTGCCGGAGACATTTTATTGAATTTTGCAGCACGTGAACAGCGCTTGTTCATTAATAAAGGATCTTTTTAATTCGTCATAATTTTTTTATAAGAATGTTGTCAGCCGCTCGTGTATTTTCTAAAACTGCCTCACAGTGCTCAAAATTAACGAACAATTTTAACGGTACGAGAAAATTCAGTCAATTATTGGACACTGTAAGTAGCTTTGGATTTGATACTCTGAATTTTTTCCGTCAACATCGCACAAGGGCTATAGTTAATCATATCAAGGGTTATAAAGTGATAGTTGTTTGCTTTATTTGATATAGTTTTATTGAAATACAGTATTTTTTGCTGTTTTGAAAATTTAGAGGTTACATGACATTGCGTCACTGATTTTACTTTATATTTCTCTAGAATTTGACCCCAAGTAAATATCTTCATCCGAAATATGAACAATTTCGATTTAAGTAAGTTTTTTTTATAATTTCATTTTCTAGATAACAATTGATTATGTTATTTTAGATCTGATGCTATCAGGGGAGCTGTTATTGGCATTGATTTGGGTACAACTAACTCTTGTGTAGCTGTTATGGAAGGAAAGCAAGCAAAAGTTATTGAAAATTCCGAAGGTTCTAGAACAACACCATCAGTAGTTGCTTTTACAAAAGATGGGGAGAGGCTTGTAGGCATGCCTGCTAAAAGACAAGCTGTAACTAATTCAGCAAATACATTTTATGCTACGAAGAGATTGATTGGCAGAAGATTTGATGATCCAGAAGTCACAAAAGATATGTATGTTTTTTCCATTTATCTATTTTATGACTTCTAATTTGAATGTAAACTTTAGGAATAATGTATCATACAAGATTGTTAAAGCTAGTAATGGGGATGCTTGGGTTCAAGGATCTGATGGCAAAATGTATTCGCCAAGTCAAATTGGTGCCTTTGTTTTAATTAAAATGAAAGAAACTGCAGAGGCTTATCTGAATACTAAGGTATAACACATTTTCTTAATTGGTATTTAATTTCTCTTAATATACATGTTTGTTAGGTAAAAAATGCTGTTATTACAGTCCCAGCTTATTTCAATGATTCCCAAAGACAAGCTACTAAAGATGCCGGCCAAATTTCTGGTTTGAATGTGTTAAGAGTAATTAATGAACCTACTGCTGCAGCTTTAGCTTATGGTATGGATAAAACTGAAGATAAAATGTATGTTGCTAATGTCATCAATTTAGTTAATATTACTGAGTTATATGTAAAATTTTAGAATTGCTGTATATGATTTGGGTGGTGGTACTTTTGATATTTCAATTTTGGAGATCCAGAAGGGAGTTTTTGAGGTGAAGTCAACTAATGGTGATACCTTCCTTGGTGGAGAAGATTTTGATAACTTCCTTGTTAATTTCTTGGTATCTGAATTTAAAAAGGAACAAGGTGTTGATGTTGCCAAAGATCCAATGGCTATGCAGAGATTAAAAGAAGCTGCAGAAAAAGCAAAAATTGAACTTTCTTCAGGTTTACAGACAGATATTAACTTGCCTTATTTGACCATGGATGCATCTGGGCCAAAACACATGAATTTGAAATTATCAAGGTATTACAGTTCTCCAGTCAACATAAGAATATTTCTAATCATCTATTTTAGATCTAAATTTGAAGGATTAGTTGGTGACTTGATTAAGAGGACTATTGCTCCATGTCAAAAAGCTTTGAAAGATGCTGAGGTTTCTAAGGCTGAAGTAGGAGAAGTCTTATTAGTTGGAGGTTCTGTCTTTTATATAAACAATATATAAATATGGATTATATTATGGTTGTCATTTTAGGTATGACTAGGATGCCCAAAGTACAGTCAACTGTACAGGAAATCTTTGGAAAACAACCAAGTAGGGCCGTTAACCCAGATGAAGCTGTGGCTGTTGGTGCTGCTGTTCAAGGTGGTGTTTTGGCTGGAGATGTAACTGATGTCCTTTTGTTGGATGTAACTCCATTGTCTTTGGGTATTGAAACTCTTGGTGGTGTATTTACTAGGTAAACCATTATATACTGTATATTGCTACTCAGCTATTTTTGACTTATAATATTTTTCTTTTAGGCTTATTAATAGAAACACTACTATTCCAACTAAGAAATCTCAAGTGTTTTCAACTGCTGCTGATGGACAAACTCAAGTAGAAATCAAAGTTTGCCAAGGAGAGAGAGAGATGGCAGCCAACAACAAATTATTAGGTAAAAACTACTGTGTTATCATTTTTAATTTTGATTAACTGTATATACTTTCTAGGACAATTTTCATTAGTTGGTATTCCTCCTGCCCCAAGAGGAGTTCCACAAATTGAAGTAACCTTTGATATTGATGCTAATGGTATTGTACATGTATCTGCTAGAGATAAGGGCACTGGCAAAGAACAACAGAGTAAGTTTTACTCATGATGTAAAGAATTCGTGTTAATTATTCTATTTATGTAGTTATTATCCAATCCTCTGGTGGTCTAAGCAAAGATGAGATTGAAAATATGGTTAAAAATGCTGAACAATATGCACAACAAGACAAGGTTAAGAAAGAAAGAGTGGAAGCTATTAACCAGGCTGAAGGAATCTTACATGACACTGAAACGAAAATGGAAGAATATAAAGTATGTCACTCTTTACACTTATTTAGAATTAAGGTAATAATACATTTTTTAGTCCCAACTTCCACAAGAAGAATGTGATAAACTCAAGGAAGAAATTACTAAAGTGAAAGAATTATTAACAAAGAAGGATGAAGCGGACCCAGAAGAAATACGTAAAGCTACAACAGCTTTGCAACAGAGTTCCTTAAAACTTTTTGAAATGGCATACAAAAAGGTACATTATAAATTCTATTTGGATAGTTATAGTGTTTATATCCAGTTGTGATGTTTGACAAGTATTTGCTACTCTTGAAGAACCATGATTAAAAACGTATTACTGAGACATTTTAACATTATTTAACAAAATCTTAATCAATGTCGTAAGTTAATAACAAGTTTCACCTGTTTTTCAGATGGCAGCTGAAAGAGAAGGAAGCGGTAGCAGTCAAGAACAACAAACGGAAGAACCCAAGGAAAAGAAAGAGGAGAAAAATTAAGCCCACATTATGTTAATCCAAAGACTTTTTTTTTCGAATAGTTGTTCCCGTACCTCGGCCGACCCAGTGTATAGTTTTAGTGTTCGGCTGTTTCGTTTTTCGATTAAAAAGCTGCGATAATGTGATTTCTTGCGCGCGTTTTAATTCGAAGACGGCGACTGTTTAGACTGATTCGATGAAAGGGAGAGAGAGAGAGCGAGAGACATACGGGTGTATCAGTGAAAGTTAGAAAATGTACAACATTATCTATATTGTTTTCTTTTTTTATTGCGATTACTTGATAGTATGAAGATCACAAGTGTACAGGTTATACTTTTGTCGGTTAATTATTGATTTTTGATAGTGACTGTCAGGACGTATTGTTTCTCCAGTAATCTCTGTGTTATTAACTTTAAAAATTTTATGTAAAAATACATATTTTTAAAAAATAAATCGTCTTATTCTTTTATAATCTATCACTACCTAGAAAGTAACAACTATTTACAACCTTGATGTTTTAGAACTGAATTTGGATTAAAAGACATGATTTTAAGTCGTAGACAAAATATAAAATTTGATGGAAAGTTATGTAGAAGAAAATAATTGAGTGAGTGCTTTTAAAGGTCAGTTGATACAATGATAAGTATTCATTTATACTCAATAGTAATAAAATATTAAGCAACAGAGGTAAGATTTCTCATTATTTTTAAAGATGACATTTTTTTCAGGACGATTATATAAATTAAATACAAACCAATTCATTATTGATACAAATAGTATGAATATAAAATGGTAAGGTTTTATTTAATGAAAATATATATTCTTGAGGGACCATAATATAAAATCAAGGCTGTTTATTTTATATTTTTAATGGTCATGAATAAACAATAATTTTAGCTTCTTTTTCATGGAGATAACTGGAAGAAAATAGCCAATTGGATCATTAATGTTACAAATAACTTAATCGAGAGCTAATAAATATATTATATTTCCTACTTCAGGTTACAACTATGTATTAAATAAAATATAAATCAGCCATATTTAGAAAAGGTAAGGATTTATTGCATTTTACATAAATTTTTTATAAAACAACACATGATGTTTTATAAGTATTTGCTACTCTTGAACAGTCATGATGTAAAACAAAACCTGATTTATTTGTTTAATATTTTCAAGAGGTAAAGTATATAACACACTTTTATCATTGTTTTTTTTTATTTCAGTTTACAACTATAAAATAAAATATAAAGCTGTGGAAAATCATACAAATTTGCATATTAAAAGGCAAGGTGCTTGATTTTACAGTAGTTTTTTATAAAATAATACATGATGTTTTATAAGTATTTGCTACCCTTCAAGAGTCATGATGTAAAACAAAATCTGATTCATTTGTTTAATATTTTTAAGATATGTAGTATATAACACACTTTTGACATTGTTTTTTTTATTTCAGATTACAACTATACAAATAAAATATAAAGCTGACGAAAAATCGTACAAATTTGCACATTTAAAGGTAAGGTTATGCTTGATTTTACAGGAATTTTTTATAAAAGAATATATGATGTTTTATAAGTATTTGCTACTCTTGAAGAGTCATGATGTAAAACAAAATCTGATATATTTGTTTAATATTTTAAAGATATGTAGTATATAACACACTTTTGACATTGTTTTTTTTATTTCAGATTACAACTATACAAATAAAATATAAAGCTGACGAAAAATCGTACAAATTTGCACATTTAAAGGTAAGGTTATGCTTGATTTTACAGGAATTTTTTATAAAAGAATATATGATGTTTTATAAGTATTTGCTACTCTTGAAAAGTCATGATGTAAAACAAAATCTGATATATTTGCTTAATATTTTTAAGAGGTGAAGTGTATAACACACTTTTAACATTGATTTTTTTTATTTCAGTTTACAACTATAGATATAAAAATATAAATCAGATGGAAGATTAGATATTTGTACAATTGTATATTACAATTTGTACAAAAGGTGAAATTTTTCTTGATTTCGCATACATTTTTGATAAAACAATACATGATTTCTTATAAGTCTTTGTTACTCTTGAAGAGTTATTAGGTAAAATCAATTCTGATTACTTTTTTATTATAATACATTTTCGGTTTCGACTGGTTAAGTAACGTACGTTCATGCCATAGGGTCTAGCTACATTATCTGTGGCAATCGACTTCAATGGAGTGTGCTTATTTTTAGATGTACATTGCTTATTAGAATGGCCTCGTTTCTAGCTAGCCAATTCTCAAGTGACCCATCATGTTCAGGATAATTCGTAAAATAGACCATAAATACGAGCTGAGTCTGTTAAGAGACAGGGTGTGTCTTCAGAAGAATCACTAGGTTCCATTCGCTCGATATCGTTGTCGATGTTTTCGTCAAGTCGTTTGTTATATTTTAGATTTTCCTTTTTACCAACAATCGTTTACCTGGACAGGACCTATTGCTTAATGTAGGCTTCAAACCATGGTCCTCGGTAGTCAAATACCGAATAGCGACTGACAGTGGCGGCTGATGCATAAGCGCTACCGAGTTCCTAAAAAAAATAAAGATTCTCTCAAAAAATAATTATATAATCTCACTAAAATACTAAAACATTTTTTATTGCTTACCAAATAGCTAATCCCACTTGGCATTCGCAAATTCTTGCTATAATAAATGATAAAAAAACTGCAATGGAAGTGCGAGCTACGGAAGTAAAATGGGCCTGTGCAATAATATATCATCGATAGAGACGACAGTAAAAGACCTCGCCATCCATGTCTATACAAGTTTCTATTGGCTAGAGCTGCACATGCGCCGAATCCCGCTATCACTTTTATTTATCTGGGCCACACGAACGAGCTCTGCAAGCTTCTTCAAAAAAATCCGCACTCCGTTATCACCATACCTGTTTAAACGGTCTAAAACAAGGCGAATATTTAAGTGCAGATTTCGCTGCATTTAGTCCAGCGCCGTATAACTCGTCTGTGATATCGGTTATCTGTATCGGAATTTTACGCGACTTTCGGTCAGTTAATAACAATATTAATAATTATAACTATGGAAGTGATCTTTAATTTAATTAATGTGAAGAAGTTTTTAAAATATTCTTACAAAGAAAAGTTGGTATTTAAAGGAAAAGGTAGACATTAGGTAGATATATTATTGATAAATTTGATGCAAGTAGAGGGAAAAGTTACAACCGTAAAATTAATATAGGCATTTATTTAGAAAATGTAACGTAAACATATATTGTCTAAAGCTGCTTCCATAAATAAGCAAGTACGTGTATTTTTTGGCAATCTACAAGACATTCCTGGAGTAGAAGTATTGAACAACATTGTGAGCAGAAAGTTCCTCCACGGCGCTCTAACCCGTTGGAACTTTATTAAACGGACTATTAATGTTGTGTACGAAAATAGAAACCATCTCATTGAGTGTTTGGATGAAATAGAATTCTATTCTCCAGCAATATAGTCTGTAGTGCAGCACTCTCCATTGGCCGTATATTAAATGATCGGATCTTCAATTTTTGGCTAACTTTTTTCCATCATCTGATGCCCCACGTAGATATCCTTTTTAACCAACTGTAGCAAAGAAAAATCGAATCTACTAGAATAAAAGACGCTATCGATAATTTTAAACGCAGTATTATTCAAGTTCAAAATAATATTAATAACATCATTAATGAGGTATCAGATATAATAATTCATGAGCCACCAGAAAATATACGCAACCGTCGATCGATTTAATTTTAAAGAGCATTTAGTACTAGCATCACTTCTTTTCGGAATACTTTGGAGAGTATTGCGGTAAATGTACCTTTTATCCCACACTTGATAAAGAACGATTACGAACTGAATTATCAGTTATTTATTCAAAAAATTATTGCATAATATTAAATGGAGCACTACCTCTTCTAAAATTCTTAATAGCAAACAATCTAGGAGACACGTTGAATGAGACTAGACAATGATTAGAAATCGTGGTAACATCTCCCATAACAACATCAGGGGCCGAAAGGTGTTTCTCAACACTAAAACGCATCAAAACGTTTCTCAGAAATTCAATGACCGAAGATCGTTTAACAGTTCTTTCCTTGCTACCTATTAAAAATAGTTTATCTCCGAAATAGACCATTTTAATGACAGTGATTACCAAATTTGTGAACAGAAAATAAAGTAAGATGGACTTATTTTATAAAAAATAGGTAAGTTTTTTTTTTGCAAAAATTGCAGAACACCTTAAAATTTGTATCAGGAGCTGGGGGAATTTGTAACTGGAGACTGACAATAGAGATCTTCCCAGAAGACATCCGATTTTACCCAATTTGGTTATTGATGTGACTGGGATGATTTTCCTTTCCGGATTTTGTACTCAGAATAGCAAAATTTGAAACCATGACTATCGCAACAGTAGGAGGACCGTCCTGTCTTCTTGACCTCTGCTTCAGCCAGGCAACTGAGCTTGTTTTATTTATACCAGAAACCTTCCGTAAAATGCAACATATATTATATATTCTTCGTTATTTTAAAAATTTCGATACATATTTTTCAATATTTGTAACAAAGAATGTAAATATATTTAATAATAAAAAAACCATTTAATTATTTTTTTATACTCTTTAAATTGGTATTTCGTTTTAAAGCTTTAGTGCATTTAGTACTAATTGTAAGGTTTATTAAAATTATTAATATATAGTCTATTCAAAGGTTTTTTGTATATACGTCATCAAGATGTTTATGGCTTCGTTTTAGAATCAGATATATTCTTATATATCAGAATATATTCTTTCTCATTTTATTCTAGTTAAAAAGAAACACATTGCTCTCTGATTTTAGGTCAAACACAAAAAACGAATGAGCCTGTCAAGGTCAAAATTACAAAAAAATATCGAAAACGACATAACAGTATTTTTCAAAATATTGAAATATCGATATTTCTCTCATTGGCCGACATACCTACCTAGTACTAGGAAAGCAAAAAAAATATCGATACTTTTTGATGTATATATTCATATTTTTGTATTTGGTGAATTTTGGTACTTAATTTAAAAGGGCCATTCAAAATATTATTATATATATATATATATATATATATATATATATATATATATATATATATATATATATATATATATATATTAAATATTAGGAAAAATTATGGAAATTTTTTTTACAATAATTTTAAAAAATATGTCGATATTTTAAAGGAAAAAGTAAAAATAGTGAAACATCAGCGTATAAAAATATTTAATTACCAATTTTAAAGGATTATTAAAAATTGTATTTTATTCTGAAAAAATATCAATGTATTGTAGATAGCATAAGTTATTATATTATTATATCCCTACTAGGGCTATAACCTTAAAAATTTGACACGTGTCAGAGGAATTACTTTTGCGGTAACTTGGAAATACGACTTCTGATGAGATAATATTACACTTTTTGTATTAAAAATACAATTTTATTGTTGCGGATTGAAGTTTAGCCATTTCAGAATGCCTACCATAAATGTTAAAAGGGATTTATTGTTCAAATCACTGGGCAAAGTCTATAGTAATGATATTTTTAGGTTATTTATCCTAATTTTAACATATTTAAATTCTAGCTGATGAAGAGTTTCAAAAAGTTTGTTTTGAATTTGGTTTGGAATTAGATGAAGTCGTAAGTAGTTTCGTGTATGATATAATTACAATTTGTATGTTTACTGTTATGGATTTGTTAGACTACTGAAAAACAAATGATAACTAAAGAGCAGGGTGAGGATTGTCAACTAACTCAAGGGGCTTCAGAAGAGATTATATACAGAATCGACATTCCAGCTAATAGGTATGACTTATTATGCTTAGAGGGGCTTGTCTTGGGATTACAAATCTTTCAAGGAAGGTAGGGTCTTTCTGATTTTTTCATGGATATATTAATTTGATAACCATATTTTAGATTACAGCCTCCTAATTTTATGGCTATTAAAAATGAGTCAGGCTTCAGTCCTACACATTTCACTGTAACTAAGAATGTTAATAGCATTAGACCTTTTGTGGTAGCAGCGATTTTGAGAAATATGTATTTTACTCAGGATTCTTATAATAGTTTTATTGACTTGCAGGATAAGTTGCATCAAAATATCTGTAGGAAAAGGAGTTTAGTGGCAATAGGTATAGAGTAATGTTGAAGAAGTTTTTTTTCTCTTAACCAACTTTTTTTAGGTACCCATGATTATGACACATTAGAGGGACCTTTTACTTATGATGCTAAACCTCCTAGTGAAATAAAATTTGTGCCACTGAATCAGAACAAGGAATTTACAGCTGAAGAATTGATGACTTTCTATGGGGTATATTATTTTCATACTCTATTTATTTGCTTTTTTACATGATATTTTACATTTTAGTCACATGCTCAGTTAAAGCAATATTTACCAATAATAAAAGATAGCCCAGTTTATCCTGTCATCACTGACAGTAAGGGGGTAGTACTCTCTCTTCCTCCTATTATTAATGGAGACCATTCAAAAATTACTTTGAATACCAAGAATGTTTTAATTGAATGTACAGCAACTGATTTAACTAAGGTATTATAAATGGCACTTCGTTATATATTAGTAGTAAAATATGTGTTTATTAGGCAACTATTGTGCTGGATACCATTGTATGCATGTTTAGTCAATATTGTAAAGATAAATATAAAGCTGAAACTGTCCAGATAAAATATTCAAAGTCAAAATCTTTTGTCTATCCAGAGTTGAGATATCGAAATGAAAAAGTATCATTAAAAAAAGCAAATGGGCTGGTTGGAATAAAGTAATTATTTTTAATTTGATACAATTCAGGTGCAATTATGATAGGGGTTTTAGGCAAAATGGAGCTGATATAGCAAAATTATTATCAAAAATGTCTTTGAAATCAGAATTTTCTGGTGGTGATGAAATTAAGGTTACTATACCTCCAACTAGACATGATGTTATGCATGCTTGTGATATTTATGAAGATGTTGCTATAGCTTATGGGTATAATAACATTGAAAGGTGATTGTGGTTGTTCATGTTATTGATTTTTATTATATTTATATGATTTGTAGGACTTTACCTAAAACAAACACAATTGGAGAACAGTTACCATTAAATAAATTGTCTGATTTATTGAGATATCCTATTGCTGAGGCAGGGTTTACAGAGGCCCTGACTTTCACATTGGTAAAATAATTGAGTTAACTTGGTTACATAATAAAGTAACATTTTTCCAGTGTGCACGAGATGATATCTCAACCAAATTGGGTTTAGCATCAATTAAAGATGTACCAGCTGTACATATTTCTAATCCAAAAACTTTGGAATTTCAAGTATGCCGTACAACACTGTTACCAGGCATATTGAAAACCCTTTCCGCCAATAAAAAACTTCCTTTACCTATCAAATTGTTTGAAATATCCGATGTTGTTCTCAAAGATTCCAATGCAGGTACATTATTGGCTTTATTTCTTTATGTTGTAAATATTCGGTGTTGGTTCTAATTTAAATAAGGCTTAGGTTGTATCGAAATTAAAATAATCGATTTCTGTGTTCTAAAATTATTCGGTTGTTCAAAACTGACACAGGATATCAGCTTAAATTAACATTGGTATCTGAGAAGTGTAATGTTTTTATTTAAATTTTCTAAAGTATTCGTGTACAAAAAGAAACCATGGTTCACGGAATCTTTATGTGAGATGGTAAGAAAGAAAAAAGGACTATACCGGAAATACAAAAAGTCTGGGAATGAAATTGATTTAAACAATTACAAGGAACTGAAGAGTGTCATTAATAAATCAGTAAAACTGGGGAAGCAAGCTTATATGGAACAAATGATGGGAGATGAATACCTCAGTAAGTTGGTTTGTAATTAGCCACCATATAGTCTTATCTGATGCAGCAATTGTGGCAAATTATTGATTAAAAAGCTACTGTCATAATAGTTTCATATGTTGCGATGGTTTCATATGTTTAATTTGCTGTATAATGTTTTAATCCTTGCACCAAATTTGAAAGAATCTGCTTATTCAAATATTTTTAATTTAGAGTAGACTGCTTGTATGTTCCAATTTTGTTAGTTTGCAGCTGTAGCAATTTGAGAAAACAAAACAACCTAAGGCTTATTTGATTTCATTCGCGTATATACGCATTACGCATTTGTATATACAAATGGAACTGAAAATATACGAAATGAAAAAAAGCATACAAAATTGCAGATGATCAATCCAGACAAGTAGAGGATTTTATCAGAAAATCCATTGATATGGTAACACCACAGAAGTGGCTAGCACAGCGTAGAAATACGTTAGCTAAAGATCTACACATGTCTAATAAAGAGTTTTTCAGTAAGATGTTTTAAGAAATTGAGATATATAAACAATTCATAATGCATGCGACTTTTTTTCACTTCAATCCTTAAAATTATTAATATTTTATAAGGGGTAAATCTAATATTAAAAAGGTGAATAAAAACATAGATACTGGAAATAAAAAACTGATTAGTATCATCCAGGAATAATATATATATATATATATATATATATATATATATATATATATATATATATATATAATAATCAAAGAATAGTATCATTAAGGAATACCTATCATCGCATGTTTCGTTATATTTTAATGCCATTTTATCTGCCTTTTAATAAGCATGTGTCTCATTTTCTCAAAGTTCTGTAAATAATTAATGAATTTTTTAAATTCTATTTCTATTTCATATCTATTTTTTAGAGGTTGGAGCGAGAAATGAGAGAAGAATATGTGCCGTCAACTGTAACAAAAATGCGGGTTTTGAAATTGTCCATGGGTTACTAGATAGAATAATGCTTCTTTTAGAAGTGCCTTGGTCTCAAAAGAAGGACAATACTGGTTATTATTTAAAAGCAACTAATGGTATATACTTTGCCCCATCTTATGTTTACTAATTAAAAACTTGCTAATTGAATTATTCTCAGATCCAGCTTATTTTCCTGGGAGATGTGCGGAAATCATTTATAACGGTTCCTCTATAGGGAAAGTTGGAGTGTTGCACCCAGAGGTTTTGATTAAATTTGAAGTTAACAATCCATGCTCAGCCCTGGAGTTTAGTATTGAACCATTTGTCTAAAATATAGACATAACTAATGTATTATTTATATTTTATTAAGTATCAATAAATAACTAATGCGTTTTAAAACATTTGTTATAAGTTATACCATAGAGTCTCTGTGGTTATACTGCTTTAGCAAAAAACTTTAGTCTTGTATTAATAAGAACTAGGTTCTTATCTCATTTTCTTTCAATATTTTTGTTTGCAGTTATAATATGATTACAAACCACAAAAATGATTAATAAATATTGTTTGAAAATGTTTAGTTGCTACAATTTAATTAAACCCCAAATTAACATTTAAAAATAAGTCGTACGTTGTCAATATAATTAACGAAATGTTATTTATAACTAAATAAATAATAATTATTATTTATATATAATGATAATTTTTTCACCATAAAGCATTTATATCAATGTTACACAAATATTAATTTTAATTCAATGCTTTGATATACTGATATAAAATTCCGTCAAACCAAATCCATATAAATGTTTAATATTGATATCAATTTTATAACATGAATATTTAACAACCAAAAATACATTGTATTTATGGTATAGTATGTTGGGTTATCTCTCTTAGAGGTATATTGAAATATTTAATTAGAGGTGCCATCTAATGGATGTAGTAGTAAGTATAAAAAATGACATGTGGACGTTGATTGTACGACATACCTCATAAAGATGTCGCACTGGCGTGGGAACTAAAATACCGAACTCGTTTTGTGCCGCCATAGTGGAAAATGGCGACTACGAGAAATTGATGTGATCTGAGTGTACTTTGATTAGTGACGGTGTAGTGATTTCAGGTTGGATTTTTACAAGAGAAACGCGAAAAAACGTAGATTGATTGCGATGCAAATATGCAGAATGTACCGCAAGACACGGGCGTCGACGATTCGAAGCTAGAAAAAGCGAAGCACGGTACAGAGAACGTTTCGTCTACTCCCCAATCGACAAACTCGACACCGACCAAATCTGAAACGGAAACTTATTCAGAAAATCGTAGATTCATGTCGGAAACATCGGAAAGTGAGGAGGATTCAGTTTCGGAGGTAGGCCTTTTGTGCGATTTAATAGCTTTTTGTGTGGCTCGGGCTTCCGAATTGCTTCAGGCCATCGTTCCAATGAACTTATGGCCGAGGAACATTTTGTGCTACTCAGTTATTCGTTAATCGACTTAAATCTGGTGGATTTTTGTAATGATTTGGTTTCGGAGACCCTTTACTTATATAAGATGTGAACAACCACCATTGTCGGACAGCTAAAGTTAATTCGACCGTTCCAATCGTTCACTCAACACGTCACGTTGTTTTTACTTCTCACGTTAACAATTGAATCATCCCTAAAACTTTATATTTTTCATTTGTGGAAATTTTCCATGGAATATAACGGAATTGGCCGACCTGATGTTGGTGTACTATGGCGACTTGATTTTTATAAATACAATCAAAACGGCCGCGGAAACGTCTGCTAAACGCATTTTCGGTCACATTTTGTGTACTTTGTTAAATTGTGTAGAAATATCAGCTCCAAGTATTGAAAATGTCAATAAGGAGGTGTTCCTCGTGGATTTTTTTCTAAGAATAGCGTTTCAATATCGATCTCCGGTCTGCAAACTTTCACTGGTTGTTCAGTTTTTTTTTAATGTAAATCGAATTTTTTTCGCATAAAACCCTTCGCTAGACATCTCCGCCCGATGGCATAGGTCATGTGTGCCTCTGGGTAAGTCTATTGATTGTTTCGGTTTTTGTTTTTGTTTGATACTCATACCTGACCTTCGTGTCGTGCTGCTGGGTCTAACCAGGCCTTGGAAAAGAAGAAAAAAAGGCTATCATAACCTGTCAAAAGATGATTCCGTCGTCTTTTGTTCCGAGAGGCCTACGTATGTTCGGAATTTTCGGGAAATTACAAACAATTTAAGCGCGTTATTTGTCCTTGTTTGTTATTTTACACATGCTGTTGACTCAGCCAGTGTTGCGGTACGTTGTCTGCACATAAACACACACACACACGGTTAAAATTAGAAATTTCGCTGTCCATTTCTGCAAAATTCAATAATATTGTGTCTTTCTCATCATAGTCTATATAGGGTTTAATTTTTGACAGTGACATGTATTTAAACTAAAATAACCTATATATCCATTGTTTTAAAAAGTTAAAACTATGCTGTAATATAAAATATTAATTAATAACTTCTATGTCGGCCTTGGATGCATTAAAACGATTGTTTTGACTTAACGATGAAAATTTGTTTTCTATATGTTGTCGTAATTACGAATATTTATCGAATTTACGTAAACATAGTGTATTCAGATAATAAAATAATTGTAAAGGTTAGTCTAAAATTTTTGGTATTATCGATATTTTGTGTTTTATAATAACAGGTATAAAATACGGGGATAGAAGGCCAGCTGGATACATTTTAGCTTGTGATTCAGTTTGTATATTTTGGTCCAAGGTATAGCAGTATATATTTTCACGAGGGTTTAAACTACCTGAAGGCTTAAGTGATGTTTTTTTTGTGATAAATTGTTAGAAAACCAAACATTAGAAACTGTTATGAAAGTGAAATGTTCCTATAAACGTTCGATGTCGTTTGTTACTGACAAAAAGGTAGGCATTGTCAGTTTATTGTTTATAGATCAACTATGTTATTTTTCTTTCAATTTTATATAAAAAAGAACGAAGAATAGCGACAACAATCATTCCAGTTACGTCATTGTGAAATCAGAATACACACTTTGTTTTAGATTCGATCAGAAATATAATAGAATAGAAATTTGATTTAATATATTTCCATAAATGTTATTCAAATCACTGACTCAAAAATAGACATACACTTCTAGAATTATGTGAATTATCTTTCTTAAACGCAACCAAATATACACTGATAAAATATTCTGTTGAATAAGTGATAGAAACTTTCTAGAGATGATCTTTGACAGTTTTTTTCGTGCACGTGTTTGATTTCCTTTTACTATCTCAAGTCTGCGAATAAAATTTGATAAGAGTTTACTGACCTAGGCTGTTGCTGTTCCTACTATTTATTTTTGTTTTAGCCTCTATTTTTAACCAGGAAAATTTTTGGTAGTTAGTCATGTACGTTTAGGTATTGAGCGGGCTATTATTAGTTATTATGGGTTCTGCAGGATATGGTCTATACACGTTCCAAAATAGGATACGTCCTTTTTAGTAGATATATAGTTGGCGAACTGTAAGCTTAATCGCTTTGCCTTCGTGTTGACTTTTAAAAACGTAAAGGCTCAACGGTAAATTGATGCAGCACAGTCTAGACAGTTCGCTAGAAATGAAACAATCGATAAACGGTTTTTGGTGGAGATAAAGTAACAATTAATGATAAGGTTTGTCTAATTGTTGAGTATTTGTCAAATTTCGTTCTAACGGGATATATTAATACAAAATATGTCAAGGTATCCAACATTTATGTTATTAAAAAAGAGTATTTAAAATTTATTAAGCTTTTATAAGAAATTGTGAACAACTGTATAAGAAGTACTAATTATTGCAATTATTTACAGTGTTGAAAAGTACTATTTTATGTGTAGATAGAAATAGTATAATATGAGTAGTGTTTACAGCATTTGAGTAGATTATTCAAATATTTGTACATCAATATTAATATACAGAAGTTAATGGAAATATAAGAATTCTAAATTTGTTTTGTAACAGGAAATATTCAAAATAACTTTGTATACCATTTTCCACCAAGATATTGAACTAGGTTATTGAGAATTTCATGTCTAGATATTTTTCTTAGTTTAAATCTTGAGAATATGTAATTTAAATGAATATCTTTATCGCTTGATAAATAAAATGAGTACCAATTGAAAATAGTTGCAGCACTCATGATTTGATAATCATGAGTGCTCTATGATTAGAGCCTTAATGAATAAGAATGTATCTATGTCCTATGCCTATGTATTAGAACATTACGTAATTACGTCAGTAAGGTTTTTATAAGCTTATGGAATTTGATATTTTCATTATCCACTTGTCCCATACTGTTTTTACTAATTAGCACCTTTTATTGTAAACATACTTATTTCAGTACATATTGAGAGAATCGTAAAGAAGATAAAGCATATTTCATTGATGATATTTGTCTCAATTCTTGTCATAATTATCCTTTTTCTGTATGTTCTGTGATTAGAGAACATTATATATTAATTGAATTCTCATTATGTTCTAAGCAAACAGATTAAAAGTTGCTTTAGTAAAGTTCCATTTATAATCAAACTACAAATTATTTTTGTTTATTTTATATCATAGCACTGGTTTATTACTGGGATAATTAACGGATTTATTAATTTAATTTAAAGGAAATTATTTGCAGTAATAAAAACACCAGAAACTAATGTTAGAATATATTCAATTAATATTCAGTTTCCATATAACACACTTATGGATTAAGAACTATTGGTGAGCTTTTCTTTTTTATGTGTTGATTGGCATTGGGAAATGATTTCATTTATCTCTATTAACTGAATTACCTTTTTTTAATATTGACAACTTGGGTTAACATATCACGTAAATGTTTCTCGTAAATTTAAATTTCTTGAAGCGACAGACGTTCGTCAGATTTTCGATTTTTGTGCTATAACAAGGATTTGACGGGACGAACGTTAAATTTTGGGATTCCAGTGATGGGATGGATCTCTAATAAATGATTAGGTTCATTCCTTTTATATGTAATGGCCTATTAACCATATTCTTCAACAATGTAACAAACCACAAAAGTTGGAACATCCTAGATTTCATATATCCTTTTTTTATGGAGTTAATGGCTAGTCACAATAGACAAACATGACAAGGTTTATTGCTCAGGTTAGTTATTCTCGAGATAACTTCAACCTAGCTATTCTTCCTGATGTCTAGTTAAGCTGATTCTTTGTTAGATGGTTTATATGGGGAGGGTTTTTCAAATTATTTGTCCAGTAAGATAAATCCAGTCATTGTTGAAATAACTTCATGAATTACTTTTGCTTCATTCTTACACTCGATTGTGGTGGTTTGGTTGATATTATTATCTGTTTTGATTCATATTGTTGGGAATATATTGGATTTGTCCAAGAAAAAAATATGGCTAATGGCCTATTTGTGTATTTTAATGAATGCCTTATTTATTTATGTGTTGCTCTGTAATTACATAAGTTATATGCATCATATAGATGACAAATTTTTATATAATTTTACGCGGTGATGCAAAAGTACCATTTTGTGTGTATATATCAATATTAGCAGTGTTCGAATAGGTTAATAAAATAATTTTACCTGGATTTTAATACACAGAAATTAATAGCAATAGACAATATTTTATCTATCGGGTTAGTCGGTTTTTGTAATTTTTCTCTTAAATATCCGGTCAACCATATTCAAAATAACTTCATGTAATATATCTTGTCAAGGCATCGAATTAGGTGTGCGAAAAGTTAATCCACCCTTTTTAACGTTTAAAAATAAATCTTAACACAAAAATAATACCTTTCTGCAAAATAGTTTATTTTCAACAAAGTGAGTGAGTGAGTGTGTGCCATTAGAGAGAACAACTTTTCCACTATTCGTACTTCGTTTTTTTTTGTTCAGAATTGCCTTTATTTGTCAACTTAATCTCCATGAAGAGCCACACAATCATACCTGACCGCTCTAACATTTCAATACCACTTTTGTAGAACGATTTATCTTTTGCCTCAAAATAGGTCTGTCACCAATTGCTGTCCACTCAGATGACGATTGTTTTGATTTAGGAGTGAAGTGATGGATCCATGTTCCCTCCATTGTCACATATCGACCGAAAAACTCCGGTTTGTTACGTTTAAACATGGCCAAACACTGCTCAGAATCATAAACTTATTCATGTTTTTGGTCAAAAGTGAGGAGGCAACCACTTTGAATAAAGCTTTCTTGTAGTCAAATGCTCATGCAATATAAAACCAACACGTTCTTTTGATATCCTTACTATGTTAGCTAACTCATGCAATTTCACTTTTCGGTCATTCAAAACGATTTTGGGGAGTTTTTTGATGTTTTCTGGTGTTACCACCTTTTGGACGTCCGCAGCTTTCTACATCATCAGTGTCTCTACGACCACGTTTGCAGTCAGTAAACCAACGTTTTATTGTTGTTTCTGATGGACCAACAGAAATACCAAAAGTAGTATCACTCTTAGCACAATAACTCATAAACTTATGAGCAGAATATAATGAAATATTAACAGCTTTCTTTTGAATGTTAGTACTGAATGAAAAATCGGTGAATGCATTAAAATTAGTGCCAGCTATGTGTTAGGCCCGGTACTTTCCAGTCCATGTGTTAAGAAAATAAAATATACATTTTACATTTTATTCTTTTAAAATAAAATCTCTTAGTGAGACAGGGATTAAAATAAATTATAAATGAACGTGGACATATTCGGATCATAAGGTAGTTGTAATAATTCTTCACTTCAACTTTCAGCTTTTTTCCTATCTTATATTTGCTAAATCGAATCAAAATTGTGTCGATTGCAAACCTATTGTAAAATTTTATAATGTTAAATTGAAGATAGAGATGAAAATGTATTTGATTGAGTTACCAAAATATTCATTTTACCTAGTTTTCAGTCACTACGACACAAAAAAAGTTTAATTTATATACATTTTATGATTTAATGATTTTAATTATCTTGTAATATTTGGGTAAAATTAATATGCGCAAAATATAATTTTAAAGTTCATTTTAATAATAACCTTACAATTTTATCAGTATGTGCAACTACAATACTTCATTAAGTACTTTACAAAATATGCGTTTAGGCATCTATAACATATTAAGTTCTATACATTTTTAAACCAGTTGCTTAGTTTTTTTTACTTGACTTCAGCGATAATGTAAGTATTTTCCGAAATGTTTGAGACTTCTGTTTGTCATAACACAGACACAACAGACTATAAAAACTAGATAAAGTTACATTGTTCAATCAAATATGTATCAGTTACCCTTAATCTGGTGAAGTATAGCCCATCGAACTATTTGATATACAAGAAATTATATATTTGATGTTGAATTTTTATAACCTAATCATGTTGAAGGCTTGAATTTAAATAATATTTTTCTTTGTATTTTGAGAATATATGGTCATTCAGTTCGAAGTCCGTTTTCTTCTGTCTGGTTGGCATCCGAATCTTCTAGAAATATATATTGAATACATGCACACTTGTACAACTAAGTCCATTACATTATATCAAATATAATTTTCCATATTATTTGGTAACTGAAAAAAAGAACAAAATTATTAGAGAGTCATATACACAATAAATAAAACAAATGAGAATGAAATTAGACTATTTCAAACATTGATTTTTTCTTCAAATCATTTTTTTTTTGTAGAAATAACTTTTATTTCTTGTAAAGTAAATCAGTAAAATTGTCATAAAGTAGTGAATAGTGAAAAGAACTATTTGAAAAGAGGTAAAGTTTACGTAGAAAGTATAAGTATACTTTATATACGTATATTAACCTCGAAGAATGAGAATGAAAATAATTGATGTTTCGATATCCACATTGGCTTAAAAGAAGATTCGAGATATTTATGAATCGATAATGAGAATAATCAGTTTATGTTTGTTACAATTTCGGTGTAGACGGTTTGGACGCGGTCCAAGTAACCACACGTCCGTTCGCAAACAGAACTAGAAAAATCGCAGAGCGCTACGATTGCCACAGACTACTAGACGTCTGGCGACGCCTCATCTTTATTTAATAAAATCAGTGTGGTAATTCGGCATTATTTTTTTCTTTATCGGCATCTTGCATTATTTATCGCATTATTAATATTTATGAATATGCCCGCATTGGCGTGACTCGAACCTTCATAGTGTCAGATCGGTTTGCTTTCTTTTAAAATGGGACGAGAACAGTAACATTTTAAGGAATTCTTGGGAATTGAGTTATTTTTGGTCGGCTTGAAAGTAATTTAGGTTGGATACAGTGAAATAGAACTAAAGTTTTTTAGTGAATTTTTATATATTTCTGGTAATTATGATTTTACACTAATTCCTTCCCTGAAACATTTTAGTAATTCTAATAAACTATTTAATTGTAATAGTTTTTTCTTTCCTTCCAAAATAAAATTCCCGTTTCACATAATCCGCTTAAATGACACAAATATCAAAGGAATTCTAAATAAGTCAATATTGTCAATTGTCAATTGGCATTACTTTTTATTTTAAATTTGGCGTCCTGTTAAATATTTAAACCTGTATTATATTTTAATTTAATTAAATACTTAAGTGTTTATTTTAGTTCCGTATTAAAATAGGCATAGGCTTACGTTTGTTGACGTTCTTTTCAACATCATTTAAAATTCGTTTTAAACTCGAAGCGGATTTTTCATTCTCCATTTACACTAGTTAAAAAACAGACAGAATTTTGTCTGATGCGTCGTAAGATATAACAGAATAAAATTCGATTTGTGTTGGTGCTGACCGACATTGTTGTCAAATGTCTCAAAATTCTTCAATACATTAGTTATAATAATTAGAAGTTACAAAGCTGCAAATGTTGTAAACTAAAATTCTAAGTTAATGCGGCAACATTGCACGTGGATTATCCGTTTTATTTAGATAGCCTCTAATATTAATTTCCGCTTGTAAAACATATTTTAATTAAAACGTATCTAGTAGATCAGCAATATACCAGATATTGAAGGCAGGATCCTTAGGCAAACACTAACTAAAAAACTGTTTTTAATATAAGCTTTTCAGCAATTGGGATGATGCCAAAAACCAACAACTACAAAATATTGTATGTCTTATGAAATGGCAGTTGATTTATACATTTATGTTCATATTAAGACGAGGTTGCCAAGGTAATTAATAAAAAAGAAAATTAATAAGTGCAGGTAATAATTCTAGAGAGTTCTCAATAATAGCACAATTGCCACTTGGGAACTGTGAGAATAGTATTATTGAAATCAAGTTCCCTATATTGGCTAAAATAAATGAAAATTGTATCGGTTGCAAACCTACTGAAAAATTTTATGGTGATGATTTGGAGATAGAGATGCAAATATATTTGACAGGACTACAAAAAGTATTCCATGTTACATAATTGATACAACTGCAACTGAAAAAAAAGGTTTAAATTATATACATTTAATGAATATTACGAGCTCTGTGAAACTAAAAGGCATATACGGTATTGTATCAAATTATCTTGTAATATTTGGGCAAACAAAATGCGCAAATTGTAATTTTTAAGTTTATTTTAATAATTGTTTTACGATCTTAGAAGCATGTGCAACTACAATACTTCATCAAGTACTTTACATAATCTGTGTTTAGACATGCTTTAATATATTAATTCCATGAATTCTTAAACTAGATCTCTGTTTAGTTTCTGTTTCTTTACTCGACTTCAATGGCAGCATGTGGCTTCATACATTGTCTGTACGTATATGGTTCGATGGTTTGGATTTATTAATTTGTTTTATTACTCTTTGAATTTTGAGAATATGTGGTTGTTCAGTAGTGAACATTAGTGAATGTTCAGTTAGAAGCGCGTTTTGTTCGATCTAGTTGGCATACCAATCACGTTATATTAAATTTACTTTTCTATATTATTTTGGTAACTAAATAACATAACTCATAAACAAAATAAATGCTGCCTAACCTCAAATTTTATCAATAATTTTATATAGGTATACCTTAATGAGGTTAATTACAGTTTTGACTTAATTAAAGGTACTTAAAAAAGTAAATACTTACATTAGAATGAACATTAGAATTAGAATGAAGATTGCTGTAAATAGATTACTAATATTCAAACTATATTAGCTTGTATGATTTCTCGCCTTGTGGCATTTAATCGCATTTTTTTTCTGAGAACGAAAATAAACAAATTGTTTGGAGTTTTTACCGATGTATAATTACATTAGGTGCCATCGATGCGCGATAGAATATGTAATTATAACACAAAATTATTAAAATAAAGTATAAATAAGTACCTATACAACTACCTGTACCTATACAACCGTGTAAACGTCCAGTACGACCAAAGTAACTACGTTACGCTCAGATTTGGAGCTTTTAGCGGGCATTTAAAGTTTCAGTTTTTCAAATGTCAATTTTTCTTTCAAGTCTATTTTTTTACAGAAATAACTTTTATCCCGGGTAAAGTAAATACTTAGAATTGTCATAAAGTGTTTTTTTTTCAATAATAATCATCTAGCCTACTCCTAATTAGACCGTAAAATAAATGATCGTATGACCGATTCCTCGGTCAATTGTGGACCGATTTTCAAAATACCTTTTTTTATTCGAAAGAGTGCACTTCCGAGGTGGTTTCATTGGAATCAAGTCAGGGTGTGATCGTGGAATCCGGGGAAATCGAGGGAAAACTTTAAATTTCAAAGGCACGTACAGTTTTTTCACATTTTTTTATCTAATATAATTTGATATTTGTGTATAATGTTATTGCTGATCTGATGTGACAGAAAACACAACTCCTCAACGGTTAGCAGTTAGAGGATATTTCTTTAAATACTATGGATGTACAGACAACTAATTGTATACTTTGAAGATATTTAGTAACCTGATGATGAAAGCAGTGACCGGGCCGCCAGTTTTTAGTAAGGGTTTGCTTACCAAAGTCGTTCAGTTTGATTTTTAAGCACTAATAATATCATATGGGGAGCCGTAGAAATATCTCAGGCAACTGCCTCTATGGTATAGTGGTTAGAGTGTTTAATAAACACGCGGTTTCGATTCGCGGCGGGGACGACGACTTTTTAGATTGGTTAGAACATTTGTCAAATCACCTCTAATTGTTCTCTATTCTCAATCATTGTTTCTTTATTTTAATTTTTTCTCATACGGGCTGCACTACCTAAACTTATTTATCTATTTACAATACTATTTTAATTACTACCAATTGATCAGCTTCGCGTCCAAACCATATAAAAGTAATAATTTGTTGCTCGTACCGACTTCAAAATGGTCAGTTGGTAGTAGTTGAAATAATATTGTAAATAGATTTTACTTAATTCAATTAAAAAATTAATTAAAAAAATTAATTCACTTAAAAGAAAATTAAATACTATATGTTAAAGTATTATAGAAAGGCTTTTCGATATTAGTCTTCATATTACCAATTGCGCCTGTTAATAATAAGCGGTCGACAATACTAAACCCTTCGTATCAACATTGCTTCTGTATGGTAAGAAATCGATAGCGAGCAGCAGCAGCGCGTTGATCGAACCTATGACGTTCGCACCAGAATTAAAAATAAACAATGGTATCGTAGTTTCTCTTTGAGCGGAAATTTTACGAAGAAACGTCAGAAGTAGGCACACACAGACTCGCACCGTAACGACCCGACTTAATGCCCGTTGTTTTCGAGATGGCCTTGCGCGTTTCGCAGTTGCGGTTTTTTTTGTTTTCTAGTACGTGAAATATTTGTAATAATTCATTTTTTGCAGCGTTACGGTGTCATTGAAAGGTTTTGGACTACCCTAGATAACAGTAGGAGATTATAGTGTAGTTGATGCTTTTCGAGAAGTTATGACCTCAAGGAAATATTTACCTAAGTTGGTTTTTGTCATTGTTTGTTCAGCGGATTCCGTATTTTTCTTATTATGTTGACAATTAGCAATAAATGAACATTAAAAATATTTTATCCTAGTTGCCTGATCGTATGAATTAAACGTTGATGGTATATATGTGAAGAAGTACCCTCCATTTTTTAATTTGTATGTTGTACAAACTTTTTTGCCTTTTTAATTATCAATTTATTTTGGTTAAATAATATTTTATAAATATTAGTATTCATGCAGAAAATGATAATTATTTTGTCCCCGTAAGTAAGTTTGAAATCCCGTTGAAGACATTGGAAGCTGTACATGAAATTAAAAATTAATTTGTGACAGATATTCTGGCATATGGTATAATTTGTTTTTGATTCTATCGATTTAAAAATATAGATGATTTGGCGATAAGCTGGTTCTATTTTAAAGAATAGTCTAAAACTGGGTTTAATTGGCTTTAATTTCTACGAAGTGGCGTTAATTTTAGATGGTTAACTTAAGGCGTTCTTCTAAAACACTTTTGAGTTTTGTATTTATTTATTTTTTATTTAGCCAAGTTGGCCAGCTAGAACCAATTGGTCTTTTGCTGATGTCGCTTCGAGTTCAGGATGTTTAGATTTGCTGGCAACAGAGACCCTGGGCTACAACTGGGATTGGGTAGGGTTTTAATCAGTTGGATATCATGTTCGCCAAGCTTTTCGCGAACGGGATAAATGAATCAAGATGCGTATTCACGTTCTTCCCAAACCATGGGGCATTGAGTAACGCGCGGACTAAACTTAGTACTACGGGATCTATTACGGGTATTAACATTAGGTAAAGTAATTATTAGTATTATGACATTAGTTTTTTTAACATAATTATCTCATTTATGATTATAATTCAGAAATTGTGATTCACAATTATAGAAAGTAGCATTTTGTATCTAGTTTTCGAAATTGAAAAAAATATGTGCAATCTTTAGAATTCTATTTCAGTTCGATGTTTAGGTAAAAAAATCGGTGATAACATGAAAGGTTCAAAATTGATTTTATGTCGGAACTTACCAGAACTAAACAATGAAAAAAAGAAAAACGACACGAACGATATAGTCGCTTTTAAATAAACGAAAAAAAGCCTAATTAGTCTGTGAAATTGATGTTGTAAGCTGGCAATAGTTTGAAGAATGCAAAGAATAAGACTGGGCCATTAGTACACCAGTGTTTTGTCCTTGTCGGGCGCGTTGTGCGTTTCCTGTAACGGAAAAGAACAGAAATATATCAGGCCGAAACAGGATACACTCTAAGTGTTAGCGTCCGTTGCAATAGGAACAGAATTTTTTCTGAATTCTCAGTGGCGTACCCACAAAATTAAAACACTTTTTAATCGATTAAAAAATTTAAGTAGATAACAAAAAAAATGGCCGAAATGGAATGTTTAGATGCTGTTGATGAACGATGACTCGACGACGATGATGCATCTCTCGGCGTGATATCATCAAATTCCGCTAGAGAAAAAAGGTCAGTGGCGGCTTTGCTTCTCAGAATAAATATTTTTATTTACGGTAATTTTCTTACTAGAGAATTGATCGCTAAAAGTATTAGCTACCGAAGGTTTGATAGTCCTGATTTTTTTTCGATCAGTGTATCGGCCAAAAATCGATAGTTTTTCGGCATCTAGCTAAAGGGAACAATATATTTTAGTCTTATATATTGTCTTCTTTACTTTATAGCGGGCTTATATTTTCTTTTATATTCATGCATTTTTATATATCTTTATTTCAGGTGGAGTCTTTTATGGTAGAGCCAGAGTTTGAGGACGAGCCGCAGACAGAAGCCGCTAAATTTCTGTTGGGTCCCGACCAAGATCGAGCTGTTGATCCTGAGACTCAAGCTCAACTCGAAGAGTTGCTCCAAGTGGCAGGTAAGGGTACGGAAACAGTTTTCCTTCCGGTCGTCCAACCAAGAGACTCATCAAGACCGTTTTTACTCGCAGGTATCAGTCAACTTGCGGCTAAAGACAGTAAAGCTCTCGGAGATCCGGAAGTACTACGTCGCCTTACATCCAGCGTGTCCTGTGCCCTCGACGAGGCCGCCGCAGCTTTAACACGAATGCGCAGTGATAACGCAGCCGTGGCCTCATCAGCACAAGGTTGACCATTGACGTTTCAGAGCGCATCCTATCAGCTAACACCTTGTTTTGTTTTTGTTTCAGGAGCCTCCAGTACCACCACATCGACCCGTCCAACGACGCAGGGAGGTGGCGTTCAACCACCCACCGAGAAGACGTCGTTGGTGGAGGCCTGTACTGATGGGGACGTAGGAACGGTGAAAAAACTGTTGACTGAGGGTCGATCCGTACACGAAACTAGCGAAGAAGGGGAAAGTTTGCTGAGTTTAGCTTGTAGTGCGGGATATTTTGAGTTGGCCCAGGTGAGCAACCACATTGCGAAAAAATTATGAAAGCGATGAGATAGAAACAATACAAATTGAAATAAATCGTTAGGACCAGGAATTGATTGTTATTATTTGGCTTTGATTATTATTAACAGACATTTATGGAATTGAGCACTGATAAGAATAATTCCAGGTTCCCTAAGAGATTTCCAATGTGTTCTTAACTTATTTTTTATTGCCTTTCAAATGGTTAGGCATTGATATAGCAAACATTTTAATATTTCCAAATAAGCTTCATATTTACACATTCTGTTATTGGCTATAGTCTTCAACAGGGAATATATATGTATGTTAACTTTTTATCTCCATGAATATGATCTAAAATAATCGTAACCGCTTTCATAAACAGTATTAAAATTCACCTCTGTGTCCATGCATCTTTAAAGAACATAAACTTAACATAAATAAGGTAAAATATATCTTACTGATTCTTGTTTTCTATCGCATTGTCGCTATTTCCAAGTTAAACAAGAAACATAATTCTGGTAAAGCTCTGTATCCATTAGCATTGTATTAATAACAATGATAGATAGATCGTTGACACTTAAAAAAAAACTTTTGTTCAATCCAAGTATTTTTTTTAATTTGGACGGATCCAGTTGCCATAACCACAGCCATGTAACTTTGGGAGTGTGCATGTTTATTCTATTGAATATTAAAACGAATATCCTTTAGTCCAAGGATATTCTGCATGAATTTTGAGGGTATTGTCTAAATCAATAAGTCATAATTGAGCAGTGCTTTTACGGTCAGTAAAAATCTCAGGCCGGCGCTCAAATTATATTTATTTATGCGACAGAGTCATTGTAGAGAAAATTTGGACTACTCCAATCTGGCACACCCTGTGGAGGTCATTTAAACGATACCATATATAATAACATAACATCAACATATAACATCAACCCGTCCTTATAGAAAAATCCTAATATATGAACGAAAATTATTTAAATGTAATTGTAAATAACATTTTAAAGTATCCCAGTTAATTGTTTACAATCTGTTTTAACGGCTGCAGTAAACCCCCATATCATAAGATTTAGGTTAGGATTGAGTTGTAATTTTATCTACATAGTTACCTTATAGTATCCAATACGTGCATATATAATGTAGTACGTGCCTTTATACATTATAAGGTGGGTTTTGTGTAAGTTGTTTCTATATAAACTAACTGAAAATTGTTTTATTTTAATGCACCATAGTCCGCGGTTCACTTGGTTGCATTTGACAAGTTTAATATAGAACTCTAACCTCACGTTATTGTCATGATATGTCCAAACTTTATTTATGGTTTGTGAATTTAGAGTGTTAATATTTCCAGTTAGGTATTTATAAATATATAAGAATAGCATTGCCATTTATCGTGTTTCATCCCATATTTTCGCTTTTCTAATATAGAAAGAAGTATTTTTGTCCAAAAATCCATGCTACAAAATCATAATATACTTTTAATACCAGTTTTACTTGAAATTACTTATTATATTTTCTATAGCTATTTAATATACATTGAGAGGTACTTGTATTCTTGTCATTACGACATTTATGAAATTGTCAATAATGAATATTGATAGTGTATTTTAGTACATCATTTAATAACTAACGTGGTAATACATCTGCAAATATTGATTCTATTCTATATTACATTAATTAACTATTTTTTTGGATTTATTTTAATTTCAGTATTATACTATTTGTCATTATTCTAGGTATTATTAGCAATGCACGCAAACGTGGAAGACAGAGGAATCAAAGGGGAATGTACCCCTTTAATGGAAGCAGCTTCAGCAGGTCATCTGGATATTGTGAGATTATTGGTTCACCATGGAGCTGATGTGAATGCTCAATCCACTTCAGGTGAGGACACTATACTTATTGATGTTATAATGCCACAATATAAGCAAAATCCTAGGTAAACACTTGTTTTATTTTAGGAAATACACCTTTGATGTATGCTTGCGCCGGTGGTCACACTGAGGTAACGTTGCGAAGATTATTGTATCTAATTTGTGGATCAACATTTTGTTATTTTTCTGAAGGTCGTAAAGTTTCTTTTGGAGAACGGAGCCAACGTGGAAGATCATAATGAAAACGGCCACACCCCATTAATGGAAGCTGCCAGTGCTGGCCACGTTGGCCTTGCCAAGATACTACTATCGCACGGCGCTGGCATCAACACTCATTCCAACGAGTTTAAGGAATCTGCATTAACTCTAGCCTGCTACAAAGGTAGTATGAAAACATAAACCTTTTTCTTCATATTTATTATTTCACTGTTTCAGGGCACCTGGATATGGTCCGTTTCTTATTGGAGGCGGGTGCCGATCAAGAACATAAAACTGATGAAATGCACACTGCCTTGATGGAAGCATCGATGGATGGACACGTGGAGGTCGCAAGGCTGCTGCTCGATTCTGGGGCGCAGGTATATTTTGTTCATTTTTATTATTGAAACCATTTCCTATTAGTTCCGTGGGTTAACTGTAATTTTAAAGTTATTATCGAATTAGAAACATTGAAAATAGAGAAAATATTTATATTTAACTTGCATGTATTTTGACCAACGATATATGTTATAAGTATCACTTATTCTGTTGGTGTGGTTTAGTGCTGCTGAGTTATTTAGTGTATGCTGGCGCTAATCATGGAACACTCAAAATTACATTTTCGTCATTATTATTACTTTTATTGTTTGATTTGAGCCCTGTAGGACCTAAAAAGTTTGCAGACAATGAATTACAATACTGATTTAAAAAAAATCCAGCTCAAATTCTTAAAACACTTTCAGACAGTTTAGCAGTTGATTTATCAGTTTCCAGGCGTTTACCTGCGACAGGAAAGATTAAATGGAAGAAAAATGGCTACCACACGAATTGATTTATAATACTATTTTAAACGGTTCCAATATAGCGGATTCATTGCTTAACCGGAAAAATAAGAGTATCCTGTTAAAAAATGTGGATATAATGCAATTCCAATTGAGCGACGTATATGCGTTGGAAAAAAGACCAGCATTAACTTTAGTAAACAGCCAAAGTCATTTTGCGTCAAAGTTGTAGAAGACTATGGATAATACTTTGAAAAAAAATGATAAGAGTATATCTAATATTTCTAAAAATCTTACAGTATAAATAAGTGTTCGAATGATATATTTTTTTGTAGGTAAATATGCCTACGGACAGCTTTGAGTCGCCTCTTACGCTAGCGGCCTGCGGTGGACACGTTGACCTGGCCATGCTCCTAATAGAACGAGGCGCGAATATAGAAGAAGTAAACGATGAGGGTTATACGCCTTTAATGGAAGCTGCACGAGAAGGACACGAAGAAATGGTACATCTCCTTCTCGGCCAAGGTAGTTAAACATATATTTTACCGTTTATTCGGTAAACTAACTAGTGCTACTTGCTTTCCGCAGGAGCAAATATTAATGCCCAAACTGACGAAACGCAGGAGACTGCGCTTACTCTGGCCTGCTGTGGTGGTTTTACGGAAGTGACGGATATTTTGATCAAAGGCCGTGCGGACATAGAATTGGGTGCGTCCACACCGCTTATGGAGGCTGCTCAGGAGGGTCATTACGATCTGGTTCGTTTCTTACTTGAATTTGGAGCCAATGTGAACGCTGTGACTCAAACCAACGACACTGCCCTTACGTACGCCTGTGAAAATGGTCATACTGATGTGGCAGAATTGTTGATGCAGGTAAAGCTTTTTGAGTATTAATATTTTAATTTTCTTGGAACATTTAAAATGATGTGTGCTTTAGTATGGTGCGGATTTGGAACATGAATCTGAGGGGGGTCGTACTCCTCTAATGAAAGCATGTCGAGCAGGGCACTTGTGTACAGCTGAATTCCTCATCAAGAAAGGGGCCAATGTGCGCAAACAAACCACCAACAACGATCATACACCTCTTTCGCTTGCTTGTGCTGGGGGGCACCTGGCTGTCGTGGAGCTGTTACTGAAAAATGATGCTGACCCGAATCATAAACTAAAGGTATTTTGTCGTGATTTTTTTTTTGCTCTAGTGGTTTTGATATTTGTTTTTGATTACAGGACAATTCCACCATGTTGATTGAAGCTGCTAAAGGCGGTCATACCACCGTTGTGCAATTGTTATTAGATTACCCCCACTCGATGACCGTGAGTGAATTACAGGGCTCAACTAGGGCCACAAACTTGTCAATGTTGCCGGGACAAGTGGGCACTCGGGACACCCCTCTTTCTGCTGGCACGATGGCACCAGCTATCACTGTAGGAGGCACTTTTTTCCAACACCCTACAGGTATTAATTATTAGACATAATGAATATTTTTCATATGCTATGTCATAAAAATTATCACTACCAGTCGCTGTTAGCGAAAACTTTACTTCATTCAAAATCTGTTACCGTCGCCATAGAAAAGGGAAGATTGAGTACAACTAAAAAATTGACAAACATGATTTCGCCAATACATTCAGGAAATATGGTTTAATATCTTAATAAAATAACACTAAATGAATAACATTATTCATAGAATGTTTTAAGGTTTAAGGTTAAATAATAATTATGCTTAAAAAACCTGCTGAACAAGTTGAATCTTGCAGGCCTATTTCGCAGCTGCCTGCGATATCAAAATTATTTGAGAAATTGCTGTTGAAACGTATTAAACCATTTATAGAAATACCAGATCTCCAGTTCCAGATTTCAAAATCACAAGTAGATGTGCAAATTATTACCGCGGAACTATGGTCAACTTCTCAAGTCATATTTTTGAAAGAAAGTTTACAATCTTGCATGAAGGAACATTCTCAGCACTTAAACCTATTTCGGCTGGAGTTCCCCAAGGTAGTGTCTTGGGACCACTGCTGTATCTGCTCTATATTGCGGCTAACCTAACAAAAAAAGTAATTGGAATATTTGTCGACGACACAGTTATCATGGTAAAATATATCCTAAAGCTGTAGAAAAAGTACAAGTGACACTCAACAAGATTTATAAATGGACTAAAGACTGGAAAATACAGGTTATTAGCTCCAAATCTGTCCATATTGCGTTGCGGCGAAATGACGAACCTAATCATATCACTTGATGGATGCCCAATTTCTTTATATGGAGCATATGGGGTGCAAAACGAAGTTGTACAATTAATTACCAATACTTATCGCTACATACCTAAAGAAGAGTTGCACGATAGGATCGAAATCAAATGGTTTATGAAAACCTTGACATTGGCAGTTCGGTCCCGACCTTGATAGAGTCAAGACGTGTTTTTTCCTTCCCTAAAACGAGATTCTGTAAAAATCAAATAAAAATACATCTGTATTTCTTATGGTCAACTTCGGTTAACGGTTTCAAAGAACATCTTTTTCCAAAAAGGGAAAAAAGTGAAACTTAGTGATAAAAATATTTAATTATAACAATACAACATAATGGATGATGAAGACGAACTAGCAATAAAGGTAGTGGAACAGTCTGATTGGACCGAAGTAAGAAACAAGAAGGATAAAAAGAGGAAGAAGTCAGAGATGACGCCTTCGCCAATCGCAAACAGTGCTATAAACATTAAAAAAAAAGAAACAAGGAGACAAAATCCCTCTTTTTTAAATCTATTTAATTTTATTTTAAAATTCAATTTTAATTTTAATTTATTTAGATCACCAATAAGATCACTGACCGAGTGCAGTTTAGAGCTTTGTCTAACGATGATATTAACGTAACCTTTAGTAATGACACGGATTACAGGAATGTAAAAAGCATCTCATTGAGATGAAGAAAAACAATCCATTCAATAAACTCTAATACCACACTTATCTTAAGTGGAACCTCCGAAGAAAAATAATAATATACCACAATGCACGAACTATCAACATCTTGGACACTAAAAATTTTTGCAGTAGGTAACCAAGATGTGTGAAATATGCCGGTAAACATCACACAACTCAGTGCAGAAAACAACGCAATAGCTTAGCAACATGCCTGTTGTGCAATGAAAAAGGTCACCCTGCCAATTATAACGGATGTACAGTATATAAAAAAAAGAACTCCAGCCAAAGAAAATTACAACAGGACAGCGCTCAAGACAAATTGACAAAGCCAAACAATCTGAAACAACAGAAAATAAAAACCCAAGAAAACGCGAGACCATCGGTCAAAAATATAAAGGCCACTAAAATATCAAATGATAAACAAATAAATACGAAACCGCAGGAAGCTGCGGCCATCGAGCCAACTATCGTCGACATGATGAAATTTCTCAAAGAATTTCAGATTGAAATGAGATGCAAAAGATGCCACCCCAATAGCGAGAGAGAAATCAGAACATGAAGTAATTTACCCCCTTGAAATTAGAGAATTGATAAAAGAAAGAGGGTAAGCTAGAAGAGTATGGCAGAGAACCAGAAATGCTGCAGACAAAACTACTTTTAATAGAACTAGTAATCAGACGAATCAAATGATCAAAGAATATAAATAGAATTGTTTTCAAAAATATGTAAGGGAATTAAGCCCAGAAGCAGACCAAGATTAATCGTTATGAGAAGCAACCTAAATCGAAGATTTAAAAGACCATTTATTTGAGTACCGCTAATTAAAAATGATCGAAATGAATGGGTTTGACGAAACGATGAAAAAGCTGAATTGTTAGCACAATATTTAGCTAACATATTTCAACCTAATGATACAGAATCTACCATGGATACATCTCCTGTTTATCAAGCTGATGTAGACCTAATTCTAATTTCTCCATTGGAAGTTGCCACACAAATTGATAACCTCAATCCTAAAAAGGCATCTGGTATAGATGACATTTCACCTGGATTATTGAAAGAACTGCTACGAAAAGCAATCATCATGTTGATATATATATTTAATGCCTGTTTAAGGCTAAGGGATGTTCTGAAATGCTTTAAGGTAACACAAATAATTATGCTCAAAAATCCTGACAAACCTGCAGAACAAGTCGAATCTTACATGGCTATTTCGCTACTACCTGCAATATCAAAACTATTTGAGAAACTAATATTTAAACGTGTTAAAAATGTTGTAATAATACCAGATTTCCAGTTTGGTTTTCGAATTCACTATTCAACAATCGACCAAGTGCGCAGAGTAACTGCAGCTATTGAAAAAGCGTTTGAGGAAAAGAAATACTGCCCTGCAATATTCCTGGATGTCTCACAAGCTTTTGATCGGGTTTGGCACTTGGGATTAATCTGTAAGATGAGCAAATTGTTTCAAAAAAATTGACATTGGAAGAATCAGTGCTTGAATATTACCAGTGTCGATCTAATGGCATTTCTATAAATATTGCCTGGCATAATATAAGTATAATATTATTACTGCAATCTTTTTTTGCAGCTGTCCTCCAGGAAGTGCCTGAAGCGATTCAGATAGTACAACAGGTGGATTTAAATAGTCCTACCATAGAAGTAAACCCCAAGCAGCAGGTTCAACAGGCGACGCAAAGACAAGGCAACGAACAATCACAGCAACAGCAGAAGAGTAGAAAATTACTGGCGAAAAGTCGATCAACGGGGGCCATGTTTGACGGTAGGTGTGTCAGTTTAAAACGTTTTAAAAGATAATAATCTGTATCTCAATTCAGGAGCGTTAACTTCAGCTGAAGCTCAGCAAGTACGGACCCCGCCTTTAAGCGATTTCGAAGAGGAAGTAATTTCAGCCACCGCAGCTATGGAGTTCCTAAATAAAGAAGACCCTAATAGTACGTTAATCGAATTTATAAAGAAACGTAAACCATTCGGTAATGATCCCGACGGTACCACTCAAAAACAACAGATTTTAGAAGAATTACACGTAAGTGACATTAGGTTAGATGTAAGTGTTTTTAAGTCATTATTTTTTTGGACAATTAACAAGTTCTTTTTGTTATAGCGCGTTGAAAGAGAACTTCATGGTAAACAGCAACAGGCTCAGCAAGCGGCAGCGCAACAACAGGCGGCCGTGGCGAGCCACAGCCATGTGTTCCAGTACCAAATACCTCCCGAGCAATGTGTGCCGTCCTCAGCGGCGCCCACAGCTATCACTCCCGTGCTCAATTTCGATTTAGCAATTCAATCTCAGAAACAAGGTAACAATCAACACTGCTTCATTCAAGCTGGCCATACATTAAATATCATCCGTATTTTTTCAAACATTTTAGCTAACCAATTATATATTTATAAGTACCTGTTTGAATGAAGTTCTGGTTCTAATAGTGTTTTTGTTTAGAAGTATATTAGCCCTAGTATCCCATAATCATTGTTATTGTTTATTGAACTGTCTTTATTTCTCTTATTAATCTTATGGAGTATGGGCTGTTAAAAACTCTAAACGAAAACCATAAATTTTCCTCTCAGGACTCAGCTACGGCAACGTTGCCGCTGCGACGCCTCAACCACCACCCCTTCAAGTCCCTTTCTACGCAGGAATAGGCACGCCAGCCCAGCCACAGTTTGCTCCCCCGCCCAGTCAGCAACAAGCCAGCCAAGCCGCAGCACCCGCCTTTTTTTTTACGCCTATGCCGGTCAGCTCGACGGCTGTCGGGCTGTCATTAGGTACTACCACCGCGACGGTCGCCAATGGGGCAATGGTTGCAGCCCCAGCCGCACCTGGATTAGGCACGCTCGTGCCTGCTTCTGCGCTCACTGCCCAACCTATCAAATTTCAGAGTGTGGCTGAAGTTAGTCAGGTTGGAGTTTTGGTTTTTTTAATTTCTTAAATTTTTTAATGAGATACGTAATATCAACTTTCAGAATACTGCGATTAATGACAGACCGAAAGTGAAACCCATTAAGAAGGAAGGAAAGAATATTAGAAAACAACAAGCTCAACAGCAGCAGCAGCAACAACAAGCTGCTGCGAATCAAATGACGAATCCAAACTTACAGAACCAACAAACTAGTCCCTCACCACCGAAGACGTTTAATATATTCGGCGATCAGCAAGTTCAAATGTTCGCAGCACGCCAATTACAACTGCCTCAACAACCACCCTCCCAACCACAACAAAGGGCGGGACAGAACCAAACGACCGTGCAGTTCCAAAAAGTGGACGGTACCGTACCACCTGAAGTTCTTAACGTGCAAGATCTTGACGTCACTTTCCTTAAGGAAGATCAGGAAAGTCTTTTGACTGCCTCAATTTTGCAGCAGATTCATAATACTTCGATACCGTTCATTAGGGCCGCTACGGTTGGATCTCCGGTGAGTATCTAATGGCCTTAGAAAAGTGATTCTTTAAAAACTTAATTTTTTTAATATGTTAAATATTTTTGGTACAGCAAAAAACGCGCTTGGAAATGTATGACATAACACAACAGGATCCAAATTCACAAAATAAAGTCACAAAACTTGAAATTACCGATAAAGATTTCCCGGATGACGTTGTCCAGACCCTAGAAGTACAACCTTATCCGGGTACTCTGGACGAGACAATGATTGCTTCTCTAACTGCCGCCCAACAAGCTGATCTCCAAGCAGCAGCCGCCGCCGCGGCTGCGGCTACGGGTAACACAGGTGAGAATATGAATTTTGATTATAATTTTCCTCTTCTGTTTCAAGTAATTTCATATATTAACTATGTATGTTTTTAGCTGATCTTTCTAGAGTCGAGTACTTTGCTGTGCCTGCAGGAGCATCAGGAACTCAAAACACCACCGGACAAGTACCGGTACACGCCCTATACAATTATGAACATTATATTCCATCAAATGGAATACAAAAAGATCAATGGGTACAGGGTTTCCAAGCTGGTTACAGTCTTAAGCAACAGCAGCTCGGTACGTTTTATAGTCTATCTAATAAAATAGTCAATGCACGTCCTCAAAATTTTATGACGTCGGCAAGTCGCAACGTTGCCTCAGCTTTGACTCATGGTTTACTCAATCAACTTTGGCTTCTGGTTTACAATGTTTACCGGCTTATAGCCATTAATTATTATCAATAAATGTTTTAAAGAATTTTGCAGACATCTGACAACACTGTGGATCAGTATCAACACAAAACAAATTTTATATATATGTACAAAAACGTATGTTTTATATATATATATATATATATATATATATATATATATATATATATATATATATATATATATATATATATATATATATATATATATATATATATATATATATATATATATATATATATATATACAAAGACTATAGTCCTTCCAATAAAACAGCCAATGGACGTCATCAAAGTTTATAATATAACGTTGCCGCACCGATTTTAAGTGTTCATTTATATTGACTCTGACAACAAAATACTAATGTAAATAAAATAATGAAACAAAATTAACGTTATAAAATATAATTTATTTTAACATTATAGTACACCTATAGTCAATTCAAAATAGCGGTTACACGGGAAGCATTGCAATGCTGCCTATTAAATATAATTTATTTTAACATTATAGTACATCAAATGCATTTATTATCCAAGAACCAAAAAACTACAATTAATGAAACTATGCGCAAAAAAAATTTCAATAAAAACCGCCGCAATTTCAAATTTATTAAAACAAAGAGTTAAAACGTTTGCCGGTTTATTACCCGTAATTATATTTTGAAAAATTTTCGGAAGTTTGGCAAACGGACAACTTTTGCAAGCTCGTTACATGATCGAACTTTTCTAACAGCATTCTATCTCTTTTTAAATAGAACAAAATGATAAGGATAATATTGTGTGACTGTAAAACGAATTTACAACCTTAGACAGATATATATTGACATTCGTGTCACTGCTATTTTGAATTGACTATAGTGCATATTTATTGAAGGACTAACTGCAGTAATTAAATAGCCATAATAATTTGTAGGTTAGAGTTAATTTCTTATATTTACATTTACAAGTGACAATGTCGACCAATACCAACACAATTTGAATTTTCCAGACCTATTTGGTTACTTGTTTGAACGCACCAGACTTCATTCTATCTCTATTTAACTAGAGCGAAGTTAATTAGTAGATTGAGAAAAAAATGCTTCCGAGTTTAAAAGCGATTTTGTGTTTTTATAAACGAATGTGGTAATAAGTTCGACGGTGTTGATGACAGCCAATGCACTGTTTTATTAGGACTATAGTCGCCAATAAAATAGGCAGTGTATGTGATCAAAATAGATAACGTCAGCACATCGCAATGTTGCTGCCATAACTTAGAATTTTGGTTTACGTCTTCTGGTTCGTAATTTATAATTATTATCATTAATGATTTAAAGAATTTTGACAAGAAAATTGACGACATGTTGACCAGTACCAAGACATCTGATTTTGCGGGCTGATTCAGTTACATATTTGCGACGCATCTAGTAGTATCTGTCCATTTTAACTAGGGTAAAATGAGAAGGAAAAATCTATTCCGAGTTTAAAACGAATTTTACATTTTTACAAACTGTATTTGGCAGTGTCTTTGACGTCTTGACGTGAATTGGCTGATTTTATAGGATTACATATTGGATTTCACTAAAAAAATTAAATTATTCGCTTAATTTAGCAGATTCATTGACGGTAGCGGGCTCGGTGGCCCAATCACTCACCACTCAACCTCAAATGTTTGTCGCCTCCAATCAAGCTCAAGGATGTGTCAGTGCTGCACAACAACCTCAACAGGTGGCAAGTTGTGGACATGCCACTCAAGGTAAGACATTATTTATTGTCAGTAACAATGTAAAGTATATTCTAAAATGAAAACATTATTTTGAAACATATTTATTTATTTTATGAAGGAAGCCATATATGCCAGCCCTGTGTCCAACACCAACAACAAAACTTACCTGCACAACAAGTAATGCAGCAGGTCACTTCTCAACAACCACAGGGCTCAAATCAAGTACAGGCTGCTACACAGACTCAAACCCAAACTAATGGTGATGGAAAAAAGATTCAAAAGGTTAAAAAAAGAAAACAAAAACATACATGCATTCTCTACTTTTATGATATGAATATTTAATGACCAAATGTAATTCTAAGATATTTGTTTTTGTTATATAGGTATCAGAGATTAAATTTAAGAAAGGAAGAGTGATTCGACACCAGAATGCAATGCAAAATAATATGCAGCAGGATCAGAATTATCAGATTGACCACAACTCTGCCATTACACAGTATAGTGGAGCCAACAATCGACAGTGTGCAAATGCTGTCGCATCGCCGCGTATGGAAGTGGATTCGGAAACTGAGAGCAATCACGACACAGCGCTGACACTGGCATGTGCTGGTGGTCACGAAGAGCTCGTGACTTTGTTGATCAGCCGTGATGCGGACATAGAACATCGCGACAAGAAAGGTCTAAAATTTTCTCAATTTTGGAATTGCAGATTTTAACGGGGTTTTAATTTCTCAGGTTTCACTCCACTGATATTGGCGGCAACAGCGGGTCATGATAAAGTGGTGGAAATTCTTTTGAACAACAGTGCTGATATTGAAGCGCAATCTGAACGTACCAAGGACACACCCTTGAGTTTGGCGTGCAGTGGTGGGCGTTATGAGGTTGTCGAACTCTTGCTTAACAGAAATGCCAACAAGGAGCACCGTAACGTATCAGACTACACACCACTTAGTTTAGCTGCTTCTGGAGGATATGTTAATATAATCAGACTTCTTTTAAGCCATGGAGCTGAGATTAACTCTCGAACAGGTTAGTTTGATGCCTTTGTATTGTCGAAATTAAAACAATACTGATGAAGTTTTCTTACATTCATACTAATTTTCAATGTTGTCGATAGGCTCGAAGTTAGGAATATCACCATTGATGTTAGCAGCAATGAATGGACACACTGCGGCCGTCAAACTCCTATTGGATATGGGAAGCGACATCAATGCACAAATAGAAACCAATCGTAACACTGCACTCACTTTGGCTTGTTTCCAAGGACGACACGAAGTCGTCAGTCTTCTTTTGGATAGAAAAGCTAACGTTGAACATCGGGCCAAGACTGGATTAACACCGCTAATGGAAGCGGCGTCTGGAGGATATGTAGAAGTTGGACGCGTCTTATTGGATAAAGGTTAAAAATGTTAAGTGTTTCAAGTGAATAATCTTATTGAGAAAATGTCCTGTTTTAGGTGCTGATGTTAATGCGACTCCAGTTCCTTCATCTCGTGATACTGCTCTTACAATAGCCGCTGATAAAGGTCATGTTAGATTTGTGGAATTGTTATTATGTCGCGGAGCACAGGTAGAAGTAAAGAACAAGAAAGGAAACTCGCCATTGTGGTTAGCAGCTAACGGAGGTCATCTACCAGTTGTAGAATTGTTATACAATGTTAGCGCCGATATTGATTCCCAAGATAATAGGAAAGTATCGTGTCTGATGGCGGCTTTTCGCAAAGGACACGTTAAAGTGGTTAAGTGGATGGTCCATCACGTCACCCAGTTCCCTAGCGACCAAGAAATGATGCGTTATATTGCAACCATTAGCGACAAAGAATTGCTCGAAAAATGTCATGAATGCGTTAAAATCATTAGGGCCGCTAAGGAAACTCAGGCAGCCCGCGCCAACAAGAATGCCTCTATTTTGTTGGAGGAGTTAGAGTCTGAACGTACCCGTGAAGAGTCCAAACGGCTGGCGGCCGCTAAGAGACGCGAACGCAAGAAAAAGAAACGTTTGGAGAAGAAAGAGCAACATAAGCGACTACTCGAAGAAAACAAGAAGAATGAGAATTATGACGGGAAAATGGAAAAGGTTGATGAAAAGGATGAAGCTGAGGATGCGGTTCCGGAACCAAGCCCGGCAGGTGGAAACGACAAGGAAGAGGGAGACAGCGGTATTGATGCAAATAGTCAAGGCAGTTGTTCTAGTAATGACATGAAGACGCCTAAAGAGAAGCGCAAAAATAAGAAAAACAAGAAGAATGCTGCCAGTGCTAAAAAAGAAGATTCATTGCCCAAAGTCAAGGCGGGCTCTAGTAAATCTTCTGATAGCCATGACTATTTCGAAAAAACCGATTTGAAGGAAAAGGAGGGAAAAGAATCTAAAATTCTGAAGAACATTTCGCGGAAGACCATACAGTATACAACGTTGTTCACGGACATGTTACGCCAAGGTAACATGGTGGTTACTAAGTCTCCTGCTGATCGAGATGATTTTGAAGCTACCGGAAATGAGACATATGTTACTCCATCAAAAGGTAAAAAGGAAGATACTCATAGACCGTCTCCAAAAATAGGGGCTAACACTAGCCCTAAACAGGCGGCGAAACGCGAAGACGGTTGGAAGGAGGTAGTACGGAAGTCTTCGGTACAAACCGTGTCCGAATCGGGAGCTAAGAAAGTTTCTGTACCATTGAATGCGATATCACGTGTGATTGGCCGTGGTGGTAGCAATATCAATGCGATTCGTCAACACACTGGAGCTCTCATCGAGGTAGAGAAACAGGGGAAGGGTCAGGGAGATCGAGCTATAACTATTCGAGGTCCACCTGAAGCTACACGCCAAGCTCATGCTCTCATTACGACTCTCATCAAAGATCCCGATGTGGACATTGCTTCCATGTTGTCCAAGACTCCCAAACCAGCTACTGTAACTACTACGCTTTGGGACAAAACACAGAGCGCCACAAAGAAAAATGCGGGCAAACTGGCTTCAGCAAGTCAAGGATCTGCAGGAACGGCTGCGGTTGCACACCCAAAAACCACTCCTGCATCCGCAAACTCATCTAGCAGCCGATTCACTCTTAGCTCTGCTCCTACTAAGTACCGCTCGGCTGCTCTAACTGTCACGACGCGAGTTACGGCCCCACGACTAGCCGCGCAGGCCGAGAAAAATGCGCAGGCTCAACAGCAGGCCAATTCGCGGACTCCATGTTCGTCTGCGGCTACAAGCAGACCGGTGCCATCCAAAATTATTACAACGTTGGCCAGTCAGACATTCGCCGCAAAACTCACGGAGACAGTGAGTGCAAGCCAAGCGACTAACAATAGCTCGTGTCAAGCGGCTGCAAATAGTAATGCTAAAGCTAGGTCCACCTTAACGGCACCTCCGTCGTTGGTAGGAGCAGCGCCAGTGTCGCCACAACCAGCTGCTGCAGCTCCATCTAATTTGCAAGGATCGCCAGTTAAGAGCTCACGACCACAGCCTACCGGATCAGCGCCACCAACTATGCAGCATTTCCAAAATTCATCATCTTCGTCTGGCAAAACTGTTCCGACGCAGTCTTCCGCGTTTGCGAGTACGTCACAAGCTAATCATGGATCATCTACAGAAAAAAGTAACTCAATGGTCACTTCGGTTGCTTCAAATATTTTACAGTCCACTCAACAGCAGCAAATCCTCCAAGAAGAGGCTATTTCACTTCCGACTTTGTCGTCTAACTCAGAATATACATTGTTCTATACAGGAGATTATTGGAATAAACGAGAGCAGGAATCAACAAAACTGTCTAATTTTGCTTCAGTTGCTAGTAGCGGGTCGGGACAGACTGCAACTCAGGCGAAATTTATTGATCAAGAACCACCACCTCAAGTGGATATCACTAAAGCTCCCGGATACCGAGGTGTGGCTATGTGTTCCCCTGTGTCGTCAAAAACCAGTAGCAACAGTACCACTCCCCCTAGCTTGTCGACTGGTACTTTTCCACTGTACCAGGAGGCCACTAAGCCACAAAATGCGCTGCCACCTATAGGTTCACGACCACAAGTGTCGTCTCAAAATAACCCTAATGATTATATGCCTTTCATTGACTTCAACAAAGCTCCTGCCTTGCAAGGTGGAATGCCACTCAACGTTGCCGCCCAACTACAAAACACTTTAAATCATATACAGGGCCTCAATTTCTCTCAAGCACAACCGCCTGTCAATATACAGCAGCCAGTTAGTATGTCTCGATTGAATCCTAAAGCTCCAGAATACCCAAGCTCTGTTTACAATTCAATGCCCAACAAGAGCGTTCCGCAAATATACAATGGCTACCAATTGAATATGCAAAACAATATGTTTCCGCAAAAAGGAGCGATGGACGGACATCCCTTTCATAGGGGAGGTGGGGGATCTGCTGGTTTGAGTAATTCTCAGAATCGATGGATCAACACACCAGAGCCACCCGTCAATCACGATCATCATCTCATAAGCTTAGCTGGTATGACTATTCAGAATCTTCAGGCCACGATGTATGACGGACTAGAAAATGGGGCAGAGTTGGTTCCGATGGGAAACAATTCCCCAAATATGTCACCAAACATAAGTGGACCTCAACATAATTTTCCTCCGGATCACGGTCATTTTGGAATGGAAGATCGTAAGCCACCACCGATTGGAACAGAGCGCGCGCGGAAGGCGTTCAGTAACCAAATGGACCAAGCCTGGGCCTTAAATGATAAACAGAAGTGGACTTCGGATTATGATAGACTTCCTTCAACTGCACTGTATTTGGATGATAATATAGATTTTTCAGTAAGTAACTACCGTCCACTGGTGTTAATGTATGTTCATATTTGTATATGTTTTTAGATGCAGAGACCTATGCAAATGGAAAACTATATGAATAATCCAGGTCCTTACTTCAATCAGCAGCATCCCAACTTAAGACAGAACACACATAGCGACTTTCCTGATATAAAATTAGATATGTCATGGGACGCGTGTGTTGCTCGTATTCCTCGCCCGATACCAGATCTACAGGACAAACATGTAGGTTGATTACATTTTTATCTTATCTTTTATTATTGTCAATTATTATTCTATTGTATCAAGTACCGGGAATTGATCGATAAAACATAAAATGTTAAGTATTTATCCAAGGTAGGCCCCTTCTGCAAACAGTTATTCCAAGAAATTTGTAAATCCATTCCTTTCAAATCATGTTTCCAGGCTTTTACAGGCGATAAGAAACACCAAAAGGGAAAATAATATATCTCCAAAAATATCCCATTTCAGACCGTTTCAATATCGTGGTTTCATTGCTTGCCACAAAAACAGAATTAAAAAATTTCTATGACTAGGTAGGAATTAGCAGGCAGGGTGTAGTGTACCACGAGCTGTTTAGATGGAAAGAAACAGTGGCCTATCAACGTCAATTAAATTGAATGACGTAATGTTGCAAAAAGGACCAGCAATAGTGATAAACAATAAACGCAAAGTCATCTTGTTGCAAAGGATACACTGGGAATTCTGCTGCACCTAGCGTACTCCATAGCATCATCCTATTACCACTTTTACAAATTGATGCAGCATGGCTTGACTGGCCTACAGCTTCGAACTTGGTCCCAAAAAGAATTTTAATAATCCTTTTTAAGTGGACTGTTATTTTTTATATTAGTTTTGGGTATTGATCATGACATAAAGTGTCTTATTTAAATAGTTGTTAATTGGTTTAATTATCTATTCACAACTTCTAATTATTTCTATTAATGTTTCAGGGATGGAACTCACAATGGAACAAATAACAACTATCACTGACATTAGAAGAAAACTATAAGCGTCGATTTTTAACTTAAGTCCAAACACGAAACCAAACAGAAGAAAACCCACTTCAGCTTCTATTCAATTTTTTTCAAGAAACAGTGTCCATTCACATATTGTAGAGGAATGGATATATCTAGTTCTAGTTCATTTGAATCAAGTTTACTTTTTCATGGTATCATTTTTTTTTCATTTGTAATGGTATAAGGCGAAGTCAAGGTAGCCGGTATAATACAAGGCAGCCGAGAAATTATAACGAAAAAAACATATATAGTCAAAAAAATAATAAAATAAAAATCGCTGTATGCATTTGATGTAAATAAAAAATTCAGATTATTCCCTAGTATATTTGCATGTTAATTTTTTCTTCGTTGGCCGACTTGATTGGATATCTTTCGAAAACAATTATCGCTCAGTTTAAGGTTATGTTAGGACAGAAGTTTGTTTCGTTCCGATGGGTCGGCAGTCACCCAGATAATGCCGCCTCGGCAGTTTTTCTTTCCGTGATCAATTTAGTCCCCATGTAATCTTAAACCATTAAAATACTGAGAAAGTCTGTGTATATGGGAAAAAAGACTAGTAACTTATTATTGACCTTATGATACTTGATTGTAAGCCAAACAAAAAATAAATTAAAACGAAATACCAAGCAAGCCGACTAAGTGTTCCGCTTATAGTTTTATCCGATTACTGATGGATTATTAACGAAGGAATAGGATTTCCTATGGAGAGGCTTCGATCGAGCCGAGATGCATCTGTTCATCGGCCGTTTCGTTGACTTGTTAGATTTGTGGGTATGGCTAACTAGTCTAGCGAACGTCTCGCTCTACCGCAAATACGCTCGTTCGCACGGAATTTCGGTAATAGAGTGTACAAGAGAATAGAGCTCTCGGCGCCAAGGGCTTGATATAATTTTGAAGTTAGACATTTAAATATGATATATAACTAAACTATAAAGATGTAAAACAGTAGTAGTTGCGCGTAAGTCGTACATATTGGTCCAGGGAATTTTTGGCATTAGGGACAGATTAATTAATTGTGATTGTTGTTCTCTAATCGAATATATTCTAATTTTTGTTTTGTTTCCTACCGCGATGCCCATAAACGGCATTCTCTTTGGAAAGGGCAAGGCGACCTGACGCCAGCACCCGTTATTATACTCTAGGGTTACTATTATAATACGATTATGTAATATTGCTTGTACATGAAGACTTAAATATATCTTTATGCACTGTACTATTTTTTATTTTTGCCCGACTTTTTAATTTAAAAGTTATGCTGTTATATAACGGTTAATTAGTCCTTATCATAAATAGAGTAGGGCAATCGATATTTTAAGAAATCTGACTTTATGTAATGTGACAAAAAAATTATATCAGGTACAAATTTAATTTATTACTACTGTTTTGTTGTTATCAGTTGCAAGAGTGGTGGAAATACTCATCAATATGTATTTTCCAAAGTTAAAGTCACACAAGTTCGTGTGTTTTGGTTCACTGCAATCGTCTGATTTCTTGGCCGCCATTCAGTGTTGTATTGCTTCCACTTGCTGTGATTTAGTATTCTTTTTCAATATTTCGTGGCGAAATATTCAACAACTTCGTAGGTCCATCTAGATAATTATGCATTTCTTCATTGATTACATAGCGATAAGCATTTGTAGTTAATTGAAGAACTTTGTTTTGGCAGTGCTGGACTACTAGCTCATTTGATGTCTTGTGTACCATAACTCTAAATAGGTTTTTTTATGGACTTCAACAAAATGTGACGAGTGATGTGATATATAATAAGGGTTGTTAGTTCAGTAAAGTAAAATAAAAATATCTTTAAACCCTGTGTGTCAAATACGTGTCGTAACTAAATGACAACCAATTGGCAATCTATACCATTTAGATTCGTTTATTAAGCGAAAGTACATGTCGTAGCTGGGTGTCACTTCAAGATTTAAATTGTATGTATAAACATACTTTATTTTCGGACTATTAAACAGATTTATCCGTTCTATATTTCTGTCAGTACATATTCAAATAGTGTAATTACAAAAGGCCATGTTTTGTTTTAATGAAATTTGATTATTAAAATCATTTATCAATCAGTTTAACTTTTTTTATTTAAAATTATTAATAATTTAATGCTAAATTATTGCTAATGTACTGTCTTATTTACATATCACATCTTACATTCATTTATTTTCCTGAATTATAATTTTCAGGTAAATGTTTTGGACCTGGGAATGTATCATATAAAGCTAATGGAGCAACTTTACATTATAAGTTGCCTATCGTCTTGTAACGGTTGCACTATCGCTATGGATAACCATATAATCAAATTGTTCATGTAGTTTAAATCATTAATTTTGAAATCATCGTCAGGCTGAGTTTGAGTTTCTCGATCAGTAGGATTTTGTAGCAGCGCAATTTAGGTTTCTTTGATTCAATTTTTTTTAAATAAGAAACAGTTATTCAGTTAATATAATTCTTCTTTAATCACTCATCAAAATTTTATAAACTGAATTAAATTGGCTAATCAATCACCGTACTATTTAGTAAACTATTATATATGTACTTTATGGTGGACTAAATGTTATTCCTAATAATTGTGGCTTTACTCTTGCAGATATGAATGATTCCCAAAAACGTTTTTCATAATCTATTAATTAATGAGAAATCAAATGTGTGCCAGAATTTCAGTTTTCGGAAACACCCTGATGTATTTATTCCATACTCAGTTTGCTTGTGTGTTGATGCAAGTATAACACATTAAGATCATATTAAGCATATCTAATGTAAGATGCAATTAATTTTTAAAAAAATGTAATAAACTAAAACTGGAAAATAATAGAAATAGATAATATAGTAAAGCATATTATATATTTTTACAGAATAACACCGTATTGTTATCAGTATTAAATACAGATACATAATGATTCAAAATTTTCATAGACACTTCTTAATGTGTACATAGACCGTATTCACAAGATTTTAAATATAAATATGAAAACAATAAAAAAAATTAAAAATACACATACTTTATTTTCTTACTTCTAGGTCTAATATGCTATTGAGAATCACTTGATGAGCTGCTACTGGAGTCTGTAGACATGACTTCAACATCTTCATTCTCTTGCTTATGATTTCTTGTATCCATTGCCACTGTTCCTTGGGCTACTGATATGTGCATTTCACCTGAAGGATGCCAAGCAAACTGATTTTGGTTTGAAGCAGGTATTTCTGCAAAATTCACTTTAAAAATAGTACAATTTTATATTTTACAAAATATACCACCAGGGTGTCCAGAACGATGCAAATCACTCATAGAATTTTGGTGTTGGAATAATGGTCCATTCATCGGATCATTTGCTCTTCCTAAAAGACCTAACCTCATTTCAATATCAGTTGGATAAGGCCTTCTTGGGTCTCCTTGTTGCCAAGTTAATGGAGCACAAATAGCATTTGATGCACTTATTCTAAAATTAATTCTTATTAATAAAATAATAATGAGGCTTATTCACTGACACACCTATGAGCAAATTTAATTAATTCCTCTGAAGAAACAGGTCTTTTTTTTGCTTTTGCAATACTTTGTAATTTTTGATTAGCTTGATAAATTGCTGTAGAAAGAATCTGTTCAGCCTCCTTTAATTGTTTCTGTAAGTGATTAATATCTTGATCCTGACGTTCTACTTCAGCTTTTAGAATATCCATTTTTTTATTTATTTGTCCCTAAAATTTCGAGAACAGTGTCAATATATAAATGTAATAAGGTTGAATTAAAAACTAAAAAAAAGCTTACCTGTTCCTTTGCTAGATTTAACGTTTCTTTTAATTCATTATCTTTTGCTACCAAAAGTTCTGTAAGTTGAGCGTATTCTGGGCCAGAGAGTTTGTTAGCCTTAGGAGCTATAGCATTTTCTATGATTTCCCTACAAAATTAGGAAAAGTTGATTGATATATTTTATAAATAAAACTAAAGTTATATTACTTTGCTATTAGTTCGATATCATCAATGATATACAATAATTTTTCCTTGGTACTTATTTGCGACATTATCGTTACCGTTTGAGATTTATTCGGTCTGGTATGTTTACGAGAGCTGTCAATATTTATTAACCTTAGTTTATTATGACAGGGATGTCAAAAAATATATATATTCTTCTTCATATTTGTTTCCCGTTATATCGATATTTTTGTAGACGGAAATTTTTTGGAGGAAATTCATATCATAAATCCTTAAAACTATCTTAAACTATTTTAATATTGCCACATATTTCAGTTATTATAAAAATATCGATATTTTTTATCCATATCATATTAAATTCATACGATACATCTTCTTCTTTTAAAGATCTATCCATATTTTTTTCAAACATATATGGGGTATATCCGCCCTTAATTTTAAAGGAATTGTAAAAATTTCGCTATACAAAAAATTTCGATATATATTTTTTGGACACAATTTGGACAAATTTTTTAAAATATGGAAATAACGATAATTTTCTGGTCGGCCGACACCCCTAATACTCGGATTTAATAAGGACATTCTGATGTATTAGGGATGCTAAGAAATATCGATAGGTAAAGAAAATATCGATATTTTTAACCGACATTTTTTTGACTGATATAAAGATATTTTTGCAGATATTTTTCGATATTTTTTCAAAAAAAAATGAAATATATTTCTTAAACATTATGTGAAACTATATATTTATTTTTAATAAACTTTTTGATTTGGTAAGTAATTTTATGGGTTTAGTGTATTTTGGCACTTAATTTCAATATTTTTTTTCTTCGATATATCGATATTTTTCTCGGCTGCCCATACTTCTATTATGTATGTTCAATTACTGTTAAATTTTGAAATATTATGTGCTATTACTCAACAAGTCATTATGTTTGAACTATTTTTGTCAAATGATATTGCCATCTATTAAATCTTATATAGAACACTATATACCAACTCTAATAAGTTTTCTGTTTTATAAACGGGTGATTCTCGTTGTAAGTTAATTTATAAATCTCTAAAGTTAATATTTTTTTCACAGTTTGTTAAGATTAGCTAGATATGTACGTAATATCTAGCCGGCTTGGAATATTGCCGACGTATTGAGATTAAGTAACAATAGAATAGAATCGCAAGGACTTTGCTTTCTCTACGATGGATATTTAGTTCAACAGAAGATATCTTTTCGTTAAGCACTTGACGTTGCAACATGATAATTTATCGTTCAAGTATGGCAATTGCTTGTAAAAACCTTCAATTTATGTCTGACTGTCCATACATATGGTTAGATCGCATGCAGCTGTTTTCATAAAGTCATAAAAATTCGAAAAGGTGGTAGATGTTGGTGGGAATTACACAGCGGATTATGTTCGTGGTTTTGTGTAGCGAAAAGGTGGAAATGAAACAATAAACGCCGATGACAGAAAATAAAGAAATAATTTTATGTTATTATTTAGTTTTTTTATTTTCCCAGAATTTTGTATTTTATGTTCATAATAAAGTTAGGTAATGTCAAACATTTATATACTATTTGTTGTAATTGGTAAATAATTGTTTACCATATTTCGATTGTACCCTGCAATCGTTTAACAGCCGCTGAATATGTTATTGCTATAAATTAATATAATTAAAGTTCTGACCCCCAAATAATATCCTAAACGAATATAACCTTTATTGTTGTAAAGAACGCTAATTTCAGATTTATATTAAAGATGTTTGCTTTTAAACTTAACCATCAACAAATTACAATGCCGTAACATTTTTTACGCTTGCCAGATGACCATATGTCATTAACTATCAATTTTTAAACGAACATTTTAGATAATAAGTTACTCAATCATAAGTTAGCAAAATATCTTAAAATAGTACAAACAAGGCATGATTGCTGTAATACATTGACATAAATGACATAAATAGATTTTGTTGTCAACGAGATTCTTTAAGAGATTTTCATACTTTTTTTCGTACTTGGGACTGTCAGAGTATATCTGTAATTTGGATAATTTTTATGCAGCTATCAACATGTAACATAACCATTTCCGTTCTTATTTTAAGATTATTTGTTAGTGTTGCGATTCATCTAGTATCAAAAAAACCTTTTTATTTACAAACATGTGTTTAATTATTGCCGTAAATTTTATATTGTATTATCTAATTAATAACATATTACAAGCAAGTTGGTATTGACATAAATAAATGCGATCTGTTTGAAGCGTGTCGACGAGGCATAGTCAACAAAACCAGTTTCAAAGCCATCCAAAGACCGAACAACAACAAAAAAAAGTAATGTCTTCCTGTTCGTCTCTTTTGGCATGGGGAATTCCCGTGATTTCATAGCTTAGTGGACAGCAGATTTCCCTGACCTGACGATATAGCCTAACCAGTTACGAATAAATAGAATAAACTTGGTAAGGCGTTCTCTTCATTAAAATTGTTACAATGGGGTCAACATACATCTAGATGTACTGGTATATAATTATAAATAAATAAGTGGGCAATATGTTATTAAATAGTACGGTTTGTGATTATATTTGGGTAATTTTGTAAAGTAATTAAGATAATATATATACTTAGATAATGTTGAGTTGATATTACTCAACAAATAATTGTATATGCATAGAGTTCTTTGTTTTTTTTGCGATAGCAATAGTGCCGCTGGTTAGATGCTTTTAAAATATATTTTAAAACCTGTGTGAATATCACACAGCTCACCACTTTTTAGGCCACCGATTCATTTTAAACTTAACATTAAACAAACAATAAAGGTTAATTATATTTTGTTTCTTTGTTTTTTTTCGATCTCAATAATTAATAAAAACCAATTACTACAGGAAATATTTATTATTCTTACAGCAGATAACTGACTTTTTAATAAATAATAAAATAAATATAATTGTATAGTTTATTCATAGACTAATAGTAAGAAAATTCAATAGGAGTTTCGGTACGTCCAATATCTAGATGGAGTTAGAATCACCCATTCAAGTAATTTGATTGGTAAGCTTAAAACTCCACTTTGCTTTTAGTCTGTTCAATAAGGCAGTGAACTCGCGTCATCTGAATTGATGGTGTAAAAACGTTACAATGTTACCGTTCTGAGTTTTACTTCACTTTGGATTTTATATACAACAAAATTCTAATCTAAATAAAATAATTATACAAAAGACTATTATCAAATATAATTTATTTTAACATTATATTACATCTAATGTATATATTATGGAAGGATTTACAATAATTAATTATACAGTCTTAACAGGTCAATTGAAGTCCCCGGCCTACCATAGTAAAACACATTTTTTTGACAAAATTAGCTTTTTTTATTCAACTTAATGCCCCTCAAGGGTGATACACTGATTATAACGATCTTCCCACTTTTCGATACCATTTTTGTAGTACGATTTGCCCTTTGCTTCAAAATGGGCCTCAGTTTCGGTGATCACCACTTCTTTTGACGAGAATTTCTTCCCAGCGAGCATTCTTTTGAGATCTGGGAACAGGAAATAGTCGCTGGGGGCCAGATTTGGAGAATACGGGTGAGGAAGCAATTAGAAGCCCAATTCATGGATTTTTGACACGATGCATTGTCTTGGTGAAGCAGAACATTCTTTTTCTTCAATTGCTGTCGTTTTTCGGCGATTTCGTCCTTCAAACGGTCCAATAACGCTATGTAATAGTCGCTGTTGATGGTCCTTTTTTTTTCAAGGTATTCAATGCAAATTATTCTATGCGCACTCCAAAATACAGACGCCATAACCTTGCCAGCCGACTGTCAAGTTTTCCCACGTTTTCGAGCGGGTTCATCGTATGCAATCCACTCGGATGATTATCAATTGGATTTCGGAGTGAAATGATGGAGCCATGTTTCATCTATTGTCACATATCGACGCAAAAACTCGGGATCATCTTCAAACACTGCTCCGAATCGTCAACTCATCATTGTTTTTGGGTCAAAAGTGAGATGATTTCTAATTTGTCTAAGACATGTTTACGATTTCACCATTTATCAATTACTTCCTCTGTATGTCTTATCGAGTTCATCCAAACCGAAGGTGTGATGGTTGACAATGCTTTTGAATTGAATGCTATTGTAACTTTTACCTTTTTCCATCAATTTTTGTTATCTTTACACTTTCTTTTGTTATTACCAAGAGTGGAACAATGAACCATTTTGAAATATTCAAGTTTCATTAATATACACAAATTAAAATAGTTTATCTTCCTTGGTCTTATTTTATGCCTTTACAAAATTAATTCTTTTTAAGGTAATATATCGAAGTTCCATTAAACCACTCCGAGGGTTATCTTTACACCATTTAAACTCTATGCCCTGTAAGAGTGTATGAAAGGATGTCTTACATCCCTCAAAAAGCTGCATGTCACTCTTTTATGTATACTTTCCAGACAGACAATTTTCTCTAAAATAATTTTATTAAATTATGTTCATTGTTATTTGTTTTTATACATTTGGTATATTTGGTCTCGAATACAGCCAATATCAAGATGGTCAAGATTCGTCACCCACTTTGTATGTAGACGGGTTTTCTTGGGTGAATTTAACGTATTATTCTTCATTTTGTAAGCGATATTATTCACGGTACCCACACTAATATTTAGCGCCGCAGCAACCCGCCAAAAACATGTTCAATAAAATTGTAGGGACTTATATTATTTAATATCATCAATAATTACCTCTATTATTTTATTTAGATTAGAATTTTGTTGTATATCAAAGCCAAACTGAACTAAAACTCAGAGTTGATGCGGCAACATTGCAATGTTTCGACGTCATAAATATCCATGACGCATTATTAAAAATTTTTGAATAGTCTATATACTACCTATATACTAATATTACTAATATTATACTAATGAACTAATGATTAATGATTTAATCACGCACTTCTCTAAGTAAAGCCAATGAAAATGGCGTCCAAAATACTAACAAACGCACCATAGATACGAAATAAACCAATCAAATGCCTTCGTGGCTCTTGGCATAGCTATTTAAATAAGTAATGAGTTCAAAGCAGTGACACTAGATATTGGAGATCGCGAAACATTACTCTAAAATTGCCTATAAAGTTAAATCTCAATGTTCTCTATGATTTCATTACTTACCTTTAACAGCTTAGATATTATGAAAATGATAATAGATAGCTTTCTACTTTTTATTTTCATTAACCTCCGTTGATCTCTAAATATAAAATTCGATGTTTTTGACGTTTCTCTACATAAAATAATAATTTTCCGTATATTAAGCATATATAAGAGTTAACGAGTTATTATACATATAAAAATTATATTTATGGACCGCTCAGTACTGTATTTCCGACACTCATTACTCTTGTTCATTGATTGAAAGAAATTTGCAGCCGAAGTCCAGCAAATGCCTTTGAAATGAGATACTACTCCATCACATCTCAATTGTCAGTTTTGTTTTCAATAATTCAGAAGTGTCGATTTTGATGTCAATGGTGTAGACAGGCCTAAGCCTCTTGGACTCAGCTCAGATGAACCAATTCTTTATAAGCAATGGGAAAGGTGCAAAGGGAGGGAAAATATTTACCGCATGAATTGGTATAATAGGTCAACTGACAAGTCCCCGGCCTGACACATAGATGGCGTTACAAGAATTAAATCCATATGTTTTTTTAGTTAGCCCTCAAAAGATGCGTGTACAAATTTGACAGCTATCGGATCATTAGTTTGTGAATTAGAGCATTTTGAGTGAAGCAACTTTTGTTATTGTGAAAAAAAAATGGATGAAAAGAAATTTTGCGTGTTGATTAAATATTGCTTTTTGAAAAGAAAAAATACAGTTGAAGCAAAAAATTGCCTTGATGCCGAGTTTTCGGACACTGCCCCAGGAAAATCAACCATTAAGGATTGCTATGCTAAGTTTAGACGTGGTGAAATGAACGCAGACGCCCAAAAGAGGTTGTTACCGACGAAAACATTAAAAAAATCCACAAAATGATTTTGAAAGACCGTAAATTGAAATTGAATGAAATAGCAGACACTCTAAATATATTAGCTGAACGTGTACAGCATATCATTCACGAATATTTGGGTATGAGAAAGCTCTGTGCAAAGTGGGTGCCGCGCGAGCTTACTTTTGACCAAAAACAATGACGAGTTGATGATACGGAGCAGTGTTTGAAGATCAAGCGCAATAAACCCGAGGTTTTGCATCGATATGTGATAATGGATGAAACATGGCTGCATCATTTCACTCCGAAGTCCAATCGACAGTCATCCGACTGGACTACACACGATGAACCCGCTCTAAAGCGTGGGAAAACGCAACAGTCGGCTGGCAAGGTTATTGCGTCTGTATTTTGGGATGCGCATGGAGTAATTTTCATTGTCTACCTTGAAAAAGGAAGAACCATCAACAGCTACTATTACATAGCATTATTGGACCGTTTTAAGGACGAAATCACCGAAAGTGGCCGCATTTGAAAAAAAAGAAAATGCTGCTTCACCAAGACAATGCACCGTGTCACAAGTCAGTGAAAAAGATGGCAATAATCCATGAATTGGGCAATTGCTTCCTCATCTATAGTATTTTCCAGATGTGGCCCCCAGCGACTATTTCCTGTTCTCAGATCTCAAAAGAATGCTCGCTGGGAAGACATTTTTGTCGAATGAAGAAGTGATCGCCGAAACTGAGGCCTATTTTTACGCAAAGGACAAATAGTACTACAAAAATGGTATCGAAAAGTTGGAGGGACGCTATAATCAGTGTATCACCCTTGAAGGTAATTATGTTGAATAAAAAAAATAATTTTGCCAAGAAAATGTGTTTTACTATGGTAGACCGGAGACTTTTCAATTGACCTGTTATGGAAATTGTGAGTTCTAATCAGTACCATTTAGAAATAATTATGGCAACATTTGATTTCGTTTTTGCTGTTAAACTCTTCGAAGCCTTGTTAACTCAAATTCAATCCATTTCAAAAAATACATGTTCTTGCTTATTTGCGAAAGCATCGTTAGACATAATCAAATCCATGACTCCATCAACAGCGATGGTCCTTCCCTTTTCAATGTAGTCAATGAAAATTACTCCAAAAATTTATTACTATAAACCGGTAAAGGTACTTTTACCGCTTTGCTTGTTTTAATAACTTTCAAATCTCTGCTTATTACTAATATACAGACAGAACAGATTTCGTCTCTAATCACTTACTTACGAACAGGAACGAGACAAAGAGGCCCCCTTTTGCCAGTAAAATTCGATGGAGTGGTAAGATAGTAATATTGATAAATATTTATTTGCTGTAGGTTTTATTAATATATTTTTTAGCGTGCTGCAGATGCATTAAATATTAGTACCAACACGGTCACTAAAATCTCTCAAAAAATGAAAAATATAATATTCAATTCACCGAAAAGAACCCGTCCTCATACGAAGCAGGTGACGAATCAAGTACCGCTTGATGTTAGCTCTATCATATATTAAATATATTAAATGTATAAAAGCAGTGAGAAGTTTTTTCATTATAAACATAATTTAATTCAATTATATCACAGGGAACTGTTAATTTGAAAAGTATCGAAGAGGTTTAATGGAAATTCCAGAGATTGATTTTAAGAATACAGTTTTTAAAAGGGTATCATATAATCAGGGAAAACTTATTATTTCAATTTATATATTTAGATGAGACATGGATGACCCAATGGTCATGGCATGATGATAACAAAAATAGTGTTAAGGCAACAAAATTTGATGGAAAAAGGTGAACGTTGGAATTGAACAATTCAGTAGGTTTTATTTGTTATAATATTTATTAATAATTCATTGCAGATATATTGTTCTTCATGCCGGAAACAGGAATGGTTAATGACATCTTCGGTTTGGATGAACTCGATCAGATACCTTGAAGAAGAAACTGTTAAAGATTTATGTACACAGATATGTGTATATTTGTTCACAATAAACATGAGCATTTGATTAAAATATACGAGGAGAGATAGAATACCAGTTGTTTTACTCTGTGGCAAATGCGTGAGGGAGAATTCAGCAATGAAACCTAGTTTTATCAAAAAAGATGTATACAGGTAGTAATAGAATAAACTAAGGAGAAATACAGTGATATCAAAATGTCTTTACAACACTGTACCGAAGGAAACAACAACTAAGATATACAATTATTATTTACGTGAATTAGGCGTCCCATAAATATAATAAAACACGACCGTAATTTACAAACTATTATAAGTGTATAATTAATTGTAGTTTTAAATCCTTCGATAATATATGTATTAGATGTACTATAATGTTATAATAAATTATATTTGATAATAGTATTTTTCATTAGTTATTTTATTTAGATTAGAATTTTGTTGTATGTCAAAGTCAAAATGAAGTAAACCTCGTAGTTGATACGGCAACATTGCGACGTTTTGACGTAATCAATTCAGACGGCGTTAGTTCACTGTTTTATTGAACGGAGTATATGTGCTATTACATTTGTTTTTCATATTAGCTGTTTTCTTATATTCAGCCATCAAAATTATAAAATTTTTGTGTCAATTCTAAATTTCTATATAGTTTCTTTACCAACAGCAGATGATGTTTAAATATTCCTTTTACTTTTTCCAATATTTTCTCACTATCCTTAAAATCTTAAAATTTATTGTTTTGTTTATAACCGTTATCAATAACTTTTGGACTAATCTACTAACTAGATGAATTTGCCCTAGTTGAACTCGATGTTATACAGCCGAAAGGCCAATTCTTAAGTATTGCATCATACATGGATGCTTCATGTTTCAAGTTGCGTCATAATTATGACATGACAAATACAATGAGCGAATCACTGGGACAGCAGAATCTTGTAGCGACGATCTTGAATAATTCAACTTTTGTAATGATATAAGAGACTCATTGTCATGTATAGGACTATAAACTACAAAATACTAAAATCCTACATTACAGCCAGAATGTTTAGAGTTAAACAAGAAGAAGCTTACTCTACAATAAAAGAAGCTAAAGCAGGTGTACCACAAAGAAGTGTACTGGGGCCAATGCTTTATCTACTCTATATTTGTGATATACCATAAATAGAGAATATTATGATGGATATATTTGCTGATGATACTGCGATTATAACTGTCGGAGACAATAGTGAAGAAGCTACATGAAAATTACATGTACATTACAGGCAAGTGACAATATAAATAATTAGACACAAGCTTGGAAAATAAAAATTAAGGAAAGTAAATCTGTGCATGTGCAGTTCACCTACAATTAGACCATACAAGCACCAATAACGTTAAATAATTATATCATTCCATATAGCAACAACGCTAAATATCTTGGAATGAATCTTGATATAAAACTTTGCTGGAAGGAACATATAAAGAAGAAAATAACTGGAATTAAAATATAGGAAAATGCATTGGCTAATTGGAAGAAAATTACAATTATCAGTACATAATAAATTGATAATATATAAGCAAATACTGAAACCTATATGGACATACGGAGTTCAATTATGTGGATGTTCTTCAACGAGTACTATAAACAAAATACTAATTTTTCCGAACAAAGTCCTGAGAAGTATTGTGTACAGTAGAAGTATTTAGATACCCACAGTCAGTCAAGAAATCAAGAGAATTGCAAGGGGGCATGAGGAAAGACTCAATTGTCATGAGAATATTGAAGTATTGCAACTTTTGGATATCCCCAGAGCAGGACACAGATCTTGTGTAGTGAGGTGCATATAATAAAAAATACAGCAGTGACATGTATTAGCATTACTTCACCAGAGACTGCGGTAGGGCCGATGGGTCCTCCTAATTATATACCTAGATTTAAGTTATCATAAAAACAAATTGTAGGTTACTCGGAGACGACAAACAAAAACTAAAAGTAACAATGTAACAATTAAAATTTTAAAAAAAATTATAGGACTAATAAAAATGTTGCGAAACTTTTACTATTCTTTGGATTTATTCGCAAATTTGGGCAAAGAGATGAGAGGCAGTCTTATTTTAGAATTTCCCTCATTACGACTGACCGACAAAAAAGAACGAGCGTTGTCAGGCAGTCTAGATCCTTTATATTTTTAATTTAATTATAGTATAATTCATTAATTTTTTCTCTTTTCCATATCCTTTGTCTAAATCAATTTTAGCTCATTGCAATTCTAGCTCATTGGGTCCTCTTGAAGGACGGACCTTTTTAACGGATTTTGCAAATAGTCAAATTCTTTACAATTAAAGGAATTTTTAGAGTAATTTCATCCAATAATTCTTTAAACCTTGTTATTCCCCATTTATTGCCAGCTCTGGTTCTTGTTAAGCTCTCTTTTTTTTTCGGGATTGTTGAACTAAGCGTCCTCACCAACAATACAAAGTAACACTCAATTTTCCGGATGACAAGGTACAAGGTACCAAAATGCTCCAATATCTGCCATTTCTGTTAAATAAGGTTGCTTTCCTGCCTATATTGGAGAATACCTTCCTTTACTCTTTAGTGTGACTGCCATTGCAGCCCTTTTATTTACATTAGCACTAGCGATTTACAGACACAACGATTACAGACGCTAATTTCAATTTGCCTTTATGAATGCGAAAGTGAATCAAGGCGATGGTTTGTCTAGGTCTTCTCAACTCGACCTCTCGAACCTGAATTTTTCATATGATGCTTCCTGGCTGCATTGTAACGTGGTGGACATATAATCTTATCCTGAGAGAACATTATATTTTCTAATAATCTTCCTATTAACGAATTTACAAATGTTCAAATGTGAAATAACCAAGATTCGGTGTACGGCGGCGGTGGTAAAAACGTCCCAAAAAAGGAGATTCTATGCAAAATAAAAAACATATAAATTGGCAATACGTGATCAACACTAACCGTTGATCAACACTCTCCAAGTTGAAAAATTTATCCAAGCAGGTCAAATTGTTCTTCTACTGCTGATGTTACTATTCCTTCTCATCAAAAAAGCCGGCGCGTTATCTTACCCCATTAAATGCCTCCTATATAAGATGCCAATTTGATTTTTCGTTTTTTTAAGGGTGTACTTAGCAATAAGGCCAACACGTTTTCTCTCTCTGTCAAATGTCGCCAATACAAGATGCTAATTCGTTTAATACCCATGTTTAGGATTTTGTTTGAGACATATTTACAAAACACTGTAGCGTTCGGTTTTTTCGTCGTATTGACGCTGCGGATCGGTTGGGTAGACCATCCTTGATCGGGCCCTGTATCACATATACTGATTTAAGAATGTAAGGAATGATATCGAGAAATTCGTACCTTTGAATCTGCAGAAGTACATCTGGAAGCGTTTTGTTCATTTTCTGTTGAGATGCTGCCTAGACTGAACGTTTACCGATTAGTGACACTTTCCTGAAGGGAGTGTAATAATGAGATTGAGAATTCAGGACAACTTTTGGACCCGAGCAGATGAGAAGTATTCTTAATTAAATTTGATGCTCTGAATTTACAGATTTAATTCGTCCATTAAAATTCTATGGTTCTAGTTATCGAGTTTATGCATGGTGGCAGCACTGACATCAGCTGACGACGTTGCATTAAATGTCATTTGGAACTTGTTTTTGTGCCGTGATTGCGCTTCAGAAAGTGTGAAAATGCAGAGACAACGTTACATTCGTGGATGCTATATGCATCGTAAATGTGGAAAAATTATGCACAAACAAATGCACTCAAGGATGTTTATTTGCAGATCGTTAATTTTACTATAGTAAACACAGACAAGCCATGGGTATCAAAATTGTTTTTTTAACACATGCAGAAGGAAGCTGTATAAGTGGTCACTTGGTCTTGTCTACTTTTCATTTTCTGTGCCAACGTTATGGATGGAGTGAATAGAAAAATCATGTAGATAGTTGCTACTTTTGTCCGATGAATGTCGTCGGTATAAATGAAAATAAAATAGTACAGTATACATAGACTAACGTATCATCAATGTTGAAACCAGTTCCATATCAGCAATTCGTTACCGGCGAGCAACGAAGGCGATTTCGTTATGGAAGAAAATCATTTAATTTAGCAAAGTGAACTGTATATTTTGATTCGCAATTTAAATTTACCAAAATAAAAGTTGTTTGCATCACGGGTGTAGGAGTGGCTCTAAAATCCAAGTCACTATATACAGAAATGTGTTTCGGCAATGATATCAAAGGTTTATTTGACGTGATGATTACACCATATCATTGAAATTGTGTTTGTTTATAGATAGTTCTGGCTCTACTCCATGTTAGAAATGAAAAACTATTCATTCTGATTGTACAAAATAAGGTATGTTACGAATAATCCGTATAGTTTTGGCCAAAATAAAATAAAACGAGTATTAATGGATAATTTGTTGCGATCTAAGGGTTAAGAATTAAATTAATTGTACATATTCATTACAGGTAATAGGACTATTGGTTGAGATGAAAAATGAATTCACTAAATGTTGCTGATTTTTGTATCTGTGTGACAGCCGTGTAGTTGCTCATTATTATGTGAGAAGGGTCTGACCGAGTGGTACCATTATGAGCCAGTCAAACAAAGATTGTCTTCTGTACCACTTCCGAACCCACAGGATGTTTCACTGCTATCTATTTACATTAAACTTGGCCTTATTAAAAACTTTCTAAAAGTTCTCAATCACGAAGAATCGGCTTCTCTGTACTTAAATAAGTTGTTTTCAAAACTGTCATACGCAAAAATTAAAGAACAACAAAAGTTCACAACTTTCGGTAACCACAATTCACCGGATTAAAAGCACGTAACATAATCGAAAATTTGTTGCAAAATTACGGCTAGATTGGAGCTAGAATGTCCCTTAAAATACATTTCTGCATTTAAATTTTGATTTTCCCCACAAAACATCGGGGAAAGACAGGAAAACATGAACGATGAGCAGGGAGAGAGGCTAATGCAGACCCTAATGCGTGAAACAGATCCCAAGCAATATGAACGACTCAGTTCAATCCCTTTTCATTTCTGATTTATACTTTTGTAATTCAATAAAGGGCCGTTAATGGTCAAAGATAATAAAATAATGAACTTATTGAATATTTCGAAAACTAAAATCAATTTCAAAAAACACTGTCTAAAATTGCAAAGAACAATTTATTTTAAATTTTAATTATGTTCCTGAGTTGGAAAATTGTTCTTTAACTTCTTTATTTTAACATTTCTGAATATTTAAAATATATTTTTAAGCAAGATGGTAATTATTTGGCATCTATGAACATGCTATTAAACCCTCTATTCGAACGATATTCCTTTATAAAGGCATTCAGGGTTTTCGTACTTTCGCAAACCTGTGAAATATTTTTTTTTGTCTGGAAGATCTGGAGAATTTTGGTAACAATATCAACTTTATTAAGTATTTTGTACCACAAAACTAACATATAGTCTATCCAAAGTACATACGTCGTCTAAATTTGTGACGTCAAAACATCGCAATGTAGCCGTATCAACTCTGAGTTTTAGTTCAGTTTGGTTTTGCCATACAACCAAATTCTAAACTAAATAAAATAATTAAACATATTAAAATATTGTTATAAAATATAATTTTTTAAATATATTTACATTGAGCTCTCTCCCATTACACCTATGAGATAGAGGTCTAGGTGCGTTTTTTGTATCCCCTGGAGGCCCAATCCACCTAATTAACAATTGTATATCCTAGTAATATATTTTATTTTCATTAGAGCCTTATTTACCTTTTACGCTTAGTTCTTGTTTCCTTCGGTACAGTGTTTCCTTGTAAAGACATTTTGATATCACTGTATTTCTCCTTCGTTTGTTCTGTTAATACCTGCATGTATATTTCTTGATAGAACTAGATTTAATCACTGCATTCTTCTTAACGCATTTGACATATCTGTAAAACAGTAACTACTGTCTCTCTCTCTAGACACATTTTAACCAAATGCTCATGTATATTCAGAGTAATTACACACTGCGCACAAAAATCTTTTACAATCTACAATAACATTTCCTATAGTTATCATATCATCATATCATATCACTCTCATCATCACCCACGTCTTAGAAATTGGCAGCATTGAATCATATCATATTCAGAAAGTTTCATTCAAGTGAATAACTGAGCTGTTAATTTCCAATTTATATAACATTTGTTCACAATTTCATCATTTGTCAATGTCTTCTTCAATATGTGTGATCGAGTTCATCCAAATCGAAGGTGTTATTAACCATTCCTGTTTCCAACATGAACTACAATTTATGTGTATTATTAATAAATGTTATGACTAATAAAACCTAATCAATTATTATTCCAACGTTTATCCTTTTCCATCAACTTTTGTTATCATAATATTATTTTGATTAACATTTTACCATGAGGGACCGTTGGGTATATTTGTACCATTCTAAAATATTCATGTCTCATCTAAATACATAAACTGAAATAATAAGTCTGCCCTCATTTTATTATTTGCTTATAAAAATTGTATTATTTTAAAAGTAATATCCGGAAGTTTCATTAGACCTCCTCGATACTTTTCAGACTAACACTTTCGTTTGAAATAATTGTATTAAGTTATGTTTGTATTGCAAAACTACTCTTTTTATGCATTTCGTATATTTAAACTCTGATAGAGCTAACATCAAGCTGGTCTTGATAATATTTTTTATTTTTTGAGATGTTTCAATGACCGTAACCTAATAATCAGTGCAGCTGCAACACGCTAAAAATATTTTCAATAAAAATCGCAGCAAATTAATTTTACTGGAAGGAGGAGACCTCCATTATCTCGTTACTGTTGAAAGTAACTGATTAGAGATGCATTCTGTTCTGTCTGGCTTCGGAATTTTCAGTCAGTAATAATAAGCAGCAATTTTGAAATTTATCAGAATAAGCAAAGCATTAAAATAATGTTTGCCAGTTTATTATATATCTCTTATCACTATTGTTTTAAAAAATTTTGCATACGTTTGACAACCTTATGACTTTGACAGGCCAGTTCGGCTAAACGTTCGTACTTATTAAACAGCATTGTGTCTCTTTTTAACTAGAATAAAATGAAAAGGAAAATATTGTCTGATTCTAAAACATATTTACAAATTGCGGTAGGTAATATATTAAACATCCTGACGACTTATGTACAAAGTAACTTTAGATAGACTGTATACATAAACTTATAATTTTCAATTTTCTTAGCTAGATGAATAATCAAATGTTTTGTACTGCTTGGATGTTAGGATATTTATACTAAATATATAGGGTTTTACAATATGGTTATAACAAAGTTCAAACTGTGGTTACAGTAAGGTACCAATATTTCTCGTGAATTAATGTCTAAAATTATTTTTTGTTCACCTTGATGTTTACCTATCATTACTCGAATCATGGACACATCCCTGCCCACGTATGTTATAAATGTCTAAATTATGTCCATATTCCAAGTTTTGAGTAAAAATTTGGTTAAACCTTCACCTGTTGTATTACTTACAGGACGAAATGTTAAAAATAATATTCAACACCAAACAATGAATGGTAGATGGCAAGTAATAAAACTTCACCACTGGTATTGATAAATAATTTTAATAATGTTTGATTTTATGTAAAGTTGTAATACATTCTCGAAAAATGTTAAATTTAACTAGTTCTTTTCTTGTTGTTTGGCATATTTTTCCAAAAATGTTACCTTTTTTATTTATGTTTTATATTTTTTATCTATAATTGTCTGTTTTCTTTTATATTTTTTTCAATCTTTCAGGTTCAAATGTCCTGTTCAGTTTTTTTATTTGTTATGTGTTTTATTACTGTTTGTCCATTCTTTCGCTAAATTCATTTGTATGATCCATTTTACTTTGGTTTTACTTGTATTGTATTAATTTGTAGATTTTAATTAAGTTTTCATTCAGATAGTCTCTTTTCTTCTTCTTCTAAGATTCTGTAAAAAAAAACAAATCTCGGCGAAATAAATTAAGGCGAAAGCTTTGAACAATATGAATACCTTTTTAATGGAATGTGGTCCAGATGAAAGGTTTAGCAACATGCTCGTAGATACCAAAGTAATGAAAGATTTGACCTGTTATCTCCTCAATATGATGTTTTAAATTTTTTGTGGAATTTTCAAAAGTACTCTGATCAAGATCGATTTAATCCTTGTACAAAGTGTTAACCGACCAAGACAGCAAAAAGGGATAGACTGAAAAGAACTTTTACATGAATTACAATTTATGCAAAATTGTGAAAAAATATAACATCATAGTACAATCACTAATTATATTATGATAAATAATTCAATTCACATTCATTCCCAAACATTACTACTGTATATAGGTGTAGCATATATGTTATAATAGGTAAGCATTGATACTGTTAAGTGCTAAGTTGCTGCGGGTTTTATTGGACATATTTTTAGCGAGTTGCAGCTGCACTAAATATTAGTATGGGCATATTCACCAAAATATCTTAGAAAAAAGAAAAACGATATAATCTTGGTTTCAACAAGATGAAACCGTCTGAAATACGAAGCGGGTGACGAATAAAGATCACCTTGATGTAGCTCTGTCCGAGTTCAAATTCATGAAATGTATAAAACAGTGAGTAGTTTTTTCAATATAAACATAATTTAATACAATTTTTTTGGAGGAAATTATTAGGGCAGAAGTATCCACAGAAAACTTTGAGATATACATCTCTTTAAGGGATGTAGTACATCCCTTTATATCTTCTTGTGTAATCTAGGATTCAAATGGTGTAAAGATAACACACGAAGAAGACTAATGGAAATTCCAGACATGTTTTTAAAATAATCTAATTTTTAAAAGCATATAATAAAATCAAGGAAGACTTGTTATTTCTATTTGGGTATTTAGATGAGATATTTCAGAATATTCACAGACATTTCAGATATTTCAGAACGGGAGATTGGACCACTCATGGCAAGACAATAATAAAAATAGTGTAAAGAAAACAAAAGTTGATAAAAAAGATAAACGCTTGATAATAATAGATTAGGTTTTGTTAGTCAAAACATTTATTAATAATTCATTGCAGATATATTATTCTTTATTCTGGAAACAGAAAAGGAAACAAACATCTTCTGGAACTTATTTTTTTCGTGATTTGACAACATAAATAGCATTGACAAAGGATATAATAAGGTATGGCTTGGATTACATAAATTAAATTTTAAAGAAACCACGCTAAAAAGTGAACCATTTCGTATTGTAACTCGGTAAATATAAATGAAATGTTTAATTGCGTTTTATGTAATTTACTTTTTTAGAAATGTGCCTGGAACAAGATAAAGGTTTGAATATTATGGCCACAGAGTATTACATCTTCCTCCCTTTCACTGCATGTTCAATCCAATCGAATTGATATGGGGTGTGGCAAAGAATTATTACAACAGATATGCAGGTCGAGACGATATACAACTACTGGATATGTGGAAAGAAGCATTGTTTATAATAACACTTTCGGTTTAGCTGAACTCGATCAGACACACTGAAGAAGAAATTGCTAAATAGTGAACTTGAATAGTAATTCTGAAAGTGACAGTGATTGAATTAATCTTTCTGGATATGGGATTATCATTCAATACTGACAATTAGAAAGATATGACGATAAAACTGGAAACAACTAAATGTATAGAGTAATAGAACAAACTAAGGCGAAATAAAGTGATAGCAAACATGAATTTAAGAAGGAAACAACAACTGAACGTAAAAGGTAAATATGATGTCTAGTGAAAGACAAATAAATTATTAGGATATACAATTGTTAATTAGGTGGGCTAGATTCCAGGGCATACCACTACATAAAAAATGCGCCTAGAGCTCTATCTCATGGTGGTGTGGAAAAGAGTTGAATGTAAATATAATGATACACAATCCTAACCTACAAATTATTATAACTGTATAATTAAATGTAGTTTAAGTCCTTCGATAACATATGTTAAGTTAAAGTTAAATAAGTTATATATGATAACCTATCTGTTTCATTATTTTATATAGATTAGAATGTTTGCTATATGTCAAATCCAAAATGAAGTAAAACTCAGAGTTGATGCGGCAACATTGCGATATTTTGACGTTATCAATTTAGATGGCGTAAGTTCACTGTTTTATTGACCGTGCTATACGTGATCGTTGTCCCGCCCAGTACCGACATTGGCTTTTGTTTGGATGGAAAAATTATTTTGACAATAAAACAAATACTATAAAATGTCTAGGACATAAAAACAAATCCTGGAACCCTATAGCAGCACCACCTACCGGGTCCGGTTGTGAATATAAACAATCTAAAAAATCGGCACAGCCGTTTAGGAGGAGTTTAGTGACACACATAGACCAATTATTACATCCATATTTGAAGCGGTAGGATATGATCGTTGGAGTTTTAAAACCATTTTCTTGTTAGACTGAGTAAGTTGTGTCAAAATACCGCAAAGTTTGTAAAACTGTTTTAAAAATCTTCTTCTTAATTATTTATTGACTATTTTAAATTATCTGAATAAAACACAATTAACAACATTATAAGCCGTAAACATTGCTTACCTTCAACCTTCCTTGGTATATATATAAAGATTTTAATGTTTTATTAATAATGATATCGTGATTCCTGGAAAAATCTTAAACATAAAAATCATGCCAAAATAATGTACAATGACTCGGCATTATCATTCACATAATATAAATTATATTTAATGTTTTATTCTTGAACTTCTCTTTTAATCCAGATCAAACACTCGACTGATTTAATTTGTGTGCGTAAACCTTATCTCTGTCATTATCTTGTAGATCTGGTGGATTTTTTTGTAGGGTATAATACAATAGTCTAATAAAGTTGACTGAATATGGCTTTAGGGCAAAGGTGAACTAGAAGGAACCACTCTAAAACATAGTACCAATAACTGTAGTGCTCGAGGTAAGTGATATGTATATATTTGGCTTATAGATCTCTGTTCTGTATCTTTGAAATGTTAACTTAATATTAATATGTTTATTTATTCTAAAATATGTGACTTCTGACCTATTTTTTCTTTAGTGACCTGTTGTTAAATCATAAGTTTTTATATGACAATAATTTGAGCTCTAATGATAATCTATGAGGGAATATACAAAGATCTGATTCGGTTGTCTGTTCTGTCTCTCTGCTGTTAAACAATTTACAATAATCTTCAGTTAATGCATAATTACGAGACCAATATTAAGAAAAAAGAAGCATGGAGCAGAAGGTTTTGTTAAGTTGAGTGTGCGGAGTTAATAAATTTTGTTGATTGTTGGGTAATGATATTGATCAATGTGAAGTATGTCTATTACCCAATTGCATAAATACAACATTACATATTAACAAAAACACAGGATATGGCTTAAAAGATTCATTTATTAAATGAGATATATTAGAGGGGTGATTAAGAAGTAGCGTGAATCAGATTTTTTAATTATGATGCCTAGAAAGCAACGAAGGAGATAATAGTATCAGATTTTGGGATGTAAAAGGATCCCCTGGATCGATTGGATATCAAAATAAAAAAAAGAGATGTTTACACAGAATCAGTAAATTAAAATATCAATGGGCGACCATCAACCAAATCATCAGTGATATCTATTAAGGTTGCCTTTATACCTTTGGAAACTTATGGAGATGTTAATCAATAATTTAAAACCGATGATGATGTTATCAGTGACGTATGGGAAGTTTTACCGCACCCAATATATTCATAAGACATAATTCGTTTAGACAGCCATTTGTTTAGATCGGTGCAGCATGGCTTTACTAGCAAGGTTTTAACTGCCGAAGAAGTGCAAAAATTGATCGTTGATAGAGAAAATGATCAGAATACATGCACACACCTATTAATATAAAACCTACACATAAATGTATAGCTTGACTGATATTGCCCTGATTATTTGAAAGAAGCGACGTGTTCTGATATGAGTTAATTGAATATATTGTACATATTTTTCTCCATAAATGCCTTCTTAAAGTGAACAATCATCACAATAAATGCAAGCATTTAATAATTGAAGTACGAATTATTGCAACATTCACTCTATTCCTCAGATTTATCTCTCTTTCTTGCCCTAAAGGGCACATGTGTGGAAAATAATTTTAATTGAAGCAAAATCTAATAGTATATAAAATATAGTATAGTATAAAAAATATTATTGCAGTCAGTGCATGGGAGATTATCTTGAGTAAAAAGAATATAATTCAAACCCTAGAATCGTATAATTCTTAAATATAACAACCTTAAATAGTAACCGTGAAAGATTTGGACAGTTTTTTGGACTCAAGATATTACTGCAACCAGTCTATGGACTTAAGGGATCCCTGCAGCCAGTCTTTGGAAGATGATCTTGAATAATAAAATATATTTGAAATCACATAATTCTATTCTTCTTAAATATATTAATCTTAAATAGTAACCGTGAATTATTTAGATAATATTCCGGACTGAAGAGATCACTGCAATTAGTGTATGGAATATTATCTTGAATATTAAATTATATTTCGAACCACAGAATCGTATTCTTAAATATAATAACCTTGTAATCTAATAGTAACCGTGAAATATTTGGACAGTTTTTTGGACTCAACATATTACTGCAACTTGCCTATGGACTTAAGGGACTTAAGGATAAGCAGCCAGTCTTTGGAAGATGATCTTGTATAATAAAATATATTTGAAATCACATTATTCTATTCTTCTTAAATATATTAATCTTAAATAGTAACCGTGAATTATTTAGACAATATTTCGGACTGAAGAGATCATTGCAATTAGTGTATGGAATAGTATCTTGAATATTAAATTATATTTCCAACCACAGAATCGTATTCTTAAATATAACAACCTTGTAGTAACCTAATAGTAACCGTGAAAGATTTGGACAGTTTTTTGAACTCAAGATATTACTGCAGCTAGTGTATGGAAGATTATCTTGAATAATAAAATATATTTCAAATCACAGAATCGTATTCTTAAATATATTAATTTTAAACAGTAACCGTGAAAGATTTGGACTGTATTTTGGACTCAAGATATTACTGCAACTAGTGTATGCAAGATTATCTTGAATAATAAAATATATTTCAAATCACAGAATCGTATTCTTAAATATAATAATTTTAAATAGTAACCCTGAAAGATTTGGAGAGTTTTTTGGACTCAAGATATTATTGCAGCCAGTCTATGGAGGATTATTTTGAATGATAAAACATATTTCAAATCACAGAATCGTATTCTTAAATATATTAATTTTAAATAATAACCGCGAAAGATTTGTACTGTTTTTGGACTCAAGATATTACTGCAGCTAGTCTATGGAACATTATTTTGAATAATGAAGTATAATTCAAATCACAAAATCGTATTCTTAAATATATTAATTTTAAATGGTAACCGTGAAAGATTTGGACAGTTTTTTGAATGTCAAGATATTATTGCAGCCAGTCTATGGAAGATTATCTTGAATAATAAAATATATTTTAAACTACAGAATTCTATTCTTATTAAATATAAAAACTATAAATATTAACCGTAAAATACCGTGACAATATTCCGGACTGAAGAGACCACTAAAGTCAGTGTATGGAAGATTATCTTGAACAATAAAATATACTTCAAACCAATGAATCGTGTTCTTCAATATAATAACCTTATATCCTTAATATAACCTTAATATAATAACCTTAAATAGTAGTTGTGAAAGATTTGGACAGTTTCTTGGAATCAAGAGATTACTGCAGCTAGTCTATGGAAGATGATCTTGAATAATAAAATACATTTCAAATCACAGAATCGTATTCTTCTTAAATATAATAATCTCAAATAGTAACGGTAAAAACCTACACAATCTTCCGGATCGAAAAGATCACTGTGACCAGTATATGAAAGATTATCTTAAATAATTAAATATATTTCAAATCACAGAATCGTATTCTTAAATATAATAATTTTAAATAGTAACCGTTAAAGATTTGGACAATTTTTTGGACGCAAAATATTATTGCAGCCAGTATATGGAAGTGTATTTTGAATAATACAAGATACTTCAAAGATTTCTATTTGTAAATATAATAACTTTAAATAAATAGTAACTGTGAAAGATTTGGACAGTTTTTCGGATTCAAGTTCACCACGGAATCGTATTCTTCTTAAAGAATGACGAAACTAGGAAAAATAAATGACTTTATTAGGTGATATATGATTATCATAATTAGTAGTCCGGTGTTCTGGAAAAAAGATCAGGGCTGACTCATTTACGTAATAAGATACCAACGATCAGGTTATTTGTGTCGCTACATCCGGTTGGTAGCCATATACGACAGTGAGCAGCACGCCCGGACTTCTAGTTGTGCATCGCGCGGAATCCCCCAGTACCCGGCGTGGTACCCATATATGTCACGTGCCCGTGTACCCCGATATCCCCACTGTGAAGCGGTTACTACAAACGTTGTGTTTACCTTTCGGATACGAGATTTGCAGTTTTGGTTCGGTTTAATTCACATTCGGTCGTACTTGTTCTCGACGATCCCCATCCCGGTTTCGCGCTATTTTCCGTCACGCATCTCTCGATTTGGAGATCTGAGCTTTTGTTTTCGAAGCGAATAGAAGTCAGGTGAGCTTTAATTCTTGTTTTAAATTATTTTTTCAATATTGTATAAAACATATATTAAATTCTAAAAGTGTTTAATTTTCTGGATATTCTATTTGTAATTATTTGACGCTTGTCTTTTTTTTTTGAAGCAGATAGCGTTTAAAACATTATTCTCTTAAAATTTTCAAACAAATTGTAGTTATATAAATAGTTATTTGAATATTTTTAAATAATTGAAACGTTAATTAAGAGTTAGCTGATGTCGATTTATTAGAGATTAGTATACTGAGTATCAAGAGTGAATGAATTAAAATAATTTTGATTGTTAAGTTGTTCCTCTTGTTTTTAACTTTTCTATATATTTGTTAACTGGAGACAACCTCAAAAATTCATCTTTAACTTGTTCTTTATAATTTAGATATCTCTAAGTTTCTATAGCACCGATTTATTTTCTAGAGATTTCAAAATCAAAAAAAATTATAATTAGATACTAAATCTGTTTTTCAATTAGTCTTATTGTATATCAAAGTTTCTGGCATTAAAAAGGTAAATCCGTCTTTCTGGAATAAATACAACTCAGCTGAGATTTGATGTTGATGTTTGATGAGTTGTTCATTTCTTTAAAGCTGAAGGTACTGAAAAAATTATTTCCTAAAATTTTCTTACTAATGTAATCTTATGTACTTGATATATTAATTAAGAATTAGCTGTTAATCGAGAACATAATACATTTTAGAATAATGAGGAATATAATTGATAGCACTAAAATACTTTTTAACTATTTACAAAAATAACTCAGGAGAGCTGAAATGCCCGTAAATTATTTTTTTATACAGTTTATACAGCAGTTGTATATTGTTATAAATTTATATGTATTTTATATTTATTTTAATATTTATCTATCGTTTAATTAAGGATTAACTATTGTTGATTTAACAGAGTTTATATGCTTTAATTTCGAATAAATTAAAATATTTTTGATTGGTATAAGATTACGCAACTATCAAGTTGGTGACTTTTAGATATTATTTTAGATAGTCAGATGAGATTTATTTCATTTATCTTACCTTTCTTATTTACTTTTCTCTATTTTACTTTTAACTTTTACTATTTAATTTTTTTGATTTAGAAATCTCTAAATTTAATAGTTGTATATAATTCATATCAAATATATTTTAAAATTATTTTAATATTCTTAAATGAATACATAAATTAATTATTTGGATTCGATATATTTTGGTATATTTTAATCGTAATATTTTAAAATTTTATAAAGAATTATAACTAGATTTATCAAATATAATTTTAAAAAAATATTAAAATACTTATTAAAATGTGGGATTTTATGCCGATGTAGATTTGGCATATTTTGGTATATTGAACCTATATGTTTATAATACATGGACTGACAAATTCCGGGCGTAACAAAGAAAACGTATTTTTTTTTGTTCAAAATTGGCTTTATTCATTAACCTAATTTTCATCAAGAGCCTCACTCTTTTTTTCTTCTCCAACCTCCTATTTCATCAAAATAGGTCAGAGTTTCAGCGATAATTTCTTCATTCGAGCGAAATTTCTTACCGGTATGCATTTTTTGAAGTTTGTGAACAATCAGGAGTTGTCGGACGCCAAATCTGGTGAATACGGTGAATGTGGGAGCAGTTCGAAGTTCAATTCAAGTTTTGCCATTGTTTTAATTGACTTGTGATACGATGGGTTGTCTTGATGAAACAACAATTTTTCTTTACCATATGCGCTCTTTTGCAAACTCTCCAATAACGCTATATAATACTGTTGATGGTCTATCTCTTCTCAAGATATTCGATGAATGTTACACCATGCACATCTCAAAATACCAAGGCGCTTCGGACAAGGTTTACCACCCGCGCATCAAAATCAACACTTTTTTGATACCTTTATGATGTTAACTAACTCATGCAACTTCACTCATCATTTGGAACCACGTTTGAAGTCAGCAAACCAATGTTTTATTGTTGTTTCTGATGGAACGGAGTCCTTATAACACTTTACAAGCCAGTGCTTGCATTGAAACAGTGTAAAGTTAAAACACGAAATTGTTTTTAACCGATTGTTTTGAAAGTAATAAAAGTAGTGTTCCTCTTATCAGAATAACTCACAACTCATGAGTAGAATATCATGAAATTTTAACAGCTTTCTTTTGAAAGGGAGTGTAAACCGAAAAAATGGTGAATGCAAAAAACCAGAGCAATCTATATGCTGGGCCCGGGACTTTTCAGTACATGCGTTATTTATTCCACTATATGAACATATATAGTATTCGATTTGGAGACTTGTTTCTCTTTTTGAAACCCAGAAAACTATCGGGTGATATTTAATTTGTTTGATATGAAACTGAAAAGCTATTTTTTATGATATTTCGGAATATTATATGATTTTAAAAAACGTATACGGTTTTTAGTTATTTTAATATTCCCAATTGATTCATCAGGATTAACTGTTATGATTATATTTTAACTGTGTCGATTTAATAGATTTTAGAATAGTAAAATGAACTTTTTTGTGGGTATAATGGTACATTACTTTTGACTTGAAGATTTAAGCTATTGTTTATGAAACATAATTATGAATAATAAATAATAAAACGTTAGCTAGTTGATTTTGTTTTTTTAAGGTGTACTAAAGATGTAAATTTTTAACATTGTTAATGGGGAATTGCAACTACATTGATGTAAAACCATATATTTATTATAAATTATTGTTTTATTTGATTAATTATTTGTATTCGTTATTTACAATATTATTATTCAGCTAGTTTAGTAGAGCTATCCAAAAAAACTTCTCTTCCTAAAAATAAATCAAGTAAAGCATATTTCCGTAAAGTCTCACTATAGATATGGAAAATTAATGCCTGCCTTGTGTTGAAAATAAAATTAATAATTATTTTGAATTGACATGACAATATTGTTCTTCGGAAGTTTTAACTGATCCTCATCTTTCAGTCAGTTTAATAATTATAATTAAATCTTATTTTTTTACTGAAGCAAAGCATATTGCGGTAAAGGTACATTGGTCCAAATAAATGGTAGTCTAGCAGAGGTTTGATCTGGATTATATGGTCGGTGAGGTAAATCCTTCTATTAGTTGTTTTTAAATGGTGGTATATCCTAAAGTCGATCAATTTCAAAATGGAAAATAATTGTTTCATGATTCCTCTTGGTTTTGTTTTCTGGTGTCATCTATGACTATTTTAACCTCGGCTAGTGCTTATTTCAATGTAATGAACTATTGTCGGTTCTGGCGTACTGGTAGTGGCTTGGTAAACATGGAGGTGAAGAAACTAACCGCGCTACTGATGTGATGATTGCGGATCTTAATCTCGTCACGGCATGGTTATATATATATATATATATATATATGTATATTTGTAACTGATTTTATTTGTGTCCGTCCATAGGCAAGAGTACAAAATCCGGCAAGGAAAACCATCCCAGAGACATCAATTACCATGCTGGGTAAAACTAAGTATCTTCTGGGATGAGCTTTAACTACTTGCTAGTCAATAGGCTTCATGCCGACAAAAGCAGTTCGGATACCATATTAAGAGATTGACGTGACTAAAATCCGTACACATAAATATATAATACGTGTTAATAACACCATCTATTATCGTATCAATTCTTTTTAGATAAGTATTAAATCTCATATAAGAACATTTATAAATATATTGTTTTTGCTTGTTTGGAATTTCCAATTCTCCATACATGCATTATTGACTATTATATACAGAAACCTATAATATTATTATTATATCTACTGTGCGTAAATTGATAATAACTAAAAAAATGTTCGGTTAAATATTTTTCAGATAATACATTCTAAAAATAAGATAAGGAAATTTCGTAAAAACATATTTTGTTATACATCGCGCTAGCGCGTTATATGTGCTGTGGTCTTTGTCTTGTATTTAGTTCTTCATTAGCAGTGTGTCCATACTGTTATATCGGCATTATTTGAAGATTATAGATAATGACATTTACGTACTTGATTTCGATTTTTCCTTTTTGATTCATATGTATTACAGAACATTAGAAGTATGAATGTAGTTATGAAATGTGTAGTGTGTAAAATAAAAAAAAAACTTTTAATTTACTTGAAAACTATTTTATGTTAGAGGAAAATAACAAAAAACTAATGACGATTAATCAACGATATAGGCAACAGTGCTGATAAAATTCTATGTTAATCTAAAAGACACTATTAATTCTAAATGTGGTTTCGATTAACACTATCGCTGCAAATAACGCGCTAGCGCGTTATATGTGCTGTGGTCTTTGTCTTGTATTTAGTTATTCATTAGCAGTGTGTCCGTACTGTTATATCGGCATTATTTGAAGATTATAGATGATGACATTTACGTACTTGATTTCGATTTTTCCTTTTTGATTCATATGTATTACAGAATTGCATATGGCGGGAAAAATATCGATGTGTTAGGGCCTTCTCGTCCTAAAAGTAGAAACATAGATATAAAACGTTCTTTAACTTTGCAATAAATATATAATCGTTAAAGAAAGGTTACTAAAGGCTCCGTCCAAACCTACTTCCAGAGCGGTTATCAGCAAACATGTTTTGAAAATACGAGAGGAAAAGAAAGCAGGAAAAGTAATGAGAAAGCAATGTAAAAATAGTTATTTACAAAAAAAAAGAAAAGACACTATTTATGTATTCACTGCCAGTCCTGAATATCCTGGTTACTATTTAGACTGCGAAAAAATTAGTCATGAGTGACCTCTTATGATTTATCCGAATATAGATTTTTATATATTTTGTGAGTTTTAGTGAAAATTTGTATTAACTTATAGTCGTTCATTTATTTCTATTGATTGTTTGTTTGTAGTAACATTTATTTAGTTATTTCTCTCTCTCTCTCTCTGTCTTTCTCTCTCTCTCTCTCTCTCTATATATATATATATATATACATATATATATAATTTTGTTATGGTACATATCAAATCAACAATCTACTTTCCTATTCTGTCAATTTTAAACGCCACGCGCTCACGCTTTATGCGGCTATTGGTAATAAAATTTGATCGCGTTCTAGCAAGTGACACAAAAAATTTTTGTCAAAAAATATTAAAATATGGACTACATACACGTTAAAAACGTTATTAGGAATATTTTATTGTTGTAATTCGAAAAAAACGTAGTCGGCTTCTAAGGTAGGTATTTAAGTATTTATCCCAGATCGTCAGTAAATGTGTTATCCAGGGTCGTATCAGTCGTGTTATATATTACTTCCCTTCTGAAGAAACAATCAAAAAGATGTACGTGGTCATTGTTTCGTTTGAACAGTTGTAATTGTGTTGTTGAGTTGTAGCAAACTTATTTTTGAATATCGTTGTTTTTTATGAATTATATTATTTTTTATGGAATGGCTGTCTAAGTCTTTGGCGCACCTTGGCACCACATAAATTCCAGGAAATAACGTTAATTCATACCTATAAAGTTATTAGTTATAAAATATACTAGTTATATTATTCACAGTTACAAAATATGAATGGTTTTAAAATATAAAACTTTTAGTTTACTTTAATACACTATTTTATTTAAGGAAAAATGGGCGACTTGTTGGACAGCAATATAAAACGACACTGACCTATATCTAAAGGTCTCATTCATCACCACATTCACATATCTACTCCGCTTCCTCCTCTAATACATAATTTTCGTACTCAGGTCCGTTAACAGTCGCGTGATATGACATATATGCAGAAAGTGTATGCATGCAAAAAAAGTGTATATAATATGTGTATCGAACCTTGGTTATATGAATATTAATGATCGTTTTACTTTTTTTTCGGAACTGTAACGAGTTCAGAGCATCAAACATAAGTATATATGATCATCTTTCTTGACGTTTACCTAAACTTAAACTTAAATATGCAATAATAAATAAAGTAATAAATATGTAATAAGTAATTTGTATATTAAAATAGGGAATATATGAATAAAATAGTTTTGATGTTGATATTTGACTTGAACATGTATATAAAAATAATAACAGAGACATTTAGATTATTTACTTTTTACAACTGTTTAAGATTAATCTTATTGCATTAATTGTTAAACAACTTAAATTTTATTAACGCTTTAAGTATTCATAATTCCTTCTATTTGTCCTATGTGTTCTATCTATGCACATTATGTAGTTAGTTTGAAACTTAAAGTTCAGACCTAATTAAATCATCACTGATATTGTTGCGAATATTCTTATAAATTTAAATTAATACGTTTGAATTTGGCTCGTTTAATATAAATTATTGTTATAGAAGTAAAAAAGTAATAGAACAATACGAGCATGTTGGGTAACAACCAGCAAAACTGCTGAAAATCCATCCTTCTCACGTTGCTGTTTTATAGCCATTTATTTCTGTCAATGATTCTGGCTAGTGACCAAGTAGCACTTTTCACGAAGAAGTTGATTGCTTCAAATAGTGAGGTATTTTTTAGCGCAGAATCTGTATGTTGACTGAATATAGTGAAGAGCTGTATGTACTTATAACGATTTTAAACTTTTTTGTGAAAAATCGGTATTTTATTCACAGTATTGTTCATCAATAGCCGCTACTTTTTACTATCTTTCAGACAATTACGGATTCCATCTCGAAAGAACTATGCATCTTTTGAGGTCATCCATAAATCGACTGATGTTTTGGTATCTTCATAAGAAGTGAAGCGTTACTAACATGGCGGAACAAGCAGTAATGAGAAGGAAAAAGGTCTGGGGAATACGGCGGGTGGGGTAGCACTTCTCTTTTTAATATTTTCTAGTACGTTTTAATGGAATTTTGAAATATGTGGTCGAGCGTTGTCATGCTGAAGTAAGATATGGTTGTGTTTTTATTCGTATTTCAATCGTTTATCGCTAAGTGCTTGGCTTAAACGCATCAATTGTAGTCGATAACGATCCCAGGTGTTAATAGCTCATAGTATATTATACCAAGTTGATCCCACCAAATACAGAGCAATGATATTTGGTTTTGCTGTTGTACATAACTAAACTCCTTTCAATATCTCTTGGTTTCAATTCATACGGTACAAAATATCGAAGCTTTTGGATCATTTCCATGTTCTTCAAGCGACAATTGAGTAATGCCTCTAAAAGTTAAACTTCAATTTTTTTATGCAATTTTTTTGCCTCTCTATAGCGCTCTTTGTCTTCAGTGAAGTGATTCGGTAAAGTGGTTGTTATTTGACATATTTCGGGGTCACATTAAGCATCAATATTATCACCGTGACCTACGAAAAATTGATACGCTTAATTTGAAAAATATCCAAGGTTTTGTGAAAACATTTGTAAAATAATGTCACCAGAAGCCATATTTGATAATTTATGTTTAATTTAAGACAACTGACTGGTGAGTAACTAAAGTGAATTTTAGAAAGCCCTAGAATCCTACTCTTATTACTGTTATGATGTGATGGTGACATTGATGTGAAGCTCTTGCAGTCTTATTAATACATATTTACATTAATACATTTTTTAAAGTTTATTTTATGTAAAAATAGACAATAGTAAACTTAAAGTTGCCATGTTGTTCATTGTTTTCTCTGATCTTGAGCCACATGTCAGGTTATGAGTGCAGGCTTCGAGATAAAAAAGTTATTAACGACACCTTTCAGCATTGTGACCTATTTATTTACTAAGGTTTGTATTGAACACAATAAATGATAGTTAGATAGGGTCAAGAGTACTGTAGTGAACGTAGCGCGTACGGGTGTGGATGTTCTGAGTCACGTAAATAACATGAGGTCGAATGTGGTCATATCGAGTAGTATCTGTTGCCATTTTATTATCAAGTCTATTCAATTATTGGATGTATAGTTCGTATTTGCCAACTAACAACTGATCAGTGTCGTTTGTCAACATTTTTACCAATATTTTTCGTGGAGCTCAAAGCAAAGGGAAATAAAAAGGATGATTCCACAATATACAGGTGTCAAGTCAGTCACACAAAATTATATTGCCGTAAAATATGTAGGAAAACAAGCAACTCTAGCAAAAACTTTAATATGAGCTGCAAAAGCAAGAATACTAAACTGGAAGAAATTATGGCTAAACTAATGAACAAATGAGTACGATGCTTTGGCTGAGTATCTAAACATACTAGGGTTGACCATCATGGTTTCCGAAACAACTTTACAGATAAACAAATCAGATCCCCAAATATAGGCTTTATCATATAAAACATTCAGACGATAAAGCACATGGACGTACAGCCATATCATCGGCGAACACATAAAGCATTATGAAAGAGAAAAATTTTGCAAAAATTATTTAGAAGCAACCAGCATAAACCATTAGAGGAAATCCATGGACTAACTGCAATTTCCGCGATTTATTGCCCACCTAAACATAACAACAAAGTTTAATACCAAGCCTTGTTTAATACGCTAGATAATAGGTTTATTGCCGGATGATCAAAGATAAACCATCTTTTTTGTATAATACTAGATGTAATACAACCACTACTTAGAGAAAAGATTAAAACTATTGCTATTAAAACAAAAATTGAGGTAGAAGAAGCAGCAGTAAACTTTACGCCAACTATACTAAAGGCTGAACAGTATGGTACCCGGCTGTTAACAGTGAAATAGTTACAGGAAAATACATATGTATATCATGTGCAATCTAGGAATAATAGAAGAAAAAAGAGACTACGAAATAATTGACAGTAAGTAAAAATTTCAGAAAATGAAATATAATTAAATAAAGCAATAGAAGAGCAGACAGAATTGATCGAAAATTAACAAAATCGAGGAATTCAAGAATACTTGGAAAATCTGATATCCAAATGAGGCTACAGGTTATTGATCATGGAAAACAAACAGAAAGCTCAAAAGGCACCAGCGCTATAACTCACCTATTAAGAAATTACAATTATTGGGCTAGAAACAATAAAGAGAAGATGTTCTCAAGTCACTTAAAAAATATATTTAAGCCTTTTCCGCCTGAGTTATCCTAAGACGAAGAAAATAAAATATTTCCTAGTATTTAGAAAGTAGCAAACATAATACTGTTTCTCAAACCAGGTAAACACCAGAAAATGTCACTTCCTACCGGCCTGTAAATTTACTACTGATAATCTGAAAAGTTTTTGAGAAAATATACATAAAGATGTTAAGTAAAATAAAGGAAAAAGAAAGATTATCCCAGAAAATTCATTTGGGTTTCGTAATAAGCACGGGACTATAGAACAAGTGCAGAGACAATAAAAATAAAGTATGGACTTAAATGGAAGAAAATGTTTTCCAACTGCATTCCTATTAATAAAATATTGGCTTTTGATAAAGTATAGCATGCAGAGTTGCAGGTTAAATTAAAAAAACTTCTCTCATCCACATTTTCGGTTACTATAATCTTATCTCACAATAACTGTAAAACAAGACGGTGGACTCACTGCATCACATCTAATATTTACACATATATTTAGGAGTTCTGCCTAAACATAGATAGATTAGGCAGTGTACTGGGCTCACAAAAGTCACTACATATTAGATCAGATACATGATATCAGATCAGATGATACAGATGATACATCCAATAGCACCATTAAACACCTTGATAAAATTCAACTGCGGCTGAAGACATAGCATATTAAAACAAATGAAACAAAATCTATCCATTTAGAAAGTGCATATCAATAATTGTCAATTTCCATAAGCCAAGGATGCTAAATATTTTGGTATGCATATGGACCGAAGCCTAACTTGGAAGAAGCACATAGTTGCTAAACGAAAACAATTTCGACTTAAACTATATCAAATATATTGGTTTATCGGTTACAAATCTAAGTTATCCTTGGACATTGGATCAATATTTTAACCTATTTGGCCATATGGAATCCAATTATAGGGTATTGCTAGCGAGTCTAATATAGCAACGATACAACGGTTCTAAAGAAAGGTGCGTGCCATTGTCAATGCTCCATACTATGTCTCTAATAAAGTGATACAATGCGATACCCCTCTAGAAACCATAATGAGTGTAATTCTAAATTTTTGTGTTAAGTACTTGAAATTGAAGTGCGTAGGCTAAAACGTTTAACACCGACTGACCTGACCTTAGATATCTAGACCTGACCTGATCTAGAATAACATTTAGAATAGGACTAAATAATGTATACACTATTTTACACAGGAGATCATTTAATGAAGTGATCTTCTACGTATCATGTATATGCTCACTGGGCAGAATGTTGAACCAGTAAGAGAAGACACCTCGAAAAAATATAAAAATCGTACACAAAATATATACCCGTATAGAACCTATGATATTGACGAGAAAGGGAGTACAAGCCAAAATACTTAACGACGATCTTTGTTTTCTTTTTAATTCAAGGTGGGTTAAATTTAGGCAAAAAATCCATATTAAAATTTTACATAATATATAATCAGGAAATGTTATGGCGTAACTATGTTGACTTTCAAATAGGACAGTCTCTTTAACCGTGTTTTTGTCATACCTAGGAAGGTCGATGAAGCGCTATTAATTTTTTTTCTTGATATCAGGATGTTAGGTAATGTTAGCGAGATGCTTATAACATATATTTGTATTTTTTGTTAAGCTTTTGAGTAAGATTTTCATTGCACTGAGCTTGAAAACATCCACACGGTATTTTATTCATATAAAAAGGTTATATCTATATTATAACCTTCATACTGAACACGATGGTCTAAAGGTTGTACGTGATTATAATCAGGTTTGAGCGAGCAGCATTTACTTCTAATATTTTTTGTTTTTTTTTGTGTTTGACCGCAAGCTGATTTGATGATCTTCCGAACTCTTTGCAAATATCTATCATAATATGAAGCGAAAAATATGATGTTTTTAGAAACCTAAATCTTTGCCTAGTAGTCCACGAGAGGCCAAAATTTCGAAATTCTAGTAATCCATAGATGAGAATTCTTTTCAAAGCTGCAATATTGCCAAATTCTAAGAGTACGTTGAGCAAGTTCAGACTGTTTTTGGTGATTGTATTTCGAAACGACTGATGATTCAACGACAACTTTAATCGAATATTGAGTGATTCAACACAGACATATGGTGTTTCTGGTATAATTCTGGTAAGACTGTACGGGTTTTGAAATATACGGGGATGGAAATCGATTTTTTTCGAATAAAATATTTTATTTCGAGAGAAAGAAGCGGTGACTTGTTGGATCGATCGTGATGCAGTCTTATTCTAATATAATTAAAAGCTTGTTAAAGCACAACATTCACCACACTTTAAACTTTGCACTGATATACGGATTTCTTTGAATAAAGCAGTCCCAAATTTGCTGTTAGGTATTACGTATATTATAAGGGTATTCTGATCATTTTCTCGTTTTAAAAAGTATATTAATATTGATTTATAACAAAATACATTAGAACTAAAATAAAACAACATAGACGGAAGATACTCTCAACTTGATCTAAAATCAGAGAGGTTGATTTATAAGACAAACATAAAGCCAATTTGGACCTATGGGGTGCGAATATGGTGTTGTACGAAAAATTCAAATCAACTAGTCATCCAACGCTGTCAAGACAAGGTTCTTTGATTGATTAACATACCAATGCCTATAGTTACGTAATCAACGAAGAACTGCACGATGACGATCTAATAAAGATGTTATCAAAAAAAAATTGGAATATATCAATCAAAATATTCATATTCATTGGGTGCGGCAAAACATCCCATTCGGGCTGCTAGAGTGTGTCTAAACCCTAGCTTACAAAAGGATGACTTTAATAAATTGGCCTTTGTTATTCGCTATTGCTGTCCTTTTTTGCAGTAATACTTCATTCAATTTGTTCAATTAACGGCCATTCAGCTTGTAATGTACTATACCCTGCCGCTCTCACTATATGCATAGTAAGACTTTATCACTCTGAATATTCTAGTTGGCTGTTGGTGTGGGTGGCTCTCAACTATCCCATGATACCTTGCGGTTGGATTTGTCATATTATACCCATTCATCGCCGATCATAACACATCACAGAAAACTCGTCTTCTTCTCCCTGGAAACTAAGGAAACCGTGTAGTAATCATTCCTCTCCTCTTGGAACTCCTTCATCGTATATAAAAGTCTGGAAATAGTCAACTTATAAACTGTTGGGTTTTTTGTGAGACTTTTTGAAAGTTCGTTGAGAATTTGAGTTGGGCTTTCGTCTAATAAGTCTTGCGATTCATTGTATCAAAGTCACTGCTTTAAAACTGCATTGGCATGGCTAGGATTTGGCAGCAGATTTTTTTCAAACTAAACAACAATAGTAACAAAACTCCAAAAACGCTAAATGGGAAACTGTGTTTTTACTGTGAGATTTATCAAAACAATCGAATTTAACAGTTGGTTAAGAATTATTTACATTGATACTTAATCATTTTCACTAATCACTAAATCGCTGATCAAAATACATTCAAGCAATGCTAAAACATTTCTGTTGTATATTCTATAAACAATCTTTATTTTTTTAAAGAAATTCCATTATACCAAAAATTAATTAAATAACAATATTATCCTCATAATTTTTATAAAGAAATAAAATTAATTAATTCATAAAAATACTTTACGAAATATTTTGATCAATGAATTTCGACTCTTCCAAATCGTAAACAATGGTGATTTATTAACGAGCGTGATATATTTGCAAGTTTATCAGCACGATTTTGTTGTTAATATCGAGATATTTGAGTAGACGTCCTCGGAAATGTTCAATTAATTAGATGGGTTTATGTTAATTACTAGAGATGATAAAGTATTTTGTCAACATATATGGTTTTGAAGAAATATACGGTTTTTTTTAAATCCCAAAACCATAGATGAATTGTAAATAAAGGTAAGTGTTGTATGTAACATGAAGGAAGTGTGGTATCTTGAAGGAAGTGTTTGAGTGAAGTGTTGTGTGTGAGACATTTTGCGCTGTTATTTTGTATGTTCATTATTTTGATAAATTATTGGATTAGACATAGTGTATTGGTGAGTAAGGATATGGGTGTTAATGAGATCTCATAGAGATTTTTTTTAATTACATCTTACATTAGATATGTTTAGTACAATCTGACTTTACAAATTAATTTATTGTTATTTTTCTGTTTTAAACGCAATAATACACAAACGGGATACGATAGCGGGATATATAGATCAACATGTATTTCCAAAATTAAAATTAAACTAGCCTAGTTAAGCTAAAATTAAGAGTAACACTTATAAATTATACAATTCGTGTGGTTTGGTTCGTTTTACTCTTCTAATTTGATTGCGCGTTGCTCAGTTGCTACATTGCTTCCACGTTGATGTGTTTTAGTAACCTTATATTATGTTTTTAAGCATAATTTCGTAAATCGATTTGAGTTTGGGGTCATCCTGCAGTTCCTCGTTGGTTACGTAGCAATAGGCAATTGTTCGAGGAACTTTGTTTTGGCAGCGTTGTTAGTATGTAACGTTTTTATGTTTTAGTGCTACCCTATATTTACACTTCGTAAGTTTAAATCCGCTTTATAATTGATTGATAAACCAATCATTTTGATCTTACATGGAGTTGGGAGTATCCGATGAACCAGTACAGTTGTTTTAAATCTGATCTGATTTGCCTTTCTTCTGATGTTTTCACTGATCACTGATGATATAATGAATATATCAATGATAATAATTGATCGATGCTGAGGGGATTCACTGATTTTGCTTGATGTTTGATTTTGTTTGGATCTCATGTAATATTATTAGCATTTTGTCATTTTACAGATGGCTTTTGCTTTTTGGGCTATTAAGCTGTTTCCATTTTCTAGTCACCAGCTCATTTGTGGATTTTGACACTTGTACCTTTTATATAGTTTTAGGCATATGCAGTCCTTTCTATAGTTCATTCGTCATAATGACTATGTTGTCGACAAATGTTCCAAGTACTACGATATTTTTAGGATATCAGCAATGTAAAACAGATACAATAGAGATTCTTGACAATATATTATCAGAATCGGGAGTAGCTATCGCAAAAGCAGAAGTTTGCTTGTCATATGAGCGACTGCATCTTTAGTGTCCTATTGTCATATATTTAGGTGAATTATTATCAGTATTCGATTTTCACGAAGAAAAAGGAAAAGGGTTTTGATGCTATCCTTTAGTATAACTAATTTTTCGTTATGGTTATACATTGGAAGTTTTGCCTTAAGTAACATATTACTCAATTTCTTACTTTTGTGTCATATCAACTGCATTTAGACGTTTCGAAATTATTGTGCGATCAATATTTAGTGATTCAGTACTTTAACGTTGTTATGACATGAATGTGGGTTATTTTCGAAATTTTTCATTTGGTTATACCGTTTACTGTTTTTTTTCAATTTATTATTGAATATTGAGTAAATATTAAGTGCTTACATTTTTTTTTGTATTGCCATGTAAATAACTGTCATATAAGCTAATATAACTCTCAAATTGGACCCTTTTGACATTTCTCTACATATAATGCTTTTCCATTTAGTATAACTGAGTTATTTAGTGTATATAGACCCTAATTATTGAGCACTCATTATTGTATTTTCGATATTTATTATTTAATTTTTTTATACCTGAAGAAATTTGCTGCCGAATCCCATGCCGTAGCACGTTTGTTTGTCCCAATTGTCAGTTTTGGATTAATCAAATTAAAAGTGATGATTTTGATTTCAATGACAAAGAACGGCCTGGAGAGATAAAAAGTGATGTTTGGCATTTCGAATTGTTTCGACGTCACGATTTCATTACTTGAAAGTCAAAAAAGGCTTTCTGTGGCGTATTGTCACTGACGATGAATAATGATCTACTACCGCAATCCCAAGAATAAAAATTCATCCATACTCGTATTGTTATCGAACCAGAATGCTCATAACCATAAAGTATTTCTGTGCATTTGGTCGGATTAGCAAGGTATAGTGTATTACGAGCACAGCGAAAATAGAGATTCGATTAGACATTTTGGAGAAATGTTTTGCGACGTTCAATATCTAGATGCAGCTACGTTGAACTTGTTACGTCTTTTAATCGTTTTGCTAAAAGCTTCTAAGGCTTTTAATTGGTTCGTTTCGTTTCCATGGTACGTTTGCTTTTATTTTGGGCATTTATTTTCTGAGTGCTAAAATAAAGAACAGTATTGTTAGCGATTTTCTACGTTTTCGGGATTAAATTTCAATTAAAATTAGTTCCTTATATTATATATTCGTAGAGAAGAAGAAGTACAGACGACATATACATTTGAAACCTTTTCGTTGTATAATACATAATGGTTTTTAGAATAGATGTTATAATTATTATGTTATGTCAAAAATTCCGGTTTGTTACATTTAAACATGGCCAAATACTGCTCAGAATCACCAAGTTCTTATTTTTGGCCAACAGTGTGTAAACTCGGCACTCACTTTGAACAAGTTTTCTCATAGTCAAATGCTCATGTAATATAAAACCAACATGTTCTTTTGATATTTTTAAAATGTTTATTAACTCACGCAACTTCACTTTTCGATCATCCTTGGATTTTTGAATGTTTTCTGGCGTTACCACCTCATTTGAACGCCCACTGCGTTCTGCATAATCGGTATCTCTACGACCACGTTTAAAGTCAGCAAACCAACATTTTATTGTTGTTTCTGATGGAGCGGAGTTCTTATAACACTTTTCAAGCCATTTCTTCGCTTGAACGGCATTTTTTCCCATCAAGAAGCAGCGTAAAATTAAAACACGAAATCGGTTTTGATCCATTGTTTTGAAAATAATAAAAATAGTGTCACCCTTCGCACAATAACTCAAACTTATTAGTAGAATATTATAAAATCTTAACAGCTTTCTTTTGAAGGTTAGTACTAACTGAAAAGCGACAAATGCAATAAAATTAGCTCCATCTATGTGTTAGGTCCGGAACTTTTCAGTCCATATGTTATTGTTGCAAAAGAGACTAGTAAGAGCAGTCATTATCTTACATGAGAACGCTCGACACAAACACGTTACAAGATTTAAGGTGACAGATATATTGTTGCATCTCGAAAGAAAATATTTAGCTTAATCACGTACTCATCAGACATTCGACTATCATCTGTTCAGATCAATAAAGTATGGCTCGACTGGTATACGGTTCCAAATACTGAAGAAATGCGAAAATGAATCGATGATTGGATCGTAGTCAAACCAATATTGAAAAATGATATTATATTATACCAATAGTCAGATCTCATTTCAAAATACTGTGAATCAGTTTATATTTCATTGTGAAATTTCACTGTATTTATATTTATTTCGAAATACTAATAATACCTATTTCACTGTATTTATACCTATTTCTTTAGAAATACATTGAACATAACAGATGTCCTTAAGAAATGATCGTTATAAAAATATAAGCGGTATTAAGCATATTCGCGAACAATAATTAATTTTACGACTTTATGCAAGACTTACCGAAATAGTGTTGAAAAATTCTCTCGTTTTCTAATTGGATTTTTAACATATTAAACGAACTGGGTTGGGAAATTTGTGAGGTACGCCGTAAACAGTTATGTAATATTATGTTTAACAATATCGTTGCATTGGCGCCTATATGGAGTCTTGGTGAAACTATAAACGTATCTTATTTTACGATTAATTTAAACGCTTCAGTTAAAAAAAAATGGCCAAGCTTGCATCATAGATATTAGTTTTGCTATTTTACGCCAATTTACTTGTATTGAGTATATATATATATATATATATATATATATATATATATATATATATATATATATTCTGTCAAGATATGCAAGGAATTGTGAACTAAACTTTTTTTAAATAAACTTTTAACTAACATATTTTATAATATGCAAAAATTAAATTTAATAATTTAATTAATTAATTGATCATATCAATGTAGAAGTAAAAATAGGCGTGCTGATTGATACCATCAGAACGCTACTGTTTTTAAAAGAATATTTTTAATTTCGTAAATAATTGAATATATTGTATTTGTGTGAACATAATGTGGAAACATAAATTAATATCAGCAAAGTAATTTTTTAAAATCTTTTCTTTTTGTTATCGCTAATATATCTGAACTAATTTGTTCAAATTCTTCCTCCAGTTACTGTTCTTTATAGGTCAGTCATCGTATGTTCTAGGTTCCCATCTTCTACACTTTATCGTCTTTCCAATTTGTGATGTTTTCTTTCCTCTCCACCATTCGCCTTCTTGATTTTATTTTCTTTATTATTCATTCTTTTTTGCCTTGTCCTTGTTTTTTTGTAGGTTTCGTCACTCTTCCACTTTTCAATTTTTGTCATTAAATAGTTTTCCTATCCCCTCCCTCCTCTTCCTCTCTTATATTTTAATTTCGTCAATTTTCGATCTACTATGTTTACAAGTTTTGCACTATATATATATATATATATATATATATATATATATATATATATATATATATATTAATTTGTTTCACAGCTAATCCTTGAACAACTACGTTACATTGCATTTTGTTTTCTCCCCATCCATATAGTCGATTATTTATTTGCTTTATTTTCATCTTAATTACTTGATTCTAATCTTTAGTCTTTTCTTTACTCCATGATTTTGGCCAATTCTTATACTTTCTCTGTTTCTCCCTTTTTCAAGTTTTATTGTATCTTCATATGATATTGAATGATGCTCAGATATATCATGCGGTTTGGCTCGAATTATGTAATAATAATAATAATCAGCGTAAAACATGGCAGATTTTCAATAGATTTTGCAACATGTGGTCAAACGTTGTTATGCAAATTAAATTGATCGTATCTCTTCTAGGCGAAATGGATGTATTTTGCAGCGCTCGACTTTGTGACTCAAATATATTTACATTTATCTCCCAATGTTATGTTCTCTTTCACTTTTGACTTTCAAACTTCAGTTGTATTCACCGTATACTTCTATAAGCAATCGATGCTTATCATCTGCATATCAGGCCAATAAATTAATTTTAAAGGATATACAACAGATGGTATTACTGTGTATCAAATCGCATTGAGTACGTTTATCACCAACGTCATGTTGAAGTCTTACTGGCAGGTTTCACTCTTCAGTATGTGTCATTTCGTCGAAGTGTGAACTAAATATTTTTTCAGTGCGTTAAAAATGTCTGAATTTATACCGAGTAAATCACATTTGCAAGAAGTTTTATTTTTTTACCTTATTATGAAGAAAAAAGACGGATGAAGTGTGAAGCTTATGCTAACCATCAATGTTAATATGTGAATATGGTTTCGAATAGCGTTTTAAAAGTGGCAATATTGACACTGAAGCTTCTGGCTAAACAGCTAAACAATTAGAAGAAGAGGATTTGAAGGCATTATTCGATGAAACCATCAATAGGGATCATTGTCGACTACAATTGATGCGTTTGGGTGGACCGTTATGCGAAAAACCGACCATTAGCCGAAATACGAGCCAAGACACAACAATGTAATTCTTTAGCATGACAAAATTGGAGAAAATATTGACTGATTGACCTGTTTGTTCAGGGCTTGACTTTTTATGAAGGTACCAAAAAATAGGTCGATTCGTGGATAACCTTAAAAGATACACCGTTATTTCGAGTTGGAATCCGTAAATTATCTGAAATATGATAAATTAGCAGATGTCGATGATCAATACTTTGAATAAAGTGTATTGTACCGATTTTTTACAATAGAGCTTCAAATTAAAAAACATCCTTTAGAACTAATTTATAGACCTAATATTTTAATTTTAAAGAAATCTTCCGGAAATGTTGCTTTTTCGTCCCAAAACGCGGACAAAAGTAAAGAAAGTCAAGGTTATGTCGTTGACGGAGGTCGAATGTTACGACATGGCGTTTTACATCATGACAATTTTAACATAATTTATTGCTGGCGTCTTCTTTCGTCGAACGGCCAAAAATTTATTTAATATTAGTAAAGCTGATAAAAAAATAATTGTTGTGAACAGAAAAATATAGTATATTATGCGCGATAAATATTTTGATATCTTGGAAAAACCAAAAAACTTTCGCATAGTAATTTACTACGACTACAAAGAAAGTTTGAAATCAGTATTTGTTGATCTCACATCATCATTTGCCATCGTTTACAGGTGGTCGTAGCAATTTGAACAACTTTACAACTTGGTTGTGCGGAGAAAAGGAACTGGTTCCGCTTCAGATGCTGTTGACCCCAAATGTTGTTACAATAAAGACGATAGTGGAAGAAGCCCAGATTGTCTATTATAGGTGAATGAAGATTTAAATACACGATGTTAAAAAAAAATAGCAACCAATGAAGAAAGTTGGCCAGTATTTTTTAGAAGCACGGTCTGGTGGCTATTATACAAATTAAAAGACAATAATTCTATTAGCTATTAATATGTTAGGTTAAATATAGTTTGCCAATTGTCTTGACTAAAATATCAGGCACAATATGTTAGCTGTATACAACAGTAGTAATTCTTCTTTATTAGCCTAAAACTGAGAGATCTTTAGATTTCCTATATTTACAGTTTTGTCTTTCTGCCTCTCTTGTTTCGCTTTATTTAGTATATTCTCGGTATTTGCCTCTGTCCTCATTCATATTCTTTAAAAGCCTGAATGTCCATTTTTAATTCGTCCTCATTTTCTGTATTCACGGTCAATCCTTAAACACTTACATTGTATCTATTTTTCTTCCATCCGTATATATTTAGTCGTATTCCTAATTTGTTTCATATCTACCTATTTCAATCTATTTCAAATTACTTGATCGTATCTATTCTAAAGAAGAAAAAATATGTGAACCGTAAAATTGTTTGCAAACTGTATTCTGTCTTCAAAATAGTCTTATACAATACTAGCCCGTCTCTATTTGCCAAAAACAATTTCAAAGTTATGGAACACTCGTATTTACTTGCCGTTAATTTTTATAGCTAAAAATATTTGCTAGAAAACTCTTATTATTATGACATTTTTAAAAATAGTAGGTAAATGTTTTTGAAATTATTAAAAATAATGAAATTTGTTCTTCTGTTCATGAAAGTGGACAGGTGAACGCAATGTAGTAAATTCCTTGCCACGCGGAAGAATTCAGCTTTCTGTACAACATCTATCATTCCTAGGAAATCAAAGTTAATGTTTATTCGCTCAAGTGAGATTTAGAGCATGTTAAGAGTAATTTCAAGAAAAAAAGTCAATTCATGCAATAAATAACGTAGAATATACTGACAATTGCAGTTTGTAAAAATGTAAAATTGGTTTTAAACTTGGAGCGGATTTTTCCTTCTCATTTTACTCTAGCTAAAACGAGACAAAATATCTAATGCGCCGGAACGTGTAATCAGCATGTAAAATTCGATCTGTGTTGGTATTGGTCGAAATTGTTATCAAATGTCTACCAAATTGTTCAAAACATTAGAGGTAATAATTAGAGGTTATAAACCGGCAAGTTCAGACAGCAATATTGCGATGTGCTGATATCATAAATTCTAATCACGCGTGTTTGATGTTTTATTGGATAGACTTCGCTGTTGCCAAATATAAAATTCAGTATATCGTAAAGTTACTGCATATTCACAAAAAGTTATTATTTGGTGCATTCAGATTTTAGATTGGTAATGTTATTTTTCGGAAATAATCTTTACAATATCATAATACCTGATTATTGTTTGGATATTCTGCATAAACGATTTGAATTAGTCATAAAGAAATAGAATAAAGATAAACACTTTAGTAAAGCCACCAGATGTGTTTTGTAGGGACATTTTAGTTGGCCACTCGCGAGTAGATAGGTTTAATGCCAAAAGTTTTGATTGAGAACCCACGCTCAGCAATATTGCAATTTGGTACAAGAGTACCAATAGCAATAGTATGTTGAAAGTGTTAAATTATTTTCTAAGGAGCAAGAATTTCGGAAGTGAATCTTTCGGCTATATTACGTTATGTACTTCAATCTATTACGTATTTTCGTGAAACAAAAAAAGACAATCTAATATTTTCTACCACAGTAATATTTTGTTTGAAATAGCATTATAGTTATAAACAATAGTTACTTATTGTAATATTGTTTTAATAACATATACTTCAAATATTTCTCGAAAAAACAAGTGGAGAACAGCAGACAGCATTTATTTATCAAGTTTATTGGGGAAAATATTAGATGTGATTTTTAGATGGTTTTATTAGTTTCTATTCTGTTTTCAACTCTATAAAATTGATGAAGAAAAAAGGCCTAATTATAGCCAACTGATGGATCCCTTGGAGGAAGTACAGGAGTCCAATGGTTTGGGATCCTTAATATTGGAGAAAGTGACATGTACTGTTAAAGTAATGAGCGAATTGGTCGATGTGCCAATTAATAAATTTAAAATGGTAAAAAAATCCAGGCACCCCGATTGCAACAGCTTAGACAAGTCTCTCGATTAAATTTTCACTGCCTTTTATGTGAAATAGCCTTTTTCAACAGAAGATGAAATTAGTAGTTTCAAAAAAGATGTAGACCAGGAAGCGACTTCAATATACGAAGCTATTTTTTTTCACATTCCACTATGTATTCATAATGATGAAAATAATTTAATATTAGGGAAAAATAAAAAGTATGTGTTGAGTATTATGAATATGACATAAGCAATGGTGATCGATAAAATTCTCCGATATGTTAACTTTATTATTTAAACACTACTTATTCGAAATATGATACGGTATGTAGTACCTATACAGAACATTTACTTGATAGACAAAAAGACAAATATTACAGCACTGATAAAAGACAGCACTGCCAAGAAGTCGAGGCAAATTGGATAGGTGAACATCGAAATTAGTTTTTTGCACCAACACATTTCAATAACACGTATGATATCATATGATAAAATAAATTATACAAAATATGATGAATAAATAATTCATTAAGTATTTCGCAAATGGGCAATATTGCCAAAGCACCTTTATGTGATGACCAACGACATAGATTTACCATGTGATTATCTAGCCTTCGTTCAAGGTCTCATTTTGGTTATTACCTTTGTTATAATATTATAATTTATTTCGTGTGATTATCGAACATTTCAGTGACCGTTTTTTCTTAAAATCGAAACATTAATTTTTATGTTTTATAAACATAAAACGTTGACGATAAAGTATGCGCTTAAATTCTGTGTTTAATGGTTTTATCACGTATTTTGTTGATCTATTAACGAGTATTCAACGCGTACATAGTAATTGTATAATTTTTTGTTGCAATTTTAAGTATTAGATATTGCTAGTGTAAGCGCACCAGCGTTAGTTCTTATCAATATTATAGAAAGTTTTTTGTTAAAATGCTAAACGCATATTTATGCTTATTAAACGCTAGACATGTTTATTAGTCGGAAAATTCTGAAAAAAACATTCATAAAAAACACATTTATTTAAGAAAAAATATATAATAAAATTACACGTTATAAAAAAATTACCTATGAACCTATGATAAATCTTTGATATGTTTATAATAAAAACTGCTTCGCGTTTTTGGATAAAAAGTGGTTTATTGAATATAATTTTTAATTGTTCCCTTAGCATTTAACAATCTGTCCAATAGGCAATGACTAGTTGATGGAATTAATATAATGTCATGTAGAAGATTGCTTCAATAAATGATGTCATGTACAAACTTGTAAACTAGTACTTAATTTAATCATATTCTATATTATTCGGAAACTATTCCATGTGTCTATTAAACAGTTTGGATAGTAGCAAACATTTTACCCTACGCACTTCTACCATGTATATATTGTTTTGCGAATGCATTCAGCTACAGTGACACTCTCTAAGAGTACTTTACACTGGTACCTTAGATCATACTCATTATTACATTTAGGGCGATATCGTGCTGAACTGGTTTATTAATAATGGCCTAATATTGAGAATCAACGATGTCACGTAACACTTTATTTTGGAGTATCTATCTAATAAGGGCCTAAGAATTGACGAAGGATAATTGAAGGATAATTTGGGTTAAAACCTCATAAACCAATACATTTGGTTTAGTTTAAGCCCAAGTTGTTTACGCTTTATTAGTATATGTTTGTAGTATATGCATTTTCAGAGATTTAACATTATCTGCTTGCGGGAGTTCATGTTGATTAATATTTGTTGGATGTAAGTAGATTCTGTCTCATTCTCCTTGATTTTCTTCTCTTGATTTCCAACCACAAATTAATTTTGTTGAGATGAAGGTGGAGTTTTTTGTCGTTTATATTCTATTTTCATAAGTTGACAAGATTTGCGTACCACAATTATGTAAAGTCTTTCACTACTTTTACCGTTTTTCTGGTAAGAGTCGAATATCACATCAGAAAAACTCTTCGCCTTCAGAGGCAAACTATAGAAGTAAATGGTAGTTGTATTCTAGTAGAGTGAATTGAAGTACCTATAGTAGACTCTGGAATATATAGCGAGTAGGACATGACTACAGGTATGACTTTGACGTACTTTTTCAAGGAAAATAAAAGTTCAAACAATATTTTTTTGCTAGATACGTATTAGCGTTTAAAGAATATGTAAAATAAAAAATAAATATTCAAAACGTCACAAGATGATGAAGTGGGGGTCTCAAAAAAATCTGCGCTGTCGTTGACACGATTGCACCTTCCTAGTAATCTCAAAACAAAAAGAAATGAAAATTTTTAATCTAAAAAATAGCTACCGTATAAAGTAAAAGAAAGTAAAACTTTTTTTTTTTCGAAATTACGGTTATTCGAAAAACGATAATTTTTTTTCCATTTTTTTTGGTATTTTCGATTTCTTTTAATATAATAAAAATCCAAATTTAGTTATAGTTTTACTTTGTACGACAAAAGAATGTTTATAAAAGGCTCAAGATTCATAAATATATAATCGTATCGAAAAAATAGTTTTGAGAAAAACGCGTTCAAAATTTCACCAGGTTAGATGTCTCGTCACTAAAACAGCTATATGTCCAAAAATAACTTATGTTTTGAAGAGCCTTCTTATGGCTATACGGAATATGCTCTTAAGGGGTTAAGCTTTTTAGATTAGAATATCCTCTTAATTCCTTAAGAAATATTGGCGTCAGTAATATAGTCAGGCAAGTTATTGTAAGATGATCTTTTGTCTTTGATCTTCTGATTTCGATATTTTGGTTGAAATCCATCTTGAAGACGATTTGTTATCATATTAATGTTTATCGTACAAAAAGTGTTATTTAACCATTATGGTCCTATCTATTTGAAAATCACACTCTGTATTGAACTATGTGTAAATTAAGCCAATTCTTTATTGTCCATGTTATTCTCATTCTTCCAGGTCGTCTCTTTCCTTCTATTTTTTCTTCTAAGGTTATTCACAACAAGTGGTTTGTGTTGATATTTCTTGAGAACACTCTTAGCAAGTTTGTATTTCAGTTAGGTCTTGCCTGGCCGTCTGCCCACGAGATGCCTAGCATCCGTTTATATAACCACATTTCAAACATTGAATCTTCTTAAATGCTGCTGTTAAATGTTTAATTTTCTACACCACATGGTAGTATTGGCCAGATGTATTAGCTAAGAATGAAACCTTCTAGTATGCTCGATACAATTTATCATTACCAATTCAAGCCTTATCGTTTTATTCTAGTCTTTGTTATTGATTGAAATATTGATTTTGTTTGTTTTGAAAATAAGCCGTACATTTTTATCATTGTTGTTCTATTGTTGCTTATTTTTAACCCCTAGTTTTGACTCACAGAGATAATTTTGTTAACTTTGCTTTATATATTTTGTTCATAGTTGGTGATTAATGTTGTGTCCTCTGTATATTGTAAGTTGTTCACTTAGTGTGCATTGATTTGGATGACAATATTCTTTTCAGTTGATATCTTATGAAAAATAATTACTCAGTAGATGTTAAATAGAATGGGCGATAGTCTGTGACGTTTTTTTTGTCCAGGAAGTTGTGATATAATAGATATTTTTGTTGTTAAGCCAATTTTTTTAGAATTGTTTCACTAAATATGCTAATAATTGGTGGTTAATAATTTATATTTTTTATCCTAACATATTCAATTTATGAGACATGTATAAAGTAGTCTAATAACTATATGTGCTACCACAAGCTAGGTATATTATCATATTCTGGGACCTAGATACCTCTGATAACTTGTGGGAAGCTAGAGATTTGCACAATGCGTGAAACCGCGTCATGGAAACGGTATTGCATTTATCATATATTCAAGAATTGATGATGATGTGCTGTATAGATATATATTAGGATAATTGTTTCACTTTGAAGATACATTTATAGAGAAAACATCCTAAAACATAAATTTTCATCAATGAAATTGCTTTATTAAATTTTTTTCCACCTTCTTGATAACATTACGATAACGTGTCGAATGATGGTGGCTTGGTAGCGTTCCAATCATGGATCCATTATTGCTTCAACTATTATTTTGCTTCAACTTTATATTCAACTATTGATTGGAAGTTCTCAATATTTGGAAACTGTAAAGTCAAGCCCCGCTCAAATAGATGTATTTGTACAAGTGAGATAAACAACACTTGGTGAGTACACTGAGTGCTGAATGACTTTGTGTAGGGTAGCTATATCTAGAACGGCAGATCCTCCTATTCGAGCTGCAACAGTACATTTTTTATAACTACTTCAACGGCCATTAGTACCATCAGCTGTAGTAACAATTTCATTTGAGTTTAGCAGCATGATCTTGTGCGATTGGGATTGTCGCACTATATTACTCTTTTATTTGTGTCTTGCAAGTATAATATCAATTTTTCTTCATCTTTTTTTTATTACTATCACGTGTAAGGAACGAGAAATACTTGATTCATCAACTACTAAATTGCCTGAATCTTCATTCGGAGTTTGATCTGAGAATTCGGTGCTGGTTGATGGGCATTGCAGCATGACATTAATCGAAAGTACAATTTTGAGAACTTCATGATTGGCGTCTGTAAACAATAAATGACTCAATAATTACTTTATATAGAGAAATATTAAAACTATCGAATTTAAGAGTTAGGTTAGGTTGCTTAAGATTTATTTACTTTGATAATTTGGAATTCTATCAACATATATCGCTGATGAAGGTGTATGCAAGTTTCCAATAAAATATTTTTAACAAAAGAGTTGAACCGACTTCAAAAAATAAATAAGGAACTCACTAAAAAGTATCATAATTGTATACTTAGATTTTTAACACACAAAAAAAAATCGTTTTACAATAATATATGTACATAATAATCGTAATAACTAAGTAAAAATAAACAAGAATCTTATTTAACCTATTTGTATTTTATATTCTACTATATATACACAATTTAGCTAAAAACCTACCTAAATCTATCAATTCAAAATATTATTTTAACTATTACTAACTAATCACTTTGAAGTCAATGTCAGATATTTACTCAATAAATTACGTAGTTATTTTGTTAAGTATTTTAATGGATAGCCTAAGTAAAAGTCTCGTATGAGGAAAAAAACTAAAATTGAAAATAAGCAACGTTTCATAGTCCTGTGGTCTGCTACCTAGTATAGGTAATTTGACAAATGTTCCAATCAAACTAAAACAAATAAGTTGCTGCACCATTGGGAGTTAAAGCCGCGACCCCCGCGTGTGAGCTTAACGTTTTAACCATTACCCCATAGAAACAGTTGCCTACAACGTTTCTATGACTTCTCATATTATATGGTTGGTGCTTAAAAAGTTGCAAAAAACTGAATTATACTGAACGGTTTTTACATTGAACTACTTCCAATTGTTTATCACATCAGTTCAAGAAGTATTGTATTTTAAAATGTCTCGCTTTTCCATTTTAATTCGTGAAAATCTATTTAATATTATAATCAAAGAAGATCAAATTATTTAAATATATATAGATATATAATATAATATAGATTATTTGAAGCACACACCAGATGATTACTCAATGACTAAACTTTGAACAATCTACGTCCCATCTATAAGTACACTTTTTTTGGTGGTATTTCTGGTGCCTCCAGTAGTAATTACTTAATTTGCCTGTAGGCTAATCTGAGACTGGTGGTTATAAACGCAGAAAAGTGGCAAAGTTGATTTTTTCAACTGAAATGAAATACTCTAAGAAAGATGGGAAATAGTAGAGACGGATTTTTACCATAAATCCTTGAATTCACAAAATTAATTCAAATCCAAGTCATTACGCATAACATTGCCGCCAGTATTCTCAAAAATCTGGTATAATAAATAAGATGTCCTCGACAACATCTAGTATATATTTACCCAATTAATTAAAACATCTCCGCGAACTGCAAAAATCTCGTTGAAAACAATAAATTAAGAAGGTCTTTGTTTTCAGAACTGCAAGTCCATTAATAAACCAGCAGCCTTTGGATAATTACTTCCTTATTTTATTTGAAAGTTATTCATCTCCGAAATATTTCTTAAATTTTTATATGAATTAATTAGTAGGCATATTTGTTTATTTCAGATATAAGGATTGCATTATTCAAGTTCGTAAGATATTTTGAAAATATCTTTAATAAATGAGGATACCTGAAGATGTTTTCGACCAGATTTAGCTATTGTTAGGATGATTTCTCATTTAATATTCCATTTAATAACTGTTTGATTTGCCATCTTCGAAATATCTCACTCTCATTAGATTCTAGAGTTTCTGTAAATTAAGTGATTTTGAAGAATCACAAATTTCAATTTGAAGAAACCTGCTATAGACTATATATATATATATATATATATATATATATATATATATATATATATATATATTACATTGAAGTAATATCATATATATATATATATATATATATATATATATATATATATATATATATATCACGTCGCACGTTAGCTGATTAACGAGTACATTGGGATGCACTGACACTCTTTCGAAGTACTTCACACAAACATGTTGAATTACACTCGTTATAGGTTCTAGAGGAATATCGCGTTGTATCACTTCATTTGAAACATAGTACGGAGCATCAACAATGGCACGCAACACTTTATTTTGGAACCGTTGAATGATTGATATATTAGATTTGCTAGCGGTATCGCATAATTGGATTTCATATGACCAAATGGGCTTGAATATAGACTCATAAAACAATACATTGTTATCTAACGATAACTTTGATTTGCATCCGATGAGCCAATACATTTGATATAATATAAGATCAGGTTGTTTTCGTTTAGCGAATATGTGTTTCTTCCAGGTTAGGTGTCGATCACTCTAAAATTAAACTATATCTTAAACTTACTTATATAAAGAATAAAGCATGTAAGGAATCTCAATTTGTGAAAGAATAGGTTTACTAGCTTGGAAAGAATCATGTGTTGGCTGAATGATAGATAACGTTATCTTTATAGAACAGTTTTTTGTGTTGTCCATTTAAGTTGGATTCCAGAAATGTTGATTCCTCCTTCTAAAACCCCATGTGTGGTATAAGCTCACTCAATTTCACTTAACTTACTTAGTGTGGCTTGTAATATTTCGTCTAATCAGGTAAACTTGCTTGACTTGTAAAATATTTTAATATGGTGCATGGACCCAATAATAGGTGGAACATTTCTCTTTTGTTCATTAGTATGCCATATTTTACTGATAAATTGCTAAAAATTGTTTTGTTCGTTCAACACACAATTCAGAGATTATTATTTCTGCTTCATTTTTATACAAGGTGAGCATCTTATTAAGTAATCATTGTATTTTCATTGAAATAAAACTGTCCAGAAACTGGTTGCGTTTGTCTTTATGAACGCAAAGATTTTTTCTGGTTTTTCGATTCTTTCCAGACGCTCATTGTTTTGAATTTTGGTAAAAAGTGAGACGTCAAAAGTAATAATAATGTTTTACTGACACGAAAGGTCTGAACTTTGCTTGTAAAAATAGCAGTGAGATTCAGAGTTTCTAATTTGATACGGATTGATGCCTATTGATGTTGGAGAAGTTTAAATAGGTATTTAGTTCGGTTTAATTAGATCGAAGATTAGACCTCAGATGTTATTCACTATTTGGAGTAGGCGAATGGAAGGTTTTTGAATTGTTGGCAGTTGGTATAGTTGGGTGGTAATAAATCATCAGTATTTTGATATTTTTTTTAAAAATAAGATTTCTTTAGGAGAATGGTAGTTCGATTCGATCCTTGAGTTTCCTTGAGTTTTCTTAAAGATCCTTTAGTTTGGGCCATTTTTTAAAAGGTTGTAAACACCACTATCAGTTAAGCCTTCTATTTTCTATGTGTCATTTTTTACACATGTTATACATTGAAGTAATATTTTATGTTGTATGATTTTATTTCTTTTTTATTATCAATTTTGGTCGACACAAAATTAGTATAATTTGTTTTCTATTAAATTTGTTATAACATGTTGGAATATTTATTGTTGTAAATTTTTGTTTTGTATTATATGCTTAGAGAAATTGTGAACTCCAAGCCAATGTTTTTCTAGAGTCACAGTAGCATCCTTAAACAATTTGTCATCGCTCTTTTCTAAAAGTCGATCTTGATAGCTTATGTTAGTTGGACGTCTGCCCCCTTCCATCTCGGCACCGATCTTCCTCTGTTGCAATATACAATCAAGCTTATCTTATTTATTTCTTGCATTTTGAAGGGTTTCTCGGTTGGCCAGAATATAGTTTTTACTATATAATCGTCTTTAAATCGATCTAATGAAAACACATTTGTGTTCATATTTTATGCATCCCTTCTGAGATCCAACAACTTTAGCACAAGTTAAAAAAATTGCCTAGGAAAACCACAACACAGCCTTCCAATCTATTTAACTCAGCTTTTAGACTGAATTATGGCTTACGCACTGAAAAGTGATTATGAAAGCCTGGTACACAATTACATGTTATTGAATCTTACAGATCCATTTCCCTTCTAACAATTGCCTTGAACAAAAAAAAATTAAAAAATAATAATTATAAAAATAAAATAGATACATTCAATAGTATCATGTAGTTTGTTTTATTATAATATATATATATATATATATATATATATATATATATATATATATATATATATATATATATATATAAACACGATGATAAATAACAATGTTCATCAATATTCAACACCCTGTATCTTGTATCTTCAACGGACTGTAGAGAACAAAACAAGAAGATAAAAAATCTAAAAAATTAAAATAAGTACGAGCAAAAATGTCCCAGGTAGCGTCCTCGAATCTGCCCTCTATTTCTTTTAAACTGGTGGAAATTACAACACCTTTACTTCCTAATTTTCTCATTATTCTTTAAAATCACTATTAATAGTGAGGTAAATGTATAAATATGCTATCTATGTTACTAACAAAACTACCAATATTGAATTTAAAGGGCACTACTGTGCCAGAATGTAATAATATTTTGATTTACAATGAAGTGTTAAAACTAATGTGACTATTTGCTACACAACTATGATGCGTCTGGTTTGGACCCAGAACGGAACCCCAGAGAATATATTCTGATTAATTTATCAGCAGAAGGAGTTGCGTTTTTTAGATCTTCCAGATTTTGAAACTGCACTTGAAGCTCCTTGATGTTGAAACAACAGTATTTGTTTGCGATTAACCCTTGTTTAAATTAATTATACTTGCCAATAACCATATTATTCACGCCAGTTTTTATGGTCGCTTAATATGGTAAACAAAGAGCGGATGTACAAAAATAATTATTTGGTTCAATAAAGACTAATTAAATTCCTTATTTTAATTTCAGTATTATATAAATGTTAAAAGTTTCCCCGTATAGGACCAGTATTGCACATGTTATAAAAATCGTGCGAATCTTGCTCAACATCCTGATATCAAAGAAATCAAACGACCTTTTTGGGACTTGACAAAAAATAACATTTGAAAGTTTGACCCATTATAGAACGGACGCCGTTTCGAAATAACATTTTCTGATGGCATATCGTGCAAGAGATTTGCTGTTGATTTTTTCACGTGAGTCTAACCCACCTTAAATTGCAAGGATAAATTTAATCTTTTCGGTAAACTTTTATTATAGCAATTATATAATATTGTTTTATTATGTTTTCTTAACATGTTATCTTATTTTTCATTTGTTATCGAGTTTATCCGAGTTTTTATTTTATTTCGTTATGTATTGTTCAATACAATCTGACTGACCTTTATTACTACCTTTATTATACCATTATAATGGTTATAGTGATTTGAATCTTACTAATCTATCTATAACGTGTTTTGACGCCTGCTGATCCAAATTATTTATGTACTTTGTTTTGTTAGTTCAAAAATAACTTACGAATTGCCCTTTGAATTAAGAAATATTGATGGTCTTGGCTTGATTCATATAATTATTTATTCAACGAATATCATCAGCTGGATACTGAAGAATCATAAACCCAGGGTCATCTTCAAACAACATAGCCAAAAGGAGTAAAGCTTAGAGGTTTGTACACGTCGGTCAGTATGTGTGAACGTGTCCTTAGGAGAAACTGGAAGGACGATAAACATTACATCGAAAAACGTTATAAAATATATTTTTTAATTAATGATACGGCCAATAAAAATACAACAAAAAATTTTCCTTACACTCCATAAAGGGAAATAATGCATTAGATTTTAAGTTTAAAACATTATATCGCCGATATCTTCATTTCAGCATGTACGTCAATTTACGACTAATGTCAATTAACGAAATAGTCGCGAGTCTAATATTAACGATGTGTGAGACGCACGATTCTAGCCACTCCTCAAGCATTTATCACATGGGCTGAAAAGTCCCGGACGTATCAAAGAAAATGTTTTTTTTGTTCAAAATTGGCTTTATTAATCAATGTAATCTCCGTTAAGAGCCACACAATCATTCCAGCGCCGTTCTAACATTTCAATACCGCTTTTGTAGAATGATTTATTTTTGCCTCAAAATAGGCCTCTCACCAGTTGTTGTCCACTCAGATAACAATCGTTTTGATTCCGGAGTGAAGTGATGGATTCATATTTCATGCATTGTTACATATCGACGCAAAAATTACGGTTTGTTACTAAACGTAAACATGGCCGTTCTTGTTTTTGGTCAACAGTGAGCAAATGCAGCACCCACTTTGAACACAGCATTCTTATATAGTCAAATGCTCATTAAATATAAAACCAACACGTCCTTTTGATATTTTTACAACGTTAGTTAATTCACGCAACTTCACTTTTCGATCATTCAAAACGATTATGTGGCTTTTTTATGTTTTTTGGTATTACCACCTCATTTGGATGTCCAGTGCATCCTGCATTATTAGTGACTCTACGACCATGCTTGAAGTCAGCAATTTTGATGGAGCGAAGTCCTTATACCATTTTTCAAGCCATTGCTTCGCTTGAATCGCGCAATATCTTTTCTTATCGAAAATTTAAAGCACGAAATTGTTTTTGATCCTTTGTTGTGAAAATAGCAAAATTAGTGTCACTCTTAGATCAATAATTCGCAAACGTGTGACTTGAATTTCATGAAATTTTAACAGCGTTCCTTTGAAGGTTATTACTAACTGAAAAAGCGGTGAATGTAATAGAACTAGCATCATCTATGTTTTAGGCCCGGGACTTTTAGTCCATCTGTTATTAAGAGTTAAACATTAAAAGCCTTTGAGATTAGTGAACTAAAATACCATCTCAATAAAAATATAGGTTATTAGACCAACTCTATATCGCGCACATTCTTCTTTTTTTCAAATAATTCAATACACTATGGAAAAGGACCCTCATCGTTCTTGGGTGATCAGTGTGAGTGCTTTTGCGTTGGGGATTATGGTGAACCCCAGTCACAACTGTAGTGATAAAACAACATCTAAAAATATTTGATTCTTTTAAAATCACATTCATACAATGTGTGTTTGTTTAGCAACACAATAGCAATAGCTTCGTCAATAGTCAGTGAATTAAACCTCTCGCGAGCATATCGGTAGGTGTTTTGTTAGATTTGATAACATAATATGGCTTTTAGATGGGATCCGATCCAGTAATACTTTGAAATTTTTGAAAACGCTTGTGATTTTTGGACAATAGTTCGTGTCACTATTGGAGTGTATTGTTGGACAATGCCTATCAATTTCCGAATTCGGATTTCTCATAAAATAAATTTGTAAAAATTGATGATTTGCATCATAATATTTTCCTCCCAATTATTTTATATATTCTCGCAATACAAAACATTTCCTGTACTCCCACAGGTATGTTAAAATTAGCTTAATATATAGTAGATAATTATAACTTATAAAGTACTGAATATACCAAATAAATTAATTTTGCAGTATGTTTACTTTGAGAGATAGAGGTATCTAGAGGATGATTCACCTCCTTTGAATTTATTAAAATATTTAGCTTATTGAAAATTCTGACAAGGAATTTCTGTAACTTTAATTTTCTCAAGATTTGTACATTTTATGATGATTGTTGATATTCTTAAACATTTAGCACCTTTGTGCAATGAAAAAGTATGTCCGGTATGGTATCGAATTACCTTAGTAAGTAAAAAAAGGTGATTAAAATAGTAAATACATTAGAATGGTTTTTATTCTGTGAATAAATTACCTACGCTTAAACTATACATATTTTTATGCATTTGAGCGAAAATACACAACTTATTTGGAATTTTTAATGATTTATAATTACATAAGGAAATCTCATAGCATAGATACATATTATATATATATATATATATATATATATATATATATATATATATATATATATATATATATATATATATATATATATATATATATATATATATATGTATATATATATATATATATATATATATATATATATATATAATATTAACACGAAATTATTTAAATAATGTATAAATAAGATCTGTACACATACAAATTCGAGTAATTATGTCTAATTTTCACAAAGAAGTTTTTCAAAATTAATTATCATATCTATTATTTATTATGGTTTGAGCTGTTAATATTGGATCACAACATATTGATCCGATTAAATATTTGATGTCTGTCAGACAATGTCATGCGATTGGTGTAGGTCATATTTTAAAAATAAACGTTTCTCAATGTTTTTGGATTTCAATTTGTAAGAGAGCGTAAGAGAACTTCCTTCCTTTTATCATTCGACGTAAAAACCATCGCCAAGGAAGAATAAAATATTTCTCAGAACGACACATTAACATATAGCACTTAATAACACGGTCAAGTAGGAAATGGAACTTTTATTCGTGTAACGGATGACGGAGGGTTTACTATTTATTTGTGGTTAATATTTGGTTAAACCTATACGTTTATTGGTAATCGAAATTCTAATTTTGTGATTCTCAAAAATGTGTATGCAAATATTTAGGATAATTAATCATAATCATGAAAGAGTTTATTTGATATTTTTTTCATAACAATATACCACATATACGGTAAATATACCTTTTTGTCATTTACCTACTAATAAAATAAAATGTATTCAAATGAACGCTTAATAATAGGAGTATTGTGGGGAACAGATTATTCCAGTGTAAAAGGGAATGTTTAAAGAATGAATTGTCATTCTTTACTTGATTTGCTACTACCACTCCTTATTCTTGAGGGTCAAACGAGAGCACTCAAGGGTCACTTTTTAATTATTTATTTGAGATCAATTCACATAGTCACAGGAGTCCTTGCGGGTACATGTTATGTAGTTTATTGTGTCATAGTAGTCGCCACAAATGTTACACTACCTACAAAATATCTTATTAAACGATATGAATTAATATTTCACATATATTATTTAGTTTTTTTCTCTTTATTGTCTTATGATTGCCAGTCATAGAAAATATTTATAAATAATCTCTTTACTAAAAATAAAGAAAAAATAGCTTATTAGACAAAATATATATCTATTGGCTTAGATATTAATTTGCGTTCAAATCTTGTATTGAAATAGTGCATTGATAAAGGATTAAGTTTGTGATGATATGGATCGTATATGTTAAGATAGATACAGCCGAAAGAAATATGTATTTATTAGGTGCTAACTTTTATAGCATAAATATTTGAACAAGTAGTTGGATAAATTCCTGATGTAACACACATGCCCAATTTTTTTGTTAACATTTTAACCAAATTAATTTGCAGTTAGTTTAAAACTTCACATAGCTATTAATTAATTCACTGAAACAATTAGTAAGCTATAAAGCAATGTTATCTACTATCTGTTGGTGAAAAGTATCAATGTAAAGTGTTAAACAACGTAATCTAATTTTTAAAATTTATGGATTATTTGACATTTTGTTATATAAAGTAACAGTCCTCTATTTACTAATATTGGCTTATTCAGTGTATAGGGACGTTAATGATAGAACGCTCAAAATTGCACTTTGACTTGAGAAGCTGCCGAAACACATGAAATATTTTTCATTGATTAATTATGTGATTTAAATGTCAATGACAAAGGATTTCTTAATTGTTAGAAGACAATTGCAATACTTATTGGATGAAAATCTAGCGGTAGCTCCCAAAAACTTTCAGGCAGCTTGCAAGTTGATTAAAAATTATTTTGAGGCGTTTATACGCAATTATTTTATGGAAAAGTAATTAAATGACTATGCCTGAATTGACTAATACATTCGACATTCGAATTCGAAATTCGAAACATTTTGACATTGTAGTTTCATTGCTTGCCAATCAAAAAGAAGATTTTTCTATGGCGTATTGTGACTGATAGAAGTGGATTAATTGCATCAGTTTGAAGCTCAAAAGCCATTATGGGTTGGTCCAGAAGGAGCATCCTTATCGACGTCGAAGCAGAATATTTATCGCCATAAAGTTTTGCTATACATATGGTGGAATCAACAAGGTGTAGTGCACTGCAAGCTACTAAAACCGAATAAAACTTTTACTGCAGGTATTTACTGACAATTATTGAAAAAAATGAATGACGTATTGTTGCAAAAAGACCAGCAATAGCGAGTATCAGGCGTAAAGCCCTGGTCTTGCATGACAATGCTTTCCCGTTTATATGAGAAATTCTGATGCACCTAGTGTACTCATCAGACATGCATAAAACACACAAAAAAAAGTGATGGTGATGGAAAATCGTTAACATTTGACGGTTATGTTGTTGCTAGATGCCATGTAATATGATGCATTAAATCAAGAAATTACAACACTTAGCTGTTGGTATTTTCTCTTGTTATACGCAAAACTTCTTTTTCTACGCCTAATAAACAAACATCAATTTATCTAAAACAAATGTATGACTAATATACTAATGAGTGATAAATGTTTTAAATAGGAATCTACTATTTCGTAATGAAATTAAACTTGCATATACATTCGCATTAGACATTGGAAACTTTGTGACATATTGCCGATTTGTTACTACTTTTTCGAGGTAACTTGTATTTACATAAATATATAAATCTTTATATTTGGGTTTCTAAATTCGGTCACGTGGAAAGAATCATCAAATGACTTGTTTTTAAAATTATAATATTTGCTTATTCAAATGTATACGACGTAATTTAATCTACTGTTTTCAATTAAACTAAAAAAGATAATGCAATAAAATTAACATTAAATATATTATTTCATTATAATTTTTTTGGACAAGAAATTAGTACCGGTCCTTATATATCGGTTTATGCCAGAAGCACTATTTATATTTTATGCCCAGTATTTTTAAAAATATATGAATAAGTGATTATAAAGTGCTTCATTAAAAAAAATCTTCTCATTCATGAACTTATACAGTTTCTAATGCATTTAAACTAGCTGTTATTTCTGTTGTTTTTCTGATTTTTTGAAGTAAGGCCATTACTGTAAAGCTGTCTAAAGGACTTTTTAAAGAATTTGTGACATCTAATGCGAATATATATCCTTTTCAGAGTATAATCAGGCAATATTTTATAGATGTTAGTGTTACTAATGTCTAATATTGCCCTATTCGTATAATATGTGACAAGATCGTTTTGTAATATTAGTATTAATGTTTTCTCTTAGAGCAAATCATTTTGGACTAGTTTCAATACTTTAATTAAAATATTTATATCAGCAATTATAATAAAATTAATTTTCGTGATAAATTAATAAATTAATTGTTCTTTCTCGCCAGAGGAGGTAGTAAGTTGATGCATACCTATCTTGTTTGGATCATCGTACAAAAATGTTCACGATTTAATTGTTTTTGTGTTGTTGTAACACGCTTCATGAAATAATTACGTTTAAATGATATTTAATTTAATATAATAGAATTGTCGAATAGCTTCAACTGTTCTAGTATTACCATAACTCATAAAATTGGCTACATACTTGCATAAAAACAATTATATTCGAATACTGAAGAAATAGTGTAAATGGTTATATAAAAATTTAAAGAGGTAATATAGATGCTGAATATACTTTTGTATAATTTATCAAGTTTTCAAGGAATCACATAAATACAGATGTTATATTGCTGATACTGATTATAAATGATGGATGATTTACTAATTTTAATTCCAATTTAACGGTGTTGTAGCTTGAAGTTTAACTGCTGCTTCGTTGGGTTTGCCTGATCCTTAAAATGCTCTGCTGCTGTAAATGTTAATTTATCTTATGTTGATTCCTATTTTCTGAGATTCGTTTGATCTAGGTTTAGTTGTAATATAAATTCATCAATACAATAATTTATACCACAACAGTGTTGGCTTTTAAAGTTGATTTGTTGGTTGACCTGAGTGATGTTTACACCAATGCTGAATTTCTTGGTTTCTTAGGTGATCATAGATTAATTTTCAAAATCTCACGTGATATAATAATGATATTTACATCATCGGAAAAAAAAGTTATGATACAGAAAAGCGCGAGCCATATCGTCATTATATAGCTCGATTATGATTGAGTCGATTATCATATCGAGATAGTTAGAGTAAATGAAGGCAATCGAATGCTGATCGAAAATTTATAAGAATTATTGTCCTTTAGATTGAAGACACGTTAACTGATTGAAAATAGTTTACGTTTCGTATTCATTATAGATTGTATTGAAGTTATTTTATCCTAAAATAATAAGTGTTGGGCACTTTTCGTGGTTCATTGAATAAAAAACAGGAGGACGGTACCCCAGAGGTTTGGTCTTACAGCCCCGGTCGTTATTGAGATTATAGTAGTGATGAAAATATAAAAATCTTCTGGATATTTTTTCTCGAAATAACCTTGTATAGTAACTAAAACCTCGATATTGTTATTGTTGAACTGAATGTTATCGCAACTACTCATTTAATGTTCAGTCAAGGATTACTAGGCCGCTGCAGGAACTCACAGAATACCGTGTTAAACCTGACATCTTTAGTGGATCCCTTAATTTTGGGCTTAGGAAGCGTCTGATACATCTTGGTGTGTGATTTCTATATAACTTTGATGTTGTGTTTCTTCAGTACTATTCCAATGAGGTCTGTTATTCCTTGAAGAAGCCGTATCAATTTTGACGAAAGACAGCTTTGAGATGATAAGTTTATTTTCTAAAAAATCTGATTTGGATGTGATGGAGGCGTCGTGAATTCTTTAATTTATCAGATATAAATTAAGGAATTCACGACGAATAATTTTTTGGATGGGCGATGATGTGACGTTGCTTGAAGGTATCTGTGTGTATGTTTGATTGGAGTTGGATTCCTGTAAACTTTATATCCTAATTGACTATTGTCCATTCGTCTAACTAGATTGTTTTAGAAGTGTATATCGGAATTATTGGAGATTGAACCATGGCGAATTGGATTTTTGGACGTTGAGAATACAGGCGAATTAAGTTGAGTTCATTCCATAGTTCCAAATGACAAACTTGTCATTCTTATTTTCTTTATATTAACTTTCCAAAATATTTAATCGAAATGTTCAAAGGACATCTGATATAGTTTTTGAGTAGGTTTAGTTAGATATTTAGCAAGATTTAGTTACATTTAGGCTGAGTCCGATATTGATGACAGTTGGATGAGTAGAGATGGAAAGTTCATGGATTTTAAGAAGCACGTGTAGTCCGAGCGGTAATTGCTTTAGCTGAGTTATGATTTTTATAATTTTTTATCCTAAAAACAGATTTCTTTAGGATATATACTGTTCTAGAATTTTTTGACCCTTGAAGTTGCTTTTCTCTATTTGGGGGTAATTCCATTTTTCCAGTAAGACAGAAGCTTTTCCTTTGTCTGTAAAAGAATTATGATATCTTAAAACTTTGGAATGCAGCAGAAATTTATTATTATAAGATGTGTGCAAAATATAATGGTGCGATTTATTTTTCTGTAAATTGAGTTGTTACATGAAATTTAAAGGCGCTTATTGTATTGATATCTTTTGTTATTGTTAATTAAACTTATGAGATATCTTTAATATTTATAATGCAAGGCTTTTAATGACTACAAATACTAGAAATATAGAGAAAGTCAAGAATTAGGTGCTTAAAAATTGTTATATTAGAATTGAAATCGTATTTAAAATGTTTACAAATGTTTTGTCTATGAAACCATTGATTTGTTCTGAATGAATTTAAAATTGTTCAAAAAAACTTGACAAAACAGACTGTGCGACCACCGTATTCATCTGTTATAGCTTCGTGTGATTTTTTGTTCTCTTCGAAGCCAAAGTGTTAGTTTGGAAAGGCATTTTGCGACGGTTGATACTTCGGTAAAGGAGTTGAAGATCATACGTTAACTTATACGTTAAAAATATATGAAGAATTGGTTAGAGCTCTGATATGTTATTTGGCTGCATAAATTATCCTCTTCTTGTTTTATTTAACATTTTTCAAATACTCTACACGAGAGTTTTATACAAAACTTAATCGAATTTTTTTTCCAGATGCCATGGCCTTCAATCTATCTGCCTATGTTTGCACCTTTTTATTATTCCTGATCCTGAACAAAATAAACTACATCCTAGGTAAGTTCTGTGTACATTATTCCGTTTAAAGTTCAACGATTTATTAATTAAAACACGAGACCGTTTTTCAATGGCCTATTTTAGCGTAAAATTACTATAAACCGCGTAATTGATAAATTATAATTTAAATTGTCCGTCGGCCTATTATAGAGGAAACAGGCCGGATGCGCTATTCCCGTTAAAATTTGAATAACACAATTTACAGGTGAAAATTCCACGTCGCTTCACTACGAATACGTGCTGCTCGAGGATGAGCATCCCTGTAGGCGTACGTGTGTCTCGAACGCATCCCCAATGATATGCCGCTACACTTTCCAAGTGGAAAACTATTATACTATGACGAAAGCTTGTCACGATTGCCCTCGAAATGTCACCGATTGTTTTCGAAAAGACTGTATTCCGGGAGACGGTCACGAGAGGGCAGTGGTTGTTGTCAACCGCAAACTACCAGGGCCTACTATAGAAGTAAGTACTTAAAAAAAAAGGTAAATATCGTTAAGTGTTAAATGAGTGATATTAGTCTGTTTTATTTATTGAATAACTGTTGTTTGATAAAATAATGACGTTTCATGTAAAATACAGTAATCCCTCGTTATTCGTGGAGGTTAGGTTCCTATAAGATGGCAGCGGTTGGTAAAACCGTGGTTGATAAGGGATCTATATATGTAGAGATTAAAAGGAGAAAAGCATGTGATTTTGTTAGGTTTATAGTTGAATTTATTTGTCTATTCATTAATGAAGAAAAATTTATGTACATATAAAATTTATTTTCACTTATATTTTATATATAATACGCAAGTACGCAAGTCATATGCATTTATATGTATTTAGAAAATATAAATATAACAAAACAAAGTTTATTTTTAAAATAATAAAATAATTATTGGCTGTTATATTATTTTCTTAATGTCTTTCAGCTCTTCTTTGAACGGTTGTAATTATACCTAGAATATTATTAATCTTCATGCTTATTTCCAGTGAAGGAACTAGGTCCAAAACCAAACCCTACAGTTGATAAGCAGATCACAAAATCTTATTTATTTTGTCTAAAATTAAAGACGTAGTTGATTTTCCAGAGGAGTTTTGAGAAGTTTCATCTTCATCATTTGATTAATTATTTGTGTTGCTTTCCAAATTTTTAACGAGTTCCTCTTCTGTGAGTTCATTGTCATTACAGGCTAAAACTTCTTCAACGTCTGTCGGCGAAGATCTTCAAAACCTTCTTCATGTATTTGTGGCGTAACTTGTAAAAAGTTAGCTACTACCAGCATTCCGTTATAGTTGATGGTCTTAAGTTGCTCTCTGCATTTTTAATAATGGTTATGAACTGGGCAATATTATTTGTTTTCAACTTTCGGTAACGGTCAACGAATAATCTGCTTCCATGCAAGATGTGACTGAAAGATAATATATATAGACAATATCGTTTAAATGTTGCTATTATGCCCTGATCTAATGGTTACAGAAGCCAAATTATGTTGGGAGGTAAACATTGTATTTTCACATTGAGGTCGATTAAATTTAAGGTCTCCGGATGTCCGGGCGCATTGTCAATTATCAAAAGTACAGTAGTGACTTTGAGGCCAAATAATGTTTAACACTAGGCACAAAACAATTAGTAAACCAGTCTGTAAATAGCGTCATCGTAACCAAAGCATTAGGATTTGTTCTCTAAAACACAAGCAGATATTCCTTATTTTTATTTTTAAAGGGCCGTGAATTTAATGATTTGTAAACAGGCATTGGCTTCACCATAAAATCACCTGAGGCATTATAATAAAACAGGAAAGTTAAAAGGACCTTAACTGCCTTAAACCTAAAAAAGCAAAACCGCGTTTCGCGAATCCGCGTCTAACGAGGAATTACTGTATTATTAAAAATTGCGTGTTATCATCTGAAATAGTAAGTTACAAGGTGTCTCACTTAATCAAAAAAATAATTTTGCTCTTTATACTGTTTTGAGATTTTCCTGAGAATATATGAATTCTACGAGACAAACTGAATATAGTGAATAATTAAAGTAATCTTATCTTTCGAAGTGGTAATTAGATCGAAGTCTGGTGAGTTTTTCGTAATTTTAATACATTTCGCAACATATGGTTTAGTCGTGAATTCAAGTCGTGGGTCCAGTCAGATTACAACTGGATACTCAGATATATCCAGTATTTGATAACAATAAACTGATTATCTTTAGTTTCCTGCTGAGTAGGCTCTCCAAGTTCGTTGCGGAACTAATATTTAATCTGCAATATCTTCTTGACGATCTTCGTTGGCTTTTACGAAAGTTGTTGAAAGTTTACACACCCATAAGCTTATGTATGTTGGAATATGATGATGATAAACTGATTATCTTTAGTTTCCTGCTGAGTAGGCTCTCCAAGTTCGTTGCGGAACTAATATTTAATCTGCAATATCTTCTTGACGATCTTCGTTGGCTTTTACGAAAGTTGTTGAAAGTTTACACACCCATAAGCTTATGTATGTTGGAATATGATGATGATAAACTGATTATCTTTAGTTTCCTGCTGAGTAGGCTCTCCAAGTTCGTTGCGGAACTAATATTTAATCTGCAATATCTTCTTGACGATCTTCGTTGGCTTTTACGAAAGTTGTTGAAAGTTTACACACCCATAAGCTTATGTATGTTGGAATATGATGATGATAAACTGATTATCTTTAGTTTCCTGCTGAGTAGGCTCTCCAAGTTCGTTGCGGAACTAATATTTAATCTGCAATGTCTTCTTGACGATCTTCGTTGGCTTTTACGAAAGTTGTTGAAAGTTTACACACCCATAAGCTTATGTATGTTGGAATATGATGATGATAAACTGATTATCTTTAGTTTCCTGCTGAGTAGGCTCTCCAAGTTCGTTGCGGAACTAATATTTAATCTGCAATATCTTCTTGACGATCTTCGTTGGCTTTTACGAAAGTTGTTGAAAGTTTACACACCCATAAGCTTATGTATGTTGGAATATGATGATGATAAACTGATTATCTTTAGTTTTCTGCTGAGTACGCTCTCCAAGTTCGTTGCGGGACTAATATTTAATCTGCAATATCTTCTTGATGATCTTCGTTGGCTTTTACAAAAGTTGTTGAAAGTTTACACACCCATAAGCTTATGTATGTTGGAATATGATGATGATAAACTGATTATCTTTAGTTTCCTGCTGAGTAGGCTCTCCAAGTTTGTTGCGGGACTAATATTTAATCTGCAATATCTTCTTGACGATCTTCGTTGGCTTTTATTTTGATCGAAAGTTGTTGAAAGTTTACACGCCCATAAGCTTATGTATGTTGGAATATGATGTTAGATTAAGTGTTAGATCAATGAAGATATGCTCTTCAGATGAACACATTCCTCTTTATGTTTGTATTGGATATAAATGAATATAAAAAGCATTGAGGGTATTAAATTGGTTTTAAAATATAATATCTCTATTTATTACATGTTGGTATATAAAAGAATAAAAGAAGAGTCATGTTTGTATTTTGGAAGGGCTTATCCATTTTTGATATATAAATAATATCAGTCATTTCTAAGGTAGTTCTTATTACGTATTATTATGTATATTAGAAGTAACTATGACATCATCATCATTTAAATTTCCTGATCATATATTATTTCTTTTGTTAGGTTATTTTTTTATTTATCAAGTTAGTTTGAGATTTTTAGATTTATAGCTTTTTGATTGACATTTACTGCTATTAAAAGTTGTTCTAGTGTTATCTATGCTTAGTAGTACCAATTTAATTCATGGTTTTCGAAATTAAACTATTAATTTTAGACACATTTCTAATGTATACATTTATATTATATGTACAAATAAGTTAATAACATTAAGTATCACTTATTAATGAGAGAACCAGCCAAATATTTTGACTAAATCTTGCGCAATTCGTGGAATATACATGAAATTGAAAAGCCCTAGTGTACAGCAGGACTTTTATAATTTTGATTACTTCGATCTATGAATATGGCGTGTTTTATTAAAGCACCATTTTGTACGAAATTGGGTGATCAGCCTAGAAATATGTAGCATTCTTCTGTATATAGTTTTTGCACGATTTACTAATGATGGATAATATTTTGAATAAAACACTGGATTCATTAATTGAAATGATTAGTAGACTTTAGTAAGTTATAAGGTACTTGTATGTATATTGGTCAGTGATATCAATCATTGTCAATCGATTATATCAATTCAATTGTCTTCATCATTATATCAATATATTAAATTATTGATTTAAGCAACTCTTTCAAAAACTAACCTAATTGCTAAATTCAATGGCTTTGATTCTCCATAAAAGAACAGGATATTTCATATTACAACTAAGTAAATTCTTTAGTAAACATTATAACAGTTTATTATAATCTATTTAGTATTGTTGAGTTATTCAGTGAACACAGACGTTAGTAATGGAATGTTTAAAATTGCATTTTCGACATTCATTATTTTTATTGTTTGATTTGAAGAAATCTGGTGCTGAAAGCAATAAAACACTTTTAGAAGCTTATAACCCAGACAAAAAACAACCTGGAGGGTCAATATAATTCTGAAAGCATTTTAAGTTTAACACTTCATGAACCAACTGTTTCCAATCGTTTACAAGCATTAGGGCATATGTAAAACAGGGAATATGTTCATTAGACGGATTGACTGGAAACGCCATTTCGAACTATTTCAACAGCTCAGTTTCATCGCTTGGTAGGCAAGTAAGGAGATTTTTCTGTAGCATATTGTGATTGGTGGTGAAAACTGGGTCTACTAAGACAATCCCAAGCGTATATAGTTATGGGTTAGTCTAGGAGAGCCATCTATAAAGATACCAAAATGGAATTTTCATGATCATAAAGTGTAGTATTACGAGCTTTCGCTTTTCGCTAAAACGAAATCAAACTGTTACTGCATATGTCTACAACCGGCAGTTGTAATAGATGTAAAGTCATCTTCAAACATGCGTTTTCCAGTTTATGTTTTGTTAATAATAGTACTATTATGCGAGGATTTTGGGCAGTTAAGCTCCGAGTAGAAATTTCTTTTTATGGCAAGATTAACGTGTTTTCAACAGTAATAAAGATTATAGAAATAACTGTAGCCTAAACGTTTAGCATTAATTAGTTGTATTGCATGGATTTAGGTGTTTTTGTTTTTGCTTTTTGTGAATTGTTTGGTAAATATTTATGACAATTCTGTTACTAAGTGTAGTTATGTTGATAGGAAGGGACATTAATGGATTATTAATTTTATATCCTTATAAAGATATGGTTGTCAATTTTAATAATTTCTGTCCCTTTTTCTGAAATAGTAAATATTTTTTGATTTTTGATCGTTTTCAATTGGTAAATACTTAAAGTTTTAAAATTATATAGCCTACTACATAAGAAATAGAAAAAGTGAAACTAAACTATACTGAAGTATAATTACTTTCAATGATATTTAAAATTCAGAAGGAACAATTACCTGTTAAAATCCGTTAAATCCCTCGTTAGTTAGTCCTTTGTATTTTCATAAGTTTCCATTATGTCACACATTTTAGCATTCATACAGCATGGCCATTAATTCACGTGTTTCTCTTTTTTTCCATTCACAAAAAACCCCAACCCATAAGATATTACCTATGATATAATTAAGAACAACGTGTCGGAAAATCCAGTAGTGAAAGGTTTCCTCCTGATTTTAATGCTAATAATATATAGGCATGTTTTATGTATCAATTCGAACATCTCGATGAAAATAATTTCAACGTCACTTCAACTCTTGATCTACTGTAGATCAGTTTTTTCAGTTTAGGCTCAATTGTATAGCGCTCTTACTTAGTCTGTTGATTGACTTGTATGTTAGAGTTGTTTTATTGGGGTTTTGGCTAGTAGCAAAGCGGCGCTGCTTTTCGCTTTCATGGTAAATAATCACTTAAAATAATGCGAGTTAATTTGCATATAGAAGAGGTGAAACAAGTAATATAGAAGAAATAATAGAATAATTAGGTAGAGAACAAAGAATAAAATATTTTGTAACAAAATAATAAAAATAAAGCAACATTTCGAATAAGGGGATAAAAGATGGAAAATAAAGAATTAATAAGATAATAAAGATGATAACAGAGCAGTACAAACAAAAAATGGTTACGGAAAACGTAAAAACATACAGTTAATAGAAAAACGGATCAAAATAATAATAATAGTAAAGATTTGAGAATTTCAGAACGAATTTATAAAATGAATAGAACTAAGAATTGATGAATGATAAACAGATACGAAACAAGGGATGTGAAATGAAAAAATTAAAACACTTGGCTTGAATGAAAACTTAATAGAGGCTACTTTAAAGGATCTAGGAATTCTGTAGAAGGGATAACAGTCAGCGACGTTACGTTATTGGGAAAACCTAATTTCATTTTTACTTAACATACTGTAGTAAAAGTTAGTGCTATACAAGCCACTACCAGGTGCACCAGAAAGTCATTCATTTTGGCTATTTATCTTCCCAAAAATTTGTTTGTTCTTTGAGCAAAACTGACGCGAAAAGTTGATAGTCGTATGGGACAAGTCTGCGATAATATATCCCATCCAAGTGTTTCCAACGCTTCCTTAGTTCCGCAAAACCGGTTTTGCTTTATGACAGAGCGTGTTATTGTGCCGTAAAATCATTTTGCCGCGACTTCGGGTTCATTCTAGATGTTTTTCAATCAACACATTTGAACCATCATGAACCATTAATCAACAGTTCGTAATACACCACACCACTCTGGTTCAACCAAACACAGAGCATTGTCTTCAGAGCAAAATGAGTTGGCCTTGGAGTTTGATGGGCCGGCTTCGTCAGGTGATAACCATGATTTTTTTGCGTTTTGCGTTTTGAAAATAAATCCACTTTTCGTCATCCGTCCCTATTCGATGCAGAAATGACTTCAGATCATACAATTGAAGCAGCATTTAACAGACGATTGTTCGATTTTCCATTTGCCTGCCATTTAATTGATGTAGCACTCATCTTCTCAGCTTTTGGAATATCCCCATTGCGCGTAATCGGTTGCTAATCATTTTTTGGGTTACATTTAACGCTGCTGCCAAGCGTTTTTGAGTTTAGGTTAGGTTTTCATCTAATAATTCGTGCAGTTTCGCACCTTCAAACTTTTGGTCTACCAAGACGTTTTTTGTCTTGCACGTCTTTTTGATAACAATTGGTAGTCAGAGGGTGCTAGATCTGGACTATAAGGCTGGTGGTAGGAATTTCTCGTCCTCTCGTTTTGAAATAATGTTCTTAAGGGAAAGTTAAAATAAACATTGGCAAATAAAGAATAATCGTACTGTTGCAGTAATTTTATCAGCTACATGTTTAATTCTTTAGAAATTTACTGACGAATATTCGTAAACTGGGTTCAGTCGTAAACATCTCTGTGAAAACCATGCAGAAAGCGGTTTTGTTGACAACAACTGGTAACAATAGTCCGAAAAATATGATCGGTATTGGTATTAACAGTAGTCTGTCGAAAATCTGTAAAGAAACCCATCAGAACTTTATCGTTTTCATATTTATAACATCTGGAATAAGTCAATGTTTCCCTTTGAAAGAGTGATGTAGTTTTTAGCTAAATCTATAGTGTAGTAAAGCAACTGTTAAGTATGTCAATAGTCTAATCATAATCATATTGTAATTGTATCTAATCAATAATTAATTTCAATTAATGTTTTAATTTTGTTACTAATTTTGAAGTTGAGTTACTGAACAAATATATATTATTAGAAATGATTTAGTTTTTAGTTCTGTAGAATTCGGGATGAAATTACACTTTTAAGTGGTCTATGTTTAAATTTAATAAAATATGATCAATTCTGATATGCCCAAGTAACATTTGTTCAAATTGCTTTAACATTTTTAGATTCCATTGTAGATGATCATTAAAAATGATTTGAATATATAATATAACAAATAAATGTTAGCTATAACATTAATTAATATATACAAATTAAAATGTCATCATATTATGAAATTTAAATATAATATGCCAAAGAATATGATCCGTTTGCTTAACTTTTGATAACAAATTTAATTAAGCTATTTTTGGTAACTTTATAGATTTGTTTATGTGAAGCTGTAGTGACATAAGGATTATTAAAAATAATTTTATGTGGAAAATTTGAGGAGAAAATCCGATTTAATTGTTATAGCGTGATTAAGATCAATGTTTACGTATTACTAACTATGTTAACAATGTTAACTATATTACTGTATTTTAAAAATCATACGGTTATAATATCTATGACCAGTGAGCGTATAGGTTTAACCAAATGTTAACCACAAGTAGTTCCCATTTTTGTGGAAGCAATTATACGTCGTCGGTCATCATTTGAGTATGCGAATAAATGAAATTTTAGTTTCCTACTGTATTACAAAGTGTTGAATATTAACACATTGTTCTTAGAATTACATTATGTAACTATAGTTCTATAACCAAATAAAAGTCCCACTTTTGGATTGGTTTTTTACCTATACTACCATCAGGGTTGGGCAGTAAATTACAGCTAACTAAACTAAGTAATTAATACAAATACATATATTATATTTGTATTCAAATAACTACTTAAAAATTTAATTTGGAATTTTTATTTCAAATACTTACGACTTCAAAGTACATTTAAACATAAATACATTTAGCCATCGAGTGTATTTATTTTTTCTTAAACGTCAATGCTTTGTTTATTGTTGTTTTTAACTATATGTCTGTATATGTAGCTTTATATTGGTCTAAGACAGTTTAAGAGTATAATCTATTAGCTTACATAAAAATTGTATTTGTGACCGATAGTCTATCCAATATAATAGTGAACTCACGTCATCTAAATAGATATGTTATAAAATATAATTTATTTTAACAATATAGTACATTTCATGCATATGTTATCGAAGGGTTTAAACTACATTTAATTAAACAGCCACAACAGTTTGTAGGGTAGAGTTGTTTTATTATAATTATATTGAACTATTTTCCAAATCACCTATGGTATGTTTAAACGCATCAGCCAGCATTATGTCTCTTTTTTAATTAGAATAAAATGAGAAGGAAAATATTGTCTGACATTAAAATGAATTTCCAAACTGTAACAAGCTATACATTATACATCTTAATGACGTGAGTTCACTGCTATTTTGAATAGACTATATTTAGATTGCCTACCTTGCCTGAGTTCTTAGCCACAAGGGATTTATTGGAAATGAAATGGCCAAGGGCGCCATTTAAAATGATCTCTACTATTAACACATATTACTAGGCAAAGATTCATTCTATTTAGTCGAAACTAAACTGAATTATTTAACCTAAATGGCCTGGGATCTACTTGAAGATTGAAATAGATTGTGACTTATCCCCTTCAAATCGATATACTGCTAGATCATAGTAAATGGGCTCATGTGGGTGTATTTCAAAGTTACTCAGTCATATCTTCCAAAATGTATTCCCTTTCTGATTTACCAGACCAAATTCTTCGATTTCTTTACATCCTTGAACTAAGAAACAGTATATGACTACAATACTTGCTTATACTGGTATCGGTCCCATTTATACCAATTCTAATTTTCTAAGTCTAATATAATATTAATTAACCTAATTATTTTATTTATATACATATATATTCACTTTTCTCCTCAATTTATTATATATAAATAGTTCCTTTGTGTTTTAACATGTACTTGTATATTGTAAACGTTAATTCATGAAATTCACATAGTAGTCGCCAGATAACATAAAAAAATTGACTATACAAAACCTGATGAATGATTAGTAGACAAATGATAAGAAAATTGATATTGACAGCATTTAATTTTTTAAAATTTCCATATTTTGTTTGGAGTGTACATTTATAGATTCATTCTTCTGTCAATGAAAATCTTAATATTTCAAATGAGTTCTTACCAGTTAACCATATTTACACTTGTCTTGCTTCGCTCTCTTGCAAGTTGTAAGATATCAGTGATCAGTGATATCAGTGTAACATAATAATGAATATAAAAAAAGTGTTATTACAGTGTATGGTTAATGAATATGTATGGCGGTTGAAAGAACACAAAACTTTCGTGTATTCACTGTCGCGCTTTACATTTTCCATAAAAACGTGTTACTAATCATGCAATCGCAATTCTTTTGATTACTCTTGTTTATACGGTTGAATTAAAATAAATCAACGATTGTTTTCCAGTTATTTAATGCTTATAAATATTATTGTTGATCTCTGTTCGATATTTATTTCATAATTAAATATCCATGAGTACTAGCTTAAGACATAAGTAAACTAATATTTTTAAAGTTTTATCATTTTTATTTGATTTTATATACAACTGGAGTGTTATAAGTACAATATTATAAATAATGGTAACCAATCACATGGTTCTTTTACTAGTTGTGTTAGTCATGTGAATATTTTATTTAGGTGTGTCGTGACGATATTGTCATAGTTGATGTGCAGAATCATCTGATGTCTGAGAGTACTACTATACACTGGCATGGACAACACCAGAAAGAGACACCGTATATGGACGGAGTACCTTTTGTTACTCAGTGCCCAATACTACCACGTAACACATTTAGATATATTTTTAAAGCATCTCAGGCCGGTACTCATTTATGGCATTCACATATTGGTTCGTAGTTCTATATATTATAAATATTTTCTACAATCATTAACAATTTTGTTATTATTGTAGGCATGCAACGAGTTGACGGGTGCTTCGGACCTCTGATAGTACGGGTACCACCAGATGAGAATTCGGTCAAGCAATTTTACGACTATGATCTTCAGTCGCACGTGATTACCTTAATAGATTGGGAGAAAATGACCGCGACAGAAAAGTTTCTGTACCACCATCATAGTGTTGGTGATAATAAACCTTCTACTTTATTGGTGAATGGTTTGGGACGACATAGGATTTTTGACAATACTGATATCAACGGTACTTATCATACGCCACTGGCTAGATTTAGAGTAGAACAGGTAATTTGAATTTGCAATTGTGTGATACTAGATTATATCAAGTATCATTACTAATTTTTCTATTAATTTTAATTACTAATTTTAATTGTCTTCAGGGATATCGCTATAGATTCAGATTAATCAATGCTGGATATTTGAACTGTCCTATTGAAGTCTCGGTGGATAATCATACTATCAAAGTCATCAGTACTGATGGTAATGACGTAATACCAGTGGAAGGTAAGAACATTTTTCTATCAATCAAAAATTTAATTTTTTAAAATCTCTATAATTTTTTATTCTAGATTTTTTTTGAATTCTAAATATATTATGATTTCGATAATTTTATAATAAAAATATTTCTTTAGTTATTTTCTACAATTACTAAACAGTAGTAATATCATATATTTAGAAACATCTTATAACTTATTATTAGTAATTACGTTACGTAATACAGACTTAGATACGTACGATCACTGATATTATTTTTAACTAAACTAAGTCAACAAGTATTTTCCTATAGGATTTATATTATTATCAATTTATTATACAAAGGTATCGTTCTTTTGAGACATGAAGTTTGTATACATACAAAATTGCCCCCAGATCTTTTTTTAATGTGATTATTTTTTAATTATCGACTTTTGGACGATCGCTGACGTTTTAAGTTTTATTTTTTAAGTTTTAAGTTTTTATTTAAGCCATATTTGTCGTCATCTTCAGTCTAGTTTAAATTTACATATTAAATATGAGAAACTAGAATTTCCCTCTCATATATACATGTAATAATATGACATAACCTATATTTTTATATTTTTATTACTTGATGTGATATTTTGAATTATTTGTTAGTACAGTTTATATTCTCTCGTGAAAAATCTGTTCATTTCGGACAAGTAACTGTTATAGGAAGGTTTTAATGTTTTTTTCCTAATTAGGTCCCCGATATGTAAACAATTGTTAAATTCAATGGCTTTGACATTTCTCAACATAAAATAGCAATTTTTAATTTTGTACTATTTATGCTAATCATGTCTTAGTTGCCTGTTTTGATTTAAATGTTTCAAAACTAGTGATTTTCATGCTAGTTACAAAGAATGGTCGGGAGGACTAATGAAGCCCAAAAACAATTAAATGCAAGTGTAATAACTATGAAAATCTAGCTCAAATTTTAAAAAAACCTTTCAGATAGCTTAGCAGGTTGATGTATAAACTACTGTCGGAGATTTGAATAAGGTGGGAACCCATCCCTGAATAAAAAATAGAAAATAAAAGCTTAGGTTCTGATACATATAAGATGTCGAGCTGGTCGGGTAATAGTTCTGAAAACATAATGAAAACGTAATGTCAGGTGAATATAAACATTGAAATAAAACGGCACTGACAGTCAAAATACTGGCAGATATAATAGTATTGATAAATAAATATATTGACAAATACTGAGATTTGATGATATTGATAAACTCAATAAAATACAATGACAATGGTAGCTAATAACATTGATGGGAGAACCAGGATGGTTAATAATAATCTTAGTCCATAACAGTCAATAACATTGACGGACAATCATTATAGAACACACAATAACGGTAACCGATTGTTGAAATAAAATATACTAGGATGAAGTATGATATGTGCACACGGTGCGAAGGGAAACCAATCGACAATCGTATAAGCGACGTATCATCTTATACCCAAACACTAACAATATTGTTAGTAATACTCGTGAGGGTAAAGCTAAAATGTTCAATATATAAATAAGTAAATCGATGAATAAGCTACTCTGTTGCTATTGTGCACTCACTTCTCCTAACTTCGATTATGATGAACATGTACTGCGTAAAAGGGAAAAAACCAAAGGCAAACACCATAGATACGCTGCTACCAAGAGCCAGCAGAAACCACTCTCGGTGGCGTTTATGTATGCTTGAAGTTATCCATAGACACACATCCATCACTACACATCAGTAACTCCGGCCACTTTGTCGTTAGATTCTAGATTATAAAATCGCTATAATTGATTCAATCAATTAATCATAAAATCAAGTGTAAAACTATTATCTTTGGTTTACTATAATTTAAGAATTGTGGGGAATATATGACTATTCAAAGAAATAATAAAATAGACTATAATAAAATAAATATAAAGATAAATTGATAAATAAATAAATAGAGAGAATTGAATAGTGTAAAAAATAGAAAGTAATAAATGAAGACTACTAATTATATAATAACAAATAGAAGATAATACATGTAGATTTAATAAATAAAACAAATACATTAAAATAAACACAAACTGAATACGAAAAATGTAGTGAGTCTGACCGTCTTTAGAAATGAACTCAACATCAACATGAAATTCTATGAAGAACGTGTTAGGATACCATATCTGGTAAATATAGCCCCCGAAGAAACATAAACAACGTTGCCATCTTTGAATAAAAAATAGGGAATAAAAGCTTAGCTCCTGATAATAGAGATTCGTAATAAATAGTAGTAGTAGTGTAATATAAACTATATTTTTATATTGTGTATTTGGGCTTACATATAACTAAAATAATCGAATTATTGATTGACTATTAATTATCAAAATATATCGATTATGTCCAGTCAACGTATCAGAGTTCTAGTCGAATCAGAAGTTGTTTATGAATATTTTATTAATGATTTCTTATTCAAATACATATACATCTTATTTTTTATTAACTTTTTACTGTAAATTACAAGGACGTTGAATTATTTTTTTTGTCGGCGTTAAGTTCGTGTTTATTGAGTATACCCTCCTTGATCTTAATTTTCTTTGGTTAATGATTATATTTGTCGTTCACAAGAAATAACAATATAAAAGACTATTAAAACAATATATAATAAATTGTTATTTTAACTAATATTTATGTTGTGTGAGAAAAATGAATGGCCTTGACGGGTATCTGCAGAAACTATTAAAAAACAATTGAAACCCATTCATCCTTCAAGGATTCGATTATTTCTATGATGGTTAGTTGAAACTGAGCGTAAAACACGTTAATTCATTTTAATGACTAGAATACCCAATGTCATTTGATGACTTACATAATTGCTGTGCGTTTAAAATACGCTAAGAATATTATTATAATTATTACTTTAAATAGTATGACCATTACGTCGTAGTAGTATTTTTAGAGAACAAAACGATTTTAGTACGGGATTTACATGATGGGATTTTTTGCCAATTATTCGCTAATTGTATGGTAAATTGATGATTTTTTGTCGCTTATTTTATGACGGGCCATCTTAATTCTTTAATAATTTACGGTGACATATTTTCTATTCCGTAATTTTACAAAATTTCGTAATAATATATTGATTTAAAATTCTCCATTCTGACATATTTTTTAAAAGCATTTATTATTTTATCACTGGTGGTTGCCAACTAACCTACAATTTGCCTTTCAATTATATAAATCTAGGTATATGTCTAGGTGGATCCATATGTCTTAACTTAATCTCTAGTCTAATGATGTTTATGTCCTAGCACTGTTGTATTTTATTAAATATACCTCCATACACTACATAAAATCATATTTTTTAACCTTTTGAGCCTCTATTCTATACTGTTATCAAAGAGTTGCAATAGTTTGATATTAACTTGAAAATGGAATCTCGTATCACCTTGCGATTCTCTTGGTTTCCTGAGTTATAGTCGGCATCTGAAAGTCTCGGTGTAAGTAATCAATCCTAAAATATTTGAGTGTATTTACTATGCTTCTGAGGATATTAATCTGGGGAACTTGTATAGTATTTATATTTCTTTTTGTGGAATATCTCTAAAATTGAATTTGTTAGGTCCATATAGGTTTTGACACTTGTTTGTATAATAGTAATTTATTATGTATTGATAATTGTGATTTTCTTCAAATTAATCAATATAGTTAACTCAAAACAGCGGTGTACCCACGTGACTTTTCAATACGCCAGAATGTTGCCGCAACCACTCTGAGCTTAAGAACATTTTGACTTTGGTATATAACAAATTTCTAATCTAAATAAAATAATTAAACAAAAATGTTATGTATTATAATTTATTATAATTTATTTATGTATTACATTTTATTTTAGCATTACGTTACATTATTATTTTAGATCTAATAGATATATTATCGGAGTACTTAAAACTACAATTAATTATACAGTCACAATATTTTTTAGGCTGAGTTCTAGGCGTGTTTTTATATGTAGTGGTATCCCTCGAAGACTTGATCCACCCAATTAACAATAGTATATCTGAGTAATGTATTTTAACATATTTACCTTTGACGCTTAGTTCTTGTTTCCTTCGATGCAATGTTTCCTTGTAAAGTCATTTTGATATTACTATATTACTATTTTTACTACTTCTAGTTTATCCTGTTACTACCTGTACACATCTTTCTTGATAAAGCTACATTTAGTCACTGTATTTTTCGTAATGTATTCCATATTTGCAAAACAGTTAATATTCTTTGTCTCCTTATACATTTTAACCAAACGTTCATGTATATTCTGAACAATAACACACATGCTCATAAAGCTTTCAGAGCTTATAATACAATTTCCTACAGTTAATGTATTAATTGTATACTGACTTTTAGTTGTTTCCTCTTTCATCGCCCTATTTTGGTAATTGCCCGCATTCATACACCAATATCACTACATAACAATAAACTAGTGTCACTTTCAGAAACACTAATCAAGTGAATAACTAAGCTATTTACTTCCAATCTATCAAAAACTTGGTCAAGATTCTACTATTTGTTCAGTCCTTCTTCAGTGTGTCTGATTGAGCTCATCCGAACCGAAGGCGCTATATTCGTATAATCAATAACTGATGATTCCTCCAAGTTCTTTAAAAGCTGATTTTCAAACTACTACAAAAACAAGTTAGGATTCATTTCTCCATGGTAGTCAGTTGGACCTTGGACTAGACAGAGGATGATACTAATTTTGCACCACGAATAAAGTCATTCCTGTTCCCAGTATGAAGAACTATATGTCTGCAATGAATTATTAATAAATGTTATGGCTAACAAATCCTAATCCATAGTTATTCCAACGTTTGCCTTTTTCCATCAACTTGTGTTGTCTGTACACTATATTTATTATCATCTTGCCATGAGTGACCCAATGTACCATTCTGAAATATTCATGTCTCATCTAAATATACATATTCATATAATAATTCTTCCTTGATTTTGTTATATGTTCTTAAAAATTGTATTCTTTTAAAAGGAATGTCTGGAAATTTCATTAAACCCCTTCCTGGGTTATCTTTACACCACTTAAATCCTATATTACCTAGCAGTGTATGAACGGATGTTCTACATAGCTGCATATCTTTAGGTTTTTTATAGGTCATTTCCAGACTAACAATTTTTTCCTGAAATAACTATATTAAATTATATTCCAATTGGAATTTTGAATTGAAAACTACTTACTGCTTTTACACATTTCGTATATTTGATCTCTGATACAGCTAACAGCCAGTTGATTTTGATTCGTCACCTGTTTTGAATAATGTTTCTAGGACATTAAGACGATATATTTTTGGTGAATTTAAGGTTATTTTGTTTTCTAGTTTTTGAGGTATTTTAGTGACGGTGCCCGTACTAAGTGCAGTAGCAACAACAAACAAAGCGTTAAAACAACGTTTGTCGGTTTATAACCCGTAATTATAATATTTTGAAGAATTTTGCATACGTTTGCCAATCGGACAACCATTGCAGGATATTTTGTTTACATGTTCGAACTTCTAAAACAGCATTCTATCTCTTTATGAATAGAATAAAATGAAAAGGAAAATATTGTCTCACTGTAAAATGAATTTACAACTTTCGACAGGCACATATTGATGACGTGCGTCACGTTAACGTGTTCCGTCGAATGAAGTTTCGCATCAAGAGTAGTTTTGTGATACTTAGTATTGTTGCCATATTGAATGATAGTATTATTAATTTCTATTGGTGTTTGTGAGGTCTGAACTGAACGTCTACAGATTTCCTTTGGTTAATTTTTAAATCTAGCTCATGATAGGGATGAGGGTAGGTAGGGTAGGTCCCCAATAAGAGCGTCTGAATTTTGTCAGTATATATCTATGGCAAGATGCATGGTTATAGTAATTATTTTTGCTGAGATCATCGTGAGTGAACTATTATATTATTCTATAATCAGTTGTTCAATATGAGCAATGATCTGTACATTATCATTTTTATAATAGATAAAATGCTGATTGATGAACAATTTCTAATCATGTGAAATATTGTCTGGTAAACACCAAAATATATTGGACGTTAATTCTTCAAGAAATATTGATTGCGTTTAATGAAACTGTTCCGAATAACTGAAGGTAGTAAATACATTGAAACTCGGCTGGACTAGGAACTGTTGATGTTTGCAACAGCTTGAGTAGAGTACTGTTGTTCGGATAGAAAATCATATGGTGACGATGTCAATTTTGCTCGTTTTAGAGCCATATGTCCGCAGTTCCCAAAAATAGAGGAAATAAATTTGAAAATATTATTTTATTTACTTGAATGCATTACGAGTTTATGGGTTGAGAGAAAAATGAGATTATGAGTTTTTTACTTTAAAAATAGCATTTGGAGATGATTGGTATAATATATACGTGTACATCTACTGACAACATGGCGATACCGTGTCGAAAGAACAACATTGGTTTGAGGGCTTAATAGGTTAACATTGATACAATTATCAATCCATTATCGAACTTTTCTCAGCATTTAAAAACTGTGTGTCAGCCAAGCTATTTTTGTCATCAATCTACTTTGAATTTGATGATACTAGTACCTTAACCGATCTGACGTTCTCTGGTTATAGTTATACGTATGCTAATGTACATGTAAATCAATAAAAATTATTAATGCATTATTATAACTACAAACCAATAATTATATATTACAATATTTAGAAATCTTAATTTTAAGATTAAAAGAAAAAATGGCATCAATAACTTATAAATAATGACAAACAATCATGTCGATCATGGGATTCAAACCCCTGACAATGTTGATAATGGTTGAAACACTTATTTGATTATCTTCCTAGCAGAGTTCTATTAATATTGCAATTAAGAGTAAAATCCATATCTTCGGGATTGTTTTAATTATTCTTATATAAATATTGTTAAAATCAAAACTTAATTAAATTATTATAGATGTGGTGCTTGAGACAATTTTTGTGTGAATTTCTACAACACAAAATTGTTCGATTAAAAAAGTGTTGTGTTGAAAATGAGCGTTGTATGGCATCTACTCTAAGCTATTATAAGTTAAACCATTCTTATACATGTTTTTTTCATCAATTTTGCGTCTTTTTTTTTCTTATCAATTATAACTTATACTAGCAACGGTTTACTGCGAACTGTAATCGATTGCCGCGCTATGAATGGATGCAGTTTGTTGAGGATTAAACGCAACATTTCTTACTTTATTCATTTCGATTCCATGAACATGCTTGTATGTCTTCGACTTACAATATTACGATATAACTTCGATATAACTTACGAAAAAATACAGTTGTAGCAAAAACTTGGCTTGATGGCGAGTTTCCGGACAGGAAGGGTTGGTGTGCTAAATTTAGACGTAGTGAAATGAGCATGGAAGACGGGGAACGCAGCGGACGCCCAAAAGAGGTTTTTACCGACAAAACCATTAAAATAACCCGTAAAATGATTTTGAATGACCGTAAATTGAAATTGAATGAAATAGCAGATATTCTAAAGATATCAACTGAACGTGTATATCATATCATTCATGAATATTTGGGTATGAGAAAGCTCTGTGCAAAATGGGTGCCGCGTGAGCTCACTTTTGACCAAAAACAACGACGAGTTGATGATTCGGAGCAGTGTTTGAAGATGATCTAGCGTAATAAACCTGAGTTTTTGCGTCGATGTGTGAGAATGGATGAAACATGGTTCCATCATTTCACTCTGAAGTCCAATCGACAGTCATCCGAGTGGACTGCATAAGATCAACCCGCTCCAAAGCGTGGGAAAACGCAACAGTCAGCTGGCAAGGTTATTGAGTCTGTATTTTGCGATGCGCATGGAATAATTTTCATTTACCATTTTGAAAAGGGAAGGACCATCAACAGCGACTATTACATAGCGTTATTTGGCAATTTCGTCCTTCAAATGGCCCCATTTAATGAAAAAGAAAATGCTGCTTCACGAAGACGATACACCGTGTCAAAAATCCATGAATTGGGCTTCAAATTGCTTCCTCATTCACCGTATTCTCCAGATCTGGCCCCCAGCGACTATTTACTATTCTCAGATCTCCAAAGAATGCTCGCTGGGAATAAATTTTCGTCGAATGAAGAGGTGATGAGCCGAAACTGAGGCCTATTTTAAGGCAAAGGACAAATCGTACTACATAATTGGTATCGAAAAGTTTGAGGGTCGCTATAATCAGTGTATCACCCCTGAAGGGAATTATGTTAAAAAAAAACTAATTTTGCCAAAAAAAGTGTTTTAATGTGGTAGGCCGGGGACTTTTCAATTGACCTGTTATATTGTGATAATTACTGTAATGTGTGGCCGACCGTTATCATGTAAAATGTTGACCTTGTATCTTTTACTTGTTATTGATCGTCTTTATTACAAACAAGTTCTTTTTCAATTTGCTCATTTTGATATCGGTAGAGTAATAACTTCATAATAATTATCACAACTTCATAATGATGATAATAATCTAGAGTAACAATTTCATTCGGTTTTAGCAGCTCGTAATACACTAAACCTGCTAATCCAACATTATGCAGAGCAGTACTTTACGAACCATGACTATTGCGTTTCGGTATAGAAGTGGATGGTTCTCCTGTAGTTACTCATGACAGTTTGCGCTTGATAGTGTTGTAGTATTATAGTGGGTTCACATACAGATTCAGTCATGGTACATTCAGACTTTCTTTGCATAACAAGCAATGAACGGGTTCGAATTTACATTTTAAATTCTACTCGTGGGGTAACAATTTTTTAATTTTTTTTTGGATCTTTCCCATCGTATATAAACGTCGAAACAATTAATTCATCAAGTTGTACGCTTTTGAAAAGTCCTTAAGCGTTTCAATTTGGATTTTGCCCAGTAAATCCTGAAATATGTTATCTTCGAACTTTTTTTGTCCTCTAGGCCGTTCGTTGTTATAGTCACCATTTTAAAACCAAAACCGTTAATTTGAATACGACGGGGTAGCATCATCATACGTTTATAAATGTTGAAATGGACTTCGCCAGCAGATTTTTTCAAATAAAATAACGAAAGCAGTTAATTCCGAAAAACGTAATTTTGATTTTTCGTGACTGTTGTTACATGTAGAGAAATGTTAAAACCGTTGAATTAAACTGTTATATTACTTAACAGTTGATGACATCGATACTTCTTACATAATAGATATCGTTGATGCCAAAGTGAAAAACAATTATCCTAGAGTCGTTTCAGTCGACGTGTAATATGTAAAATACGTAAAACTAAAATTATTTTCAAAAAATTATTTTAAAAAATTTCGTAAAATAATATAAAATAATCAAACATCTTAAATAAATAAAAGCGCAGATACAAATAAATGATATAACAACAATTTATTCGATAATTGGCAAAATAAATATAGCATATAAGCCTGCGAGATCATATAAGATGCCTGTCGAGCTTGTCAGGTCATGTCAAGTTCTGAAAACATAATGAAAACCTGAGCAACCAATTTTCAATGACAAGGGTGATATTAAAATACTATCTAATGAGATAGATGCTTATAATGTCAGGTGAATATGAACATTGTAACAATGTTCATTGACAATGACAGTCAAAATACTGGCAGCTATAATAGTATTGATAATAATAGTATCGTTAAATAAATTTATTGGCAAATACTGGAAATTGATGATATTAATAATCTCAATAAAAGACGTTGACAATGGTAGCTAATAATATTGATGGGATAACCAGGATGGTTAATAATAATCTTAGTCCATAGCAGTCAATAACATTGACGGACAATCATTATAGAACACACAATAACGGTAACTCATGACTATACTAGGATGAAATATGACATGTGCACACGGTGCGAACTGAAAAAATACATGACGTATCAGCTTATACCATAAAACTAACAATAATGGACGTACAATAAGATTAAGGGAAGCAGACGCACGAAATTCTGCCATTAGGGTTAGCAGTACTCTCGAGAACAAAGTTAAAATTTTCAATATATAAATAAGTAAGTCAATGAATAAGCAACTCTGTTGCTATATAGGAGAAAACCAGAGGTAAACACCCTAGATACGCTACTACCAAGAGCCAGCAGAAAACACTCTCGGTATGCTCTAGAGAATAGAGAATAATAAATGTAAAATAGCAAATAAAATATAATAAATGTAGGCTACTAAATATAAAATAATAAATAGAAAAGAATATATGGAGATTTAATAAATAATATATGGGAATTAAAAAGAGAAAACTGGAATTATCTGTGAAAAACTCAACATTTAATGAAACTCATCTTCAGCGGTACAAAACATAGTAAAATAAACTGAATACGAAGAATGTAGTGAGTCCGTCTGTCCCGTTTTTAGAAATGAACTCTTATGAAGTTCTATGAAGAACGTGTTTAGACACCACATCTGGCAAATACAGCCCCCGAAGAAACATAAACAATGTTGCCATTCACTTTAATTATTTCTGTATTCTTAAATATCGCACTACAAGATGGAATTCCAAATGCCATAGATATTCGAAACGATTTATGATTTCCTCGAATGGTACATGTCTTTGTGTTTTAGAGAAAAAATATCGAGAAAATATAAACAATTAAAAATTTTACAAATATAACAATATAAATCCAAATCTATTATATTTTATTAATATTACGTATTTTACAACAAATATAGCAATCGATAAAACCATTTTATCTTGTATTCGTTGCTTTTTTTCGACGAGACTTTATGGACTTAAATAATTCCTTTGTTCCTTCAAAAAATAAAAATCTTTGGAAAAAATCAGCGTATCCACCAAATCCTTAACGGTCTTTGTAAATTGTTAAGCGCCTCCCTGATCATGGAAAGTTGTTATTCTCCCGATATGATTGATTCCTTTTTATTTTTCAGCCGAATCTCTGGTAACTTACGCAGGGGAACGTTTCGATTTCGTCTTGAACGCTGACCAACCGAAAAGCTTATATTGGATCAGGTTTAGGGGTCTTATGGATTGCGACGAACGTTTTAACAGGGCTCACCAAGTGGCGGTACTGGAGTATGAGGGATTCGAAGATTATGAAGGGGGTAAGTTGTTTTAAGCATTTAAGACAAATTAATATTTATCGATATTTGAATATAAAACTTAGTTTAGCTACCTGTATTTGTTATATAGCGCGACTAATACGATACTGTATATTTTAATAAACTGGCATGGTGCGTGGTAACGCCATGTGATGAGTGATATATCTAGTATTTACATTATAAAAGTTTGGTTTATTTATTACGTTCATAACTTATCGCAACATTTCGTCATAATCCCTTCTGGTATCTTCAGGCCTTGCTTGTTCCTATTGTACTCATTCCTAGTTCAATGTGTCAGGTTGCATTATGTAAAGAAATGGCCATGGTCGTTGTCTTGTCTGGATAGCTTATAGTTATTGCAAAATTGTTTTTGAGTATTGATTATATCTTCACTCGCCTTTGAAGATCCTCAAAATGACACTGTTTCTACCCTAATTTTTATGGTATCTCTCTACGGAATAGTTTTCCAAATGTTGGTGACTCAATATTACAATAGTCTACGGCTAAGAAACCGAGCTACTACAATCTGTGTTTGGTGGCCATTAACCTTGAACTACAAGCTTCTATTCAAATTTCAATAGATTACGTCAAACCACAGTAACTTCAGTACACTTTTGGCGGCCTTACTTCTTGATGATATGAACTGTGATCGACGTACCGTGAATCAGATTAGATTAGTTTTTCCAAGCCCGAATGTTTCTTACTTGGAATAAATTATGGCTAGAGGTCTTCGAGCACCTTTAATCTTCAGTTTGTGATCTTAAGATTTCAGCTGCGTTACTTTTGCCCGAGCTCCACTTAACTGCACCAAGGAATGCTTTAACTAACTGTGGAACGATTGTCAATCCAACGCCAACTTGTCTTCTTTTCTTAATAATTTGATTCCGGTTAATTGAATTGATTCAAAAGAGAATGCTGCGCTGCGAGAATACTACCAAATGGGCCAATTATAAAATGTGAAAGGGTTTAAAAAATAAAAATACTAACATACTTAAAATAATTGTATTTAAAGGTAAGAAAAGGTGACTAGTTGAACGGCGATTATTATTATCTTTAAATATAAAATTCTTCTTGTGTATGAGATTAAATTTCTTCCAAACGGTTGGACTGATTTTGATGATATAGCCTTGGTAGGTGTCTATGATAAGGTTCCAGGAATTTTTTATTTCGACTAGTGTCAAAGTGACATTTTAATGGTAAATGTAATGGTTTAGTGGACCGTTGCTATGTGCAGAATAAATATTATATTGATATATCATTTGTCATATTAAGAGTAAAACTTGCTGTATATGACAGATCAAGCTAATCTGAACTTAATTTCCATAACACCAATGTATTCGTCCGGCTTTGCTGATTTTTATTGACCTTTATAGGGTTATAATATGTGTTATGTTATATAGTATATGTTAACAGTAAAATATTTTTTACAACATAGTTTATAGTAATTCATTGAATGATAAAAATAACATTGCCAACATATGGTAACGTATTGAAATATTTTATTATGAACATTACTGAAATTTAGATTACTATAATACATCTACATACAGTTTTATAAATTTTAACTTGCAATTACGACGGTAAATGAAATGAAAGTTGCAACATAACCAACGTCGACGAGCTGATAGATCGGCACAACGAGAGACACACCACGTTTGAATATGACGCAGAAATAGACTACTCGTCATAAGCACATGTCGTCATCGGCAATATTGAAAAAATGCAAAAGTTGTCATGCATTTAGGTACAAAGTACAAATTTAAGTATAAAGGCATTTGAGTACGTTCGCTATTAACACGTTCGCTGCCGATCTGGGATCAAATACTTAACCTAGAAGCCGACTATGTTTTTTTTTCTGATTATAATAATAAAATATTTTTAATAAAGTTTTTTTAATGCGTGTTCAGTCTAAATTTGAATTTTTTTGATAAAAACTAATTTTTTTGCATCACGCGCCCGGGCGTGATCGGCACTGAGATCAAATTATATAGCCGATGACCGCATAACGCACGAGCGCGCGGCGACTAGGAAAATACATTGTTGATTAGAAGATATAATTTAATATACCATAACAAAATTATATATGTATTGGGAATGAATCAACTACTAAAATAACTTAAAAAAAATTCAACAGAAAGTCGAGAAAAAATAACCATGTAAATGTTACTACAAACAAACAAAATATCTATTCAAGTAAATTGAGAAGTCAATGGATATAAACGAACGACCATAAGCTAATACAAATTTTCACTAAAACTCGAAAATAAATAAAAACCCTATTCAGATAAATCATAAGAGGTCACTATGACCAATTTTTGCGCAGTCTAAGTGTACCAGTGCCAGTGCATATCCACGACATGAACTGCATATATAAATAGTGCCTTTTTTTTGTAAATAACAATTTTTACATTGCTTTCTAATTACCTTTCTTGAATTCTTTTCCGCTCGTATTTTCAAAACATGTTCGCTGATAACCGCTCTGGAAGTAGGTTTGGACGGAGCCTTTAGTAACCTTTTTATGACAGAAAAACGAAACTCGTGAATTGGAATACGATTGCCTGAATATTTATTGTAAAGTTAGGGCACGTTTCATATCTGTTTTTCCACTTTTAGAACGAGAGATATCGATATTTTGTGCTGCCATATGCAATTCTGTAATACATATGAATCAAAAAGGAAACATCAAGGAAACCAAGCACGTAAATGACTCATCTATTGTCTTCAGATAATGCTGATACAACTTTACGGGTACACTGCTAATGCCGAACTAAATACAAAGTTTGTCTTTATAAGCCTTGTATTTAGGAACCGCACACATAACGCGCTGGAGCGTAATTGGAGTCCAATGAAGGCTTCATATTATGAGCTAGCGCGTCATTAGCAGCGAACGTGTTAAATATAGCACCAGAATGATAACATGGTGCAGATGACCTAAGACATTTATCGGTCTTACGATTCATTGAATTATTCATTAATTAAACATTAAAATTAAATTAATTAATTAAACAAATAAATCCAGAGACAGGTGCAAAATATACATTTTTTTTGCTGCAATAATTTCTTTGTATCTTGTTTATCTTTTTATTGTTCATGCGCAGAAACTAACAAGAAAGTTAGCGCGATGAACTCTACGCATACCGATTGATGATTAGTGCCAAAACAAGAAATTCTCAAATGAGAGATGTTTTGTTGCCGCAGTGATCAAGGCGACAGGACGCTCCTCCTACTGCTGCGATAGTCGCGGGCTCGAATCTTACTGGGGCATGTATGTACTTTATGTTTGTGATTGTAAATGTAAATGTCTTTATGGGAAACAGTGGAAAAATCCCAGTCACGCCAGGCTGGACCAGACAAGACCGGATGTCTTCTGGGGTGGCATCTAAGTTGGCCACTGGCCAGTCGGTAGGCTTAATGTCGAGAACCTTGGTTCGGAGCCCACTTTAAACTGTAGGTCCAGTTCAGATAAACTCTCGTTGGTAAAAGAAGATTTTGTCCTCTTGATCTTGATCTGTTTATCGTGTGCCAGGTCAAAAATCAATGCATCGCCATAATATCACTGCACGTGTGTTCAAAAAAAATTGTTGATGAACTTGATCACACGTCATTTAGTATGAAAAATTAAACGTTTAAACAGGACAACATCTGTCGGTTTTCCCATTATCTTCCAGTGTGATTTGTTTTGGGTAGCTGGATCTAATTTACCGACTTTTTCCTTATCTTACCAATTGAGCGAGTGATATTGTTGTTATATTATACTTAGTTCTTATTTGGGTCCATTTCTTTTTATTCCCAATAGGATATACTTAGTCCTATGATTTATGATTCTCAGGAGTTCTTCAGGTCTTACGATGATGTAAATTTAAATGTTCCTCGTGTTCTCTTCACATAAATGTAGCTAAATTTGAGCTATTTCTTTATAAAACCCCACAAGAAAATGTTTAGCGCGGCCAAATGACAGGATCTTCGTATATATTGTTATATCAGTTAAATAATCGTGGAATGACTATTGTAGCATCCGTTCATATAGTTTTATTTGAACTAAGGGTGATCTGTTATCATAATTTTGGGGCGGTCGATGTAGACGAAATGAAAAAGCACAGTCTGTTGATCAATAATATAGGTCAAACTAATATTTTGTATGTGAATGACCAACGTGAACCACCTTTGCATATGCGGCAATTATATTTGTTAACATATTCATTCAATTCAATGACTAAATAATAAAGGCTAAAACGATGCTTCTAAACAACATGCCTGGCAGAGGTTGCCGTATTACTGAAAAACTATAAAACCAGTTTTTTCATTTGTCTCTAATTGGCAATATTCACATTCATTGGCATCACAGTGTTCTCATGTTTCTTGGGAATCAGAGTCAAATTTAATATTTCTCTGTCATGTTTTAATAGTGATAGAATGTACTGGTCAATCATCACTCAATGTCAGGTCATGGTCAATCGTCTTTCAACTTTATGTATAATACCTATCCGAAATTAATTTTTTAGTGGTGTTCGTAATAGACGAAGCTGACTCTAGATATTTAATTTTCAGTACCTAGGTATAGAATTTTGTCCAATATTTCGATCTAATAACTCTTAACAGTACATAACATGTAATATATAATATGAGTAATATGCTTGCTCATTAAAATTTAGAATGGCGGTAAAGATCAGTAGTCGTTGTCATCTCTCTGACTATAATACTTCTATTTCAATGTGGCTATTATTGTTATGCAATTTGGCTCTTCCAAGATTATTTTTACTTGGGCTATGCCAGAGACTCCAGAAGAAATCTGTAGATTTAAAGTCAGGAGTTTAATTGGGCAAATTTTCGTTAAGTTCAAGTTTGTGACAAAGCAAATATTAAAAAAGTAATCTTGTAAAAATTCTATGCGTTACACATTAACATTCCATTATGTCTGAACATAAATTCTATTAGCTATTATATTTCTAATTTAACAGATATAGCTTCGCCAAGAGCCGAGTATGAAGAGCCTTCCCATACTTCTGCTCCAAGTACTCTATATAACTTGGAGGATAATACAACAGATGTTGATTATGAGTACAATACAACGACCGTGGAACCGTCTACAATATTAAACATATTGAACACTCAGCCAAATGTAATCTATTCAATCTCAGAACCACTGCCTGAAGGAGACCCCAACTATGACAATTCACGAAGAACTGGAAGGGTATGAACATCCACAATAATTTTTATAGGTGTGACTAAATGTGTGTCTTTTGTTTCTAGCAAATAAATGCTTTAAACAGGGGAACCGAAAGCGGAACTGACTATATATCGATGCCTCAGATCGTATCCTTGAATGAATGGGACTCAAGCCTGAAAACTAAACCTGATGTTCAGATATATCTGGCTTACGATTTCTATAACTTGAATAATACTAAGTTTCACCGACCCGGCTATGAATTTTATAATGGTGAGTTGATTATAGTCTAAGACGAGGGTTAGTGATTGAATAATTGATTTTTTATAGTAAAACCTGTGACGAATCAGCTACAGACTCCTCAGTTAAATCACATTTCTATGGAGATGCCCTCATTCCCTCTTTTGCCGCAACGAGACCAAGTACCAGAAGATATGTTTTGCAATAATGAGACTGTTAAAGAAAATGACTGCGTCAACAATTATTGCGAGTGTCATCATGGATATGAGGTAAGTTTTCTTTTATTGTCTTCGCATAGTCGTACTTGCTTAGCAGAATTTGCGCTGGCAACTAATAAATAGCACATTCCGCATTGAATTTTATACGAATCTCAATAAGGAGAACTTATTCTAAAGGGTAGGAAATAATTTGTAATATTCTCTCTGTCGACATCTCTTATGAAAGTGTAATTACATAAGTATACTCAGTTTTGGACCGGTGAAACAAGCAAATCAGCTTCTAAAATTGGTTATAGTTTTCGAAATATTCAATAAATTAATAATTTTACTATTTTTTATCATTAATTAAAAAGTATAAATCAGAAATGAACTGAGGCTAAGCTGTGTCTTTCTGGGATCTGTTTTTAACGCATTAGGGTCCGACTGTAATTGGTTATCATATCCTCGTCCTAAAATATTTCCCTATTCGTCCTAATATATTCTTATGTAGCCGTTCTCCTTGCTCGTCGCTGGTATTGGTCAAGTTTTGTATAAAAGCATCAAGATCTGAATGCAGAAAATTTATTTTGAGAGATATTCAAGCTCTAATCTTGTCGTAATTTTGCAATAAATTATCTCTTACGTGCTTGTATTCTGGTGATTTGTGGTTACTGAGAAAGTTGTGAACAATACTTTTAAACAGTACCCATGCTGTTGCTGCTTTTTGTTTTCATAAATTGAAATCTTGAATCATTCATTGAAATTTGTGAAACTAAATGCTTTTATTCCACATTGAAATCAATTTCATTGCTTTCCCGGTGATGAAAGCGAAGGCCTTTTCTACACTTGTATCTGGATAAATTTTCAATCGATCACTGTCCGTACGTGGAATTGGTTTCTCCATAACTACTACTTGTACGGCTTTGTCTTGCATACATTACAAAACTATTTCAATACCCATGGATTGTCAGTGTTTACAACACCAAAACCAAACCATGATTTTTTCACGTTTAATCTGATAATCACGTGAAATATAACATCCACAAAAAACTTTAACAAAAACACTCTGAATGGACGTTGTCTCTGATTTTTCACTCGTTTCGAAGCACAATTACATCATATAAATAAGTTCCAAAGGGTGTTTAATGCAACATCGTTAGCTGACAGCCTTTTTAAGAGCGCAGTGCTGTCATCATTCTTGAACTCGAAAACTAAAATCAATCTTGATGCACTGATTGAAGATCTGAGCTTAGGGAATTAAATAGCTTTAAAATCGTATAATTTGCTCGGTTTCAATATTTGACCCTGATTTGTACACTTATGATATTGGTACAAGAGATAGATGTGATAATGTCGATCTTAAAGAACAGCTCAGTTTGGACGGTTTGGACCTTGGCAATTTGAAAATGTGGAATTGCAAACTCTGCGTACGTAAACGAAACAAAAGCTTACAACTAATTACCTAAACAGTTGTTCCCAAACGCTTGTACTAAATAGGACATATTCGAAAACATTTTTCTAAAATGTATTTCTATATTACAACTTTTAAACTTGTATGTGTATATTAATAATTGATCCTTCAATTCTTACCATTTATGAGATCACATATATCTAACTAATAATAAAATAGTTTATCTAACGATAACCCGATAAATATTTGTTAATATTATATATTTAAGTTATTAAAACCAATGGGTTGTTGTCGTTTTTGAATGAGTTTGGTAGGAGCAGATTTGAGCTCATTTAGTTTTATTCGCTATTATTCGGTTCACTCTAATTATATTTTTATTAGCTGCTTGAAGTTTCGCTATAGGTGTTTTTTGGATTTTGTCCACTGCTAATATTGCTATATTATCTGCGAATGCAGCCATGGTAATTTATTTTTCAGTTTAAATATATTCCTCGTAGAGCAGATAGAGGTTAGATCCCAGAAGGCTATTTTGTGATACTCTTGCATGCATTTCCCCCAATTCGGAGTATTCATCCTCTTGTTAAATTTAACAGCCTCCTAGAGATAGATGTAATGCTTTGGTAATGACTTTGTTTAGCTTATATATTAAGCTTTCGTACTAAATTTTGTATAAGGTTTGTGTTACGTTTTGGACAGATTTGTTTTTCTTCCAATTCCAATTCCATTCAATACGTTTTTCTATGGTCGTTATGCTGATGGTCCGGAATTATGTTATTCTGTTTTATTATTGGTCTCATTCCTTGAGCAATATTTTCTCAAAGAGTTTCGATACAATTGTTAATAGAGTAATACGTTTCCAGTATTTAGCACTGTTCAGCAGTTTTGTACCAGGCTTTGGTGTCCTATCAATTCCTCCTCTTTCTGATAAGCGTGAACAATGATTCAGTTTAAAGGCAGTATTTTTTAAGTTGGCAAGTTTTATTATAGCTTTTCTAGGATTTTTTATTTTATCATTTTTCCAGTGATTAGATCAAATTCCGGTAATTGTTTTGCATTTGTTCTTATATCTTTGCTTAATTTTTTTGGTATACTTATATCACATTTTAAGTTATCTGATCTTATTATCCCAGATTTTTATTTATTATTTCTAGCCCATGGTCCATTGTTAGTTCTGGGGTGATAGTTCTGGGGTTCTAGGTGATAGATGGTTCTTATTCTCCTTTATTGTCCTCCAGAGCGAGTGACTTTTTATATGTTGATAGCTCTTGAACTTAGAAGTTCATTGATACTTCTTTCAGTTTTCAGAGTTTTTTTTGTTAAGTATCTTTTTATCTGTAGGATCCTTAGCTCTTTTATTACCTTCTTCTGGCTGTTCTTATTTTCCTTGACTTGAATTGGATATCTATTGGAGTTAAGAAACATGGAAGTAGATCAGAATAGGTTATTTACTGATGAAGGAACCTGGCAAGTCATATTACTGTATCAGGATATTCGACTGACTTAGATGATTCTCTTTAACTTAGGATGGGAAATTCTCCCGTGCGTAACATATTCACAAGATCTGGCCTCATTCGACTACCATTTGATTCCACAGTTAAAAATTCTAGATAATATGCATAAATTCGTTTGTTGACTTTTCTAGTCTAGAATTCCGTAACTTCACTTTGTGTGTTATTGGATATATGGCCAAAGGAAAACATATTTATTATGAAATAAATCCGCGAATATGTTTCAGTATTACTATCAAATTCAATTAGGTGTTCTGAAATCGATTCTTTTCTACGAATAATACAATTTAAAAACGCGGAATACTTTTTCGCGTATCTAATTTTTCATCGAAATCATCCGCGACGTCTTGATGACCGTCCGAAATGAATCATCCAATTACCGGTCGTCTCCTCTGCCGTAAAATATAAATATTGCGAAATCGGATTATGCGGTATCTAAGGCCTAAAGTCCGTTACATATTTTATTTTAAATTTGATTTCCTATCGTTGTTTAAATGCGGCCTAATCCAATTGTGAAAGCTCCACGGCGCAAACTTTTTAATACTGGGATCTGACCGAATTACACCGAAATAAAATCAGGATATTTCGGGAACATTGGGAAAAGGAAAAAAAGGCACACCGTCATACGTTACATTATCTGTTTTATGTTTTTTTATTAAACGTAATTCTATGTATTTTGATTTATTTATTTTATTCTATATGCTTTTGTTTGTGTTTATATTACGAGGGATATATGAAACTTGATGCTTCCATGTACCTTTAAAATCACTGGGAAGTGAATAAGGTATTATTGGCTGGTTTAGCGCATGCACACTTAAATAAAATGACTAACATTTCAATTTAGCTTCGTTATGTGTGATGTTTCAATTGTTTATGGTATCAAGTTTCGTTGAGAAGTAAATTTATCTAAATTATATATACTAATATATATCGTTTTTATGTGAAAAACAATTAGTCAAAATATATTTTAATCATTATCAATATTTTAAGACATTAACCGGAACTGAAGGTTGAAGAACTTACCTCATAAAAAAATCAAATTCGTATCAATAGATATTGTGCAAATCATAGAAGTTACTCAAATATACTAATTTACCTTTCTTGTTTAATAAACAACTTAAAATACCTTGTTCTTCTATATATTAATCGGCTTAGCGAAAATTTTGCCCCTTTTTTAGCAAAACGGGAGCATCGAGAGGCGCGGAATTTCTCACGGTTCAAGCTTATACAGAGGAAGAACTTGTAGGTCTTAAATTTTTGTTTATATGTCCCCCAGAAACGAAATACGTCCATATCAAGCAACCATGAATAGTCGTCAGATCGGCGACACAAAATATATATAGTCCATTGACTGAAACGATTGAAATTTGAAAAACGACTTTGACAGGCTCATTCGTTTCTGCGTTCGAAATAATCAGACATCATTGTGTCTCTGTTTAACTGGAATAAAATAAGAAGGAAAATATTGTCAGATTCTAAAATGAATTTACAAATTGCGGCAGGCAATACATTAAACATCATGATGACCCATATACAAATACATATACAAATAAACTTTGAATAGACTATATTCAAATATTTTAGACTCTACTTTCGTTGGATCTACCCGCTATCAGTTTCAATTCTAACACGGTAAATTATTCGCCATTTTTTTGTATGTAAACCGACCACGGACATGTAATTTTATGTTGTGGCATAAGTTTGGCAGTCTTGTTTTTTTACTCAATTCAAAGCACCTTTTTATTCAATTTTATTGTTTTCAATATATATTTTAGGGGAAAAATATGTAAAAAAGATAAAAATGATATTAATACATATATCAAATAATGAAAATATATAGATAAAATGAAACTAACTACATAATTTGCCTAGATGGCACATGGGACAAATAGAAGAAATTACGAATTATTAATATGCTTATATTTTATGTTTTGAAGTTGTTAGAGTTCTGACAATAACCTTACATATGATACTTTTGTTATAAAGTTCAGCGATATAGCAATTTAAACTTATTAATATTTTTTTTTGATTATTAAAATTTATATTTAAAAAAGATTAGTGAGTGATAGTTTTTGAGATAATTTCTATATATTTTAATATAGCCAGTGCTTTTCATACTCCAAACCAGAACGGTGTCTGCAACATCGTACCCATTCTTTACATATTCCTATCAATTGTACATACTTATACATCATATTTTTAATATCCGCTAATCACTATATGATGAATAATATGATTAATATATACAAATGCATGCAATATATGCAATACATACAAATATATACAAATTTAATTCTAACTTTAAGTTGGGTAACTTATTGTTGTCTATTAATAAGTGAATAGATAACTCTAGAATCAGTAAATAATAAACGTAACAGGATTTAAATTATGAAAATAAGCGTGCGCAGAAGGAACTAATAATACACTATATATTGTTCAGTTTCCTGCAGTTTGTACTTTTATCAGGGATATCTATTAATAAAAATGCGAAGTAACAATGTAAGCACCTGTTAAATAACCTAATCTCATTATTGAATTTGATAGTTTCGATATTCATCTAGATAAAATATAGTTTTCTATATAGTATTATTGAGTTATTTTTTAAAAATCCGGTGCCGAAACCCATTAAACACTTTTAGAAAGTTATAGTGATGGTGTTCTATCATATCCCAATTGTCAGTTTTGATTCGAATGATTTAAAATGGATTTACTTGGATGTCAATGATAAATGAGGACCAAAAAACTTCGAAGAAAATTTAATTGCAAGATTTACTGGGAAAAAATCCAGCTCAAACTTTCAGTGAACATTCAGAGAGTTACTTGACGAAGTGGAATAATCATGACCATAGTCTTGCTGGACATATACCGGCATCAGCAAGGTGTAATGTATTATTGTTACTACTGATGTTTACCGGTACTCACGTCGGCGGTACATATACTAAAATTGGAATGATACAGAGTAGATTAGCATGGCTCCTGTGTAAGGATGACATGCAAAATCGTGAAGCGTTCCACATTTTACTCCAATATATCTATAAATCTAGCCATGAATGTACTAAACAAAGAATATATTAGCTGATCCATAGTAAAACAGTTCTTCGTCCAGACACTTGAAGAGAATTATCCAAATAATTTCGCCATTTATACGGATGGTTCTAAACGGGGAGATTTCGTTGGTGCCGCAAACACTTCGGGACTGTTTGAGGAGCACTTTTGACTTCCTACAATTAATAGCATTTTTCCGCGGAGCTTTTGGCCATTTATAAGGCCCTATCTGCCCTGGATGGACTGTCGGTGGGCGCATCAATACTTGTGGTATCAGACTCAATGAGTTCTTTAGACAGTCTGATTTCAGTAAAGACAGTCCACCCTCTAGTTATAGTTATCAGAGAGCTACATACAACACTGGAGAGGAGAGGAGTAAGAATAAATTATCTATGGATTCCCTCTCATAGGGGAATTCCCGGTATCGAAAGAGCCGACTATCTGGCAAGCAGAAAGGAAGATTCAATCAAACTGAGTGTTCTATTCAGTAAGAAAGATGCTAAAACACATATAAAAACTATATACATAAAATTGGATCAACTAAATTAAGATCTCCTTTTGGAAAATATCAAGTTGTGGGAAATCAAGGGGTTTTTCACCAATCTCCTAATATTAACAACCTCAATAGGTTCCAATTGAGCATCCTTGCTCGGCGAATAGGGCATAACGTACGAGCATCTGTTAAAAGGACCCACAATGTGACGCATGCCAAACACAACAGAGTCTCAGGCACATCCTTCTGCAATGTGAAAAGTTTGAGGTACTGAGACGGCAGCTCGGAATGCCAAGGTCATTAAAACGACTGGTCCAACCCAAGCATTTGGATATGCTTTTCAACTTTTTAACAGCCGCTGGATTGATCCACCTCTTGAAATTCTTCTCAATTGTAATTTGTATTATATATTATTTTTGAATGTCATTGTCATTTTTGTATAACTCGACCCTAAATAGCCCAAGATGCTAATGGGCTTTTAAAGTAATAAATAAATAATAAAATAAATACTGATGTTTACCGATGTTAATTGAAGACATTTAACGAGCTATTGCAGTAAAAATATCCAGTAATAGCTTGTAAAAGAAGGTAAATTGCATTCTCTTGCATAATAATGCTCGGCTACACATACTGACCAGAGATGCGCCTTCGATTACCACTTGTTTAGATCGACGCATGTTTGATTAGATAGTAGAAAGATTAGATAGTAGATTAGACTGTAGAAATTCTGATGAAAAATGAGAAACACTTAATATATTAGTTATTTAGCTAGAACATTTTATGTTTTTGTACTTTTTCAAATAACTCAATAGTACTATATAGAAAATTATATTTTATATAGATAAATGTCAAAACCACCAAATTCAATAATGAGATTAGGTTATTTAACAGAGTGAACAATATATAGTGTATTATTGGTTCGTTCTACGCACGCATTCATTTTCATAATTTAAATCTTGTTACGGTTAATAATTTCTTGTATATGGTTGCATAAATTTGATGAAATCCAACAAAAGAATAACCATCTACTAGTTTTTATGAAATAAAAAAAGGATGAAATACTCCAAGTCTTTAGGAGAGTTAATACTTGTTACCAAATATATTATTAAATATTTGATAAATGTATTTAAACGTTTCTAGTAGTCCCAATAAATTAAAAACAGATTAAAAACAGTATTACTAAGACTGTAGGCATATCAATTGGACGACTGTCGTTTTTATCCTTAATGACTCATTTTGAAATAAAAAGTCTTCTGCAGGACAGATGCTTCCTATAATTTATAAGATAGTCATTAATTATTGCTTGTAGAAGTAATTTATTTTAGGCATATTCTATTTAGGTAGTAATTATTAGTATAGTATGAATTTTAAAATGGGCTTTTGATTGGGTAATTACAATTCCGTTAAACTTCCATTCTTCGTCATGTTTATAAATCCAAATCCAATGAATATAATGTATGCTGTAATAATTGGAACGTTAATTTTATTATTTTGGGCATCAAAACTGCTCTAGAGATATTTATACGTTTTGCATCCATTCTTGGCTTCTTCACTTAGTCGGTATAATAATGTAATGTTTATAACTCGATATTTACCCCATATTGACTTGCTATTTAACATACATTACTTTCATGTTAATTAAACAAACAAAACAAAAGTTTTTTATGGGATGATAATGGCTTCTTCACTTAGTCGGTATAATAATGTAATGTTTATAACTCGATATTTACCCCATATTGACTTGCTATTTAACATACATTACTTTCATGTTAATTAAACATACAAAACAAAAGTTTTTTATGGGATGATAATGGCTTCTTCACTTAGTCGGTATAATAATGTAATGTTTATAACTCGATATTTACCCCATATTGACTTGCTATTTAACATACATTACTTTCATGTTAATTAAACAAACAAAACAAAAGTTTTTTATAGGATAATAATGGCTTCTTCACTTAGTCGGTATAATAATGTAATGTTTATAACTCGATATTTACCCCATATTGACTTGCTATTTAACATACATTACTTTCATGTTAATTAAACAAACAAAACAAAAGTTTTTTATGGGATGATAATGGCTTCTTCACTTAGTCGGTATAATAATGTAATGTTTATAACTCGATATTTACCCCATATTGACTTGCTATTTAACATACATTACTTTCATGTTAATTAAACAAACAAAACAAAAGTTTTTTATGGGATGATAATGGCTTCTTCACTTAGTCGGTATAATAATGTGATGTTTATAACTCGATATTTACCCCATATTGACTTGCTATTTAACATACATTACTTTCATGTTAATTAAACAAACAAAACAAAAGTTTTTTTATAGGATAATAAAAGCAGTATGAAAATGTTTAACACTTTTTTTAACTATACAGTTAATAGTTAATAGTGTTCATTATTGGTTGAAATAAAACATATGTTTTACCTGGTTATATATATTAACCAATTGAAGCCGATAAAAATACTAGTTATATAAACAGAAATCTTAAAACATTTTGTAACGGTGTTGTTACCATATTTTTGTGCGATTATTTTTAGAAGCAATCACCTTTTGTACGATGTTGAATAGACATTTCAACAAATAGGTCACGTTTTTTTCTTGTCCTCGTCATATTTTCGTATCTTTTTGAAATTCCTTCTACGTAAATCATATTTTTTTCAACAAATCATACACTCAGACAAATCCCATTTCAGACGTTCGCTTTTTACTGGTTTTTTTCTTCTTGCTGTATCAAAAACAACACTTATTAGATACGACCTTAGGTAGTAATGTCCCGTTTTGTTAGTTTTCTCGCTTGATTCTGATATTCGGTACATATTTTATGTTGATTTGAATGTTAATATTTTTCAAGTTCTGTTTTTGTTAAAGCATTCGGTATAAAATCTATGACATATAATATTTTGAGGCTAATAACATTTATGTTAAATTTTCGTCATCGAGTGCCAGTTATTGAGTTACATCTTTTTTAATACCAAATACATAGAATGGATTTGCAGTTGATTTTGTTGTCTTTCAAAATTCTTGATATTATTTATTTTTTAATTTTTTATTCCTATATTTATTTTGTCACATTTATGATATCTCATGGTTTATTGATTTGAGAAACTTTGGTGTCCCAAAAATGTGATTAGAGTGATCTTAGAAGTGATTTGCTACAAATATTTTTTTTTCCTAATAAATGACGTTGTTTTAATAATTATCATTGAACGGCACATAATTTGAAAAAAATATCGAGTGTCTGGTATTGGTTTATTCCAGAAATCTTTCGTAATAGTGAAATACAATTAGTCGACTTGGTTGGTGCAGTGATCAAAGCGACAGGACGGTTCTCCTAGTGTTGCGATAGTCGCGACTTCGAATCCTGCTGGGGCATGGATGTACTTTATGTTTGTGATTGTAATTGTAAATGTCTTTATAGGCAATAGTGGAGAGTCCAACAAGGAATAACCATCCCAGTCATGCAACCAACGAGATAGGGTACGACCGCATGTCTTCTGGGATTGTCTCTAAGTTGGTTACTGGCTAGTTTGTATGCTTAATACCGAGGACCGTGTTTCGGAGCCCATATTGAGCCACAATTTTAATAATAAATAGATATAGTGTATTTATTATTAAGGTTGTCATATGTCATATAGTGATATAGTGTATTTGTTATGAAATATTTTACATTTATTAAGTTCCGTTATGAATATTTGTGCTTTTTTTATATAATTATTAATATAATGTACATTTCAATAATTTTTTCTTGTATTTATTTATGGTTTCATCAAATTAAATGTTATAAAATTATGTTATTTTTACAGATACCACTAAACGCTGTTGTCGAGCTGGTAATTATAGACGAAGGATTCGCCTATGACGCTAATCATCCCCTACATCTACACGGCTACGCTTTCAGGGTAGTAGCAATGGAGAGAGTGGGACGTAACATAACCGTTCAACAGGTGAAAGACAGAGACCGTGCAGGTCTGGTCAAGAGAAATTTATTAAATCCCCCGATAAAGGATACAGTAACTGTACCGGATGGTGGTTATACGATTGTGAGATTCCACGCTACTAATCCAGGTAAGTTAGCCGAGTTAAAAGCATTTTTAATGGCATTTTTTCTCCGTGCGCATTTTGAAAATAACCCATTTTATTTAAGATTTAACGTAGTTAAAATATCGTTCGCTTTTTTAATTGTCTCAGTGTGAGTTCATTACTCCATGATTTGTTTGAAAATTATACTTTATTCAAGATTAATTTTTTATATAAACATGATCATAATTATTAGCAGTAGTTATTTAATAAACAAATATATAGTCTATCCAATAATATAGTGAACTCACTATAATCTAAATATATGACGTGAAAAAGTCGCGTTGTTGCCGCATTTAACTTTAATTTTTTGTTTATTTTGTACATAACATTTAGTGCGTATATTATCGAAGTACTTAAACTATAGTTAATTAAACAGCCACAATATTTATGTTAGAGCTATTTTATTATATTTACATTCATTTTTAAACTTCCTATGCTATCCCCTGGAAACCTAATTCACCTAATTTATAGTGTATATCCAAGTAAAGTACTTGTATTTTATTTTCATTGCAGATAATATTTACAATTTTATATATAATTCTTATTTCCCCCGTTGCCTTGTTTCCTTGCCGAGTCAATTTGATTTCTCTTTAGTTTTCTCTCTTACTATCTGTGCTCATTTTTCTTTATAAAATTAGATTTATTGATTGCATTTTCCTTAATGCTTTTGCCACATCTTCAAAATAGTTAATATTTATTCTCGTTAAGTATATTTTAACCAAATGCTAATGTATATATCTAGATTATATGTTTTTAAGAATTACATTATTTTAAAAGCAAATGGAACATAGACCTTTTCGTGTGTTATATTTAGCGAAGACTTGAGACTCATCAGAATCAAAATTATAAATAGATAGATCGACCAAAAAATTTAGCTATCATGAAATTACCATAAAGAATCCTTGTAGTAAATAGGATTACTATTTTAATAATGAATTTGAATATTAAAGATTTTAATGTCGAAAACCTTCGATTATATTGAAGATGTTTAAAGGCGTATAATTAAGTCTGGAAATTGCTTGGATATTCTTGAAATAAAATAAAACTCTAACTGTATATGAGAATTCCTTAGTGATTGAAAGCCATTTGAAAGAAGAAAATTTAATCATGCGTATCGTCAGTATCGATGCAAAATAAGTACTCCTAAATACTACTAAGGATTTCAAGCATGTTTTAGATTAAGTCCAACAATGCTTCAACATTATCGATAAAGTTGAACATTCATCATTATAGTCCATCATCATTCATTATTTTCCTATATATTTAGTGCTATTGTTTAGATTTAGCTAATGATATAGTTGAACAAACTGATGGAGGACTGACGAATAAAATGAATGAAATGACCGAACATAACGTTTTCTTGTTACCTATTAAATCACTAACTATATTCATCATCATTAATATATACTATGGGTGACAGATTCTCTCCTCTTCTTAACTTCTTAACCAATATGCTGCTGTTGGTACTTTAGTACTTATAATATTGGCGTTCTTTCATGTTTCCACTCTTTGTATTTGAAGTTGTTGGTTGTATATTCTCCAAAAAGGGTTTTCGGTACAAACTTATGAGAAAATATTTTACCTTTTCCTCGACGGGCATATTCAAATCATTACAATCTACGCTATCATGTAGGGACTTAAAAAAATTATCGATAATTAGAATAATTGTTATTATTAAGAATTATCTATAATTATAGAAAATAAATTAACCTAACTTTTTCATTCATTTTCATGCCATTTGGGCCTACATTGCAAACTATGTCATGAAGAATGGTTGAAGTGCCAAGGTCTGTATCAGCGAATAGAGTTTAGTTGTATCAGCGAAAATAATATTTCTCAACCCGCATTGCACGTTACCTTAATATACTTTAATTATTTTATTGCTATTCGTAATTCATCCATTTGGTCTGTCATCAAAAAATGAATTTTCTGGATTTGCTAGACCCTAGAGCGAGTCATGACAAAGCAGACTGATGCAAAACTGCACGAAGAACTCCCTTCATCGCTTTCTGCTCGTGTGTCTTTATGAATATCCCAACTACTTTTTTAATGTCACTGTTAATAGATTTACAATATTTACCAGTAGTTGCTTCTTCTGATCGATGGCGTTTAGTCTGGCACCAACACCTACATGTTGACCATTGATTGTTTCAAAATACATTAAAATACATGTCATTTTCACATCATAATTTAATAATATTCGATTATTTATACAGTAACACAGTTTAACTTCATTATTTTCTAATCGTCCCTGTATATAGGTTGCATCTTAGTTAATTAAATACAGGAAATATTCCTTCAGGATAACGTTATTTCGCAATTCAGCAGTCTCCCCTTCTTGTTTCAGGTTATTGGATATTTCATTGCCATATTGAATTTCACGCCGAAATAGGTATGGCTCTGGTCTTCCGTGTGGGAAAAAACAGTCAAATGCTGCCGGTTCCCGAAGGATTTCCACGCTGCGGAAGCTATTTACCAGAAGTAAGTGAGCGGCCAACGCAATCTGCTTTTAATCATAACACCTCTGCTTTAGTGGCTCTTGCAACTGTTTTATATCAGAACCGATAGAAAATGGATTTAAATTCCAATTTATATAATATTTTTTGTACTCGGTTAATTTTATTGATATTTTCAGGAATATGAATACATGCAAAATGAAAACTCAACAATAGAAGGACCATCAGACAACAAACCTCTGTGCAGTAAAAATAACTTTATTAATAAATTTGAGAAAGTTCTTTTCGGTGATTACTGCTTGGATCCCGTAGCCTCTTCAGCTTCTATCATCACCTTTTCTGCTTGTATTCTCTTAACATTATTTAATATCTTCTTTTAAATTAATATTTAGATAAATTTATTGCACAACCCGTTGTTATTTATAGGAAAATATTAATTGTAATTATGTATTGAATATTATTGTAAAAAAATTGACTGACTCTTATTGTGATAACTATTAATTCTTTAGTTATAGTTCCTAATATAGTAAATTATATTATTATATATATTTTTTGTAATGTATTTGTAAATATTTAATTATATTAATATTATATAGGGTGTAATTTTTCGAACTAGAGTTTTATTTATTTCTTTTAGTGTTAATATAATGGAAAGTATTTTAGTTATACGATTAAGTGTCCACTTTATGTAATAAATGTATATTTAATACAGTATTTCAAATTGCCCAATCCTGTGTTTTTCAGGAAGTATTTCTTCATTATTTTAATAGTGAGTATATATGCCAAGCTTTGTGTAGCTCAGCTCTGATATTTTTTATTAGGGGAATAAACAAAATTATCCTGGAGAACATAGATTTACCGAGAAAACATTCTGTGAAACGTAAGGAAAGAAAGAAAAAGTATTTTCCATTGAAAATTGTTTTTATATTGTAAAGCTTCTAAAAGAATCACATTTTTGGTTTGTTTCTTTTGTGCATAAAAATAGAGATCGGATTCTTTACGATTCTGTATCACGCGACATATGACTTCGTTTTCGGGGAACATTCGTTTTCTAATTCATATATTGATTTTCGAAAACGTTCAAGTAAATTATTTCCAAAATAAAATAAATTAATGGATAAAATATATTGTATAAAATATTAATTTACCGTTATTCTAAAATCATTGTTGCATTTTACACGTAATACGTAATAACAGGTCAATCGAAAAGTCCCCAGCCTGACACATAGATGGCGCTAGTAGAATTAAATCCATATATTTTTTAGTTAGCCCTAATTATCTAAAGATGCGTGTATAAATTTGACAGTTGTCGGATCATTAGTTGTGAGTTATAGCATTTTGAGAGAAGCAACTTTTGTTATTGTGAAAAAAATTGCTTTATATTGCAATATATTGCTTTTTGAAGCGAAAAGCTGTAGCAAGCACTTGGCTTGATGCCGAGTTTCTGGACACTTCCCCAGGAAAATCAACCATCAAGGATTGCTATGCTAAGTTTAGACGTGGTAAAATAAGCACCGAAGACGGTGAACGCAGTGGACGCCCAAAAGACCGAAGAAAACATTTAAAAAATCCACAAAATGATTTTGAATGATCCTAAATGGAAATTGAATGAAATAGCAGACACTCTAACGATATCAACTAAACGTGTATATCAAATCATTCACGAATATATGGGTATGAGAAAGCTCTGTGCGAAATGGGTGCCGCGCGAGCTCACTTTTGACCAAAAATAATGACGATTTGATGATTCAGAGCAGTGTTTGAGGATGATCAAGCGTAATAAACCCGAGTTTTTGCATCGATATGTGACAATGGATGAAACATGGCTCCATCATTTTACTGCGAAGTCCAACTGACAGTCATCCGAGTGGACTGCACACGATGAACCCGCTCCAAAGCGTGGGAAAATATGTATTTTGGGATATGTATGAAATAATTTTCATTGACTACCTTGAAAAAGGAAGGACTATCAACAGCGACTATTACACAGCATTATTGGACCGTTTGAAGGACGAAATCGCCGAAAAACGGCCGCATTTGAAGAAAAATAATGTACTGCTTCACCAAGATAATGCACCGTGTCACAAGTCAGTGCTGATGTATTGGGTTTCGAATTGCTTCCTCATCTACCGAATTCCCAAGATCTGCCCCCAAGCGACTATTTCCTGTTCTCAGATCTCAAGAGAATCTCTCGCTATAATCAGTGTATCATCGTTAAAGGGAATTATGTTAACATTATGTTATAAAAAAACTAATTTTGCCAAAATAAATTGTAATCCTATGGTAGACCGGGGACTTTTCAACTGACCTGTTAGATATTTAACTTTACGGATGATCTTGGATATAGTTTCGCAGCGTTCACCACTATTGCGGACACCCTAACGAGCCAATTTATTGTTTTGTTTGAATGGCTGTGATAATACCCGCGAATAAATTTAATTGTTTCGTTTAAATTAATTGTTATTTAGTTACTTTCCGTTTGTTATTGTACATATCCTGTTGTAAGCGTCGTTTTTATATGCGAGTAACATAGCATTTTCTATATTTTTCTGACTAAATTATAATCAATATTTGGTGATTATAATGCATTCTAGAGCTAAGTATTTTGTAGGTTGTTGTACAGCAACCAAAGAACCATACCTAGTTTTCGTAGGCAGATTCTGGTTATGCTTCAGAAATGAATTGATTAAGTTACAATTCCAAATTATTTGTATTACACCAATTAATGATTGATGGTGTGTGCCACCTATATATTAATAAGGAATTTTAATTTACCATATAATTATTACATTATTATATTTATGTTTAGATATATGTTTCATTAGCGGTTGATATATGGGGATAATTAAAATATTTGGTCTATTTCAAAATAAATTTTTAGTGTATGACAATAGCAGAGTAAAAATATGGTACGTATAGCTATTTGTCATTTTTTTAAATCCTTCATACGTTGAGCGTTGGACTTACGGCATGATATATAAGGAAACATATTCTTTGCCTTACGAACTGATACCTATAGACAGTGAGAGTAGATGAATCCAAACTAACTAACGACAGTTAATAATAATGGGTAATATGGTAACTTAACTATGAATTTTAAGACAATAATTTAAAGGTTTAAATATTTCTTTTTCTGTTCAAACTGCGAAATGATATAAAAATGTTTTTTTTACAGAACATTGCATAGAAATTTTGAATAAATCCACGGACTACTTTTAGAGTTTTGGGTTTAAAACACAAGGAACCAACGTTTTAATATCACACTTAATTAAAAAAGTGCTCTCGAAAACCTTCGTATATTAAATGAGTAAGTTCTGTGATAAATAAATGAGGAGTTCAGTGGAGAACATAATTTAAAAAATTATTTAAACCATTAAAATTTGACTTATCGACAATAATAAATTGCATTAAGGACTTATGGCATGTTATATAAGGAAACATATTATTTGCCTTACGAAGTGACACTGAGAGTCGATGAATGCAATTGGAATCAGTCAACACTCGTATATGAAACAAATGCCAAATTCGCTGACAATATCGCTGGTGTTTCAGAATGTTTGTGCAGTAGAGGATAGGTAGGGATATTTTAGAGGTATAGATAGGTATTTGCAAGTAAAAGCTTGATACTCTCATATACAACTATCGACACATCTTTGAAAAAAGTCCATATATCGGACCTTAGGAAGTTCTAGGCGTGCACAAGAAGATCGTTTTCCTCTGGGATGAAGAGAAGATAATAATCATAGGCAATGTCATTTGTTCGCTGATGTGAACGAGTGGCTATATTCATAAGTATAATTGTCGTAAACGGAACAAGACTAATCCACACGAGGGTGGCCGTGTGGTAGTGCATTTACTAAAAGTTTTTTTGAAAACCACGTTGGTGGAGCTGTCAATGACGAATATTAGATTATGATACTTATCAATTAACTTTGACCTAAATTGAATTATATGGATGTGAATGACATGTGGTTTTAGAAGAATGGTGCTACGTGGGGCACAGTGACACTTATTGCTTTTTCCTTTTAAGTTATACGGATATATGTGGTATTGAGCCACTAAAATCTAGATGCTACCGTGAGAAGCGGCGTCGAACATTTGAGCGAAGTTATTTTCCATACATAATAGTACATTTTGGGCGTATCAAATAAAAAAAAACTTTCGTTAATACTTCATACCCTTTCATTAAAATTCTATCTATCGTGAAATTTTTTAAAACAGGTTATAATACATACTTAATGTAATTTAACGTAATATTAATTTTATATTTTCATGTCTAATTAATTAGTAGCAAGTTATTCCTATATTATTAAAATGCTACAGAAAGCGTTATGGAATCATTCCATATGCGGTATACAATATGATCTCTATTTAAAATTTCAGTCATTATGAAAATGCATATTTAGAGTACCGCATCTAAAAAATGTTATGAAGGTTAAAACAAGTTAGTTTATATACGAATAGTCAGCTTAATTAAGGCGATGGGATAGCCTTCCTACTGCTACCTTTGTCGAGGGTTGATGTTTAAGATTATTTCTGACTACTTAACTAATAGTAAAAGTGTAAAATCCGACAAGGAACAATTGTCCCAATCAGAATATCTTCTAGGTTGGTCTGTCTTTTTCAAATATGGAAACGAAATAGTACACATCAAGCATACATGCTGGTGTGACAAACTTTATATTTATTATTTACAGATTCAAGAATTAGGAACTGCTAAAATATAACTCGTGAAAATAATATATAACCATATTCAATCATTTGAGAGATATTTATTGCAGTCTTCAGATCTAAACATAAACTGGCGATCTAAATTAGCTATAGCTAAAGATAAATAAATACCAGGAATTCAAGAAGGGCGTTAAAATTGTAAGCTTACTCATTAGACTATAATCATCGATAAAATCCCTGATTAACTAGACTCTTTTATCACAGCAAAAGCGTCAGTAGGTAGCTTTAACTTAAAATATCAAATAACAACATAGCTCTAACTACATAGATAGAAATACATTTGGATATAAATAACATTTAATAACCCATTCTGGAATATCAGTTTGGGTATTCGAAAAACATTAAACAAACTCGATAATCCATCAGGTTCATAAAATGACAGACTCTATTGAATGTTGGGGGGACGAACACTACCAAGGTAAAACTATCCAAGCTTTTGGATCATTCTCGTATTCTGCATATTTTCCTTGCATTTTTTAACATCGGTAATGCCTTCAAATCCTCGCCGCCAGTTTTTTTGTCTGTCCAGAACGCTCTCTTACTTTTATCTGAACTGGATCTACTTAATGTCTAACTGACTCGCTAAATTGGGATTCTCTGGAGCAAACCCCGACTATCCCAGCAGTAGGAGGATACTCATATCACCTTGACTTACTGGTATATATTACTAGCATTATAGTATATAGCAGTAAGCAGCAAAAGTATTTTTTTCTACTCGATTACGAGATTACAAAAAAATAAACTGAGATTTTTCCTTTCCTAGTTTTGTGACTAAGCTTTTCCTAAGCATTATGATACATTAATAATTAAATAAATATATTACGGGTTATGTTGATATTAGGGTCATCGGTCGATTGCGGCTTGTAGGCATACATTCTTGGCTATTTTATTATTTATATATATATCCAATTTTATCTACACTCTACTATTTTATCTATATTATATTTGTGTCATGTAAATAAGGGTTTTTGTGATTTAATACAGAATCTTGGCGCATAAACAACATACAAGTGTTGCAGTGACTGTAGGAAATCTAATCTTAAACCTAAACACGTATTGGATATTTTCAAACGCTGTATTTAAGATCAAAAGCCAGTTCCTAATTCAATTGCAGCATTACGAACCCTTACGCGGGAAAAATAGAATCAAATTCCGTTAAGACAACAACATATTATTTGTGTAGGGTGCTGGAAATTAGATCAAGTACCCGATATCGATGCATCGTTTTAGTTGAAAAGATAAAAGATTGTTCTCTTTTTTCGTTCTAGAATTGTTTCGTTCTTCCTATGCACAGCAAACGGTAATGGCTGTATTACAAATTATACAATATTAGTTTTCAAGTTGTAGTGGTTTTATTAAAAATTATTTTTTTTATTATAATGTGCTGAGTAAAAAAAATCCATATTTTTTTTATGAAATCAATTAGTTACAGGATATAACTCCACAGAAAAATTAACTGACAGACAAGATAACTGATTTAGGATAACTGACTGACTTGAAATATTTTCCATATTCAGTCGAAAAGAAAACGTTACAAGTAGTGAAATCAGGTTATAAAGGAGACAATTTTATGTTTCCAGATCGGTTATAAATTCATCCTCATTCATTACTTAAATTTCTCTACTTCAATCGAAAGCCCATCTATACAATAGTGGAACGTAATTGTGAATTTATGAAATATGTTCTTGTATCGTTGCATATTAACTTTTATTGCTTAACTATTTTGAGTTTCAAAGAAGATACATATGGTACATGAGAACGCCATGTATTCGTAATAACTAAGGAACTGTGTTGTGCTCCTTTGAAACTGTAGGTGTAAGCTTCAGCGGTAAGCAGCACCAATATTAAGTGCAGGGTCTGTTTTACACTTTCTAATAGGCGAATATTATATTGAATGTAAAACTTCCAAAGGACCGTAGTGTACGTATCACCACTCCTAGGATTATGCTTCAGATGCAGAATGCATTCAAGCGTTGCACATGAGTTGTATTCCGATTATGATTACACCAATTTTCAATAAAAATGTTGTACATATTTGAAGATTCAGGTATAAAACATCCGATGTAAAACATCGAAAATTAGTATCGTTGAATTTGTGTCTTTATGTAACAAGTCAATTATAAAGTCCCCGGCCGATCATAGTAAAACACATTTTTTGGCAAAATTTTTTTTATTCATCATAAATCCCTTCAAGGGTGATACACTTTATAATGACCCTCCAACTTTTCGATACTAATTTTATAGTACGATTTCTCCTTTGCTTCAAAATATGCCTTAGTTTCGACGATCAGCTCTTCATTCGACAAACATTTCTTCTCAGCGAGCATTCTTTTGAGATCTGAGAACAGGAAATAGTCGCTGGGGGGCAGATCTGGAGAATGCGGTGGATGAGGAAGTAATTCGAAGCCCAATTCATGGATTTTTGCCATCGTTTTCACTGACTTGTGACATAGTGCAGTATCTTGGTGAAGCAGCATATTCTTTTTCTTCAAATGCGACCGTTTTTCGGCGATTTCGTTCTTCAAACAGTCCACTGACGCTATGTAACAGTCGCTGTTGATAGTCCTTCTTTTTTCAAGGTAATCAATGAAAATTGTTCCATGCGCATCCCAAAATACAGACGCCATAAACTTGTCAGTCGACTGTTGCGTTTCCTCACGTTTTGGAGCCGGTTCATCCTTTGCACTCCATTCGGATGACTGTCGATTGGACTTGGGAATGAAATGATAGAGCCATGTTTCATCCACTGACACATATAGACGCAAGAACTCGGGCTCGGGAATCATCAACTCGTCGTTGTTTTTGGTAAAAAATGGGCTCGGGCGGCACCCAGTTTGCACAGAGCTTTCGCATATACAAATATTCGTGAATTATATGATAAACACATTCAAAATTATTTTGTGGATTGTCTGAATGTTTTCGTCGGTAGCAACCTCTATTGGGCGTCCTTTGCGTTCATCGTCTTAGGTACTCATTTCACCTCGTCTAAACTTAGTATACCAATCCTTGATGCTTGATTTTCCTGGGGCAGTGTCCGGAAACTCGACAGCAAGCCAAGTTTTTGCTTCAACATTTTTTACCTTCAAAAAGATTCGGCATTCAGGTTCATTAAGGCTTTCGAGGAAGAAAAAACTCTTTCAGGTAGCTTTTCTTGTAAAATGCTCGGATATTCAACGGTATCGCACCTACATGAGTTCTATGGTTATAGCAATATTATGGGGTCCTACACTGGGTCTAACTTCTTTACACGCGAGTACTCGACAAAAATCTGATGCGATAGGATTCTTGCTAGCTAAGTTTTTTCCCATACTATAAATATTCCAAAAAGAGTAAAATAACATAATAAATTGAATCCATAAATTATATAACAAGAGCATTACATTTTACTTAAGCTTTATAGATAATTAAAATAAATTTGTGTTGAAGGAATATACTTTGCTTCAAAACACTATAATTTATCAAAAAATAAAATTATTTGGTTATAAAAATTACAATTTACATTTGTGTTTTAATCAAATCGTAATATTAAGTTTATATTTACATTTACATAAATCGACATAATCCATTGACATGTTACGACTGTAATATTTGAACTTTACCAAACATGGGTTATTAAGCATCCGCTAACTGTATTACGGACATATATTGATTGGAAAGTAAATTGTTTGGGACGTTCTCTGCTTTAATATCTGTATGATTTAATAGGTAAAGAGATACTGAAACTAACATTATGATAACTAATTCAGATCTCTAATATGTGTCTCTGCCTCCCTTAGTTTTCATGCCAATCATCGGTATATTACATGCAGGCCAATAGACAAAAACACTTGAATAATTATTAAGCGTGTTCTCCAGTAATATTTAACTTCCTATAAAGGAAACACGATTTTATGTTTCGAAAGAAATTTCAGGTCATTACATTATAAGAAGAATTAAGAAGTACTTGCTTATTAAGAAAAGCGGCTAGTGCTTATATAGTATAAATATTAGAATTTTAATCTAATTTTATAATATTTTTATCGAAAAAAATAATTTTTTGCAGATATGTAAGTAACCAGTCAATTTATTAAATATATATTGTATCGGCATATATTGATGACTAATTTTCGCTAAATTCAGCATGTAACATAGGATCTTTCTCAGCAAGGATTCCTTTTCTTGTTTTGAAACCTTTATATTGGTATATTGAATTATATATATATATATATATATATATATATATATATATATATAATGTGTGCAGTGCGCTTTTAACATCCTTTGTTATAGTTTTTGGGTCGACAATATATTGAAGTTATAGCACTAATTTTGATATAATAAATAAACATCTCCTTTTCTTATTTTTTTATCACACTTTTTGCTGTTATCAGGAGCTCTAGTTCACTGTCTTAACAATTTATTTTTCTTTCTTCTTCTTTACACTCGTAAGTATTTACCGGGGTTAAGTTTTCTCCTACTTTTCGCTATACATTTTTTTAAAGGCTTTCTTCAAACGTCTTTTTTTTGGCTGATATATTCTTTAAAATACAAATTATGCTATATTTAAATGTGTGAGATAGATTAAAAGTGTAAAAATAACTAGATTATGTAACGACTGTCGATGTGTTAACCATAAATATATATTGATCTGATATTTTTATAACTCCCCTGGTCATAAATTATTTCTCCAGGCAACTTACGTCCTAGTGCAAATATCACAGGTTTTTGATAAGTAAATTAATAAAATAATAAGTAATTTTGATAAGTTCAAGTCGGTAGACATCTGTAGTAATATTTTCATTGGGTTTTCTAAACTCGTATACGTAATACCTTACTTCATCCATATATAGAGCAAGATTTTATGGTCAATAACATTCCCCTTAGGCGTGTATGTAGACAGCTCCATTGGAGTAACTCATCGATTATGACTATTTGATTGACAACTATTTGGTGATGAATACTCACAATACGCGACAAAAAATGTTTCATTTTCTGTATGGAAAGCAATGAAAGCTTCAAGTAGCTCGAAATAGCATATTTATCTCATAGCCGTTTCCCTCCTTTTGGATCTCTCTCATCATATGTAAACTTGTGGAAACAGTTGTTCACATGTATGAAAGTTACTTGAGTGTTTGAGTTGAATTTTCGCCAAATAAGCCTAATATTTTTATGTATTATGCACTACAAATAATTATACTCCAATAAAACAAAAACGCCCAAATCAAACAAACTGGATTATTCGTCAAATCGGTGACACAAAATATATATACAAGCTCATTGGATAGCCGTGCGAGTTAAGAGTTTAGATCGCCGACATTAATGAACATATGATATGCTATGTCTCACTTATTTTAATACTCGCGACCCGCCCCGGCTTCGCACGGGTGCAATGCTGATACTAAATTAAATACACTACAGAAAAAATATGAACGTTGTATATAAAAACATAGCGGCCCGCTCCGACTTTGCACGGGCATAAAATATATATGCCTATGTCACTCAATGAAAACATGATTAAAATCGATCCAGTATTTTTGGTTCATTCATTACTGCCCTTGGCCTGCACGCATTAAATTTGGAGTAAAACAATTCCTCTTCCCCTATACTTACTATGAAGATTTCCTGCTATCTTTGGAATATCTAAATTCATACAATTTTTATTACATTACATATTTTTAAACGCAAATTTTAAATTTGTAATATCTCCGAAAATATTTGTTTAATTTACATGCTGTAAGGAACCATATTGATCTATATTAATTGCACACTGTATTTAAGGTACTTAATTCGATAAGGATTAATGCCGTATTGCTTAAAATAGCTTCGTAAATAAGCCATTTTCTCACGTAAAAAGTAAACAATAAAAATGGTTAATGTGGGTTATCCCTAAAAGATAAACATATACCATCCCGGACTTTTTTGTAGACCTTTTTATGGTGTACAATACTGTAGTACATTAATTTGATCTAACTCGTAGGGTTAGGCAGCGTTTTTGCTAATTGCTAAATAAGCCTAAAAAAATAGGTTAATTTACGACATCACGTTAGAAACCTCTAAAATTAGCAATGTTGCCTTAGTATATTATGCATGTATTATACATATAAACCTTCCTCTTGAATCACTCTATCTATTGAAAAAAACCGCATCAAAATCCGTTGCGTAGTTTTAAAGATTTAAGCGCACATAGGGATATAGGGACAGAAAAGGCGACTTTGTTTTATACTATGTAGTGATATATGCTAGTCATATTCATATATGAATTATAAATATCAATATATATTACTTTAGAAATTGTTTTATTCATATATTCTCTCTTTTAATATACAAACATATATTAATTCATTTATTATTCCATACTTACCTTTATGACATAAAAGTAAAGAAAGATCATTTATACGTACCTTATATTCGATACACTGAAGTTGTTACAGTTCTGAAAATAATATTACTTATGATATATTGTTATATTATTCAGTAGCCTAGGAGCTTAGTATAGTTCAGTAACCTTTATTAATAATTTGTTGATTATTGAAAGTTAATGGAAATTTGATTTAATTAAATGCTATTTAAACAATGTTAATATGTGTTAATTCTTGAGATGAACATTATAGCATTCATAATGCCTATGAAATATTTAATACATATTCTACATTTTTTTCAGAACTTTCACATCTCACTATAATTTTATAGTAAAAAGTTTAAAACAAATGTTATGTTAGTTTGTTACTAATAATTTCCTAGCTATTTCTTCTGCTAAAAACCAATTTAAAAACAACAACGTTAACCATCTCCTGCAGCGAATTAAAAACGCAATTTATATTTATATTTCCCGATAGCAGGAATTTTCTAAAGTCCTATCAAATCTAAAATGTAAATTGCTGGCCGGTTTTTTCCTCAAGGCCCGATCCGCGTTTTTCTTTTGTCCGGCAACAGAAAGAGAAAGAAGACAGAGATGGATATTTCTAACGGGCTAAGATATATATGTTTACTGAGTGCGAGAAAGCCTATATATATTTGTGATTAGCTTTACTTTTTTTCCGAATATAATTGTAATATTTGCAGACGGGCAAAAAATTGAACGTGTTAAAATTGATTTTCAGGTTGTTCGCTTCCAGGATAATTATTTAAATTATTTTTCAATATAAATAGCAGAAAAAAATACAAAATACATAAAGACTGTGAATTTGTTTTGCACCTAAAATAGGTGATGTTACTTGTTTTATATATCACATGTGACGTTTCTGTAATTATATGGTGTAATAATTGCATTATTTAGATAATATAAGTGTTAATTGGAATAGTATCAAAGATCTTCCATGCTCAGCACACACTATTTTAATCACACAATTAAAGTTCATCTGAACTGGATCTACTGCTAAATATAGGTTTCTATATACCATTCAAACCAAAATACCATACCAACAATAAATTTTCAGCATTATGGACTACCCATTATGCCAGAAGACACATGAAATATGCAGTGCAGCTTCTAAGCTCATAAGCAATTGTTTAGTGCCTTAAATTTTAGGAGGCACCAGAAATAGCCCTAAACGCTAGCACATGAAAGTTTGACTTATGGAAAGGGGACAGGCTTCGGAGCTCAAATAATCCGGCACCGGGGGTAGGTATGCCCTAGTTAAATCATTGGTGTGATTACTAAGCTGTTCAAAAAAAGGGTTTGAAAATATTAAAATGGAATGTTCGTCCTGTTCTAGTGTATTATTTAGATTTTGCTTCATCTAGTTGTGATTTGTTCCGATCAGAGAAGGGTTGTCGTTGCGTTAGTCGTGACTTCGAGCCCTGCTATGATATGTTTGTAAAAGTGTAGAGACAGTCAAACAGTAACTATTATAACTTGGCTTGATACCACAAGATTTTAACTGGGTTATGTTCTTTAAATTAGATTATCAATGATCTGGTTTCAACAACATTCTGCCAAAAGTTTTTGGAGTCAGTCTTCTATCAATAATGTCATATATCACCGTTATTTGATTTTTTCGCGTATAGTGATGAAGTTGTTGGTAAAGGATTTTTGGCTTTTGGTTGAACAATTTAAATAACAGGTCAGTTGAAAACTCCCCAGCCTACCATAATAAAACACATTTTTTGGCAAAATTAGTTTTTTTTATTCAACATAAATCCCTTCAAGGGTGATACACTGATTATAGCGAGCCTTCAACTTTTTGATACAATTTTTGTAGTACGATTTGTCCTTTGCTTTAAAATAGGCCTCAGATTGGTCGATCACCTCTTCATTCGACGAAAATTTCTTCCCAGCGAGCATTTTTTGAGATCTGAGAACAGGAAGTTGTCGCTGGGGGCCAGAATTGGAGAATACGTTGGATGAAGAAGAAATTCGAAGCCCAATTCATGGATTTTTGCCATCGTTTCCAGTGACTTGTAACATGGTGCATTGTCTTGGTGAAGCAGCACTTTATCTGTCTTCAAATGCGACCGTATTTCAAACGCCATAACCTTGGCAACCGACTGTTGGAGCGGGTTCATGGTGTACAGTCCGTCGATTGGACTTCGGAGTGAAATGATGAGCCATGTTTCATCCATTGTGACGTATCGATGCAAAAACTCGCACTTATTATGCTTAATCATCTTCAAGCACCGCTCCGTATCATCAACTCTTCGTTGTTTTTGGTCAAAAGTGAGCTTACGTGGCACCCACTTTTCACAGAGCTTTCACGTTCATTTGATATCTTTAGAGTGTCTGGTATTTCATTCAGTTTCAATTTACAGTCATTCAAAATCATTTTGTGAATTTTTAAAATATTTTCGTCGGTAACAACCTCTCTTGGGCATCCACTGCGTTTACCGTCTTCGATGCTCATTTCACCACATCTAAACTTAGCATACCAATCATTGATAGTTGATTTTCATGGGGCAATGTTCGGAAACTCGGCATCAAGCCAAGTTTTTGCTACAACTATATTTTTTCTCTTCAGAAGGCAATATTTTATCAATACGCGAAATTCCTTTTTATCCATTTTTTTCAAAATAACAAAAGTTGCTTCAGTGAAAGTGCTATAATTCACAAACTAATGACCCGACAGCTGTCAAATTTATACACGTATCTTTTGAGGGTTGGGGCTAACTAGAAAACATATGGATTGAATTCTAGTAGCGCTATCTATGTGTCAGTGAGATATTCTCTGGGATAATCTCTTAAAAGGTCATGCTTGTTAATTCCATTCCAGTCCATTATAACATCGCAAACGTTTGTGATGTCTTGTCCACATGATACCATTTTCATCAACCAATAGTTAGATTTTATTTTGTATCAGCAGTCTATAAACTCAACTCAACAATAAGCTACAGTTTGATACAAGGTATAAAATATGAAAATAGATCTAAACAATAAATAACACTTCACATACAGAAAAACTTTTATATCTATTGTGGTAGTCTGATTGAGAAAGATACACGATTGAATATTATCATGATTTTCGCTATAACATGGGAATGATAACCTATTTCTGTAAAGAGCTAGAAAAGGTATAATACAATATAAACAACAATGTATTTTTAGAATAATTTTAATATTACGTAATATTTCTTGCGGACAAAGTTAAAAGGTAGGAAATTGAAAGTATGGAAGCAGTTTTTCACTAGATTGGTAATGGTGTACTTTTCCTCTATGCATCATGTAGACAATATTTCTATACGCCATCATACCACAAATCTTTAGTAAGAAAGCGACATCTATGAGTAATTAAATAAATAAACCATGGTGCAGGAAATTTAATTTATAAGATGTTATACCACATTATTATTCGAAATAATTAACTTTTAGTTTAATTATATATTTGAGATGAATATTTATATTTCACAATAAGATAGAGAGCGCAAAGAACATTATATCGATATGGTAGTGACCACCATGCTGCATTTAGACATGTATACAGATAATGCGTAGGTAATTAATAATATTCTACCGGAAAAAAAAGGATTGCAGTTATATCTAACTCAAAATTATTTAAATTGGTAAGTATTTCTATACCTGACCCTTTAAATAAATTATGAGGCCTCTACATTTTTAAGGATTTAAAATAGATGGCGTTATTGTGTATTAATCGTATCGGTTGCAGTTGTAACTACCTTCATATTCAAGCCTTACTAACAGTATGTGTTAGGTCTTCACTAACACGCTCCATACAGTTTCACTGACGCGTAACACATAAACCCTAATGAACAATCCACTCAAGCCTTCATTAACCTGTTTGCTTTGCAGAAACCATCCATCAGGCATTTATAAAAGGTCGCAGAGCTGGAGCCATTTTGTTAGATGTATTCAAAGTCTTCGAATAAGTATTGCGCAACGGTCTAATCTTTAAATGAAAATAGCTAGGTCTACCGGATGATCTAATTTCCCTAATTCACACATACTTGAAAGATAGATCCTCCTAAGTAAAGATCGGCTATGCAAGTCTCCTCTCAGAAACCAATCTATGCAGGAGTCTCGCAAGGTACTCCACTAGCCCCAGCCCTGTTCAACATGTACATGGCTGATTACTCACTTCCACATACAGCATTTTATGCAGATGATACCACCGGATACAGTATCGACGCTATCCGTGGCAGACTCCAAGTCCAACTCAACCTGGAGATTTCATGGTATAAGTTTTGGCGACTGCAGATTAACCCGATCAAAACTCATGCTACTGTTCTATCGCAAGAAGGAGTTCCGCTCATACCATCTCCAAATTGAAAATGTTTCTATCCCCTGACTCCCAAAGGTATCATACCTCGATCTCCAATTGGATCGCAGGTTTCAATGGTAAGCCCAAATTTAGCAGGCTACTTGCAAAGTCAATAGCATGTACAGTCTACTATTTCTATTCCTCTGCAGAAAAAGCAAACTCCCGATCCACCAGAAAGCTACTCTGTACAAAATGCCGGTCCATCCAGTCTGCCTCTGTGAAGCACAGGTGTGATACAGGTACGTCTCCGTGAGACAACTTGCACTACTTCAAGTTTATCAATCCAAAAAAGTACGCGTTATTCAATGTTCCATGGTTTGTGAGGAACGCGACTACCCATTGAATGAGGCATCCCGTTCGTGGAAATCTTCAGGAACATGCAACAAGGTGAGGTTCTCCCTAGGTAACTTACAACACGATAACAATCTGATTAAATCCCTACCTATCCATAAATCCCGGTAGTAAATCAAATACGAGAATCCCAGTCATAACTCAGGGTCTCTGTTGCCCGAAAAGCATAACTATCCAGAACCCGAAGCGCCATTAGCAAAAGACCATTTGGTTCTAGCTGGTCATCCTGAAAAAAGAAAAGAAAAGCAGTATGTTCACTTTTACCAGGTGTCATTTCGTCGAAGTGTGAAGAAAAATATCAGTAAATCGCTTTTTTGGGAAGTTTTTGTTTTTCACTTGAATTAAAAAAAAACTCAAACAGAAGGACTCAATCATCAAATGCTGCATAAGGCTTTTGGCAATCATGTTCCATCGACTTTACAATGTGAATACTGGTTTGAACGTTTCAAAAGTGGTGATTTGTGCATCAAACATAAAGAGCGTTCTGGAAAGGCAAAGAAATTACACGAGGTATCATCTCGATAAATAACCATCGATGGTGATCGCTATCGACTACGAATTGATTTATTGGAGCTAAACAACGTTATTCTTTACGATGGCAATGCTTGACTATATGTTACAATACCGTTGGAAAGACACTAGGAAATATAAAAATGGAAGATGTCGTAACCTACCTGCCGTATGCTCCAGACCTTGCTCATTTTGATTACTACTTGTTCCGGCATATGGCTTGTTATCTGTCTAAACAGCGCATCATTTCTTATGAAGAAACCAAAGAATGAGTCCATTCGTGAATAGCCTCAAAATATACATGGTTGTTTTGAGATAGAATTCAAGAAGTTCTTGAAAGATGGAAAAAAGTAGCAGTAGAATAAAATACATTGTACCTATTGTGCACAATTAGGCTTAAAATTAAAAGAAAATCTTTTAAAATTTTTGTTCCTAAGTCAGAATACAAGAGTAATTTTATAAAAAATATAGAGTGTAATCACCATAAAGTTATCCAGATTTGAAATTTGTTGTACAAATGGGCTTAAATTATAATATAAAATATATTTAGAGTTTTTTTTTGTAAATATAACTAGAATATTACAAAAAATCAGTACAAATAGTTGTTGAAGTGGTCACTAGAAATAATAAACCATTATCATTCATCATAGATCTCTCAGATACGTCACATAATACGGCTAATTATATTTCCATTATTGGTCGCATTATTTTTAGTTTCCACTCAGGATATTAGCTCGAATGAAATATGAATCTTCTCGCGAGAATTGTAATCGAGACCGATTTTATAGCCAATGTCATATTAAATGGTAAAACAAATAATCTCAGTCATTAATATATATATATATATATATATATATATATATATATATATATATATATATATATATTTGACACAAAAAATCATTTAAAAAAAATATATACATAATGATCGTTGTAACAGGTTAATTGAAAAGACCCCGACCTGACACATAGATGGCGCTACTAGAATTAAATCCATATGTTTTTTAGTTGGCTCTAACCTTCACAACATGCGTGTATAAATTTGACAGCTGTCGGATCATTAGTTTGTGAATTATAGCATTTTGAGTGAAGCAACTTTTGTTATTGTGAAAAAAATGGATAAAAAGGAATTTCGCGTGTTATATAAATAATATTGATATATAAATAATAAATATAAAATATTGATTTTTGAAGGGAAAAAATACAGTTGAAGCAAAGACTTGGCTTGATGCCGAGTTTCCTAACACCGCCTCAGGAAAATCAACCATCAAGAATTGGTATGCTAAGTTTAGACGTGGTGAAATGAGCACCGAAGACGGTGAACACAGTGGACGCCCAAAAGAGGTTGTTATCGACGAAAATATTTAAAAAATCTAACACTCTAAATTCAGAAGATATCAACTGAACGTGTAGATCTTATCGTTCACGAATATTTGGGTATGAGAAAGCTCTGTGCAAAGTGGGTGCCGCGCGAGCTCTCTTTTGACCAAAAACAACGACGAGTTGATGATTCGGATCACTGTTTGAAGATGATCAAGCGAAATATATCCGAGGTTTTGCGTGGATATGTGACAATGAATGAAACGCGGCTCCATCATTTCACTCCGAAGTCCAATCAACAGAGATCTGAATGGACTGCACACGTTGAACTCACTCCAAAGCAAAGCTTGTAAATGGAAGGACCATCAACAGCGACTATTACATAGCCTTATTGGACCGTTTGAAGGACGAAATCGCCGAAAAACGGCCGCATTTGAAGAAAGAGAAAATGCTGCTTCATCAAGACAATGCACCATGTCAAGTCAGTGAAAACGATGGCAAAAACCCATGAATTGGGCTTTGAATTGCTTCCCCATCCATCGTATTTTCGTGATCTGGTACCCCAGCGACTATTTTCTGTTCTCAGATCTCAAAAGAATGCTCGCTGTGAAGAAATTTTCGTCGAATGAGCTCAGCCGAAACTGAGGCATATTTTGAAGCAATGGACAAGTCGTACTGCAAAAATGGTATCGAAAAGTTGGAGGGTCGCTCTAATCAGTGATATATAATCACCCTTGTTGGGAATTATGTTGAATAAAATAATTTTTGTCAAAAAATGTGTTTTACTATGGTAGACCGGGGATTTTTCAATTGAAATATTAAGTTGCACCGAAAAACCTTATAGATAATTCTCACAAGCGAAAATGGACAAAGAGGTGTTTCACCGGTTACACCGGGAAAATGGCGATATTTTAGTTTCTGCTAGTCAACGCGTGATAAAAAATATATGTCTTTAACTATTTGTAAATAAAATAGTATTTTCCAAGTCGGTTGTTTTTTAATTTCAAAGTAAGGCGTTTATACATTATACAATTTTGTCTATAGCATCTTCGACTCAACAGAGTGGTTTGTGTTTAGTGTATGTAGTTTACATGTGAAGCGTAAACAGACAACGGCACTGATAATAATTAATTTCTGGCTCTATTAGCAGTTAGTTCAATGTATTAGTGAAGCACCATATATCCGTTAGTAGCAGAAATAAGGTATATTTTAATACATACATTTTCATAAGATTATAATCAATTTGTAATTTATCATTCGATGTGTGTGTACAAACCATTTAAATTTGATTTTTAATAATAAAAAAATTGAAAATTTGAATTGATAAATCCTTTAAACGAATCAGCCCCTTCAAAAATAATTGTTTTAATTCAAGACAATCTATAGGATGTTCAAAAATTGTACAACATCAGTACAATATAAAATATCTTTGCAAAAATAAAGAAGTTTGATTTAAGGTAGACCTTCCTTGATCAAGATCGGTTTAATAGAAGTTAAAATCATTTTACTACATACAGCCATCAATATTTTAATGGAAGCTTTGAGTTTTGTATATGTACAAAATGGCTTCCCCATTTGCTAAGATCATATTTTATTATATGTTATAAAGTTATCATCTCAACCCAATTAATAATTAGTTTCATGACCCTGGACGAGATTTAATCTTGCGTTTTTCATTCTGATAATCAGTCTAAATCATTAGTAGTTTAATTTAATTAAGAGGGTACTGGGAGATTTTTTAAAACCAATATTTATTTCTCTTATTATAAATTATATAAATATCACATTTATTTTTTTGTTTCAATTGCAAAATTCCAATTTCATTGGACATTCGAGGACTAAAGACATTCGAATTAGTGTAATTTGTAATATTTTTTAATTCTCAAGTCTGTCGAATAACTACTTTATTTATGTTCAAAACAAACAATTGGTTGTTTATATTTTTCTGTTAGTTTCAATTGAATTACGTAAAATAAAGTTTATTGTGAGTGATATGAGCACTAAAAGATTGATCAGAATATGTCGGATATGGAATTAAAGTTGTTTAGGTTATGTTACTTACGTTATTACGAAATGGATTTTGTTTGCTTATGTTTAATTATAATACTTAATAATTTTTCCATTATTTAAAAAAATCATAAAACCAAAATGAATGTTTAAATAAATAAGCTGATTGTAAAACATTTTTCAATATGTTTCTTAAAATGCTTGAAAGTCCTTTAACTTTAATGTAAACTAGACGGCCCATTTTCATGATATTACTGTATATGAAACATATTTTTCGTTTTATACGTATACTTCATATAAATATGTTATTCCGTGCTACGGGTATCGCTCTGTAATACGTTACGAATAAAATAGTCCGATTGAAAACGATCTACGTGAAACAGTTCCAAAAACTATATCGGCACATCATGGGAAATTGTTGGAAAAACACAAGATATGGTTATGGAAGATTGTCTAGGCAGAGAGAAATATCGTGCTTACAATATTACTATATACACAGATACATTTAGTTCTTAGTCATTTTGATGTTATATGTCTGGTTCTGATCAGCATGCAGGTACATATTCATCTGTTTTAAAAGCATCTACGGAGAAACGTACTCTAATTTTAAGTTTTCAAACCTCGCAATATAGTTTCTTTGAAAAATGTATGTTCTTTGTACTTGCTTCTAATTCTTTTTAAATATTCTAATGTTGGTTATGTAATTGCTGATTCAAATATTTAACTTGTAGCAATATTTTCGTTTTCTATAGGTTAAATGAAATGATTGTGATTGTACACGCGCTATGTATTTCAATTCAATTATCGATGTAGATTTTAATGAAAAACTATTAAAATTACATTTAGGAATTTCATCTTGGTTAAACAATAATATTCCACATTTGGGTCCAAAATCAATGATTTTTGGTTAGAAATGCCATAAATAAACCTAATTGCTCGAAAGCTAGACGTAAGAAATTAACAGGTCAACTGAAAAGTTCCCGGCCTACCATAGTAAAATAATTTTTTTTGGCAAAATTAGTTTTTTTTATTCAACATAATTCCCTTCAAGCGTTATACACTGATTATAGCGACCCTCCAACTTTCCGATACTATTTTTGTAGTACGATCTGTCTTTTGCTTCAACATAGACCTCAGTTTCGGCGATCACCTCTTCATTCGACGAAAATGTCTTCCTAGTTAGCATTCTTTTGAGATCTGAGAACAGGAAATAGTCGCTGGGGGCCAGATCTGGAGAATACGGTAGATCAGGAAGCAATTCGAAGCCCAATTCATGGATTTTTGCCATCGTTTTCACTGACTTGTGACACGGTGTATTGTCTTGGTGAAGCATCACTTTCTTTGTCTTCAAATGCGGCCGTTTTTCCGCGATTTCGCCCTTCAAACGGCCCAATAACGCTATGTAATAGTCGCTGTTGATGGTCTTTCCTTTTTAAGGTAGCCAATGAAAATTATTCCATGCGCATACCAAATTACAGACGAAGACGAATTTTTTTTTGGACAAAAGTGAGCTGGCGCGGCGCCCACTTTGCACAGAGCTTTCTCATACCCAAATATTCGTGAATAATATGATGTACATATTCAGTTGATATCTTTAGAGTGTCTGATATTTCGTTCAATTTCAATTTACGGTCATTAAAAATCATTTTGTGGATTTTTTTTATGTTTTTGTCGGTAACAACCTCTTTTGGGCGTCCACTGCGTTCACCGTCTTCGGTGCTCATTTCACCACGTCTAAATTTAGCATACCAATGCGTAACGGTTGATTTTCCTGGGGCAATATGCGGAAACTCGGCATCAAGCCAATTTTTTGCTTCAACTGTATTTTTTACCTTCAAAAAGCAATATTTTATCAACACGCGAAATTTTTTTATTAATTTTTTTCATAATAACAAATGTTGCTTCACTCAAAATATTATAATTCACAAAATAATGATCCGACAGGTGTCAAATTTATACACGCATCTTTTGAGGGTTAGGGCTAACTAAGAAACATATGGATTATCTATGTGTCAGGCCAGGGACTTTTCAGTTGACCTTTATAAGGGTTTCCTAAAGTTTATAATTGTTAACTTTAAAAACGGTTTCTCGGCTAGAGCCGAATCACTTGGAAAATAACCACTTGGAATATAACACTCATATTATAATTTGGCATTTAAATAAGGAGAATTTACCTTAAGTGCTACGAAAATAACGTCATAACCACAAATTTCCTTACAATTATACACAATAATAGAAAAGCAACAAATATAACTTTGAAGTTTTAAGAAAAAAAAAAAAGAAAAGGAATCTGAAAACTTTTGACCTAGGACCCCCTGGTTATTCTAAAGCGCAAAATATGAATATGGGTGTGTCCATTTAAGTTCCCATTCTATATTTCTACATTTTCTACCTAATTCCAGGACGACAAAATGATATATGGCTAGCGATATCCGTTAAAAAAACCACGCACCCTCTATAAACATAGTTTTTTTTTCGTTTCATATACAAGAACCTATTTTCATGTAATAATATTTTAAAATGCGATATTTAGAGGAAAAAATGATAAATACACCAATAAAAGATTTTATATCAATAAACTATAAACAATTGAAAACGTCGATCCATTTCTTTGCCAGTGTTTCATCAGTATTACGGCTAATTGACCTGTTCGCGTTGATGAATTGTTGTCAGAAGGAGGGTGGCTTAAAACGCGATCAATCCTCGCGCCCATCCAGCCAATCAAACGGACAACAAACTAGTTTTCGGAAAAGTGTTACGGCTCGCGATCGGACCGATCTCCCACGCAGCCGTTCTATCGTACATGCGTGCCAAAAAAGGCGGTAAAACAACTTGGACAGCGAATATATAAGGGTTGTCGTGTCGGGTGAATACACAATTCGTGCGGTATTCAACAGGTATACCGAGTAGTAGCATCAACACGGTGACTGTGACCAGAAATTGAACGGTTTAACTACACTACACCACAGTAAGTTTTACCTTTTGATTTTTTTCTCTAAGTTTCAACTGCTAGAAGGCAGAAAAAAAGTTTTAGCTAGTGTAATATGAATCATATTTTTGATATATTGTTTATCTTCAATCAAATAAAATAAATATGTTATTTTTAAAGTAAGTGATAAAATTTAAAAGCGCGATATTGCATTCACATTAGATTATTTTTTAGTTAATTTGAATTCCCAAATTATGAATAAGTCCTACTTAGCATATTGTGAATTACATTTTAACTCATATTCTCTAACACCTTATCAAATAATTATGTCCAAAACAAACACATATAAAGTGTGAAATATTACAAATTCTAAATAAATTAAAATAAATATTTCAAAAACTGAATTTCACTATAATAGTGGTGAAATTCTTTGAAGGAAAGGATGTGATGTCAGTTTTTCATTAAGAAAAAATGTATATGCAAACTTCGTGAACAATTAATATTTCATTTTATTGCTATTTATTTTTTTATAATTGTATATCTACAAATATCGACGTTTAATCCTTATTTCTTTAAATTTTTGTAGTTATTTTCGAACACTTTTAATATTCTATATTTGTTGGAGATAATTTTGATTGTAATTCATATTAATTATACAGTTTATTAAATAATAATTTATTTCCACATCATGTAAAATGTTATTAATTTACTTGATTTTTGCTTTTAATTTTTATTCTTTTCCCAAAAAAAAATTTATTAAAGCAATTTGAGCCATATTTTTTATTTCATTATTAATATTAAAAAACAGGCGATAAAAACTAACAATGAGTTAACTAAAAGTTAATATCACACTTAATTTTTTATGTCAGTTTCAATTCCCTTACCAGAAAATATATTCTAACCAGCATAACTTATTTTGATTGCATTACTAAATGTCAAATAGTAAAAATACTCATTTTTGTCCAAAACAATTACAAGTTATAGTGAGATATTTACTTTTTCCATAAATTTCAGTACCCATATCAGGAAACAAATTTAACTGTTATAACATAACATTTAACTGTTTCATTTCTCTTGCCAGATAGTAAGTCGTTTAAATAAATGCTTATATATATATATATATATATATATATATATATATATATATAAATTTTTAGTTAACTACATACATAAAATATTTTTCAATATATCTATAAAAATAATTCAAAAAATTAACCTTTACCATTTAACATATAGTAGTAGTTTGTCATAATATTTATGTATATGAATGTCATTTCTTTTATACATATATATTTTAAACGGTTAAATAATTGGTTAGCTTTTGACAACTTTTTCAGTGGAATCGATTAACTGTTTTAAAAAAGCTCTTGCTCATTACACTGTTTTAGTAAAAAATAGAAAAGCACGACTGTCATAATGTGGTTTATTATGAGTTCTTTCCTCTAGGCAAAACTATCAACAAGAAATATTATTTAAGCATTATGCCTCACTTGCGTGAAGTGATTCATCTCAAAGGGTCCGAATTACAAGCCAATAACGCTTGGGTTTTTCATCATGATAATGCGTCTTAATTATAACTAGTGTAATTTAAATAACGCTTTGAAGATGCTATTCATTTTAAGACCCGAAAATATTTATTTATGTTCAAAATAAATTATGTAAATATCACATTTATTTTAGTTTGTTTCAATTTCCAGATCGATAAAGAAATTCCAATTGGTTAATTTAAATTCTATGTTAATTTTCAAGTATGTCAAACAAATACTTATTTATGTTCAAAACAAATGATTGCTTGTTTACATATTTAATTTTTTTCTATTCCGTCAATTCCTTTTTCCTCTGCTTCAATCCCAAGATAGGGAAATAAATAGTAACTAGAGTAATTTCAATCGCATCATGATGAGGTATACATAAAATATGTTTTAGTATGTGTGATTTAAAGAGCAATTCATCTATGTTTATTTTTTTGATATATTTATTCGAATTTATTGGATGTCGAGTTTAAATTGAATTGTATATAAATAATAATATATCGAAATTGATTTTGTTTGATTATATCTGGTTATATTATCATATTTTCGTTATCAAATATCGACGTTTAACAGTCAGTCAACTGAAATCGTACACAACGTATTTATTTTTGAATAATTTGGATATGCCATGTTCGCTTAAGGTAATTTTTATTATTTTTATTAATTATTAATTTTGCTTAAGGTAATTTATATATATAATGTAATTTGATGTTTTTATGCTGTTTTTTCTGTGCCTCATTCTTGTTAGTAGATGATATTGTTTAACGTGAGCCATTATATTCAGCATTAATCCTACTGACTTACTGATTGAACTGATCTGCTTAAAGATCATGGCTGGAATTGTTGTTCCTTGGAAGTAAGCCAGTAAGGTAAGCCCAATATTTAAGGTCATATGCTAGTTACTGTTACTGCTACTATAACGGCTGTTCGAATTCTATTAGGGTATAGCTGTAAAGTTTAATAAATTAACCCACATTATCAAAATAAAGTGAGTGATAAAACTAAGAGTGAAATATTATTTTGCTACTTTAATAAGGGTATAATATTTGTTTTTAATTGTATAGATTACACATTATTCTACGTATTCAATTGCTTTTGATATTTTTTATGGTATTTATTCTTTATAATAAAACTAATACACCGAGGACTAGGTTATTCGATATTAAAAACGTTAGTAAATATAGTAAATTACCATTAGCTGGGACGAATATAAACACCACCATAAGAAACGTGAGACGCACGAGTCCATTAAATTATCCATAAATATTTAACGTGTTGGTGCAGAATAATGCAAGTTACGGATCTGACACGCGAACCCCATGCCATGAATCAATATGACGTAATTTCCCCTCACCAAACGCCCATAACGTTATGGTTTTATTTGGAGAACTACAGTGCGATAGATACCAAATTTCAAACGGTGCTTGGAAATGTATGAGCTTGATTTTATTCCATACGTATCCATTCAAATTCGATAACTCTCTCTGGTTCGCCATTTTTTTGGCTTTTTGACGTAACGTCGTTTTGTTCGTTAGCTGGCGAGGAAAAGTTTTTCAACGCGAAATCAACATATCCGAAAGTGGAGAAGTCGGTTTAAGTTGAGCTTAGAAAGTTGGTAAAAGAGGATAAAGATAAAAACCGAAAAAGCAGGCCATAAGATGCTGGAAGTGTTAAAATCGTTTCGAAGTAAACGCATTTTTAGCAGTTAAAGATTACAATAGATCCCCATCTCAATTAAAAAATATTTTTTTCATTTAATAAATCCTGACAATTATTTGGTATCATTAATCTTTTTACAAAAACAACTATTTCAGTATCAGTCAAAAGAAATATAATAACATTAAATTATTATCGTTTTGAACAAATTGCTGTAATAGATTCACTATAACATAATGTAATATGAAACGATATGAATAAGAAGCTCATAAGAATTTAACATAATTTTTTTGCGTATATATCACAAAATTGGTGAAATTGGGTCTGCGGTTATATACTATTCCTAACTTCTTAAGTAGTCTTTATGTAAAGTTTTCGCTTAATTGTAGGTTTTAGCACTTCTTCTGAATGTATCGTTTAGAATGCTGTTTCAAGTACATTTGGGTTTTCCTACAGTTCTTCTTCCTATTATCTTATATGTTACCTATCTAATTTTATTTGCATACAATAGTCCATATTTTTCAGATAGCCTCGACAATCTAGTTATTGTCTCTATAAACATGTTACATTGATGTTTCATACTTGTATGTAAAAGTTGTTATATTTTTTTTTTGGAAAGGTGGCTTTAATTCCACAGCTTCGGTTTGAAATAAAAGGATTGCATGTAATTTTCAAAAAAAAATATTTTCAAATATAAATAAATATCGCAAAAAAAATATTTTCAGTGTGTTGAAAATGTGGGAAGCGTTACATTTTATTATATATATATATATATATATATATATATATATATATATATATATATATATATATATATATATATTATTTCTATTTGAAGGAGGAGGTGGTTTTAAGGTATCTTGGATTTAATAATTGTTATTTGATTTCAATATGTTAGAACTTGTTCGGACTTTTTGAATGTGGTGATTTCGACATAGAAGGTCAAGAACGTTCCGGCCAATCAAAAAAAATTGAAGACGATTATTTGAGAGCATTCCTTGATAGAACCGTCAATAGGAATCTCCATCGATTATCAAATAGGTCGGAACATGAGCAAAGACACAATAATACTGTTCTTCCGCATGAAAATGCTTAACCACATGTTGCAAAGACGGTGAAAACATACTTGGACAAACTAAAATGGGATATGTTACTTATTAGCCGCCATATTCTCCAAACCTTGCTCTTTCAACTTACAACTTGTTCCGACATATGAATCATGACATGGGAGCTTCACTTTTTTGAAAATACCAAAAAGTTGGCCATTCCTGGATAGCGTTAAAATATACATCGTTCTTTGCAGATGGAATCCGTAAATTATCTGAAAGATGGGAAAAAGCAGAGTACATCAATGAAAAATACTTTGAATAAAATACACTGCATCGATTTTTCACAATAAAACTTCAATTTAAAAAAGTCCTTTAAAACTAATCGGGTAAAGCGCAATATAGTTTTCGGGAAGAAAATTTGATATTTTTAAGAAACAAGTGATATCCTAAATATGATGCAATTGATCGAATGAATATGTAGAAGCTATTATTGAGTACGAATCAATTAGAAATAATAATTTTAATTTTAACGTCGAAGACCTTAGTTCGAAACCCATGTTAAACGATTGTTTCAGTCCAGATTAAGTTTAGTTAGTACGTAGGAATATGTAATATATGACAATATTTTAGCAACATCACTACATAGTATAAAACAAAGTCGCCTTTTCTGTCCCTATATCCCTATGTGCGCTTAAATCTTTAAAACTACGCAACGGATTTTGATGCGGTTTTTTTCAATAGATAGAGTGATTCAAGAGGAAGGTTTATATGTATAATACATGCATAATATACTAAGGCAACATTGCTAATTTTAGAGGTTTCTAACGTGATGTCGTAAATTAACCTATTTTTTTAGGCTTATTTAGCAATTAGCAAAAACGCTGCCTAACCCTACGAGTTAGATCAAATTAATGTACTACAGTATTGTACACCATAAAAAGGTCTACAAAAAAGTCCGCGATGGTATATGTTTATCTTTTAGGGATAACCCACATTAACCATTTTTATTGTTTACTTTTTACGTGAGAAAATGGCTTATTTACGAAGCTATTTTAAGCAATACGGCATTAATCCTTATCGAATTAAGTACCTTAAATACAGTATGCAATTAATATAGATCAATATGGTTCCTTACAGCATGTAAATTAAACAAATATTTTCGGAGATATTACAAATTTAAAATTTGCGTTTAAAAATATGTAATGTAATAAAAATTGTATGAATTTAGATATTCCAAAGATAGCAGAAAATCTTCATAGTAAGTGTAGGGGAAGAGGAATTGTTTTACTCCAAATTTAATGCGTGCAGGCCAAGGGCAGTAATGAATGAACCAAAAATACTGGATCGATTTTAATCATGTTTTCATTGAGTGACATAGGCATATATATTTTATGCCCGTGCAAAGTCGGAGCGGGCCGCTAAGTTTTTATATACAGCGTTCATATTTTTTCTGTAATGTATTTAATTTAGTATCAGCATTGCACCCGTGCGAAGCCGGGGCGGGTCGCTAGTTGACAATATTAGCTTTGAATTAAATCCTTTTTTAATATCAATTTATATGGTTCAATATATTTCGTAAACTATATTTCTTATAAATATTTTTCTATTCAATTAGTCATATAAAATGTAATTGCTTTTCTGTGCTATTCTGTACTTAAACAAAAAGTAAAAAGAGAACGAGCCAGATCCTGACCATCTATATACCAATTTACATGGCAAAAATATCTGCACAACATCGCTTTTTCGTCATCCTCTGTTTTTCTTTATTTTTACGCTCAGGGTGGCCTCCAGAGTGTCCAATTATGCAGGACTTGAAGTGAATTCAACCCTCATATGTTATATTTCCTTCCTTACTGTTTTAAGATTTAATACACACTGAAGAACATGAGGTTAAAAATGCTTTTAAAATATGAGAATGGGTGGGTACAGTTAAAATAAAGCATACTTTACGTTTATTATTAACATCGAATTATAACACACTGGATTATTTTAAATGTATATTTATTTTTCTTCCCTCATTAGAGATTTATCAAACGATGAGATCAGAAAGAAATCTCATTTATTATAAATATCTAATTTTGGACATTATTTTTTAATTAGTGAAACGCTAAATACAATTCATCCCACTTTTCTTTGACACAATTAGAAAGGAATGGCCCACAAAAGGAAACAATGTTAAATATTTACTAAACAAATAATAAGCGTTATGATTTAATTATTAGGTTGACAGGAATGTAATTTCGGCTCTATAGTGTGGGACGAATAATTTTTTACAGACAGTTTTGGGCAATTGTGGCCTAAAAGTGACCGTTGTGAAAATTTAAGCCATTTATATTTTTTTTTGCGAGAAACCCATTTTTATCTTGAATTTTAGGTAAACACATAATTGTTGGATTCTAAATAAGCACAACAAAAGTGACTAATCTGGTACTATTATATACTATAAATCATATGGAACATTATTTGAACGTTTTAATTTCATTTGTAACAAAAAGTCAGTTGTATTATTTTTTATGACAAGATGCCTTGTCATAGGATATTAGTTCTTCGTGATTTTTTATAAAAAAAATTAATTAATTCCATTTAGCATTCACCTTATTCATTTGATTTAGTTCCGTGAGTCCTCTGTTTATTCTCTGAATTCAAAATTCGCTTTCAAGTTATCCTTTTATATCGATTTGGAACATTAAGCTTGAATCGAATGTCACTCCAGATATTGAGGTTAATCGGAAACTAAAACAAAATATCGCCATAAATGCATTGTATCCTAGGGTACTGATAAATAAACCGTTAGAATTATACGTTAGTTAAGTGGTTTAAAATAAAATAAGGTAACATATATATGAGGATGTCACGTCTTAATCATTATGAGGAAAGACAAGTTTTCATGTTTAATTCTCGCTCCTGTCCATTTTGATTGCAGCAAAGATTTAAAATAATTTCATTTAATATATAGGTTTGTAAATTAGTTTTAAATTATTTTTTAATTAATATTTTTGGGAAAAATGAGTACATCATAAAATATATTCATATTTAAGAATTGTCCATCGATAGCCGCTACTTTTTCCCAACTTTCGACAATTTTCAGATGTCATTTCGGAAGAACTTGTATTTTATGAGGCTATCCATGTATTTTATGGTATCTATACAGGGGCAGTGCTGGTCAGACAGGTCACAACTCATATGTTAGAGCAAGCAGTAATCAGAGGAATCAAGGTTTGGATAATACGGCCTGTCACATCATTATATTTTTTTTGTGCAACATGTGGTCAAACGTTGTCATGCTTAGGAATAACATTAATGGGTTTTTGTTGTATTCAGGTTATTCTTCATGCAGTACTCGGCTCACCATTATATTATTTATAGTCTATAGATATCCTCATTGATGGTTGCACCGAGGAATGCCTCGTCGTCTCAATTTTTCTTTGGCTGTCCAGAACGTTCTTTGTCTTCGGTAACGAAATTACCACTTTTAAAACATCGAAATCAGTATTCACATATTGAAAGAGATAGAGCATGGCTTCCATAAGCTTCACACAGTATTCGATGTCCTGCAACTGCCTATTTCTTCCGATGCGATTTAATACACAGTATAGGTCATGTACGTGGTACGTATAGTTTGTTCAAAGTTATTTTGCACTTACGCCATTTCAATTTGTGACATCAAACCGTCGCGATGTTGCCGCATCAACTCTGAGTTTTAGTTCAGTTTAGCTTTGACATACAACAAAAGTCCAATCTAAATAAAATAATTGAACGAAAATGTTATCAAATATAATTTATTTTGACATTATAGTACATCTAAAAACTACAGTTTTTATACCGCCACAATAGTTTATAGGTTAGAGTTATAACCTCTTATCACTATTGTTTTCAAGAATTTTGAACGTCAGAACGTCATACGTCAGACAACCGGATAACTTTGACAGGCTCATTCGTTTGCGTGTTCGAATTATTCAGGCAGCATTGTGTCTCTTTTTAACTGGAGTAAAATGAGAAGAAAAATATTGTCTGATTCTGAAACGAATTTACAAATTAATCATCAAACATCTTGATGACGTATGTATGGAAAAACTTTGAATCGCCTATATAGTTTATAGACCAATAAAAAGTTTCGGTTTTTTTCATATACTATTATTTGTGGTTGTTTATTAATCGTATTTTATATATAAAAATATATTGATTAAAACATCTAGGAGTAGCGATGTGATTTGAGTGGTTAAATTGAATTAAGTATCATCAGCCATCGAGTATTATTAGAAACGTATGGTTAGGTTTTAAAAAGAGGTAATACATTTCTGGATTAAAAGGGAAACTTGCTGTCATTGATAAAATCAATTACATTCTATTATATACAAAAAGCTTTGAATTTAGGAGAAAAGAATGGCGGTAACATTATTTATACAACGTAGCAACCAACAAAAGAACATATTAAATAAAAAACGGAATAAACTAATATCAGCCCATCGTAAATACGTTCAACTGTTTACCCGTCGACTGGCACGTCTCGATCAGCGCCACCTACGATACGAACTAATAACGACAATAAGTGAATTTCTTTGCGGCCGGCTGGCATATACCGATCCGGGCGGTTGATAATGGTGGTGCGAATAAGGCGATCGTCATCTGTTCACCGCAAGACAAACGCAATTAAGGGGGACCGTAGCGCCGCCGAGCGGCGAAGATTCGAAAACAAATATTGTCGTGTCGAAATTAAGTTATGGGAGACGTGAGTCAGAAGTCAATTTAAGAGTTAGCCGGGCGCCACTCGATTAAGGAATGATTGATTTTGTTTGGGGCCCTAAACAGAAACATTTCGAGGGTTTTGTTGAGGGGCTTGCGATGATCGCAGGCCGATTTGGCGTGGGCAGTGGAACAGCAACACCTTAACAGAATTAATTAACTCGCTGACAGGTTGGGGAGGAAATGGTGGATGTTGTTTTTGAATTTTTTAACCTTGTCATTTCGAATAAAGTTGTCAAGAATAGATTTTTTAATACGTTTAAAATTAAGAGGTCGTGCCTTCTATCATGGGGTATTTTGCAAATTTTTATCCACTACAATGTTGAATTTCATAATCTTTTGGAGCTATTAGTTAGTTTTTGGAGTGTTTGGTCTCCTTTGCGTGGGTTTATATCAAGATGCTTTATTGCTTTTGACGAGCAGTTCATCTGACTACCACTGAAACTAATATTTAGAGTACTAAATATAATATATAACCATGGATACAAATATTTATTACAACACACCTATTACACAGTTAGAGTTACATGTACTTTTTTTGTTGTTTTTTGCATTTATTTGAGCTTTACTAGCTCAGCTCACATCGGTCAATCGGTGATATTTTCTTCCTCCGTTTCAATAATTTTTATTCCAAGTCTCATAACCTAAAAGCATGTTAATATATAACCAGGTAAACAGTATTCATCATATTGGACATTTTTATCTACATTCTCTTGGCTTCATCTATTTTCTTTTGTATGTATATCGACTGTGTAGAAGTAGATGTATATTTTAGTGATTTATTTATTAACAATTCTTTTATTGTAAACTCTAAGGAATCATTCGGGATGGTCTATATGTAAAAAAATAATTAATAATTTGACGAGTTGTTATATTCATTGGTCTTTAATATGATTCTACAAATTTCTCGTTTTATGTGATGATGCATATATACTGATTATATTCGGTGATAGAAATGTTGATGCTTCGTATAATTTTCTTAGACAGTCGTATAATCTCATAATTAATGACGAATGAAATTGTTTTCGAGGGTTTTGTTGAGGGGCTTGCGATGATCGCAGGCCGATTTGGCGTGGGCAGTGGAACAGCAACACCTTAGCAGAATTAAATAACTCTCTGACGGGTTGGGGAGAAAATGGTGGATGTTGTTTTTGAATTTTTTAACTTTGTCATTTCGAATGAAGTGATCAACAATAGGTTTTTTAATACGCTTAAAACTAAGAGGTCGTGCCTTCTATAATGGGGTATTTTGCAAATTTTTGTCCACTACAGTGTTAAATTTTATAATCTTTTAGAGCTACAAGTTAGTTTATGGAGTGTTTGGTCTCCTTTGCGTGGGTTTATATCATGATGCTTTATTGCTTTTGACGGGCAGTTGATCTGACTACCACTGAAACTGATAAACTATTACAAAATTACAGTTACATGTACTTTTTTTGTTGTTTTTTGCATTTATTTAAACTTTACTAGCTCAGCTCACATCGGTCAATCGGTGATAATTTCTTCCTCTGTTTCAATAATTTTTATTCCAAGTCTCATAACCTAAAAGCATATTAATATATAACCAGGTAAACAGTATTCATCATATTGGACATTTTTATTTTACACTCTCTTGGCTTCATCTATTTTCTTTTGTATGTATATCGACCGTGTAGAAGTAGATGTATATTTTAATGACTTATTTATTAACAACTCTTTTATTGTAAACTCTAAGGAATCATTCGGAACGGTCTATATATAAAAACATAATTAATAATTTGACGAGTTGTTATATTCATTGGCCTTTAATATGATTCTACAAATTTCTCGTTTTATATGATGATGCATATATACTGATTATATTCGGTGATAGAAATGTTGATGCTTCGTATAATTTTCTTAGACAGTCGTATAATCTCATAATTAATGACGAACGAAATTGTTTTCGATGACGAAAACAGATATATTAATTTAGATTTGTTTTGTTGGTAATTTAACTTTTTGTATATGTCACAAAATTATATTATTATTTTTGTATTGTTTGGGCTCGGCACCGACTTCAAAGTGTCAGTTGGTAATAGTTAAAATAATATTGTACATAGTTTTAGGTAGGTATTAAGCTAAATTGTGTGTATATAATGGAATATAAAATACGTTTACTAGATAGGTTAAATAAAATTTTGTTCATTTTTATTTAGTTATTACAACGATTATTAAGTACATTCAGGCTCCGGGGTCCGCTATCTAGCCTAGGAGATTTGACAAATGTTCTAACTAAACAACAACAAAAATTTATTGTCCCCGACGGGACTCGAACCCGCAGCCTCCGTTTGGGAACTAAACGCTTTAACTATTACATCATGAAAGCAATTGTCCACAATATTTCTACGAGGTCTTATATGATATAGTTAGCAATGAAAAAACAAACTGAATGGCTTTTGCACTGAACGATTTTCCGTCATGTCAACTCTGGTTCTCAAATATCTGATTATTTTAGATAAATTGATGGATAAATCGGCGAACATACATAAAAAAATATACAGAAACTCCTTCTTTTTCGAAGTCGGTTAAAAAAGAAGATCAAACTAACGCACAATAATTTTCACATTGTTTCTACATTAGTTTTTTCCAATTTGTTCAAACACTAGTGATTATACAATAAGATATCAAAGAATCAAGTGTCTTGGTGTTACGCTATGACCATCTATAAAATGCGAATACATCAATGCTCATTATATGAGTGAATTCTCTATATATAGAAAGGTCAGATTAGCTCCTCTTGTTCTAAAACAATTAGTCATCATTAATCAAAACTCTTTTAACTTTTCTAACTGTTTTCGGCTCCACAATATCGTATAATTTACTTTTAGCCCGCAAAGTTTTTCCCAACTAAAGATTAAAGCACAGCCACCGCCTACCAGATAACGATACGCTGTCAGAAAGAATATTTTAGCCAATGTTAACTCAACGTTAAACCATGAAATTAACTGTGAATCTTTCTACCAGAAAATTCCGATCATTGTCGTTCCAGGCAGTTTATGGAGATGGATATTTTGGTTTTAATATAATACCGTTAATATTGATTGAACAAGTTAGGATTTCTTTTTCAATAATATTATCGATATTGCGTAATATATACCAGGAGTGTCGCTAATCACTTTCAAGTTTTCGTAACAGACTTGTCTTGCTATAACTCTGCAATGTTATGATTTCATACATGTGTGTGTTATTTTATTCTATTGATATTATCCTGAAAACTACACCAGCTACGTTCTACCAGTTTTTGCGCAGTGCTCGGATTGAAGGCATCAATTATATTTGATAGAGATTTCGTTAATGGTTTCATCGAGTAATACCTTCAAATCCTCGTCTTCAAGATTTGTTTGGCTATTCTACGCTATTTGTCTTTGACGTCAAAATCACCACTCTTAAAATATCGAGCATGGTTTCCATAAGTTTCATACATCATTCGATACCCTTTTGTAGTCTATTTCTTCAATCTAAAGTAAAAAGTAGAACTTCCTGCAAGTGGCTGCCCGGTTGGTTATTCGTTATCAATTTCAGATATTTCAATGCACTGAAAAAATGTTTTGTTCACCCTTCGACGAAGTGACACATACTGAATAGTGAGGCTTTAAGATGAAGTTGGTTACAAATGTACTCAACGACATAATATAATACACTGTAACACCATTAATTGTCAAAACTACATAAGTTATATTCCACCAAAAAAACAGTGTTATATATTTATAATTTATTTAATAGGTCGAGACCCATTTATGTTTCATAAAAAAGCAGCTGAAAGTCATCGTTTACTGGTAGAAGTGGTGAGAATGCTCCCACCATAAGAATATAAAGATACTTTCGACAATTCAAATAAGGCGATTTCAACGTTAAAGCCAAAGAACGTACCAAAAGCCTGAAATTGCATGATTTATTTTATACTGAAACCTAGAGAAACCGTTCGATCGATACCGATAATAAATGATCCATGTGAAGTATTGATCGAAAAACGTCCAAAATATAGGATTTGGCACTGTAATGGCGAGTGGTCTCAAACTGTAAAATCAGTCAAAGCAGTATAAAAATTATTTGGATGGAAAAGTTCATCGTACCCTCCGTACTCTTCAGATCTGAGCTCCATCCGACCGCTACCTTAAAATTAGCCAGGTTAAAATATAGCTTGATTAATGGTTTAGCTCAAAGAAGGATCTGTACTCCTGGAATTGCTAACATTAATTGTCCTAGAGATGGATAAAATATATACAGAGTGTCTAAAATAAGTGCAAGTAACATTTAAACAGATATATTTAACAAAACCACAACATAACATGGACTTTTAGCAATGATATACAGACAGTTTCAAAGTGGCCTTCTCCCGCGGCAATATGCAGGTTTAAATGTGAATTGAAGTTTTTGGTAATGGCGCAGGTCTTCTGGTGGCAACTTTCGTGGAGTATAGGCCCTGACCTTTAAAATGAAATGTCGTAGTCTACCGGGTAGGGAGGTCATTCTGTCGACGTGGTGAAGTCCGGAAGAGAGTCGGCACCAACCTTCATTGCTTTTGCCTTATAGCCGGAGCGGAGTTGAAAAATCCAATTCGCATCGCCGTTTGCTGGTGAGCCCACGAAAGGACGGCAGATACAATATTGCAATGATACACTTCTTGATTGATTTTGACCCCTTGATGCACAAAACCAAGGAGATTTTGCTGACTGGCGCAAATTTCGACCCAGACCATGATGAACTACGGTTTTTGATGGTGCTCGACAATGGCCGACGTGCAAGGAACCTGAGCGGATCAGCTCCTGTCATTTTGGTGGCTGTGCGCTTGATCAACGGTGAACAGCTTCTCGTCCGTAAAGAGGATGCGCTCCCATCGCTGATGAGTGGCCCGACGTTTGAGTTGGTGACATCTTTCAAGTAGTACCCATTTGTTCTTATCTGTGAGGAGCTGAACTCTTTGGAGCTTGCACGTTTTGAGGTTGAGCTCCTTTTTGGCTATTTAATGAACGGACGATTTACTCATAACATCACATGGAATTTCTCAAATTTCGCTGCAGTAGCTTTTTGATGATCTTGCGGTTAGCAGAAGTGTTGGCGGTACACTCTCCACCACTTCCTGGATGCCGACCATCATGGCCAAATTCATTGAAAAGATCGATGGCTCGAGAAACGGATATGTAACATGGCAGCAGCGAACAATTTCATACTGTCATTTTGTCATTTTGCTTGGCGAAGCAGCTCCAAAATGGCAGTACGTTTGCTTTGCATCCAAAAAACATGACAAGATGAGTGCAGACAGTGGAAACTTAATACAATGGTACATAAATGCACGTAGAATTCGATGAAACAATATTAGTTTATTACGGTAGAATAAATTCCTGTTAGGATAAATAAAATGTTCATGCAGTTTTTTGGGACACCATGTAGAATTAAATGGTCAATACTTTGAATACATACAATCTTACTATTCATTGAAAATAACGGGTTTTCTTTAGTGACCTGGTATATTATGAAAGCGCAATACTCCTTAAACTTAAAGAACTATGCAAAATGGCACCTAAGACACTTTTCTTAATGAATCAACCCCCCCTACCTCTGCCCCTTATCGCAAATTTTTTAACAACGCAGATTGATATCTGCCGAACGTTCGTTCTTTGTTCCATTTTTCTCCTTCGTTAAAACATTAATTAATCCTGCTTCGAAATAATATAACACAATCATCGCGGATACGAAATGGATTTACATCTGAATTTTAAATAGTGTTTAATCCGAGGGGGGGCCGAAACAGTAGCGATTTCTTTTAATTATTCGCTTTTTTAGACACTTTGGCGAAGTCGCTTTTTAATTTAGCCAAGTTTTCGTTCTTTATTGCGAGGGAAAAGAAGGAATAAAATATCAGTTAATTAAAAAGGAAACCGTGGTTTTATTCGCAATTATGAGCAACAACATAAATGATTTGGTTGGTTATATCGGAGGTATGATGCGTACTTAATTAAAAACATTTCGGATATATGATTTTCAATTAGTTGTAGATAGGTGCAATGAAAATAAATATATTATAATTTTAGGAAAATGATTGCTTTACTTAATATACCTATAGAATGATTAGGGGAAATATGCACCGTTTTGTTCTATAACTTGTTGTCACTTTGAAGCTAATATTATTATGCCTCTTTCATGGAAGTGCTTCTATTGTAAAAAATCTGAGACAGTCGATTTATACAGTCATTTACACATCTCTTGAAGTGAACTTTTCACTAACAAAATCATCATTATTCAATCTATATATCTAGCCGGCGTTCGGTGAGAGAGTCTACTTCTCAACCAATATTTTGTTGTTGTCGCAGGACCTTCATTATTCTTCAATAAATCTTGCCACAGTTTGCAATCGGCCGCAGCTATTCTGGCCTCGATTAATGACAGTTACGATTTTTTAAATGGTTTTCCATGATCTTTATCCACGTCTTTTTCGTCCTCTACCTCCAAGATCGATTTCGCCACATTTCTGTGTCAGGAATTCGTTCCTATTTCATTCGAAAATTATGTCTAAACAATTGCAAACTGCGTTTCTGATTATGTTCCTCACTTTTGATTCTTGAATGCATGTTGAATTTATCTTAAGCATCTCACTTGGCCTCAGACCTCAGGCTTATAGACCTCACAACATAATATCCAAGTCTCTAAGCTATACAAAAGAATTCGCAAGATAAGCGTTTGAAAGAGACTGATTTTAAATTTTTTAAAAATATTTCTTTTTTTCCACATATTTTAGACAAGTGTTTCTTAATTTGTGTATGTGCATGGGAATCTGCAGTCTTATCTATGAACATTTTTAAATTAATAAATAATTGAATTAATACATCAAAAACAAATACAGAAAACATTAACTGGAATATTACAATTTTGTTACAAAAAAGCAGCAGCAATACATCGATACAGTATTTTTAATTTGTATATATCTTTTTCGGTGATAAATTAAAATATCCTAAATTTATTTCTGTGATTTTTTTTATTAAGGGGATTCTTGAAATTGTGCTCGCTATTCTAGAGGTCCGCGGACTAAATAATGTTAAGAAACGCTGTTTTAAAGAATTAAAAGCTGCCGCAGATTGATCGATTTGGTTTGTTACTTTAGGCGTAGATACTACTTAATTTCTCCTGTTTTACTGATCCCGAATACTTGAACTCCTATACATACTCTAACTGGATCCAGTCGAGAATTATAAAGCAGTTGTTAGTTGTCAATATTTTGTTTTTTTTTCTTTTTCCTGCTGTTCTAACTATATCACGAAAAATGCTAGGAATCTCAACATCTGTATCAGCAAATATTAAGGTTAAGGAGATTGTAGCAATTTATTATTGCCATGTTTGTTTTTAAAGATATTTCGCATAATTGCATCGACAACTATGTTAAGATGTAGTGGAGAAACAACATGCCTTATGGGAACACCGGTCCGTAAATGTTTATAAAATGAATTTGATAAATCATTTTGCAGTCGCGCATAGTTAATGGAACTACTGTAGAATGACTGAAGGACTCCGTTGACCAACAAAATGGGATGAAAATTATGGAGAGAAATTGAAAATAGTCGTTTGCTGTCAAGTCTGAGCTATAAAATTATATTGATGCGTAAAAACTTCCCAACTTCTGGAGGATCGCTATAGATATCTGTGGCCTGGCGTTGTTTTAATGAAAAGCAGACCCTATCCTATTTGGCTAAAGTTGGCTGCTTCTGGGCAATTGATTTCTTCCGACGGACCAATCTTTCCCAGTATATGTTCGAGTTAAGATTTTGGCCTTAGGAGAACAAAATATTACAGGTTCTCAGTATTGACTTACCCATTGTTTGCGTTGGTTCGCTAGAGCTAGAGTTCTATAATACCTTTTTTTCTGCACATCTCATTATTAAATGGAATTTAAATTTGAATATAAAAGCGGCTTATTCAATAAATGGCTTTTTGATACTTTTGAACACCATTTCTGATATGGCCAAATCTGGATATACTTTACTATCTTTAATATGAAACTTCTAAAGCTAGATGGCACAAAGAAGAATACCATATATTTTCTCAAGTCTTTTTATGTTTATTATAATTATATATATTTATTATAATTATGATTATTTGTCTTTTTATAATTATAAATAATCTCAAACAAAATAGAGGCTGTAGTCCTAGTGCCTTTAGTCAATAAATTCATGAAGTACCCAATGACTTTTTTTACTCCCGCATATCAAAATTAAATCACTTTATCTCATTAATCCGAATTTTGACACCTGAATAAGTTTTCGATACTTACGTTCTTATACGATACTTATGTAGTTTGCGTTCAATACGCGTATTTTGAAGTTATCTCAATAGGAGTGCAAAAAGAGGTACGCAAATTGGTTTAATTGATTGAAAATTACATTGGTGACTACGAAGAATGTTTTGGAAATACTGCTCATCGACATTTTAATTATTAATTTTTTTACAGTAACATATATTTGCTCGTGTTAGATCACTATTGATTTATTTTATAACCATTAGATGACAAAATAATTTTAAAATTATCTTACATTATCTATCTTATCCTCTAGTTTTCTAAATTACCAACTGCCACATAATAATCAACATATATAACATTAAATAATAAGTACACAGGCTTGCAAAAATCTAAGAGCCGTTTAGATAATCTGACGTATTCTTTATGTGACGTATTTTTCTTTTTCCCAGTGAAGTTGCCCTTTTCACTCGAGGGAAGAATTTGAAAGGTTTTTTGAAACCTCCAATTGTATTCTGATATTATTGAGAAGCTCCATTTTCCTCTTTAATATCCTAGTGATATCGTTTAATTGCTTCATCAGTCTTCAATCAATCACTCACATCAATTCAGGAAGATATGACAAACCCAGCTTGATGTTCGAATAACATGAGCAAAATTTTAAAATGGGCACACTCTTGGCAACCATGATCTTGAAATTTTAATTTTCAAGCAATTAGCTCCAAGTTTTTGTAGGTTTCTTTGAAGTGTACGCAATAACCTACAGGAATGGAATCCCGAAAACCTCCATTGTAAAGCAGAACTATTTTAAGATTTCTTGTTGATCAATCTATAAAAATAATACTGCGGAAAAAAAACTGCTAAATCCTGACGTTTTTGAATTTATCCTATATTATTTCCGCTTTCAGCCTACCAAAATACATATTACAAATTACTACAAAATACTCAAACGGAATTTTTTATTTCACACTCTCGTCGTGCAAATACATCCTCACAGGTAATTTTGATACCATTAATAATCCTATTTGATATTCCCAAAATTTATAATTACTAATAGTTTTTACCATTAATTCATGGCCATCCCTAATATGCTTATTTTATATTTTATATTAATTAATATGACCTGTATACAATTCTCACATGCAAATTAAAAGACTAATCGATCCTTTAACTCATTTTTAATGTTTTTTTTTTAATTTAGAACTTGATTTATGAACATGACCGTTTAATGGATATTATGAAGCTTATCTTATTGCTCTCGCTTCATTAAACTGTACTCTAATAAATGAGATGTTATTCCATAGAAAAACCACATCTTATCTGTTTAGTAATCGTTTGTCGAGCAAGAAGTATTTTTCAGGATATTATGATTATGGTCACGCTACAAGACCCTACTGCTTCAATTCACTTCGCTGTAATAGCGGCCCATTAAATATCACCCAGATGGTGATGATGACGACGGGAATTAAATAATTATTCGTGTTAATATAGGTTATTACTTAAGTTTGTATAGTTAAATATTATTAGTTTAGAAAGTTTATTATTATTAAATTATTTGACAATATTCTCACATATTTTTTGACCGAATTAATTGATGCTAACAAATATCATAAAATCGATAACAGCAAGGCTCATTTGATTAATTTTGGATTTAAAATATTTGTGGAAATCTTGGGAAGGTTTGTAATAATAATTACGAGGCTAATATAAGTCCTAGTAAGTGAGGCACTGCCATAAATGGGTTTTTGTCACAAGGGACATTTTTGATTTTTGAAAATTTAAAATGATTTTAACCACTTCTTGGCCAATATTCAAAAATATAATAGTGGTTTTCAAATAGCATCATTTGGCGCCACGCATATTGTACAGAATAATTTCATGTCCACTTTCAAGGTATTATATCATAAAATTTCTTGATAACATTCAAATGTGTATTAAGATATAAAATATTAGGATTATAAGAGATATAAATTAAGATATAAAAGATTAGATATAAATTAACAAAATCTTGGGTAGAGTTTTTGCCTTCGATATTATTAAATATTTATTATTTAAACCGCTTTCTGTGATTCTAATCCATATCTTTGTTGGCCCTTTGTTGATTTTATTACCTTTAATTAACTTGATTTTATTTAGGAAATATCGAATCTTTGGGTCTTTTTATTGACTATGAGTTGATGTGTTTCATTTTAATACGATCTAGGAACAAATAATCAGGCTTTGACGACTTATTTATAGTATTTGGAAAACCTCATACGTACAGATGTCAGACTCAGATTCCAATTTTGGTTGTAATATTTCACTTTCTATAGGCATAAACTCTTCGAAGCATTAGATCTTGCAGTTTGGCCAATTCAGTTTATAACCTAAGTGGTCGATAATAGCTTCTTCTCCTCTGTTGCTGATTTCATCAAATATTTGAAAGATTCAATAATTCTTCTTTCGGGATGCGCTTTATTCGTCTATTTTAAATGTGTTGGTCTTGTTCTCGCTAATTTTTGCTCAGTTAGAAAAGGTTGTTTATTCATACTGGACATCATGTCTTTTCACATAATTGTATACGTACACATATAAAACTATATTAAAATATCATGTCTTTTCTTGGCAAATATTAGCTCCAATTGTTAATCATTTCATACGTAGTTGATGAAATCATCGTAATGTGCCTAAAGGAACATGTTTTACATCTAAAACCTCCATATAAATATTTTCATATAAAAAAGTATACACGTTTTGTATATTTAGATATATAAAACAATTGGTTGTTCTCAAATGAATTGCTTTATAATGTGCAATTATTCATTGAAGAGCAGCGAGATCATTTTCCAGTAATACTTTGTCCAATTTAAATTATATCACTATCATGGATCAACAGAAATATATTTTCCAAAAGTTTATATAATTAATTCGGCACCTTGTATAGAATCATACATATCTATCAATTTTTATTGTAATTGGTTGTTCTTATGTTTTGTTATTGTTCAGTTTAATTTTCTTCTAGAGTTATACATCCTATTCAATGCCAACTTGATTTTTAAACTACTCCAGCTTGATAAGTTTTCGCATTTTTTTCTCTGTATAGTGTAAGTTTAGTAATAGAAGGTACTAAAACCGAATGAAATTGATACCGTAAATGTTTATCGACTTCAGTTGAACAAAACGAAGAATTCATTGTTGTAGAAAATACTAGCAATAGCAACTAATAGATGAAAAATGATCTTATCGCATGACAATGCTCGGCCACATGTTACACAGAGTTACAAGAGTTACACAGAGTTATGCAAGAGTTACACTGTTATATATCGAGTGGGAAGTTCTGCCGCATCTAGCATACTTGTCAGACACAACATTTTCTGATCACTACCTTTTCAGATAGATATAGCACGGCTATGTTAGTACATGATTTGAAAATGCTGAGGAAGCGCAGAAATAGATCGATGATTAGATCATTGCTGAACTAATAACGTTTTTTACACACGGTATTACCTTGTTGCCGGAGCGGTCGGAAAACGTTGGAGAAAATGGTGCAATTATATTGATTAATATCTATTGCACTAATTGTTCTCAAAATGCATTTTTTCCTGAAAAGATGATCCGCCCCTATGTAAATATTTAAGATATATTTATATATAATTTCATATATACTAGAAATGATTCTTTTGATAAAGGAAATTCAGACATTCTTTTAAGGTATTCTCTCATTCTAACGAAATTTGGAATCATCCGAGGGATCTCTTATTACTTCATATAACCAAAAAAATACAAACCTTTCTTCCGAATCGAATATACATGTCCCGGGGCAATGGGATATCCGCAACAATCGTATGAAAATAACATGATATATTCAGGTTAGTTGAGTTAACGGAATTTCAGTTTTCAGACGCAACTACAAATACAAACAAGTAAAAGGGTCCACGTGTAATTTTTATTTTGAATACGTTTCACTGAAAGTTGTCTTTTATAAATGTCGTATAAACATCCAATTGATTGCTTCGTGCTTTGTACTGCTAAAAAGAAATTGCGGGTTGGGTATTTGAATTCTTTCTATATATTGATATTTCTTATTTTATATTATTTTCGTTTGAAAATACATTTTCAGCTAGCTATCATTTATTAATATAATTAGTAGATATTAATATAATTCAGAGTTTTTGTTTGAAATTAACTGGACTTTTTGCCCTACCATCCATTTCATTGAAGTCTTCACAGTAATATTGGTACATATATAATATATATATATAATATTATATTCGATAGTGAAGCTTTAGTAGAACATAATCCTTCTTGAACACTTGTTTTGTCATACAATGCAACTTAGAATGTATCCTCTTTTATCCTTGTCACTTAGTGGTAATTTTTGTTGTTTAACCTGTTTGTTAATGCATTCTTCGAAACTAATAGTTTTCAATCAATTTTTTATCGGAATTAATTAAAGAACCTCAATAGTTCGCCAATCATATAATAAAGTTCGAATGACTTCATGCTGAATTCAATTTCAATTGATTGAGATAATAAAATTTGGCCAACGATTTCGTAATAATGAACACGAAGAGTACGTAGAGTGTGAATTTGAGTAAAGTTCCGATGGCCTATAACTCGGAAACTATAAGATATAATTCAATTTGGGAAACGAATTCGTAATTACCATGTCGAAAAGTAGGTTCGGCATTCTGATTGTTAATGTTAAAATGATATACACTATACCGACAATTATCCGGTTTTGTCCAGCCCATTTTAAATTAATTGAATCACAAGCGACCATATAAAGTGAGTAGGGTGATGAGTCAGTTTGAATTGTTTACATTTTTTGAGTTCAACTCTTGCGTAATGATAATAAAACTTGTTATATTTTTAATTATTAATTTTTTGTTTATAAAATTATATCTGGTATTATGGAGTGGAAAGTAAATTAGGTATGGCCATTCATATGACTGTATTTTACTGTGATTCTCCAGATATTTTTTCTAGAAATGCATGTTAGCACATTCATACTTTATTTCATCCACCATTCTTTATAACAATCACCATATTTTCTGTTATATTATTCAGTCAGATCTGCACAATGTTAAATATATTATTCGTTGATATTTCTATTTGAATTGGCGATTGATAATGAGTTGGTTAAATTAAACTGATTATTTTAAGAGGGTGGCCTTACGGGCCAATAACTCTTTTTTATCACGATATCACCTTTTCACCTAGAATTAGCTGTTTCTGTTTCATAAATTCAAGTCGTCCTCCCTACTCACCTGATTCAACTCCGTTGGAATTGTGGCTGGAATCTAAGTTCGGACAACTGCCTTGAGGTGACATTATTTTGAGTCTATAAACGGGAGTAAAATGGATTCGAGGGGCTTTACACCATTACAGATATCGAGGTCAATGACTGTTGTTAAAAGGAATGTAAATAATTTCGGAAAATTAAATACCCTGTTTGTATTTTATTTCATATTTGTACTATTATTTCATCAAATAAGTACGAAAAAGAAACTATACAAAAAAGAACTATGGTTCTATTTTGCATTATGTTCTCGCCAGCTTGTGTTTTAAAATATTGACGTTCCACAACTTACCTTATAATTTTAAAAATTGCGAATAGACATCGTCAAACGTTTAAACGATATGCGTTATCGATTAATGTCCAATTATATCCCGGCAAACTCACTCCTTTATACAGGTCTATCCCATCGTAGGGTGGGGGAGCATTACTTCCGATTCAGGCAACAATTAATTTCTACTTGGACGACGATCTAGCGAGGCCTGGGTGCCAAGTTCGTGCCGATTAAAGCATTATATTTATAATTCAGTATTATGTTGATGTGAACACCTCAAGTACTCTACATATCGTTGACGAAAGATTTACAAGGTCATATTTTTGGCAGCTTTTAGTAAAATTAATTTTTTAGTTATTCAGGTCCGAAAGAGTACTTTAAAGAGATACATTTATCTACCTTCATGTATTATTTTAATAGTGAGGCTAATCATGGGACGCTCCAAGTTTACGGGTTTTTGCTTCTTCTTTTTATGACAAGTGAACCTCTTGTCACTTAGACTTCTCTAGATATTAGCCTCAAAATCAGGATAATATAATCTGGAAGGTTTAATTAATCCTGTGATAGAGCAGGAATTGAAAATCTATAATATCCGTGGGTGACTAGATTGAATGCTAGATGAAATATTTATCAAATATTTGGAATTCATTGGAATATTTGGGTTCTGACATTTACTCCTATTTTCTTGCCAATTAGAAACAACCTCGTGTAACTTTCGTTACCAATCAAATCATAGTACTCACGCACGTATCGCAATATATTTGTATATTTTATCGTTTTTTTTTTGATATAATGACTTGATATCGAAATAAATATGATCGAATTGTTAAATTATCGATAAAATTTATACACCTTTTTATAGCAGAAATATGTTTTGTGCCCGAAATATTACTGGGTTCTGGAGTTGTGAGATCTATACGAACCTACATATGGAACACCTCAAGTCCTGTTACACATCGTTTGACGAACGTTTTACAACATCATATTCTTTATTTTTTAGTAGAACTAACCTTTTAGTTACTTTGGTCAAAAAGGGTATTTTAACTAGACAACTTTACCTGATTTATGAATTTGTTTAATAGTGGCGCTAATCATGGAATGCTCCAAGTTGTATTTGTTGCCGAAGCCTACCAAACATTTTCAGAAACTTATAGTGCCGCGAACCGATTATATCCCAATCTCCAGTTTTAGACAAATCAGTTAAACTATTGATTATGATGTCAATGACAAAAAATGTTCAAAAATGTATTTCAAGGTATATTGGACGAAAATAATCAAAGAGCTTTCAAAAAAACTTAGCAGTTGATCAATCAGTCCTTTAAATACATTTACGTGCGATGGAAAATATGCAAGATGGAAATTTCATTATTTGGTAGAGATAAAAAGATTTTTGTGGTTTTATACTAGTCCAAAATACTAATTCACATCTTCACCTAATTGGAATATGCATGACTATAAGTCTTCTTCTGCATATTTTCGTATCAGGAAGGTATATTAATTATGAGCTGCTAAATCCGAATGAGACTATTATTGCAGATATCTACTCACATTAATTGAGCATATTATACGTATTGTTGCAAGAAAAGTCAATAACTCGAAAAACGATTATTCTGCGATTCTTTCCTTTTTTCTTACATTATTTGTATTATATATATGTACTTATTTTCGCTGCTTTTTATCATCAGGTCGAACGTTCTCTGCCCTGTCATTTTAACATTCTGTGATTAGAAATAACAGAATCAATATATTCAGTATTAAAATAATAACAAATCTCTGCAAATTACAGAGTTTTTGTTACAAGTTTTCTACTACTTTTTCTACTAAGTTACTACTTTCAATTTCAGGTTTCAAAATATTCAATAATAGGATATATATGAATATATACATATTAATATAAAAATTTGAGTATTAAAAATTATAAATAATATTAGTCGCATTCTAAAATATCTATTTTTCGGTTGGCAGTTGATACATATTATCGTGATTATATTTAAAAAAAACTATATCACTTTATAATATATGGTAACAATATCACGAGTGTGGGTTAGATACTTATGATTCAACCCTTATACAACTAATCTTATGTGCCATACTAAAAATAGTAACATTTTAATTGCGTATTGTACCTATTTTATGATTTTATGTTCAATGTTAAATTAAATAATATGTTTCTTTATATCATTATTTCCGGGTATATATAAATTGATGCTAGATATCTACAGTTTTAACTATAAAATAGTGTAATTAAAACACAATAAAACAGATAAGCTTCCTCGACACGATGTATATAATCCTTATTTTATTGGGCATGTTTTAGTGTTGAATTCTAATTAGATTTTCAAAACTACTTACTCATTAAATACGAATTCCTTTCACTGCGGTACATACGTACATACTAGGTTACGGAATATTGAGATCATAAAGATATAACACAAGTATTACATTGGCTGAAAAATATTCACTATTTAATATCCCAGTAAGGAATAATATATATGAAATGGACGGATATTACTCTCGTAGAATAGAAATGCAACTAAAACTAAAACGACCGTATAACTTTAACAAAATGAGATAACGTCATAATGGACCCTATCTAGCAACTAAAGTAAAGAAAAAGAGAAATCTAACTTCTGTCTCATATAGCTCGACTAGTTTAGATTATATTCAGTAATTGAGTGTACAAGCATTTTGAAGTTTCATCAGAACTTTGTTGTATATAGTTTTTGTGATAGTTTCCATGGCAGATCGAGATATATATTAAAATGAGTGTTCAGTTCAGGTAATGTTATTATGGAAATAAGTTATTTTGTTAAATAACTGGATATTAAACACTTCAGTAAAAAGTAATAATGTTCTTGTTCAAAAATATTTGTGAATAATTTACTTTGATGAAAACTAATGTAGTGTATATAGATTTTAATTATGGAACGCTTAAAATTAAATTTTCGACATTCACTACCTTTGTTGGTTGATTCTGAAGTTGCTGTTGAATCCTTTAAAGAAAACTCTGACCGAGGCCTAATTTATTCAGCGATATAAAAGTGACAATTTCTATTCAAAATTGATCGAAAAATATTTAAAAAAATTCATTAACTGCAAGACTTATTGGTTGAAAACCCATTTCAAACTTTCAGATAGTTGATGAAGAGTCAGAACAAGTTTGCATGTGATGGGAAAAAATCATAAATTAATCTAGGAGAACAATCCATATCGGAAGTAGAATATATTTTTGGGTTACTCTAAAGCCATACTGTGCATATGGTGGAATCAGCAAGGTGTAGTGTATTAGGAGCCGCTAAAAGATGTTTTCCGATATCAGTTGAAAATATATTTAATAATGGGCAACAGACAGAGATTCATAGTCTTGCATGACAACGTTCGACCACCTGTTGCAAACTCATGTGTTCACCAGACATAGCTCTTTCTCAATACCAATTGCTCAGATGGATATATTATGACAAAGTTGTCGTGAATTGTTGCTTTCTCGACACGGTACTGCCATGTAGCTGAAAGTTAATGGAAACTATTTTTATTAATATATTGTATATTTTTAATAAATTATATTTAATTTAATTAATTTGTTGGCTTTTTAAGATCTTTGTTTCTTCGGTATTTCCTTTTTCCTTCAATTTTGTCTGGATAAGAGAAGATAATAGTTTTAGTATTAACAGATTGTTTTTTTTTCTTTTCCTTCTTCTCCTTTTTATGACAAATCAACGCATCGTCACTTAGATTTCTCAATATATTAGTCTCAAAATGAGGATAATATAATATGGAATGATTATTTAATCATATGGTGGAGCAGGAATTGATAAACTATAATATCTGGCCGTAAATAGATCGAATATCAGATGACTTATTTGGGTACTGACAATAGCTATTTTTTTGACAACCTCGTGCAACTTTTATTACCAACCAAATTATAATAATAACAAAACCATAGCTCTTACATGTATTTCAACATATTTGCAGATTTTATCGTTTTTCTTTGATATCCTGCCTGATATTAGGCTGTATGCATCTGGACTGGACCTACAGATTAACGTGGGCTCCGAACCACGATCCTTAGCATTAAGCCTACCGACTGGCAAATGACCAACTTTATAAATCATCCCAGAAGACATTCGGTCTTACCCAGCCTGGTTACTGGCGTGACTGGAATCATTTTCCTCGTCGGATTTTACACTCTTGCCTAGGACAATCACAAACATAAATTTACGACTATGCCCCAACAGGATTCGAACACGCGGCTATCGCAACAGTAGGAGGACCGTCCTATCGCCTTAACCACTGCATCACCAAGCCGGCATTTTTTAGTTACTTAGCAATTGGGTTTCAAACTCCAATAAATTTCGTACGAATAATTAACCCAAATATAACCTCATACAATTTCCGGTCAATAATCTAAGAAATCCGTTCTGTTTTAATGATTCACATCCCACTGCCCCGTCCCTCTGCCAATGAGACGGATTAGGGCTGGAGCGTACACTAAAACTGGACCAGTTTTCCATGCAAATGTCCCGGTGCGAGATCAAGTTTCTTAAGCTGGATCTGATGGTGTTTAAAACCAGACAGGTCGTCGTGCTTTTGCTGCGAATTTTAATCGGTCGGGCTTGTATACATCCAATTCGGATTAACCTTTAACAAGGGAAATGGTTTGGGTCATTTGCTAGCTTTGATTTTTTTACATTCAGTGCATTTGCATATTGGAGTGGCTAAAAGACATATAAAAATTAAAATTAATTTATTTTCAACTTTGTTTAAAGTTAATTTTTGATAAAACTAGCAAATAATAGTGTCCGCCATAGAAAAACTTCACATTCTAAATAATAAAATATTTTTAAAAAATTGAACCGACTTCAAAAAATAAAAAGGAAAAAAACGTTTCAAAATAAAATGTGTAAGTAATAATCGTTGTAAAAACCTTATTTAACCTATCTACTATACACGAATTTTATATTCTACTATATACACACAATTTAGCTTAATACCACATAAACCTATTAATATATTTATACAACATGATATTTATTTAAAATTATTGCAACATAATCGATACTACACTACTTGGCATAAGATTATTATATATAATGTTAATATAGTATCTTATTAATGATTTAATTATTTAGTATAGTAGATATCTTTTGAATTTAAAATAATCTTAAAACTAACAAAATATGCATTAATAGAGCAAACAATACTATTACAATAATTCATTGAACAAATAAATAAAGTTGTGGTAATAATTTTAAATTTATATATCTATATATGTAAAACGATATGATCTTCCTGCATTTGAATTATTTAAACTAACTTTTTCATCAATTTAATATAGAATTTAGTCATGAAGTATCATTACGAAGAACTGTTTATAAAGGATTTACCGGTTCCAATTATAGACGTAATTAGCTTAAGGACAAATTGATTTTGTGTACGAACTGATATAACAAGAATATCGTGTGACAATTTTCGTATAACATGACCTAATAGAATGTACATTATTAAAAGTAAAAGTCGAGTCATCATTGTAACCGTATATACATTATTATAGAACACTTACAATTCTTGAAAATGTTTGTTGTATAATTATGTCATCAGTTGGTGAAATAAAAAAACGCTTTTAACTTATTATTTGTATTATAACGGAAAATAACGGTAGAGCTATTACTAATAATAAGCCCCATATATTAAATACAAATTCCTTTATAGCGAAACCGTATATATGCCTAAGTGATATTGCCAGAAATTGTCGATATATGGGGGCATATATCTTATTTATATCCTACATTTAGTATATATTAATAGGGCCTGAAAGCAGCTACAAAAGGGCTCTATAAGCGATATCAAATAATAAACTGGATAAATAAATACGTTGGTATACTTCTTCCTCAATTTCCTGATGTATGTATATTATAGGTTGTACAATAAGTTTTGTGTAAATGGTGAATTGAGTATTGGAGCGATGATTACTTCATAAAAGCGAAGGAAAATTGTAGAAACTCTGTGTAGGCGCCTTTTTACAAAATGTTAATAATACAATGTTGGGGTTTCACGAAGCTTGATGTACAAAGTCCAATTGAATTGACTCAGAGCGACACAGAAATTCGAATTAGTCTTTTATTAAGGATTAAAGAATATTAAAAGAAACATGTTATCATAAAAATGTACAAACAAAAAATGTTATAAAATATAATTTATTTTACATTATAGTACATCCATGCATTTATTATTGAATTACTTAAACTGCAATCTATTATATATTCACAATAGTTTGTAGGTTAGGGTTGTGTTTTATTTATAATTGTCACTATACTACTTATGGGGTAGAGTTTTAGGCACTTTTTGTGTAATCGTCCCCCCTGGAGGCCTAATCTACCTAATGAACTATTGCTTATCCACATAAAGTATTTTACTTTCATTAGGGAACAAATTTACCTTTTTACGTTTAGTTCTCGTTTGTTTCATTGCTGTTTTCTTTTCAAGTAAATTTAATATGACTGTATTTCTCGTTAGATTCTTTTGTTACTACATGTGTACATCTTTCTTGGAAAATTAGATTTAAAGCTGCATTCTCTGTAATGCATTTTCCATATTTGCAAAATACTTAGTATTCATCTTCTCCTCAAACGTTCTAACCAAATACTCTTGTGGAGGACAAGAGTGACCAACGAGCTTAGTAATTAATAGAGCATCAAATTATTCTTCCATAATTTAAATATCTCCAGTCAACTGTCTTTTCGCTGGATTTATTTTATTTTGAGTCTTAAAAACAGCCAGTTGTCTGCTTTCGTTCTCAGCTAAATGTTGAAGAGTTACCACTTTTGTGTGAGAATATAGCAAGCATCAAATTCATTATCTCTTTGTTGGCAATTTATTATTAAATATAATAAGGTTTTTAAAGTTAGATCAGCGATCTTCGACAGTTAAATTACTTCTTGACTGGCTTGAATTTCCCCAGGATTCAGATTTATTCAAGTTGTCCATAATGCAGATATGCTTCCTTCCACCATTTTGAGTCACAGTAATATTGTTGGGATTCTTTATAGCATCTCTTAATTCTGTTATCTTCAGCTATGATAGAAATTACCTATTTCAAACTTCTGTCACACTAATGAGGGATACGCTTTTTCATGAAATACTTTTAGAAAGTAATAGTGATGCTGCTCCGTCATATCTCGATTAACAATGTCGATTTTGATGTCAATAACGCCCTGGAAAGCCATATAGATTCGAAGTCGATGAATTTTAAGACTCATTGATAGAGAACACTTGACTAATACGTTATATCACTAGATCCATAGGTAGGTGGTAGGTTCAGCAACCTCAAATATCTATCGCTATCCATTGAACAATAGCGAGTAACATATACAAATAATTTTTTTATTATTTTCTATTATAAAGGTCGACCACAGGCAACAAGAACCAATTATACTCATCAGACAACACATTCTGACTACCACTTACTCAGATCCATGCAGCACGCTTTGCTTAGTACATATTAGGCCTATTAGTATAACAAGAAGCGCTTTAATTTAACATTTATAGTCGTAATTGATGATTTGAAAAAACCTCAATTTACGATATAGATTAATTAATGCGATAATGACAGCATATGATAAACGACCGAAGAGAGTGAGCACTTTATTATATACCGCGTCATTTTATAACATAATTAAGTATTTTATTCGATTAATTGTATCGAAATGTGATCGTCCCTCAAAGGTTTCCTTTAAAATCGATTAGGCATATTTTTTTGGGGCGATTCGGTCGGGGTTTCGTCCGGGTTTTGTGTTGCGTAAAACGTTACAGAAAAGGAAACCTTAGGTGACGATCGCCGTTCTTGTTTGCGTTGTTTAGGACGTATATTTTATGGCGCGTTTTTCCTCACGATTTCCCTTCTCCCGGGTCGCATTATTATTTTTCCTATTCGTCCAAAAGGGAAGACTTATGAATCAGGTTGTTATGCTTATTATTGGGCTTTATTAAATTCGTCTTGGGAACAATATAACCGGTTCGTTCGGAATAAAAAGAAACCACAAACCGAGCCTTTTTTAAATTTTAAAGGAATTTATTTTCAACCATTATATTTTAAAAAATATATATTTTTGAAATAAGACGCGAAGCCCGACTTTGTTGTTCTATATACTGTTTAAGAAATGTAGTAGTTGATTGTTTGGCGTGGCTTTGATATTTCGGGATTTATTTTTTTTAATTATTTCTTAATATCTACGAGTTCATGAAGGTCATGAAGATTTAGAATTTATTAATTTATTAATTTTAATTTTTTTAAATTATTATTTATTACATATTTTTATTATTTTTTATTTTTATTTTGACATCTGTCAAAATATGAAAAAAAATGTTTATTCAGGGGAGATTTTCTATGCAAATTTACTTTTGAGATGCAGCTGTTGCTAGCAAAATCAGAAATAGATATGGCTCATATTATTAAAACAAAGATAATAATAGTGAAAGTAGTAGAAAAAGAAATAGGCAGACAAAAATATCTTCGACTAATCATAATTTTTGATAACAATTTTGTTTTTAAATATGGGAAAAAATAAAATAATTAAAGAAATACAATTTAGTCAAGAATTAAATATAAAATAAATATGATATGGTTTTGCTATGTTATTACTATCAAATTACATAAAACCTTAAATATTTTCAACAAGTGATCTTTATTTGGCTGGGAGGTTCAGTGAAATGTTAAGAGCAGCAAAATATTAAGTCACAAAATGAACTAAACTTTTGATATGTGGTACAATAACGTTCATTATTATTTGATTGGCTAAATGGTTCTTTTTAGTATTATGGAAAATTTTACATACGTTTTCGTGAGCATCTGAATAAATCAAATAATAAGATCAAAAATAATGTTTTTTTTTTTCATATTTTCAAATTTTAGCCTACTCAAAATATACAGTTAGATAAATTTTTTAAAATTTAAATTATTTTTAGAGATATAGTTATTTTAAAATAATATGATATCAAAACCGATTTGTAACTAACCCGAAACTTTAAGGAGTTTTTGGAAATTTGGAAAAATCTATTCTTTTGATTTGAATTCTCTTTTGAAGATAAAGCTATTTTAGTAACGCCTTATATCGTTGTCTTTTTAACTTTGTACGATAGTAGAACTTCTTTAAATTACATTTTTCCTTTTTTTCTTGTAGATTTGGTTTAATAGGGATATTATAGAATATAGGAATTATTCTGAAGTCTCTTACTTCATCAGCCTGTAGTTTCTTAGATATTCTCTTTAATTTTTAAAAATGTTTTCCCTTTTGCGTATTTCTAACCACCACCAGAGATTTAGTAAAGATTTATATAGAAAAGTCGTGTATGTTTGTTTCTTATTTTACTTAGAGAAAAAGCCTAAAATTCATCCCTCTAAGCAGTTATATCCCCTTAAATTTCTTGAGCCCATAAATATATAGAAAAACAGTTTAGGTTCCATATTCGCCAGTTCATTTTAAATATGAATAAATTTATAAATTTAAATATTCTTGAACAACATATTTATCGTGATTTAAGTCAGTAACTTCTATAAATTATCATTTGAATCCTTCTATCATCCATACCTAAAATTTATGGGACTATAACAATACTTAAAAGCCTCAAAATTAAAGGAAAATCTGATATTAATATTACATAAGTAATTCAAATATTAATAATATAAAAATATGTATAAATATAGCTTTGATAAAAAAGGTATATCATATTATTAACTTTATATAGAAGCCTTTGAATAATATTTTGGTGTAAAAATATTTGTTAGAATGACTATTCTAAGTTAAATTAAATTGTAAAATACTATTTTCTACAAATTAGTGAAATTTATATGTTTTTATTTATATATTTAACACGAAAGCGTATATTTGCTGCAAAGTTAATTAAGTTTACTTTGCTGTATTTGAATAATTCAGACCCCGCGTATAACTAGGACATAATTTGGATGTTGGCAGTTAAATTACCTATGTATAAAAATATCAAATAAGGTTAATATTATTTTAGAATAAGATTAATAGTTGCACTTTGCTAGCCAAAATCAATAAACTGGCATGATGTCACTTGATCGATTTACACCGACTAATTTAATAGACAGCGGAGTAATTAGTTGTGTAGAATTACGAGGTAGTGTTTCATTTTTGTCCTAATGCAATTGTCAAGCAAATATCAATCATCCTTCATATTAAACAATTATTGATGTTTCTATGTTGGACGAACAACTTTTAAAAATATTAGCAAAAGCAAAGTTCAAATACAATTTTTGTAATTTGATGATTTTCACGCAATACTTAAATTACAGTTAATAAGAAACATTGATACAAAACACAATTTTATTTTAAATATGTTGCAGGTATATTTTATAAATATTTTTGAATTGGTAAGAAGAGTTTCCAGAATATTTTTTATTAGTACGGTATATTTATAGGACAAGATACTTTTTCAGTATCGTGAGTTTCTTCATTTTCATGGGTGTGTCTTTTGAAGTTTGTTGGCAAATTTTATCAAGTTTTGAGACTTGTAGATATTTTAATTTACGATATTCGACTCTCCTTTTGAAGATCTAATTTGAAATAATGGTGTAATATGAAAATATCTTCTTTAGCCATCTCCATAGCAATATTTTTGAGCTCAATATCAGTTAAACAAGAGTTCATTTTTTATATAGAATCAATTATTAACTTTTGAAATATGGCACTTTCTCTGACTAAACATATTTAAGACAAGATATTCTTGGATGAATAGTAACAAGCTCTAAATATAGATATATATCGACATAAATATTCTAAGTCACAAATACAATAATAGCAAATAATTTTCCAGAAATTATCTAACGACAATTCTATTTATTCAATGATGATGATAAAAGTTCTTTATTTTTGGCACTCAAATTGACAATGTATGTTAATTTAATGGAATGGGAAGCGATAAGTTTTGCTCATATCGATGAAGATTTGAAATTTTTTGCATAATAAAAATTTTTTTTTTAGTTTAATAGCTGTGACTCTTCTTAATTTGAAAGTTTAAATGTTTTATTCTAGAGGCTTAGATGTTTTATTAGTAGTGTGCCAGCAGTAGTTCTGTCTTGATACGAATGCCTTAAATAATATTATAATGCACTTATTTATTCAACTATATAATTACGCATTTGAATGATGTCCTGTAGTAATTCCACTAAAATGGTGCTAACTTAAATATTTAAAAGATGATTTCATTGATAACTTGCAATAACTGTGTATTCATGCATTAAAAGATTCTACCGCAAAAGTTTAGTTTCTTATTTTTATTTTTAGTTTATGTTCCTTATTTTGTTGTGAAACTGTTTTAATAAATAAACTAAATAATAATAAACAATAGTGGGTTTAGAGGGATTAAAATAATTACAATTTGATTACTACATGTTTATTAGTATTAAGAACTATATCAACTATCAACAGCCATAGCAGGCTTGGGTTTGAATATCGAACAGGAACCATCATTTACATTTTTAACACTTTGCCAAAACTATGTATACAATGTCTTATTGTTTCTTTCTAACTTGAAAAGAAAAAGATAAAAATAAAATTGGAAATTTAAATCAGAAATCACACGAAAGGAAAGCAAACATATGTTATTTAAGACTATTTATAGCCAAAGATCTTGAATTGCTTGAGATCATAGAGACGATTTTTTTACTTGAGTAAACATCAAGTTTGGATGCTGTATTAAACAATATTGGATAAACAAGCTTTATTATAGTGGAATATAATAGAGTAATCTCAAAACAAAAACCTGCCGATTCCAAACAATAGAGAAATTAATGTTCTTAATTAAAAGTTTTAATACTTTGAGTTAATGTATACTAAATAGTTAGAACATATTTAGTAAATAGTTCTGAAGCACTGAACTATTATTAATTAGTTCGATTAGTTGGCTTAAAATTTTACCTACTTCTGTTTGTTGTAATTTAATTTCTGTGTAAAGTGGTAAGGAATCTAAAGACAAGTTGTTAAAATGGGAAATATATGTGATAAAAATAAAAATATATAAAAACCACGATCTTTAAGGAACAAAATACCGCATTAGATGAGTGCTAAAGAAACACAATATCAAATTTATAATCAATCCATACTCAATCAATTCATATCATACTAAGTGTAGCACCACAAGGTCTCCTGTGAATGTGGATAGATATACATAGCAGAAACCAGGGAGGCTGATAAATGCAGGGATAGAAGAACATCTGTAGTGTGTCACATACCCATCAAATTAGTTTTGGCTGAACAACTGGCTTGATGGATACTGGCAAAAACATTCAGTTCAAAAAAATCGAGGTTTGAGGAAAAAACACAAAACAATCCTAAGCATCTTTTGAATGTTCAGTAGGTCATGATAAAGGAGGATCCATGCCGGTTGATCACTCAGCTCTAACAATGCGGGGCTTCATTCCAGAAGCCAATAATTCAATCTACAATATTGTTCATTATAAATTTCTTCGATCTATTTAAATATTTTTGTCCAGTTATTCATTATAAGAAGTGAAATTAGAGACCAATAACTCTTGGTTATTTCAACATGATAACATACTTTCTGATCCTGAGCAACTTTCTCATAATTCATCTCTTATTCATCATCGTTCATATTATTCTATATTTAGAAATATAAATAATACCTTTTGCGTTAACTTTCTTTTTTATCATTTGGTTTATCTAAACCAGTTATTAATTTGTGTAACGTCAGTTTCGAACCAATATCTTCGGAATAAATTCTACAAATAGCATGTAAATTAAAATTAAGGTAGAATATTACAGTCATCATTGAAAGTACATTAATTTAAATAAATAGTAATAATTTTTAATAAAAGTTAATGACTAGAAGACATTCGATGTTGCTCAGCCTGGTTAAGTATATATAGAATATAAGAAAATTGTAAAATAATTCTAATTTGAAGCATTTATTTTGTATTTACAACAAAATTATGGTGTAAAAGTATACGTGCACTAATAATGTATACTAGTATAACATTTTATGTTTTTAATTATATTAAATGTTAGGATTTAGTCATAATAGATAAGCAATAAGTTAATATATAATGAAATGTCATTCCAATCATTGAAATGTATCGATAGTCGATATAAATAAGATTAAAATTGTTTCAGGACTAACCAGTATGCAGTTCTCCTCCGTAATGAGATTCTTCGCTGTTGTTCTATCTTTCATGATCCTCTTGGCCAGCGTATCACCTGCGCCATATTTCTCTGATAATGAAAGTAAGTATACCGTGTATGTTAAACGTTATTCAATATTCGTCATGCTCGTGAATTCAGCAACAAAAATCTTATTTCACATTTATGATAATAATACCATTTTTTTTTATTTTACTTGTGTAAATGTCTTCTGTAAATGTCAAGTCTCAAGCTTATATGTAACCAAAACCTTTTGGGACATTGAAATGAAAACACAAATTGCGAATTGGAAACAATGTTGGAGTTATTCTATTATATTAATATTATATAGAAAGAATTACATCAATATTTAGTGACGAATATTATAAGAAAGATGTTAAAATAAATAAATATCAATTCATTATTCTAGCGGCCAAAAAAGGTCTTTGGTCTGGAAGATATATCGGATTAATGAAACATGTTATTTTCAGTACCAAAAAAGTTTTTTTCCCTGAACATTTTTAGTGAATGTTATAGTGTGAAATAGTATATAGAATATTTTAGAGTGAAATATAGCGAATATTATAGAATGGTTTTCGATAATCTCAACTTAATTAAAATAAAACATCGAAGTAGAGTTGCATGAATATTAAAATTAATAAACAAAAAAATTAGGATAGGAAATTGCTCAAGAAATCGTACATAAAAGTATTTTTTCGCCAATTCAATATTTATACACAATTTCGTTAAGAACCCATCGTAATTTTTCATTGTTTTTCTGGGCAACACTTTAAAAAAACAATTACCTCTAAAACTTTTATCTCGTCCTGTGAAATGAATCATGTAACATATGTATAACAACGAAATATTCACGCTGTTGGTGCTTTTCACCGGTCAGCATTATCTGTAGTTTCGGCGTTGTAAAAATTTACATTTCCTACAGTTACTGTCACGACACTAATTGCAAAAAAGGCCAAGCAATTACCGAGCAAAATATAAATTCTCTTCTAATGTCACGCCAGTTGTTGTACGTAGTTGAATATCATTCGCGATGATAGGCAATTTATTAACGCAAAAATGGAACAGTTCGTAGTATAATTAGTCATCAGGACAATCGTGACACAAACAGGACAAATAACCAGAAAGAATGATGATTTGATATTAAATATTAATACAATTGATGAAATTTTTGTATCTAAGGGCACTTCTAAATTGAATATTTTTAGTTCTAGTAAGGTTTTACATTTATCTAGACTGAACCCTATTTCATAAGAAGAACGTATATCATAAAATGTTCAGATGGTTCGTGTAATACTATTCTGATAAATATAAAAAATACCAGTCTATTTTCTTTGTTATTGGAGTCTCCTTTTGACCAGCTAGGGTTTATCTGGACTGGATCTACTGCTTAAAGTTGGCTGTATTACCGATTTTGTGTTAATAGAGTCTTAAACATATATGTGTGTACTAGTGGTACACTAATTGCAAAAAGGTCAAGCAATTACCGAGCAAAATATAAATTCTCTACTAATGTCACGCCAGTTGTTAGTTAGTACAAAATCTAATGCTTAAACTTAAATTTCGGTTTGATGATTTAATCTTGTATTTGATAGTATAATAATAAAATTAATGAATTAACAGATACTAAATATTAGACGAATATATATACTATGTATGTTTAAATAAAAAATACAAATCTCAAATCTATTTGAATTTTGAGGTAAGTGAGTATCTTTTCTGGCTAATTTAAATCTTTTGAAGAAATCTGTAAAAAATATATAATTGTATATAGTAAAATTGAGTACAATTGAGAAAATTAAGAGTTTAAAAGGCGCCTGTTAAATTTTATTGTTTTATCTGCGCCATCCTTTATTATAATTCTTGCAAAGTTTTTTTAACTGCGTGGTTAATGGTCTCTATTTCCGAGTCTCTATATAGATTTCTATTTATGACAGCTCATACATGACATATGACAGAACCTATGATATACTATGTACCATATAATTGAAAGTCCTTTATGCTACTTTCAGTTATATCTATAATTATATGAACTTTGTCTATAGTTGAGTGTTCGTCCATGAAAATGATGATGTCCTGCAATTATGTTGTTATTTTCTATTACTAGCTTCAGTCTTTTAATGGCAATGCTATTTTATTTAGGATTGATTTTATCTTAATTTGTTTGGAAATACATTTAAAGGCATTTGTCCTATATTCCAGTCTTCTGTAGATCACTTTTTGCTCATTAATAAGCGCCTTCTGTAATTGGTCTATGTATATTTTTGGTTGCTTTCCAAAGCGAATGATCAGCTTTACTATTTAATTACTATTATTTGGCAGTTCACTTCGGTAGTTGCAAATATATTTATTTCTAATTATTTGCATTTTTCCTTTGTGTGACCGTACCGTCAGACATTGTTTAATCTAGTTTTGTCCTCTGCGAATTTTTATATAGTTTTTTTAAACAAATTTCACATCAGCTTCACAGTCAGCCAGCTGGTTCTACGTATATGAAACAAATCAGTTATATACATTGATTTATAGCACATTTGTATATATAGATATATTCCTGTGTCGTAGTTCCCGTTAGGAATAACGTCAAACTATGTAAATTTGTCAGACAAAGCATGACAGATTGTCCTCAATTCCAAAACTCAGTATCTGCATTTAATCATAATATGTTTAACTCTGAGTGTTGTATCACGCCTTTCGGAAGATCCTCTGGACTGAATGTCCCATTTTTAACTGGTTGATAAACATTTCCTTGATATATCCTATATGTATGATCGTTGGTCGTAAGTTCTTTAATTTTCCACAATTTGTCTCATCCAACAACTCCCGTCGTAGCTGATTGAATCTTCCATATAGATCCAAAGTATGAGTATGAGAGCTAGGTATTCACCACTATTCAATTCCTGCATCCTGAAATGTAGTCCACAAGCTCGTTACCCTTTTTGTCCATATGAAATGGCAGCTACAAGAACGATACAAATTTCTTCCTTAATGATTTTACTTTATCAATATTGAACTTAACTGACTTCAAATACGGAACTAGACTAAATCATCATAGGAGATCGAATACTATTTCAAAAGGACTCCACATTTACATGATGAACAAATCTTTGTTAATGACTCTTGTCAAGCTTTTGGTCTAGTTAATGTTGTCTATTTTTAAATCTCTATGTAGATTACCATTTTTAAGGCATCTTCTTCTTTAAGTCTCTGAAATATTAATTTTTTGATAATTTCTCAAATTGCTTGGACAACATCTTACTTAATATATAATTAAATATCTTGTGTCACATAAATGTATTCCTTAATGATTTTAGTTTATCAATAATGACCTCAACAAGAGGGTGTTTATGCTGTGTGGAACTGAAGTTGTTAAGGGAACCCATGGAATTTGTGGTAATTACATAAAATTTATATATAATAAATAAAACCTCATACCATAATAGGGACGATTGTCTGATTCGACAGTTTAAAAGTGATTATTACAATTCGGTTCCAAATGATGATCTTGATTAACAGTAAAAGATTGCAGATGATAATTATCAATCACAATAAATGGTTTTCAGCTTAGCTTTAAGACAGAAAGGAATATTGTACACGACAAAATAGACTAGAGAGAATAAACAATATATTTTTGAATTCTTACATGAAAATATTGTAGGTTCTATATTAATTTCAAATCAGTCTATTCCACATCATCTTTAAGATCCAAAATATTTAATAGAGAGAAAAGGAATTTCCTTTTTGCGATATGAACTATAAATGTGGCTAAACATTATTTCCAATTCAATTTAATTATTAAAATAAATTCTCTAAAATATCCCTACAATCTTGATACACTGAGTCAAACTTCATGCGCTTTACACACTTTTTTCATTACAATTTTTATTATATAAAATATTATAATTCTGAATACATAGCTACACAGAAATACACTTCATAATTTTAACTATACATATAATTAAAATGGGTAAAAAAATGGAAAAATAAATATACGTATATCACAAAAAACATCAGTAAGCTTTTAGGACTGAGTTTATATATCTGTTTATTTTAAAATATATTGCCACTCTCGATTCTTATTATTATAGTTTTTTACAACGATTATTCTGATTAACTTGTTTGCTTCTGTTGGGATTATTAAGATGTCTATCAGCGAATGGATCTATCACGCTTTTATCAGATAAGGAAATAATTATGTTTCGTAACACTCGAGATTTAAACAAGCTCACTTGTCAGATGCACGGCCATCTCTAGATATTGCATCTGACTTGTTCATTTCTTAAAATATTTAACGCCTTCTATAATACAGAGTATTGTTCTGGTATTGACTTGTTTTTCGTCAGTTCTATTTATAATCACGATGATCAAATTTGTAAAAATTAACAGGTTTAAATAGCAAAGTATTAGTTAATGTATTTAGTTTCGCAGGTTTTTATTATTGTACAATATAATCAGAAATGTTATTTTATTGAGTGTATGTAAAATTTATATGATTTTTGTTGAAAATGTTATTAAATATAACTGAATATATATACGTATAAGTATTTTCAATTGAACTTCATGTTCAATTAATTACTTTCTAAAAAACTTTGTTCATTAAAATTAAGTAAAATATAAATTTTTAACTTTCGAATTGGAGTTAAACTTTTTATTAAAATCAGCCGACGTTTCACATTAGTTACAGATTGAATCTTAAGGGAGGAATCAGAGGATCTGGTTATTTCTCATCTAGACCTGAATGTCATCGTTGTTGAGATAATTTTAGGGGTTATACATCGCAAACCCTCAATGTTTTACATAAAATTATCTGTGTGGAGCGGTTAACACTCCAATCTTTTTGAACTGAATGTTGTGACTTGTACTGAAAGGTCGGTCCATATGTCATACTACGTTAATGTTCTTTTATACATGTACTTACCATTCATCCAGTTTCTATACACACTTTTCAAGACTAACAGGGCCTATGTACACATCTTGCTTTACCTTTAGTTGATCCTTTTTAGTTTTGAAATTAAAGAGCACGTGAGGCATCTGCCTTGCTTGAATATGACTTTGGGGCTGAGTTGTGGAGGCTTAAGTACTTTAAGTAGTTTGTTAGGAAAACTTTTTCCGACTTATTTTCTTTTATTTCCTTTTTTTTTAATACATGAGTACTTCTTAGATCTTACAGTTTATTTATATTTTCGTATTATTTTAATTAAATACTCATTTTGCATGCGCAATATACTTTTTACTATTATAGTTTTATAGTTTTTACTAGTATATTGTATCAATTGATTCGCTCAGTTTTAGCAGCTCATATGTAAATTTTACAAACCATTTTTTGTTTTAGATTATCATAGTATATACGAAAAAGTCTTCTTTCGCATTTTTGTCTTTCGGGTTCAAATCATATATTGTCCGATTTATTTGTTTTCGAATCATTGGAGATTTGCAATTCAAGGAAAATATATGACTGAACAATATTTAATTATCTCTGAGTTGTCCGTCATTCACGTAAAAAAATGTTCTTACAAATAGAACATGTTCCCCATAAACTGCCACACAAATAAGAAAGCAATTAACAAGTTCTATTCATGAACTAAAAATACATTCCAAAAATTGTCCTTTTAGTTATAAAAGTTCACCGACTGTTTTTTACAATAATTGTGCACCTTTCTCTTATCCGAATTTAAATTTCTTTATAATCCTTTTATGATTCAATCATTTTAAGTTATTTCATCTCTCAAATAGTTGTTGCCTTTCCACATATTTATGTTTTTATGGGTTGGTTAATACATTATAAAAAAACGGTTATTTTCAATTTAGAATGGAAGTATTTCATGAAACAATTATACTTGCATACTTTTTCATATATAGAAATATCTTCTGCCAGTCTACTATCCATACAGTGTTATTGAACACATTACTATACTTTGCTGAAATATAAACCACATATTTTAAATTTAAACAAACTGTTTAAATACCATCAAACTGTCTGGAAATGTTGTATTGCAATTTATGGATTTGGGCTGAGCATTATAATAAAAATTGGTTTTACGATCAGAAATACGAAAGTTATTTTGTCACCCGACACTGCTTGACTACATGTTCCAAGAAATGATATTGGTTAGGCAGTAATGCAGTCGTCGGTCCATTTTTGCACTTTTTCAACATTTCGAAACTGTATGCCAGCGAGTTACGCTGCGTCAATGTAATAATCGAAGTTATTATGTTTTACTGATACCACCATATACACAGCAAGATATTTACTATCCTGGACAAACCCATGAGGTTTTTTTACTTGGAAGTGTAATAGATCCCCTTTCGATAACAATATGTCATAGATATTTTTCAGTTTTTTTACCTATCAATGAAAAACCGAAATGCTATTTTCAGTCACTTCGTGTGGTATATTTGCTCCCTAGTTAGCTCTTGTTTTGTTTGTGCCTGAGGACTTTTTTTTGTCTTACAAGTCGTTTTCTGTTATTGACACCACAATCAGCACTTTTAAACTAAATATTTGAGACTGAAACCGATAATTGGAATAAGACGGAACAATATAATCATAAATTTTTAAAAGAATATTAGCTTCGTAGCATTGAATAACTCAAGAATACGAAACGGAGAAATTTTATTTTCTGCAGAAAATTGCCAAAACCATCGAATTTAACAGTTATTTATTACTGAAATACTTCACAATTTTATCAAGAGGTTTCGCTGATCAAAATATATGTAAACACATTATAGAAAATCTCTTGAATTTAATTTAAGTCCTTAATCATATTTGAACTTATGATTGTAAAAGCTCGAGTAAACGAATTGGACATATTATTCGCCCTATTAGTAATAAACGTTAATCAAAGCTTTATATTTTTTTGTCTTACGTCAACTTTGATATTTTCATGCGCTTGAGTACAATTTTCTTTGACAGTGTCCTCGTGTCTTTTAGGTGTTTAAAATGTGAGGCGTCGCTTTTGTTGATGAATAAAAATGAAATTTGCATGCATGCGACTAGACTCCACGTCTGCTACGAAAGACTCGTTCAGTTTCTTGACTGGAATAATGCATTTCCGGGAATTGTCAGCTTATTTCTATCATGATGAAGGTTAAGGGAAAGGATATCGACCGGACAGGATGCACGTGTGTGTACGCGAACGTCGGACGAAAATGTGATATATAACTGTTCGAGATTCATATAATAAGTCAATATTCTGAAAATAGACCTTTTGAATTGAAGATTATTTTCGACATATATGTAGATTTTTAACGACCATAGATTCAGGGTGTATAATTTTGTTTATCGATGGATATTTAAATAATATTCAAAAGTCGTCGATAAATTATTAGGTTCTTGCATGTATTGTGATAACTTTTAAAAATAATTTATTCCGTATTCCTGGCAACATAGCGATACCATGTAGGAAGAACAAAGTTGGTTTGGAAGCATCATCAACATACCATTTCATCCATCATTTTGACACTTCTTGAGCATTTACCTTGCTGATATGCACCATATACACAGCAAAGTTTATATACTCTACTTTGATGTCGACTTTGATGGTTCCTCTAAAATAAACCATGATTTTTTGGACTTAGATTTACAGCAATAGCTCCACTTTCAAGCGCAATACGTTACAGAAAACTTTTTTGTCTGGCGAGCAAAGAAAGTTAATTCATCAACTGCTAGACTGTGTGAAATTTCTTTGAGATTTTCAACTGGGGTTTTATCCAACAAGTCTTGTAATTCATTGTCTTCCAACATCAAAATAATCACTTTTAAATCTTTGAAACTAAAACCCATTATTGGGATATTATGAAACGGCATCACTGTAAGTTTAAAAAAAAAGTTTAATAGGCTTCAATAAACGATATCTTCAAATAAAGTAATAAAAGTAACGTATGTTGATTGGCGCAGTGGTAAAGGCGACAGGAAGGTCCACCTACTGTTGCGATAGTCGGAGGTTAGAACCCTGCTGGGGCATGACCTCAAATTTATGTTTGCGATTGTCCTAGGTAAGAATGCAAAATCTGACAAGGAAAATAATGCCATGTCATGCCAGTAGCCCAGCTGGATAAGACCGGATGTCTTCTGGGATGATTTCTAAGTTGGTCACTCGGCAGTCGGTAGACTTAATCCCTAGGACTGTCTGAACACTAAAAGGAAACCGTTCTTCTAATTCTTGAAACTTCTGCTTCTAATTCTAATTTCTGAAAACTTCAATCTTCTAATTAAGCCACTACTATCTAGGAACTGGAGAACCTCAACATTGATGCGCCTCTGTTAATGTCTTTGTGTATAGTCTTTGATAACGTTATCAAATATTTCTATCTTCAAGTCCTCATGCAGATTTGTTACGAATGTACCATTAAGCATCAATAATATCTCGCACTACCTTGTTTTGGAATCTTTGTATGATATTTTTATTGCTTTTGCGGGTAATACCTTACAGTTGAACAACATAAGTCCACATTGAAACTATCTAGACTTGTTGCTAAAGCAAAAGCTTATTTTATATTGAGAGGGCTGAATATCTACTCAATGACCAGTAAGTCCTTCACATTTTTTCTTAACATGTAGCCTCCAACTAAGTTCAACACCGAAGGGCATGCCAAGATATTTGGCCGTATTTTCTTACGAGACTACTTACTGATTTACACATACTGATTTGTGCTTGATTCTTTTGTTGGTGGAATCAATATGCACTGATTTATTTTGCACCATTTTTTTGTCCAAAATTGTATTTCGGTAATAGCTGTTTGTAACATTCCTTTCGTGACAGTTGATTCAATACTATTATCTGCTACAGCTAGGATTTCAGTGTCATCTGAAAATATAGCAACAATATTTTCATTAAATATAGGCTCTAGTGTACAGAAGATAAAGGACTTATTTCAATACGTTTCTCTGTGAGATACCTGTATTTTATTCAAGTCAGATTAGACACGTATGTGATTGACTCTGAAGTATCAGTCAGTTAGATATAATTATGTTTTTAAATATTGGTCAGGGAGAAGCATCTAAGGCTTTAAACCCCCATTGAAAACTTGAGAAACATCTAAAAGTATTGCAGAATAGATATTATTTTCTTCTAGTGATTTTTATATGATACTGCTGAATGATCAGGTTTTATCATTTTCAATAGAAATATATCGAGTAATTTGAATATTGTCGGCAATAGTGATATTATAGCCACAGTTGTGTTACATATTGTAGTCTGAATGAATCATTTATTCATGATCTTAGTTTGTGATTTTCTTAGAAGCTCCTTTAATATTTCCTCGGTAATAAGGTCAAAACTAGGAGAGTTTTAGCGCTAATATCATTAAAAAATATTTTACATATTTTACATATTTTTAGTAATATATATAGCTGACCAGGTACATGCAAGCACCTAATAAAATTACACTATGGTTTTAATTGAATTATTAACTGTACCATTTGATCTCGTTTTGTACATACATACGATAACAGTTTTATTGGTTAAATATCAGTACTTAAATATAAAATAATATATTTTTCAAAAAGTAATTACTAAATATTACGTCACAATGTTGGTGGACTGATGATATCTTTATACGTTTTTATTCAAATAATGTACAATTCCAATTACTATCTGACCAACCCAAATATTTATTTTCCGTCTATCTGCTTCGTTAATAATTAGTCTCCACCTTTTCGGACTTTTCACAGTCGTGCGTTCCCCAAAAAACGACGTATTGAACAGAACTGGCACAGGCGTAAGTAACGTGCCACAGTCACGCAATCACCGAAAATAAACATCAACTTATCCATTTATGATGATTGATACAGATCGATAAAGACGGCCATGACACGTAACTAAGACGGTGTTGTTGATCCACAGGTAGTATCAGGGAGTTGGTCGAGATGCTGATGCAGAGAGAAAGGGAGAACAGCTTGGAAGATAGCCGCGTTGGATATCACCAAGTTTCGAGAAAGGCCGGACGCTCACCACAATTGCGTCTGAGGTTCGGAAAGAGAATGGATAATGCATACCCTGTGAGTACAACATATTTTATTACTCTCTAACGTTTTTCTCATAGTCCGGAGAATATTATTTACTTGTGATCTATAATTTATCATGTAAAGACTGGGTTCTGAACCAGTAAGCTATTGTTAGCAACACAATACATTATGAAGTGTATTTAGCCAGTTTGTGTTGCAAATAGTATTAAGTCTAATGAAATACAGTATCCATCTCATTATTTTGAGCCTCCAAATTGTAATTCTTGTGTAATTATATATGTATTTACTCATTTAGTCACTGAAGGAAGTTGATAATTTAACAACATATTGCCGATTGATATTTGTTATTTTTGGTTGAATAAATAAAACTGAAATAAGGAGAATTTCTTGAAATATTATATGAATAAGATTTTTCAAAATAACGACTGAATTGCAACTAGTCTGGTTCTCTACAATGGCCACTCTTTTCCTTCAGATGTCTTCGTATTAATTTATATATTTTCTTCGGGATAATTATCTTCAACATAAATTAACATTACTCCTTATTAAAAAAAATAAATGTATATTTATTCTTGCATATTGGTCGAATAACTTTATTTCGAATACGAACTTGGAATGTCCTTAAATGAAAATCATGGAGCCAAAATTTTAAACATCATTTACATTTTCTTATGTTATGATTTACATCATATATACTGATATACCACATGAATTGAATTGTTATAATTGTTATCAAACAGTTCTTTTGCTTACCGATTCCTTACCTCAAATAATTAAGCACTTTAGGATTGGAATTGATTTAACACATAGACTGAAAAGTCTCGGGCGTTACAGAGAAAACGCGGCTATTTTTTCCAAATTGGCTTTATTCATCAACGCAAGCCACACAGTCAGTCCAGCGACGCTCTAAGATTTCAATACCACTTTTGTAGAACGATTTATCTTTTGCCTCAAAATAGCCCTGTCACCAGTTGCTGTTCCCTCAGATGATGATCGTTTTGATTCCGGAGTGAAGTGATGAAGTGATGGATTCATGTTTGTCATCCATTATTTCGTATTATATATATTATATTATATAAATTTATATTATATATATATATATATATATATATATATATATATATATATATATATATATATATATATATATATATATATATATATATATATATATATATCAACCACTTTGAACAGAGCTTTCCCATAGTCAAGTGTGTATGCAATAGAAAACCAACACATTTTTTTGATATCTTTACGATGTTAGCCAAGTCACGAAACTTCACTTTTCTATCATTCAAACCTATTTTGTGATATATATCAAATACATTTTATTGTTTTTTCTGATGAAGTGGAGTCCTTATAACACTATTCAAGCAATTGCTTCACTTAAACGGTAGCAGTGTAAAATTAAAACACGAAATTGTTTTTGATCCATTGTTTTGAACGTAACAAAAGTAGTGTTACTTTTAATACAACAAATCACAAACTTAGGAGTCGAATATCATGAAATTTTAACATCTTTCTTGTTAAAAAGCGGCGAATGCAATTAAATAGCGCTATCTATGTGTTAGACCCAAGATCATGTGCTAATTGTTCAACAATCCTTTTATATTAAGTTCCACCAAATATACTTCTCAAATAGATTTTCATGCAGTACAAGAGTGCAAAAATTATTATGATCTCTAAATCAAGTAAAGCGTCCATCGATAAAGCACCATATCGACCAATATTATTGATACCAGTCATATCGAAATTTTTCGATAAGTTGATCTTAAAACGCCTCAAACTAATTATTGAAGATAAGCAACTCATTTCGTTCCACCAAATTGAATACGTGAATAAATACTGGACATATGATCAGGTACATATTATTACGGATATAATTGAAAATACTTTGGAAAAATAATTTATTCAGTTATATTCTTAGGCGTGGTCCAAGCTTAGAAATAACACGAGGGCCCCAAATATGTTACAAGTTGGGAAAGTTGTGAAATAAATTACCTAGCTAAAAGAACCTGAGTGATATTATTCATATTTTAAACGCATATATGCCATATATAGTCTTCTTGGACCAATATTGTTATACCTTATACCAGTGATATCTCTATATGTGAAGGAGTAGCATTGTTAATCTTTGTAGATGATACTGCACAATTCAGTACAAGTAACAACATTGAGACAACCGTAAATAGATTACAAACAGCTATCAATAACATTATTGAGTGTACTATGAAACAGCAAATAAAATTAAATACGAATCTACGAGGTCTACGAATGTGTATTTCACATACAACATAATAAATACACTGTAAAATATTCGGACATGGCACTGGGTGGTCTCAAGAGGAACGAACAAGCTCAAAAAATTGTAATGATTGCTCCACTCCAATAAATCGTTATTAAATAAAAAAAATGAAACCGGTATAGACCTACGTACACCTGCATAAGAAAGTTTTTTGCAGCATTATTAATGGCCCATGGATCTATCCAGAAAATCAAGTTATCAAATGTAATATACTAACACCATTAATAATACGGTATAAAATGTTGTCCAACAAAGTGTGGTGGTAAAACATTGATATATTGTGAAAATCGAAATAAATTTTGAAAATATTGATTTCACTATCAAGCAACTTTATCCCATCCACCGATTTACAGTACCAAGGTAATTTGATGCATTTATGGGGGATCTGAAAAATATATGTTATATAAATTACTAAAATTACTACTAGACAATATTAGCAGCAATACTAAGATTTTGTTACTAAACAGGCACAGGACAGAACAAGTTAGGTCATCATATATTTTGAGCGACGCAGTTAACTTTATTTGCAGAAGGCTTAACCCCTTGATTGCATGATGAAAAATTATATTTCACAATAAATGAGAATAAATATTTTTATATTTACTAAAGTCAAATTAATGTAATTAGTAATATCTATTGTATTAATAAATCAGCCATAATGATAGATACAGAGGTGGTGCTTTTTATAAAATAATCGGCCAATTATCGCTGTTTTTATTTTCTCCATTACCTCCTGACATTTCCTTCCTATTAGCCTAACAGTGGTGCCAAATCTTCCTAATTAACTTGGCAACCTAAGATTTCCATTTCCCCTACAATTCCTTCCATCATAAATACCACCTGAGGCTGGTAACGACGTTAGCAACCAGAACGCTGACCTTTATTATACTAATTTGTTTTCTCTTTCAGGTTTCGGCTTACCTGTCTGGACTTAACGATGCAACAACCGAAAACTAAACGTATCTACCAAAAGACTAAACGATAACTTTTGTCCGTATTCATTTCTGATTTACGTTAAATTCACTCACAAGGCGTGGTAAACCTTTTCAAGTTTTGTGCGTGTTACGCTTTTGTTTATTTGTACTGTATATCAAGGTATGCGTACCACGTTTTCGTATTTTAAGGGTTTAACGATATTTTTGCGGACTTTATCCTATAGTTTAAATGTAATGGACGCTAGATGATTTAATCTTGTAACTTAATTGAATATAGTTAGTAGTCAATTGTCAGATTTAATGTATAATAAAATGGAAATTCATCAAATAAACTAATTTTTTGTCATTATAACTGATCCTAGTTTGTTTTACAGAATATACCCCCATATTGAGATAAGTATATAAAAGGCGTGGAGTGTTTTTATATTAGCTATACTAGCAGACCCAACAGCTCTGTTCAAATGTTTCAGATCCGAATTTTTTATTAATAGGTTGCAATTGTTTGGACTGTTTCTATGAAAGTGTATGTAATCACAATTTGAAATATCAATTGTATGTGAGTATATCTAAATTATTCAAACTTAAAAGTGTTATAGAAACTTAAAACTATTTAATTAACAGCAAGAAAGAAAAATCTTATGTCATTTTTATAACAGGTATATTATGAACGAAAAATAAAATTCCTCTATTCATATAAACGTTTCGCCAAATACCGAATGATATGTAATCAAATTTATAAGCATTTTTAATATCCGTTTGAACACAGGTGGGGTGGTATCATTGCGGTGCATTGATGTTTGACCTGATAACAACAAAATTTTAATTTCTTTCGTAATATGTAGGCAGAAAGGTCATGATGTTTTTAAAATATGCTTGCCTATGACTCGGGGTACCTGCATATGATGATGTAGCAATATATGTCGTAGCGATATAGCTCATATCAGTTGTTTCATCTACGTTACGGATAATAGCAACACGCAATGTATGTACTCTTCAAAATGAAGCTTCACTTAATAGCTCTCTTTCAATTTTTATATTCAGATCAACAATATGTAGATTGTATTAATACAACAATATAAAGCAATTTAACATATTAAATAAATAAAAACGCAGATCAAAATAAATTAACGCAATAAATGGAAAAATATATAAAGCAATTTCTAAGCGTAGAAAATTTGGAGGGCGAGGTGGTCGGGTGACAATTCTAAAAGCGGACCTGAGCAACCAATTTTTAGTGACAAGGGTGAACTTAAAAATACAAATGAAATATACGAAGGATCGTTAAGGGTTATTAACAGCGTACTGATAGAAATGATAAACTATGTTAAGATTAAGTATGAAATGTGCACACGGTACGAAGGGTAGGTAACAGGCGACGTACCAACTTTTATTCTAACACTAACAGTAATGGACTTGCAATTAAATCAAAGGAAGAAGATGCACGAAATTCTTCCACTAAGTTTAGTAGGCCTATGTTAAAGCAAAAGTCTCAAATATATATAGGGGCAAAAATATTACTATCATGCATTCACTTCTCCATGAACGTGCAATGAGAACAAGGGAAAAAGTCAAAGGCTACATGATAGAAACGTTGCTATTAAGAGCCAGCAAAAACCACTTTCAGTGGCATTTATGTATGCTATAAATTATGAATAAATCTCTATATCAGTTACTTTTGTCACTTTGGCTTATAGAAGAGTTATAATTTATGCTTTCTAGTTGCAGCCACAAGATTATTATGGATAATTTATAGTAAATTAAAAATTATTGGAAGTATACGGAAAAACTAATAAATAATGACAGAGAGGAGAATAACTTGTATTCTAACTAATATGTAAAGATAAACGGATAAATAAATAAATGATTAGAGAATAATAAATAGAAAAAATAAGTAGAGATTAATATAAAGAATAATAAATAGAACATAATAAAGGGAGATTTAATAAATAATAAATGGTAATTAAAAATAGAAAACTGGAATACTCTGTGAACAAATTCACCATTTGATGAAACTTAGTTGGGTAGCACAAAACACAATAAGATAATAAAAACACAACAAAATAAAATTGTAGTGACTAAGCATCGCGTGTTCACAAATGAACTCTTATGAAGTTCTAGCGTCTCTTGGACATGTATGGATGCATGGACATGCTCCATACTCTTGGAGTTATTACATCTTGCCAAGGAAAAAGGACCAAATATGTTTAATTGTTTGTACTGGTGGGTGTCTGCAAGGGTGGCAGATCCCGCAAAATAGAGGCGACAACCTTGCATGTTAGATTCTCATCGTTATATTTCTAGAGAACATAAATGTTTCAAACAGAAAGGTATATTAAAAATTATTAAATTACCCTTAACACATCTTCGACATTTTGCAGACACAGTAAGCTTTCTAGTAATCGATTCTGAACAATTTTTAAAGTAAGGTGCTAAAATAAGTAACTTTTACAAATATATCGATGAATTAGCTGGCGGCATAAGAGAATTAGTTGTACAAGAAAACAAAATTAAAATAACGTTATATTGTGCATGCTACTAGATTTCTTTGTTTAGTGTTTAAATAATATTCGTTTGCTCTTTTTCGAAATATTAATCGATTGCAAAACATCTGCATTGTATAAATATATTTTGATGGTCAGAAAAATAGCCGGTCACTACGTATTCTTCAGACGGTACTTTATTTTAAATAATAACGTAGTTGCCGTATATGGTTGTAATATTTTAGATACGGTGTTGAATAATTGGACGAATTGATTATGATCATGCAAAAACGTCCCTTGCTTGATGTGATTATATAGCCAACGTGTACTTTAATTTGTTGTTTATTTGTTTCCCCTCGTCGTTTATAAAGTAGATTTGAAAACATTTTGGATTGGATTGAAAACAAAATATCAACTTGATGACACATTTGGCCGTTAATCTAATGATTATTTATTAATATTATCTGCAAAGAGTTCTTCTGCCTTTATATTTAAACGACGGTTACAGGCTATATCTGCATTATATATACATCAACCAATGTTAATAAATAATCAAAAATGATATCAGTTCCAAGAAACCACAAGACTAGAATAGTCATATATAAGTCATCGGACAAATATTGCAAAGTCTATGAAGAAGGCAATTAAAAAAGTCTTCAACTTAATTAATACAGCATTTTAATTAAGTCATGTTCCGGGTTTTTATTTTAAATATTTATTTTAAGTATTAGAAAAACTCCTAAAAGGTTAAAAGGTAAAAGATTGAAAAGATCTAATATTTACACATTCAAAAAGCTTACGAAGAGAAAAAGTTTGCTCAATTATATTATTGGACGTAGCATAAGCCTTCAATAATGTCTGGTGTAAAGGGACTTATGCGTAAAACCTATAAAATGTTACAGTAGAAATATTTGAAACTCTTAAATAAACTCTTACATCTCTGGCAGCATGTTAAAGGTTAAGAAAGAAGAAGTTAAAAGCTTACTCAACTATGAAAGAACTAAAAGCAGGCTAAACAAGGCAGTATTTTGGGTCCTTTTCTTTATCCACGTTAGTCATGTGGCATACCACAAATAGAAAATGTTACTATTGCTTTATTTGCTGATGACACTATAATACTTGCTATTGAAGATAATAGAGAAGAAACAACAAGAAAACTGCAACACGTAAGTAATAATATAATTAAGTGAATTAAAATATGGAGAATAAAACTCAGTAGTAGTAAATCAGTGAATATTGAACAGTGACAACACTGAACTAGGAGTCAGGCTCAAGAGAACCAAACCGTGTGTTCCCATGTACCGGAAAGTCATGACCGGTTAAAAAAAGTATATAATTTCAGTTCGTCGTGGTAATAAGTACTCAGGAATTCCAATAGAATTTCTGTGAAATAATTACCTTTAATTTTAAGAACGACTCGATGCAAAGTCGTTGTTTTCACCTTTATTCATTAGAAGTATAAATGTTTCAATCCAATAAGCAGTCGATTTCTCATCTGGGCCGACAAACTTTGCTTTTTCCTCATGATTGATTACGATGGAAAAGGTCAGGTTGGGGTTATATCTAAAGTTCAAGAAATTATTATTATTCAGTCAGGGTGTTAAAAGTTAAGCAAGAAGTTAAAAGCTTACTCAACAATGAAAGATCTAAAAGCAGGTCTACATAAGGCAGTGTTAGATACTTTTCTCTATCCACGTTATTCATGTGGCATACCACAAATAGCAAATCTTACTATCGCTACATTTGCTGATCACACTGTAATACTTGCTACTGGAGATAATAGAAAGAGAAGAAACAACTAGAAAACTGCAACACGCAAGTAATAATATATATAAGTGAACTGCAATATGGAGAAAAAAAGTCAATAGTACTAAATCAGTGAATATTGAACAGTGACAACATTGGACTAGGACCGTGTGTACCAAGTGTACCGGAAAGTCATTTCCGGTTAAAAAAAGTATATAATTCTCAAGTAAGTGAGGAAATGTATTTATTATTCAAAGTATTGGCCGTTTTATTCTATAAATCTTGCCCATTTTTGGGGCAATGTATAGATACTATTCCAGAAAACTGTTTATCCTTGATCAAAACCATTCATGGAGCCATTTTCTAACTTTATTGAAATTGCTGAAGCGTGCGAGAAAAAAAGGTATATAGAGGACGGAGGGTGTGATAACATGTTTCATCCAGGTGCTTTCAACGCTTCTTTGATCGGTTGCGGTTTATGAGCCGGCGCATTATCGTGCTGTAAAATCACTTTACCGTGTCTTCGTACATGGTTCAAATTGATCATTTGTTGTCAGTAGTGATCACTATTAATTGTTTCATCAGGCTTTAATCACCCGTCACTAATCGATGCAAACATGACTTCCGATATTATCAATGTCCATTTCACAGCTGATTTTTTGATTTTCCATTTGCCTGTCACTCATTTGATGTGGAACCCATCTTTTGTATTTTCCCCATTGCTCGTAATTGGTCGCTAATAATTTTTTATGCCACATTAAACACTTTTGTCAATTGTTTTTGAGTTTAAATCTTCACATCCAAATCATCACTTTTGAATTTTCAAAATCATGCCTCACACGTTTTCAAGGTTAGGATATTGTTACCCTAAGTTTCTACTGGTAAACTACTAATTTCCGTAGCATCTTTCTTTTAATTAAATAAGAAAAGTTATGCATGCCGCAAATGCACGTTTTTGGGCACGAAACTTTACGTTTTAATAGAGGTAAGTCTATTACGGTGTTACTTTCGCAAAATATAATATATATATATATATATATATATATATATATATATATATATATATATATATATATATATATATATAGCTTTGAAGCTTAGTGTCAGTAGAATAAAATGGAATAAGCGTTAAATTACAACACTGCATATTTAAGTTTAGCGGTATATATTAGAAGAACCGGTAATGATTTTCTGTTAAACTTAGTATTTATGTAGTGAAGTGCACGGAATGGTAAAAACACCGACAAGTGCTACTAACTTTTATTTTAGTACAGATTATGTAAGGGCCAATGAGTCTTCCTAAATAAATGCTTCGTTTTAAGTTACTGCAGAAATTGTAATTTTTGTTAGCCGGTAACGACTAGTTATATTAGTAAAATTTAAACGATTTTTTTCATTAGGTACGTCAAATACACATAAAGAAAGTTTGTTTTCCGATATAGTTTGCGTATTCAAAGCCTGGCATGCGTATGACTTGATAGAAACTAAAGTACATATAGTCTATTCAAAGTTTTTTAGTAATGCGTCATGGATATCTGTGACGTCGAAACATTATAATGTTGCGGCATCAACTCTGAATTTTATTTCAGTTTGGCTTTGATATACAAGAACATTCCAATCTAAATAAAATAATTGAACAAAAATATTTTGAAATATAATTTATTTTAACATTATAGTACATGTAATACCTATATTATCGAAGGACTAAAAACTACAATTAAGAACATAGGTATAATAGTTTGTAGGTTACATTTGGTTTGTTTACATTAAACTCTAAATTGAGGTAGAGTTTCTAGGTGCGTTTTCTTATGTAGTGGTATCTCTCTGGAGACCTTAACCTAATCCACCTAATTAACAATTGTATATATGAGAAACGTATTTTACTTTCAATCGAGTGCATATTTACCTTTTTACGTTTAATTCTTATTTCCTTCGATGGTGTGTTTACTTGTCAAGTCATCTTGGTATCACTGTATATATTATTTCTTCTGCTACTATCTGTGTATACCATTTTTCATTAAATTAATCACTGAATTCTGTCTAATACAATTACCATATTTACAAAACAGTTAGTATTCATTCTCTTCTCATACATTCTAGCTAATGCTCATGTTTAATTTTGCACAATTACAATCATATCTGTGCACAAATCTTTCACGCCCTACAATACCATTTTCTACAGTTATATTCAATTAATTATGTGCATACCTTTAGTTGTTTCCACTCTCATCACTCTGTCTCGGGAATTTCCAGCATTGCACAGCATTATCACATATCCTGAAAGTTTCCTTCAGTTACTTTCACTTCTGTCTAAAACATGTTCACAATTCCACCATTTATCAATTACTTCCTTACTGTATGTCTTATCGAGTTGATCCAAACCGAAGCTGTTATGGTTGACAATGCTTCCTTCCACATATCCAAACAGTTTTTGATGGTATATGCTTCTCAACCAACAATATATCTGCAATTAATTATTAATAAATATAATGACCAACAAAACATAATCGAATGCTATTGTAACTTTTACCATTTTCCATCAATTTTTTTTGTCTTTACACTTTTTTGTTACTGTCTTGCCAAAAGTGCCACAATGAACCAGTTGGAGATATTCAAGTTTCATCAAGATACACAAATTCAAATAGTTTATCTTCCTTGGTCTTATTTTCTGTCTTTAAAAATTGAATTATTTTTATGGCAATGCACAGAAGTTTCATTAAACCTTTCCGAGGGTTATCTTTACGCCATTTAAACCTTATGCCCTGTGAGAGTGTATGCAAGGATGTCTTACATCCCTCAAAAAGCTGCATGTCCCTAATTCTTTTATGAATTCTTTCCAGGCAATTTACTCTAAAATTATTTTATTAAATTATGTTTATATCGATAAAATAGTTTGTGTACTTACTGTTCTTATACATTTCGTATATTTGGTCTCGAATAGAACCAATATTAAGATACCCACACTAATATTTTGCGCGGCAGCAACCCGCTAAAAAACATTTTCAGTAAAATTGTAGCGATTTATATTATTTAATATCATCAATAATTACCTCTCTAACGGAATTTATCGGCAAAAGGGGCCCTCCATTATCTCGTTGCTTTTCGAAATAACCTATTAAAGCCGCAATCAATTTGTGACCCTGAATATCTATTGTTTTCGGTATTTTGAAACAAAGTGATATAATATATTATGGAGCGATTTAAAATTTTTTAGAATAATCAAAGGGCTAAAATAATGTTTGCCAGTTTATAATCTGTAGTAATTATAACTAATATGTCAACCGGACGGCAACCAGTTGTCAGACGTATGCAAAATTCTTGAAAGCAATAGTGTTAAGAGGTTTTAACTCTTACCTCTAAATTATTGTGGCTATATAATTAACTGTAGTTTTTGTATATACTATAATGTTAAAATTAAATTATATTTCATGACATTTTTATTCAATTATTTATTTAGATTAGAATTTTTTTTTATGTCAAAGCCAAACTGAAGTTCAGTGACTCATAGTTGATGCGGTAACATTGCAATATTTCGACGTCACAAATATCCATGACGCATTACTAAAAAAACTTTGAATAGACTGTATATTATAATATAGGTATGTTTGGTCGCAATTAATATTTAGTAAAAAGATGACACAATATAAATTGATTCTAAGGAGGAACGAAGTCTTTAAAAAAAATTGTTGATTTTAGTAAACATTCATTTGCGACAAGACCCATTTAAGAAAAACAACAAAAATACGATATTTTATTAAAAATAAGTCAAATTAAAAAATAAAATAAATATAAATAACAAAACAAATCAGTGTAACCTACGTTTAGATATATTGGCGGGCTTAGGAGGTGGGATGGGTTTGGTATTTGGTTCGGGAGGTATTTTAGGAGGATGCTTCGGTATTTTCACGCCTTGTAGATCGAGAAGGGCCAATCGGACGTCCATGTCCACCAGTTCTTTGAGTTCGTCGTGGTAGTACGTACTCAGGAATTGCAATAAAATTTCTGTGAAATAATTATCTTTAATTTTAAGAAGGACTCGAAGCAAAGTCGATGTTCTCACCTTTATTCATTAGAAGTATAAATGCGTCGATCCAATAGGCAGCCGATTTCTCATCTGGGCCGACAAACTTTACTTTTTCCTCACGATCGATTACGATGGAAAAGGTCAGTTTGGGGTTATATCTAAAGTTCAAGAAATTATTATTATTTTTTAATTATCGTAACAATTCGTTCTGGTTTTCTTAGGATTTTTCGAATAAATTATACACTTTAAGTTTACTTGTTATATTTTTCGTATATAACTTGAAGTAAGTGTTCATAAACTCGAATCAGCTAAAATATACATGCCTTTGCTAACAAAATAAAGTTTTATTTATTAGGTTTTTAATAAGGACGGGTCAACGTCGAGATTGTGTTAAAAAAGCTAGATTAGCAACAGAGACATTAATTGAATTATTTTTTATTCGAAATGCCTTTGTATGTCATATATCAGAACTCGTAGAGAGAAAAAATCTAATACCAGTTTGGGTTTATTACGAAGAATTCAACAATTGACTAGGTCCACAGAATAACAAATGTTATTGAAAAAGCCTACGAAAGTAAAATAGTATGCTCAGCTGTAATTCTTAGCTGTAGCATAATATTTCGATAAGGTTTGAAATGAAGAGCTTGTTCATAAACTATATAAAATATTACCAAAATAACACACCGAACTACTAAAATCGTGCATTACAGCCAGAATGTTTAGAGTTAAACAAGAAGAGTTTACTCTACAATAAAAGAAGCTATAGCAAGTGTACCACAAGGAAGTGTATTGGGGCCAATGCTTTATCTACTCTACACTTGTGATATACCACAAATGGAGAATATTAGGGTGGCTACATTTGCTGATGATACTGCAATTATAGCTGGTGGAGACAATTTTGAATAAGCCGCACAAAAGTTACAACAGGCAAGTGACAATAAAAATAATTGGACGAAAGCTTTAAAACAACAATAAGACCGTATAAGCATCAATAACATTAAGTAATACTATTTTTCCATATAACAACAACGCTAAATGTCTCAGAATGAATATCGATGCAAAACTTCGCTGAAAAAAAGGAAAAAAACTGGAATTGAAATATAGGAAAATGTATTGGTTAATTGGAAGAAAATCACAATTATCAGTACATAATAAATTGCTATTATATAAGCACATACTGAAACCTACATGGACATACGGAGTTCAATTATGGGGATGTTCTGCAAAGAGTAACATAAACAAAATGAAAATTTTTCAGAACAAAGTCCAGAGAAGTTTTGTGGGCGCACCTAAATACTTCAGGATTGATTACCCTCATCGAGACCTTCAGATACCCCCAGTCAGTCAAGAAATCAAGAGAATTGCAAGGGGACATGAGGAATGACTCCATTCTCATGAGAATAATAAAGTATTTCAACTTTTGGATGCCACCAGAGCAGGAGCCAGACTCAAAAGAATCAAACCATCTGATCTTGTGAGTGAAAATTAATTTGAAATTCTTAAATATTCAGATGAGAAACCTAAATCCCAAAATTTACGTCTACATGTAACACAAGTATAGCCTATGCAAAACTTTTTTAGTAATACGTCGTGGATATTTGTGACGTCGAAACCTTAAACAATGTTGCCGCATCAACTCTGAGTTTTAATTCAGTTTGGCTTTGACATACAAAAAAATTCTAATCTAAATAAAATAATTGAACAAAAATGTTACCAAATATAATTTATTTTAACATTATACTATATCTAAAAACCACAGTTAATTATACAGCCACAATAATTTATAGGTAAGAGTTAAAATCTTTTATCACTATTGCTTTCAAGAATTTTACAAACATCTGACAGCTGGTCGCCGTCCGGTTGTCAGATGTACGCTAAATTATTCAAAATATTAGTTATAATTATTACCGGTTATAAATCGGCAAACATTATTTTAGCCCTTTATTTTGATAAATTTTAAGTCGCTCGCTATATATATATATATATATATATATATATATATATATATATATATATATATATATATATATATATATATATATATATATATATATACTTTGTTTGAAAATGCCGAGAATATATAGGTTATTTCAAAAAGGAACGAGATAACGGAAGCCCCCTTTTGCCGGTAAATAATACAAGTCCCTACAATTTTATTATGCTGCCGTGCTAAATATTGCTGGTACTGTGAATAACATCGCTTACAAGATGAGGAATAATATGTTAGATTCACCCAAGAAAATCCGTCTACATACAAAGTGGGTGACGAATCTTGACCATCTTGATATTGGCTCTATTCCAGACCAAATATACGAAATGTATAAGAACAGTAAGTACACACACTATTTTATCGATATAAACATATTTTAGTAAAATTATTTTAGAGAAAATTATCTCTCTGGAAAGTATAAAATAATTAGGGACATGCAGCCTTTTGAGGGATGTAAGATACCCTTTCATACACTCTTACAGGGTATAGTGTTTAAATGGTATAAAGATAATCCTCGGAGCGGTTTAATGAAACTTTCAGACATTACCTTAAAAATAATTCAATTAAAAGCATAAAATAATATAAGAAACTTGAATATTTCAAAATGGTTCATTGTGGCACTCTTGGCAAGAGAGTAACAAAAAAAGTGTAAAAACAATAAAAATTGATGGAAAAAGGTAAAAGTTACAATAGCATTCAAATGGGTTTTGTTGGTCATTATATTTATTAAAAGTTAATTCAGATATTTTGCTGGTTAAGAAGGATATTCCATCAAAAACTGTTTGGATATGTGGAAGGAAGCATTGCGAACCAAAACACCTTCGATTTGGATGAACTCGATAAGACATACAAAGGAAGTAATTGATAAATGGTGGAATCGTGTTTTAGACAGATTAGAAATTATCAGATTTGTTGAATTGAATTGGACAGTGAGTCGTAATGTGAGAGTGAGTGAAGGAAACTTTCAGGATATGTGATAATCCTGTGCAATGCTGGAAATTCTTGAGACAGAGTGATGAGAGTGGAAACAACTAAAGGTATGCACATGAATATAACTATAGAAAATTGTATTGTAGGACGTGAAAGATTTGTGTGCAGAGATATGATTGTAATTGTTCAAAATTAAACATAAACATTAGGTTAGAACGTATGAGGAGAGAATGAATACTAACTGTTTTATAGATATGGTAAATAGACATAATTCAGTGATTAATATTATGAAGAATAGTGTAGATACACAGATAGTAGCAGAAGAAACAAAATATACAGTGATACCAAGATGACTTGACAAGTAAACACATCAAGGGAAACAAGAACTAAACGTAAACAGGTAAATATGCTCTCGAATGAAAGTAAAATACGTTTCTCAGATATAAAATTGTTAATTAGGGTGGATTATGACTCCAGGGGAATACCATTACATAAAAAAACGCTCTTAGAAACTCTACCTCATGGATGGTGTGGAAAAGAGTAAATAACTGTAAATGACTGTAAATAAAACAAATCTAACCTACAACTATGTTATTCAACCTGTGTTCTTAATTGTTGTTTTAAGTTAAATATATATGTATATATATATATATATATATATATATATATATATATATATATATATATATATATATATATATATATATATTAGACGTACTACAATGTTAAAATAAATTATATTTGATAACATTATTGTTCAATTATTTTATTTAGTTTAGAATTTTCTTGTATGTCAAAGCCAAACTGAACTAAAACTCAGAGTTGATGCGGCAACATTGTAATGTTTCGACGTCACAAGTATCCACGACGCATTACTAAAAAACTTTGAATAGACTATAGAAAATATTTCTTTTGGGTTTATATATTTTTCCGTTATTTTGATCCATTCTTTCCAATCTATTATATTTTAATTTTAATAGGAATATAAAAAATTTTAGTACTACTATCGGTAAATAGACGGTCCGCAAATTTATTGAATCATTTAATAAAATTTGGAATGAAATAATGCAGATAATTATATGACCCAATTCTCATTAAGAATTTTGACCTTGTTCCTTATATTCACCAGATGGATTCATAAAATAATAATGCGATTATAACAAACAGAAAAGTATATAAAATAATAATATTTCCCATCAGTATTTTGATATGTAAAAATCCCTCAAATTTAGTTCAAAATTCTTTACTTGTTAATATTACCAATACAAAGATAACTCACAAATTGGAGTGCTGACAATTCTTTCCGATAACGAGGTGCGTGATATCTGAAATTTTTATAGGTTTCGCTTTATTCGCCTCTGAAGGGTCTCCTTCGGTCACTACCAAATCCTGCTCGTTCTTTGACAATTGAACGTGAATGACACCTGAAGTTTTCTGGAATACTCAGTATAAACATAAAATGCATTTTTAAACGACTGATTTAGGGCTGGCCGTCGAACAGATCGTCGATAGTTTCAACTTACCTTCTCAAGAACTTTTGGAAACTTGGAGCCTTGCTGTAGACAGCTGATTCTTTGCTGATAGATCCGTTTTTTGTTGTCAACGGCAAATGCTGCCTTTAACTCTTGTATACAGGGGTGGGTATTAATTAAGTGCAGTAGTTCTTCTTCTTTTCGTTTCTATAATTATATTAATATAATAATAATGAAAAGGAAAGTTTGAATGTTTGAATGAATGAAACAATATATCTATAGATTTCTAGCTTAGAATTGGTTCTTACTTTCTGCTACAGAAATTATCATAATTTGTTAAATTTGTCGAGGTGAGAATGGGCATCATAATAAATATTAATAAACTACTTCATTACAATTCTAGTTACGTGTTTACGGATTAAATATTATTTCTGCAAACAAATAATTTCAGTGAAAAACTGACGTTTGAAATAATATAATTTTAAATTCAATCAAGTTCCATTATGATTTAAAAATTATGCTAATATTATACACATTTAGTTTTTGTATATCAAATAGTTCCATAAGTTATACTTCACTAGGCTAAGGCTAATTGATACATGTTTAGTGAACAATATAATTTTGAGACGAAAGGGTCTTTTAAAAATTTCAATATTTCTGGCGATACTTATATATATATCTTTCCTGCTCATTTATTATAGTTAAAAAGAGACACAATGCTGTCTGATAAGTTCGAACATGTAACCGAACCAGCCTGTCAAAGTCGCCGGTTGTCAAACGTATGCAATATTCTTCAAAACAATTCCAAGAGATTATAAACCAGCAGATGTTTTTTTAATGCTTTGTTTGTTTTGATAAATTTCAAATCGTTGCTTAGTATTCGTATACTGTTAGGTAATATAGGATTTAAATGGTGTAAACATAAAAAAGAGGTCTACTGGAATTTTCAGACATTGATTTTAAAATAATGTAATTTATAAAAACAAATAAAATCAAGGACAACTTTTCTTCAATTTGTGTATTTAGATGAGACATGGATCACATATGGAGACATATATCAAAATGTATATTGGATAACTCATGGCAAGATGATAATATAAATAGTGTTAAAACAACTAAAGTTGATGGAGAAAGGTAAACGTTGGAATTGATAAAATAATTGAATTGAATTGATAAATTGATAAAAGATTGATTAGGTTTTATTAGTCATAACATAACATATATCTTTGTGTTGGAAACATGAATGGTTAACAACAGCTGGGGTTTGGATGAACTCAATCAGACACATAGAAGAAGAAAATCACAAAAGATGAAAATGCGAACAAATTTTATATGTGATGATGAAGTAAAGTAAGTAAAGTAAGTAAAGTAAGTAAAGTAAGTAAAGTAAGTAAAGTAAGTAAAGTAAGTAAAGTAAGTAAAGTAAGTAAAAAAATAATAATGAGGCAGACATTTACTCTTTATGAGGGTTGCAAAAGATGTGTAGTTTGAGAATTACTTGCAACAAGTTCTTCCGGTGCGCAATTAGTTTCTGTTTTAAAAGATGCATACAAGTACGGATGGGCATTATAATAATAATATTTAATGAGTAATGTTATAATATAATATTTTAAATATAATTTTAAGTAATTTTTTATAAAACTGTAGCACAACAAATAGTGCAACTAACCCCTAATATTTTTTCACATTCCTAATGCTTTTTTGATGAATTTTTATATAATTAGGCTTACATCATATTTTACTTACTTCTATTTGTTTTAAAACCTCATGGAAGGACGTGTTCGACATCTCCTCATTCAATCTGGTGAAATTCAAAGGTTTCGCTTCTAATGCCGTCTTAATTTGCCGGTAAAGTATATTCATCATCTGTAATTAACGATTTTTCAAATTGTGTTCTAGAAAATTTAAAACTTACTTTTGGATAATCCGCTATAGTTAAGACCTTCATATCTCGTCTGGTCTGAGAGAGAAGCACCATGGAGCGTGAGAAGAGCTCAAAGAAAAATGGCAACTTTCGTGACGAACCAAACACTATCGGTTGATAAAACGTACTTTTACTGTCCGGTGACTGGGCGCCGATGTCAAAAATGTCCGCCAGCATCTTGACCACCCTAAAATACAATGGATTTGATTGAGTATTTCAGAAAATAGTTGTGAAATGGAAACTTACTTTTCACTAGTTATAAATATACCTGGTTCGTACAGTTTCTCTTCAATTTGTGATTGATGAAAATCGCGATAATGTTGTTTCTTGTAATAATCTAATAAAAAATCCAAATTAAATGTTTGTAAAAAACAAGATTTTCGTAGGATATACTAAGAATATAATTGGTGTCGCTGAACCTCAAAGGAACTAGATAAAGATCACCTTTGGTTCATCATCACTACATTATACATTTGTGATTCTGAAATTATCACATGCAAGGTTTCAGAATATCGAACTAGTTTACGTAAATTACATAACCTCTGAGAATAACAGAGCTTACGATGGTAAAGCAGCACGTGCGACGCTGTAGTGTTCTTGCTTGGTGCCGAAGTTGTGCCTTATGAAACATAATATTATTGGTACAAACGTTTTAGAAGTGGTAATTGCCATCACCATTATGGTGGCTAAATGCGCCTTGGACACGCTCAAAAGTCAATATAAACGTAAGAAGAATTCGTTGATAGACAATGAAAATCTGGGCGGCTGGTTCCACGTATGATCTTAGAGTTTAATCTCTAAAAGTATGATTTTAATTTGTGCATACAATTTAAAGGCACATCTTCCTCTATATATCCAGAAGAATAAGATAAGAACATATGAACGTAAAAGTAAATAACAGATGAATATATGCAGAAGATATATCATAATATAGAGAAAACTGGCCAACCATTGTCACAGTCATTGTGATAAATAGCCAGTTTAAATAAAATGAGTGAAGAACGTGATCAGAAAAAGTGAAATGAGCAGGGAAATTGAAAAGTCATACTTTTTAATTTTTCAATGTAAAATTTAATATTTATTTCATCTCATAAAAACCTATAAAATTCCATCCAAGAAATTTGTATCCGCAACTTTCATTACATTCGTAGTTTGATTTAAAGAAATCTGCTGTCGAAGCCTATCAAACTCTTTTAGAATCGTGTGGGGTTTCTGCTTCAAACCTTTGTAGCGACTTTGAGGCATGTCGAATTTTACATCATGGAATAACTGTCTACAAAATACCCAGAAATATAATCTCATATGTTGAACACGGGCGGGGTGCTAGCAGCGCCGACTATGAAATGATAACGATTATCTGGAAACCCCGAGACCTTTATCTGGGATGTTATTGAAGGGTACTTTCGATCATTCAGGATCTGACCAGCGTTCGGTTCAGATGTGCCACTATCGACTGCCAAAGCCTCGTTAAAAGGTAAATCCAGCGACGATACCTTTCATTTATTTGTATTTCATTAAAATTTTATATCGCCAATAAATAACGGTCACATAATAACACCACGGTTTCATTTCGTTTTATCTCAATTCACTAAGCCATATCATTTACCCTAAACCTTTAACTTTTATTATTTAAAAGTAGATATTTACACGTAGACGACAAATAATAATCTGGATGATTAAAAAAGTTTGGAGAAAATAAATTGAAGGATTTATTGGACGAAAATCTAGCTAATATTATTTGAAAACTTCCAGACAGCTTGATGATTTTCAAAATTATTCAAAAGTGGGCAACTGAAAATTGTTATCATACGAATTGACTGAATATGAAATTTTGAACCGTTTCACTATGGCGATTTAATTGGTTGAAAGACAGAAAAGGAATAGTTTCCTGTGGCGTAAGGTGACTGGTGACGAAAAATGGGTCTAATATGGACAAGCCCAAATGTAAAAATGGAAAAGTAAAGGTTAGCCCAAGATAGTTGATCCATATCAACATCTATCTATGACTATAAAGCAATTATGTGCATGTGGTAAGATCAGAAGGGATATTATACGACGTATTCTTGCAAAAAGGACCAGAAATAACGATGAACAAAAAATCGATTACACTTTGCAACAGTTGTGAAGTTGTTGTTGTAATACACTGATGTAGTTCCAATGGGTATCAGATATCATTATTTTAACACAGTTCGCCATATTGTCAGAAAGATACGTTGAGGAATATTTCAAATATCATATATAAATTCATATTTCATATATATATATATATATATATATATATATATATATATATATATATATATATATATATAAATCTTAAATAACTTACTTAAGGCTTCCAGTGTTAGATGGCTTATGGTGGGATTTTCAATATTATAGTTTTCGGCATAGCCACGATAGGAACTTCTCTTGCTGGCTGTACGAAATGTGTTCTCAGACTGTGACGAAGACAGCGATATTCTGCCTCAAATAAACAAATAAAGTTAGAGAATAATAACTCATATATAATAAGACCACAATAAGGTCACACCTCGAGTTCCGATCTCCATCGTTAAGAATGAGATTTTCCAATGGATAAAACTGGTTTCCGTAATTTTCTTCTTCAAATTCCATCAGTATGCTGATTCTTCGCAGATCTTCAGAGCATAGCTCGAAATCCTCGCGCTTAAATAGTGAGTTATCGTTCACTAATATGTCGCTCTTGTAGGCCTCGCTAAACAGACTGTAAAAAGAGTAACCATATTACATATAATGTTATAATACTAGGACAGAGTCAAAAAATATATATAATAGTCTCGCGGCTTTCGAATTTTGTATTCTTTTTAAATAATGCTTCCTAGGAGCTTTTACATTTTTTGTTTCAGTAACGACCTCTTCATTTGATCCAAATCTCTTACCAGCCAGTCATTTCGTCAGGTTTGGAAACAGGAAATATTTGCTGAATGAGCTAAATTCTGAGAATTTACAGCCCATTTTATCCATTTTTGCCACCTGCGCATTATCCCGTTGGAATAACACTTCTTCTTCCAGGTCGTTGTTGCTTAAATCAATATCAAGTCACAATCACACGACACTGCAGATCGTTCATTTTTGAAGTGGCCACACCGTTGCGCTTATTGAGCGGAGAGCTTTGTCATATTGAAACATTCATAAAATCAGTAAAATGTTATGAACATTTTTAGTTGAGATGGTTACAGCCTTTTCTTCGAGCTTCCAATATCATGCTAAATATTTTATCAACACAGCCGTCATAAGCTACGAAAATACCAAAGAGAAAAGTATAAAAAGTAAAGGCAAACGAAATACAATATTCTAGAAATGAAGATAAATTAACAACAGAAACATAATGAATATTACAAGAATTAAAGACTAAAAAACAGAAAGCAACTAGTTGCATAGATACTTTTATTCAACCTCAAGAGTTAACCTTGACTAACCAAACAATAAAACTAAAGATACTTTGAATAAATCATTGAATAATGTTGTTATCGATGTTTCCTAACTACAAAGAAGCTAGGTGTGATAATTTTGCAGAACAACATCTAATACAAAAACCTGTAGGATACCTCACCTTGCAAAGGTTAATAGTGTAAATTGCGAAAAATCTCATTCAAGAAACTATCGACATTACCTGATGGAGGTCTGAATAAACTTAAATTTATATCTTGTAGTTTCCGAAATATATTTTAACAATAAAATAAATAAAACCCAAGAGAATTGTTCTACTCTACTCAAAACTGTTTCAGTGCAACAAAGCAACAGGTAATATTAATGCGCCGACGACATTGAAAGTTTCACGTCAACTACAACAATACAAAATATCAAGCGCTACAGAAAATACTAAAATTGACACAATAAATTGCATCTTAAGAATATAGAATCTTAGAAAACTATATGCACGCGGAGAAACTATAATTAAATTTATATATGGCAGTTGGCAATAAGGCAGAAAAAGCAGGAAATAAATGTCCACTATTAGAAGAACTCTGAAATATAATGGGGCTATTAGAACATGTCTATGAAGTAGAAATATTACTTTTTAGACATTTAGAATTTCAGAAACATATAGAAGAAATTGAAGCTAACCAGTTTTACTAAATTATTTGCCCAAACAATACAGCTAGGGGTAGCGACTATTATAAACTACAATGTTGAACATTACGAAGGTTCTGTATATGAACTTCTATGCATGTGATAACAAGCAATATCTGTAAAACTCCGTACAGATCTAAGGAACTTGCATTGCAAGGCCCACCTTGAGATTGAGTGAATAAAAAATCGTCAAAGTTCTATAACTTCACGATAACAATGGACCTATCGGGAGGTTCAAGAGACAACACATCTTGAATGTGGAATGATGTGGAGTATAGTAGTGGGAGTATACAATAACGGGAATGTTTGGGTCGGAAATTTTAGATATGGATATTAAGAAAAATATTAAGGGAAACTTACTTGACAGTAAATTATGTGTTTTCAATTTTGCAGAATTTTGTTTGCGACGTCCAATATGTAGAGGTCACTACCTTGAACGTCTTACTTCTTTAAATCATTATGCTGAGAGCCGCGACGATATTTGATATATTCGTTTGGTTTCTGTGGTGCGTTTCTATTTATTTTGACCACTATATTCAATGTGCCTTACATATTTAATTTTTCATATGATTTAGTAATTAAATTATAAGTCATTAGTTCATTACTATAATATAAGTTGATAGTACAATATAAGTATAATAGAAAGTAGATAATAAATAAATGCAGCACTGTTTTCCTTTGAACAAGTATCTGGTTATCTTTAAAAAATGGGTTGATAATATTAACAAGTCAATGAAAAGTCTCCGGCCTACTATAGTAAAATAATTTTTTTTGGCAAAATTAGTTTTTTTTATTCAACATAATTCCCTTTACAGATACACTGATTATAGGGACCATCCAACTTTTCGATACCATCTTTATAGTACGATTTGTCCTTTGGTTCAAAATAGGCCTCAATTTCGGCGATAACCTCTTCATTCGACGAAAATTTCTCCCCAGCGAGCATTCTTTTGAGATCTGAGGACAGGAAATAGTCGTTGGGGGCCAGATCTGGAGAACACGGTGGATGACGAAGCAATTCGAAGTTGACGGTCCTTCCTTTTTCAAGGTAGTCAATGAAAATTATTCCATGCGCATTCCAAAATACAAACGCCATAAATTGCCAGCCGACTGTTGCGTTTCCCCACGCTTTGAAGCGGGTTCATCGTATGTAGTCCACTCGGATGACTGTCGACTGGATTTCGGAGTGAAATGATGGAGCCATGTTTCATCCATTGTCATATATCGACGCAAAAACTCGGGTTTATTACGCTTGACATCTTCAAACACTATTCCGAATCATTAACCCGTCGTTGTTTTTGCTCACGCGGTACCTACTTTGCAGAGAACTTTCTCATACCCAAATATTCATGAATGACATAATGTACACGTTCTGTTGATATCTTTAGAATGTCTGATATTTCACTCAATTTCAATTTACGGTCATTTAAAATAATTTTGTGGATTTTTTAAATGTTTTCGTCGGTTCAACAACCCTTTTGGGCGTCCACCGCGTTCACCGGAATCGGTGCTCATTTCAGTACGTCTAAACTTAGCATACCAATACTTGATGGTTAATTTTCCTGGGGCAGTGTCCGAAAACTCGGCATCAAGCCAAGTTTTTGCTTTAACTGTATTTTTCTCTTCAAAAAACAATACTTATCAACACGCAAAATTCCTTTTTATCCATTTTTTCACAATAACAAAAGTTGTTTCACTCAAAATGCTATAATTTACAAATAAATGATTCGACAGCTGTCATATTTATACACGCATCTTTTGAGGGTTATGGGGCCATCTATGAGAGCCATCTATGGGTCAGGCCGGAGACTTTTCAATTGACCTGTTATATTTATACTTATATTTTCATTGGATTAAGTTGTTTTTTATATAAATTTTATTGATCAATGAAAGATAACCCCAGAGCAATCACGTGCCACAAGTGTATGACAAATATAATCAAAGAACCAATCAAATGTCTTAAAAGCAAATGTTTTCCTTACATATAATATAGTTTCCTTATAATAGAGATTTAAACTAACCAACATAATTACTTCAATGGGCGATAGATCTGGACTAACTAGATGTTGGTCGTATCGACAATCTCTCTCGCTATGACAGTGCATTAAAACATTGAAATATATAGTTAAAAATACCTTAAAATGTAGGTCTGTAAAACATATAATTCATGCTGCATATTCCTTGATAAATTCTCTTTTTGTATTATACGGTTGTAGATATGTTCTCTGTTCTTGCTTTGGTTCATCTCCTTAATCATTCGTGTTTTCTTTTCACCATGCGATGTTCGTATTAACGTGTTTATAAGCAGAACAGCGCTATAGTGTAAATCTTGATCAGTATTGTTCCAGATATATGGCATGATGTCTTTGATGAGGATAGTCTGTACAATCTATAACGAAGAAATAGTTGAAATGAATCGAAAAAACCACGAATCTAGAAATTTTGAACCTTTTCTTTCCACTGGCGGAAAGTGTCACCTTTGCTACACAAAATCTTGTGAAGAATGGCTAAGCTATAGTTATAGTGTTTTGGGTCGTTGTCAGTGTTGTTTAAGATTTGTAAAACCTTTTCCAGAATGTCTTTTTGCGTGTCCACTATGTAACCCTTAGAGAAGAGGTGGAGGATAGTGATCAGCAATGGTTTTTCAACAGACATATCGTCATTCAGTTTCAAATCAGCAGTGATGAAGAAATCGATCAGCATTTCCGCGACCTTGGATTCAGCTGTAAGAAACTAAATGTTTTAAAAACATATTAGGTAACTTAATTTTTACAGATTTTTGTATTTTTGTTTTGTTTTTTATGTTATGTTTTATGTATTTAATTTAATAACTACCTCATGTTATTTTAAAATCTATTTTATGTGTCTATTAGTGAGGTGTGATGGTAGTAAACGTTTTATCCTACGCACATCACTGGCATGGCGTAAATGTACGTTTGGCGAGTGCATTCGAGTGCTTACATTCTTTCAGAGTACTTTACACTGGCACTGGATTAGCGATGCTGAATAAATATTTATATATCAATATATTTGGCAGATATATAAAAAAATAAAGATATTTCTTAAAAATTATAAAATCCTTTTAATTATTTTTAATAAACCTTTAAAATTGGTACTTAATTTTAATTATTGTTGATCCGGTAAATTAATGTTTTTATTTTTTCTTAAAAATATCGATGTATATTTTATAAAACATCTAATAATAAAATTTTATAAAAAATGTCGATGTTTTAGAGAATCAAAAAGAATCAAAGAATGAAAGAATCAAGAAATGAAAGAAAAGAAAACAATGTCAAAGAGAATCAAAAATGTTCGAAGACCACAAATTGCAATATTTGTTAGATAAAAATCCTGCTGTAACTTTCAAAGAATTTTGAAACATCTTAGTAGTTGATGAATCTACTGTTTATATCCAAAATTTTATGGTGGTATAAAGAGGAATAGTGCTTTCATTTCTAACCAAGCAAAAAAGAAGAAATATATGTAGTATATAAAATTGCCGATGAAAAATGGATCTATTACGACAATTCTAAGTTATGTTTTCAGGAGAAGTATCAACAAGTCATCCTTTTATATGAGAGCAACCAGCTACATGATGCAAGATTGTGACGTATACACTGTTACATCATAAATGAGAAGTTCTGCTGAATTCAATGCAATCACAAGACGTAACGATCGATTTAGTATTGCTTGGCTGGTAGATGGTCTCGTAATTCCGAAATAGTTCGTAAATGTATCCATGAGAGAGAATATTTTGATTAACATATTTACTAATTTTTCTTCTACTTTTTAACTTGAAAATATAATCAGAATATATACTAATATCACCTAATGTATATTGTGGGAATCCGAAGTGACGACAAAATAAGATTCCTGTTTAGAAATTCTCTTTATGAAATCTGATACGATGTAAAGAGACTGATTTACTACGAACTGCTGGAAACTAGTTCCATTGAACAAATTGAGTGAAGAAATTTATTAGAAAATGCCCTGTTGCAGAACAAGAAGAAATAATATTATCATATGTTCTCTCATGTCATTCAGAAGCCCCCATTAAAGTTGGAATGAGAAACTATTTTATGTACATTATAGTCACCCAACCCAATTCCATCTGACTATCTTTTGCTCTGTGTAATAAGCAACTTAATACTGAAGAAGTTGCAGTTTGCAAGTTTTGTAAGTATACCAGAGATATTTCGAAGGTTAAGTTTGTAGTTATCTAATTTTTATGTCTTTTTATGTCTATTTTTTTAAATCTGTAAACCTTAAGTTACTACATACAAAAATAATATTTACCCAATTCCTTAATGAATGCTGGATCAGTGTTGTGTTTCTCTATATACTCAAAGACAATAGGGAGGGTGGTTGGAGAATTTATGTTGGCCTCGATAAAGTCCATGATGTATTTTATACAAAATACGACTTCCAAACAATCACTGTGCTTGATCTCTTGATAGTTATCCTCGGTAATGAAATTATTGGCGGGATTTTGTTTGGTCGGATGGTACTTCAAACCATACACAGATGACTCAGGCTAAACATAATAACCATATTAGCATTATGATATCAGACTTGCGAAAACTTATGAGGGTTTCAGTCAATGAGGGTATAATTTTTTGTAATTTTGTTATGCATTGATATTTCTATAGTGATATTACTAAAAAATGCAATATGAGTAGTTAGTTGTTCTGACTGAACAGTTCTAAATTACTACGAATTAAGGCTAAAAATTTTCTGATAATCGATTCCATCAACTGTGTATAGTAATATTAAAGTGTACATGATCATGCTCTGCTTTTGTTCTACTACTATAATATACTAGCTCTAAAGTATTAATCCTCTTGAATCGTTTTGTTCTATATGCGCCATATAAAAGTCCATTCCAGTTCATCTAGTCCACTGACATGGCGAAGAAGTTTTTATTAATGATTCTTCTAGGCTTTTATGGAGATCACTTTTTCTGAATAACCACGTGGTATTAAGAGCACTCCACCATACTGTGGCGACCGCTACGATCCTTCAGGCCACCACGCATTCAGCTACAACAAGTTCAAAGGTTGGCAACGCCGGTGGATTGGTACCATGCAGTTCCAGGCTATAAAAGACCATCACGACGACGTCTCGCTCTCTTTTTTTTCTCCACCCACTTAACAGTACCACTTCCACAGCGCTACCGTACTTCCTCTACCTAACCTAATATCCTGTCCATTCTTCCGTCGACCACATGTATCAATTATAGGTTAAAATAAACAAATTTGATTCAACCAGTGTTTTTAGTTCCCGTGCAAATTCCTTTCAAAAATAGTAGTGAGTGTTCGAACAAACAATCGCATCAACAGCCATACATTTCGACCGACCGACCCGACGAACATTCCTACAATACTATGTTTTGAAACCGCTGGGTTATGTTTAGATTGTTCTTCTTACCATAACCCTGTATGTTTTATGTGTATTTGGGCTTAGGTTTTGTTGATATAGTAGTACTTTATTGTATGTTGGACATTGACGGTAGACTAATTAACTTAAGTAGTAGACTTAGTAGAAATTAAATAGACGTAGTTTAGTAGACTAAATTAACTAAGTGAATATGTGAATATATGCTGAGAATATAATATTTTGCTGCGTTGATTTTATTTACTGAAATTTGCAATTTCATTGCGACTTTGCTATTGCTATTTCATTGTTCAGTTGAAATTCTACAAGCTTAGTGAACAGACTATAAAATATACACTGAAAGTGAAAAGAAAATATACAAAATGAATATTAATTATTAATATTATTAATATATTAAAATATAATATAATAATAATAATATATTAATAAAAAATTGTATTTAATCTAAATACAAACAACAAACGCGAGAAGAATTATCTACTGTGTTTGACTTTCATGAAAAAGTTACCTATGTAGTTATGTGCCAAAAAAACAAGGTAGTAATTATGCTATCATCAATGCATCATGAAGCTAGAATTAGTGATGGTGCAAAGAAAAAACCCGAAATTATTGAGTTTTATAACTGGTCTAAAGCTTGAGTAGACACGATGGATAAAATGCCTGATAGATATACTACAAAAAGATCAACTCAAAGGTGGCTTCAATTTTTATACAATGTTCTCGATATTGCCTGCCTTGCATCATATATTCTGTATTATGAGAATAATAAAATGATTGTTAAAAAATCGTATGAACGACGATTATTTTATCGGCAATTGGGCAGAGAGCTATGTACTCCATTCGTTGAAAGTCGTTCGAATAATGCACAAATTATGAGGCATTTCTCAACGAAAGTCGCGATCGAATCTCTTCTTGGTCGAGCTATCAATCCGAATGCGAATCAGTGAACATCATCTGTATCATTGACACGTATCATTAGCGTTTGATGGATATACTCTCACTTGCGCACTCCACATACTTTTAAAATACAGGACAGTCTTCACACATAGTTTAGCATAGTAATTCAAAGGATTTTTGTCTCTTGAGCCTCCGGGTAGGACCACTGTTGTCGAACAATTGTTGTACTTCGACGTTTTTATGATCACGCAATCTCAGTTGACGTCCTTTAGCTCTTTCGTCTTTTAAACAATTGTTGAGTGTTTGTTTCTGAATTCAAAGCCTTTCTTTCTTTAATAATCGACTTACGGCATTTTAAGAACAACTCGAACAATTATCACTGGGTGACTCGTCTGGTTTGGGGATAATTCTAATTTCCACGTATACGTTTTATTGTGCCCTTTATTGGCCAGGAGCATTTTTGATATTTTTTTAACTTCGTTAACAATTTCATTCAAGTTATTGGGTTTATAACTCTAAAATCTTCATTTATATTTGTATTAGGTAAGGTGTCATATCCATCAACAGGGTAATTTGTAAGTAGTCAGCATTTAATTTCCCTTTTTGGCCATAATTTTTTGTTCTTCATGTTCTTTACGAATCGCCGAGTGTTGGTATTTAAGTTTACGATTTAATTATATAACGGCCTTGATGTGGCCTCTTTTTTGGTTATTGATACATTATATTGTACAGTTTAATCAGTTGGTTCTCCGATTTGTAGCAAGTTCACTAATTTCTCTACACTATAATCCCTGATGTTATATTTTTTTGGTATTGGGATATTGTTCTATGCTGCTTTTTGAAAGATGGCAACAAATAATTTTGCTTCAGATACAGCTATAACTGAAAATATACTCTTTTAATAAAAATGTATATTATTTTCGATGATGGTGCCTTTGTTGGCAATGAACACATTTCTCACGGTCAGAAAATAATGGAAGCTAACTGTTGATACCAAATGATGAGTTTGAGCTGAGCATTAAAGAAGAAATGGCTGAGTGAATATAGAAACAATGTGATTTTACATTATGGCTACGCTCAGTTGTCCGAAGTTGATGATAATTCTGCAGTCTTCTCTTGCATTGAATTGAGATCTCCATCAGTCAAATGTCCCAATTTTACTCAGAATTTTATTTGCTGTCCAGAGATCGATGCTGGTTTTCACTGCTGATTTATAAGTATAACATTATCAGCATAAACTTTTATATACATCCAATAAGCTTTAGCTGAATTTTTCAATCAGTTGATCAATTAAATCCGTAAACAATGCTAAGTTAACACAAAATTTGATAAATTCAACATAGTAAAGACTATTTAATACGATATGAAATGAATATTATTGGTAAATATTTTTTAACCTTTCTCAAAACATTGAAATTGATTTTCATTATGAAATATTCACAACAGCCAGTCATATTTTGAAACGGAATTTAATTTGTGCATCCCATTAATAAGAAATTACCCAACTCCAAAACCCAAAAACCTAAAGCTCCAAGCTAGATGAAAATAGTGGCTAGTTATATAAAATATTTTCACTATTCTTTTTCATAAAAAAAACTTGTCTACATGGTGAACTGATAAGTGATATTGTCTATTTTCAACAAAATAAATAAAAAATGTGAAACCTACCAACCCAGTCTTCTTACATACGTTGACAACATTTTCGGGCAAAGAGAGGCTTTTGTCGAAATCGTATAATATTTGTTGAGTACTTTTGAAGCCAAGCACGGATATTTTTGCAATATTTGACATGATTCCTGTAAAAGAAAAAGCAACAATCAGAATACAATATCTAATATAAATGTTTGTTTTTATTTATTCGGCTATTTCGTATATAGTATAGAGCTATTATTATATGATGATTGTTATTAATATTGTTAAAAATATTTAATTGTATTTTTATTACAATCCTATTTTTTAATTTTTAAATTTTAAAAAAGTCTCCTTTTTGCCAACGAGGGTTTATCTGGACTGGACCAACAATTTAATGTGGGCTTCGAACGTTCATCAGCATTAAACCTATCGGCTGGCCAGTGACCAACTTAAAGACAATCTCAGAAAACATCCGGTCTTATCCAGCCTAGTTACTGGCGTGACTGGGATGGTTATTCCTTATTGAACTTACCACTGTTGCCTAAAAAGACATTTACATTTACAATCACAGACGTAAAGTACATCCATGCCCCAGCATTATAACCCGCGACAATCGCAACGGTAGAATGACCGCCCTGTCGCCTTGACCACTGCGCTAACGAAGTCGGCACAATCCTATTTATCTGATTTGCTTCTTTAATTTGAATATATTTGCATATATATTGTATTTAGAAGCTCATAGTAATTCTGATTGCATCATAACATTCAAGCCATAGTTGGTACAGCAGGACGAACATTCATCACATTCATCATTAAGCCTCGCTAAAGCAACTGTTGGGGCCTCTAGCTATTTATTCTCTATTTTTCATATCGTTTTCTGTGATCATGATCAACGAATATTTTGGAGCTTCTTGCTGCGTCTTCCATTCAAAAGGTTGAATTTTTCACCTTTTATAGAATAGACGTAGCCAAATCGTAACAATTAGTCTCTTTGGTTTTATTCCTCAACTTTGCACTGATTATTGCACCTTAAATGAATAACTTCATTTTTAATACAATCTCATAGAGAAATAAATAACATTTGTGTTAAGCATCGCAAAGCTCAGTTAAGAACTCAAGCTTATGCATATCGGATTCAATAATTCGAAAAAAGAAACGTGATTTAGTTATTATTGTAGTAATTTCTATCTTCGACATAAACGTTACCCTCTTAGTGAAAAAGTGACGCGCCAAGCATCTTCTGCGCCATCGTGCGAAATATAGATAAGTCCCTTTATTGAGACAAAAGTAATGTTACGTTAAATTTTAACGTCCTTTGAGTTTTTGTTCTCGTAACTCTTTGACTATTTAGCTGACTGAATAAATGATGATAATATGATGATCGTTAAAAGGTAATGAGGTAATTATTACGGCATTAATACTACAAAATCTTTATTTGACGGAAGAAGTAAGTACACACATGAAAAGTGTTATTAAAAATATATATTTTTATTGTTAAAGTTATAAAAGTATATTTCAAATTATTACCTCTATATATTTATACAAGTAGAAAAACAACAGGTTGAATAAAATATATTTAGATTGCCCGCTTTTACAAATAGATAGATTTGATAAAAAAAAGGTGGAAATATACTATAAATATTTAATTTTTCTAACTTAACTTCTAATAAAATTCGTTAATAAGAGTCTGCAGCTTTAAAAAGTCACAGTGTATAGACATTATAGGAAGATTTTCCAACTGCTCCTGGCTCATTCTAAATCGTAATAAATTTTAATTTAGTATATTTATATACATATATATTTAATTGGAAGTATATTTTTGCTCTTCTTGCTTTCTAGGAAACATTATATCAAGACTCCAGGATTGGATTTTCTCCTTAAAATAAGAATAATTATTTCATTATCGAATTTGGTATTAAATAAAATGTCCGGCGATACAAACAATATACGTGTTTACTCCTTGTTTATATTAGATTGGTTTTGATAGTTCAAAAGTGTACAAAACTATAGATATAAGAGTTTACTAAAATAAGTGTATTTCATTCAATTAACCTAAAATCTCCTTACAGTATGATCTCCCAGCTGCAGCTACAGAAATTGATATAGTTAATAATGTATGTAACGCAATAGTGACGTTTGGGAATGGAAGAGTTCAATAATTCATCATAATATAATTGATTGTTGAAAGTACAGACGATCTAATAATTTTACAGAAACTATAATTCATGTGGAAGTTTTGTTCCATCTATAGATTGTTCGTATACAAAAATTTAAGAAGCTTTTACAAAAATTAAAATGGTCTTGATCAGAATAAGTGCCAAAATTATTAAAATTCCACAAAATGTTGAGAATATCAAAATGAGGGAACAATAACTCAAATCTTTCAATAATGACTGAAAGAAAATTTTTTAATATCCTTTTTGTGGTCTTAATATTTTTGATTATTTGAATTGGGAGTAATACCAGCATATTACTTAACCCTTTGTGTGAATGATATGCCTTTAAAGAGACATTCAAATTGTTCAGACTTTCGTAAGTCAGATATTGATGCTTTCGATTGTCATTTATTCTAATAGATACCCTGGCGGAAAAAAGTTTCACTACTTATGAATAAACATTGGTTCGATTTTTGAAGCCACCATATAAATTAAAAAATTGTTTATCCTATATATAATTTTCTAGCAAACCAATGTTATTTCCTCTGTTAAAACCAAAATTAACGATTTTATGACAATGCAAAATATAAGGTTTATTGTGCTTGTACTCTTGTAAAAATAAACTTGATTGTGTATTTTGGTATTCTATTAGAGCTACATCAATGATTACTATTTATTAAAAGGTTTCTAGAGATGGCAACAACTGCGGTGTTTTAAATAAGTATTTTCATACATTTGACGAAGTTACATCCATCCAGAAGTAAACAGTTGAAGTAAGAAAAAGCTGAAACAATCAAGAATAATCGATACTTATTGATGCAATATTTATATCAGGCATAAAAAGAACGGTATAGAGGTAAATTGACAACGTTGTGTTAAGTAAGTGCAGTAATCTCTCTTTATCCGCTGGGGTTACGTTCTGATAAGATGACAGCGGTTGGTGAAACCTCGGTTGACGAGTGATCCATACAAGTGCGGGATAAATGGAGAAATGCATGTAATTTTGTTAGATTTATAGTTGAATTATATTCGTCTATTCGTTAATGAAGTAAAATCTATGTACATATGTACGTAATTATAAAATTTATTTTCATTTATAGCAACTAAAATGCTGATAAAAACATAAAATAACAAAAAACACCAGTACGCAAGTCACCACATTATATGGACTTATAAAATCCAAATGTAACAATAGAAAGTTTTTTTCATGAAAGGATTGTTGGCTTTTTCATAATTTTTTTAACCATTATTGAAAAACATCTAAACCATTATTGAACTTCATTCTCCGTTCCAGTGAAGGATCCAGGTTCAAAACCAAAACCTGCAGTTGATTTTACAGCTAATTCTTGAGAAATATGTGAAGTTCAACGAGTTCTGCTTTTGTGAGTTTATTGTCATTACTGGATAAAATTTCTTCAAAATCTGTTGACTGAATATCTTCAAAACTTTCTCAATGTATTTGATGCATAACTTGGTTGTATAATGCATAATGGTTGCAGAAACGAAGTTGTGTTGGGAGGTAAAACTTAAATTTAAGATTGACGGATGTCCGGGCACATTGTCAATAAGCAGAAATACCTAAAATGATGATGATTTTAAGACCAAATGCTCTTTAACACTAAGCACAAAACAATTGATAAACTAGTCTGTAAATAGCGTCATCATTACCCAAGCATTAGGATTTGCTTCCCAAAACACAAGCAGAGAGTCCCTATTTTAATTTTTCAAGGGCCGTGGATTTGATGACTTGTAAGTATTGGCTGCATTATAAAATCACGCGAGGAATTATCACAAAACAAGACAGTTACTCAGTTCTTAGCTGCTTTAGACCTGAAAAGAGAAACCATGGATAAGCGAAACCATGTTTGGCGAGACCGCGTGTAACAAGGGATTCCTGTATTAATTTAGCAGCGATCCAATAATCGATCCATTTTCGCATTTCAGTTCAGTATTTCGTCTGCCAACCAAGATCGATTTACGCGCCAGAGCATCATACTAGAGTTGCAACAACGTTTCGTTGTCAGGCAAGAGGATGATTTTACGTTTGTTGCTAGATATTTGTAGTAATAGTTTGGGATTTACAATCTCGTAATATGCTTGTTGTACGTATTTTTCTTCCTGATTATAGGGGAAAATTTGTAAGTTATTATTGTATTTACGCTAAAACTTAAACTACAAAAAATATTTCAAAAAGATTAAATTAAACCGACTTCCTGAACAGCCGGTAGTACTAAGTACTACTATAATTTTGTAAATAAATGAATAGGCTTAGGTATTATTTATTTTTTTACATATTTTATTTTAAAACGGGTTTTTTGTATTAAAAATCAAAGTTTTTATGTATTATAAAAAATCTGTTCTATATAAGTCGGTTAAATTTTTTTGTTAAAAATATTTCATTTTACTCTTTGTAGTGTTAGATATTTACTCATTAAATTACGCAGTTATTTTATCAAATATTACAATAAGTACGCCAAGTACAGGTGCAACCCGTATGAGGCGAAATAGGAATAAAGAAAGAATGAATGAAATAAGAAACGCTTCAGGGCCGGGGGTTCGTTACCTAGCCTAGGAAATTTGACAAATGTTCTAACCAAACTAGAACAAAAAGTTATCGCCCTTTCCGGTAATCGAACCCGCGACTTCCGTTTCGCAGCTGAACGCTCTAACCATTACACCATAGAAACTATCTATAATATTTTTAATAATATTATTAAAACTGTCTATAATATTTTTACGGCTTCCCATTTGATATGGTTGGTGCTTAAAAAGCAAACTGAATGACTTTTGCACTGAACGAATTCCGATTTTCCGTCACATCAGCTCAACAATAACATTATACACAAATATCTGATTATTTTAGATAAAAAAATATGTGAAAACTTTGTACGTGCCTTTGAAATTTGAGGGTTTCTGACTCGGTTCCTCACAAACTCAGAAGTTGACTCTTTCGAATAAAAAAGAATTTTTATAATCGGGCCATAATTGACGAAGAAATCGGCGAATATACATAAAATATATATAGAGATCATAGAGCCTCCTCTTTTTTCGAAGTCAGTTAATTAATAGACGGGTATAACTATTGGTAACGACAACCTTCACAATGTCAAAGTGACATCAACTGTGCGCTTCTTTCGTATATTATTTAAATATTCTGCATTAACGAACACTGTATTGCTGTTCGAAAGCAGTATGATTTGTGAGCATTGTGCGTGAGGGCTGTGTTTAGTTAGAATTGAGAATGTAGGTTGACTTAAATGTTCTTCTCGCCATCTAGAAAGTATACACCCAAAAATTCCCTGATATTTATCTTTGCCACAGGTTTCCAAGGTCTACACGTTTCTACGAATATACTGGTTTATTTACACGATTTGATGTCTTTCAAAGGAATGAAATGTGTTGTGCGGGTCTAAATATGCCTGGTTTCCCTCCTAATTTTTCACAGTCTTAAAGGGTCGATATCGTAGAGCTTAGCCTATCTGTTCAGAACTAATGTATATATGTTTTTGTTGCTGTCGCATATAATTCTAACCTAAACAAACTTCACGCAAACACAATACACAAATACATAGATGCCAAAACTAATTTCTACAACGCTAAACCTTGCTGATCCCATATTATGTACAGCAAAATTGTATGGCTATGAATATTTCACTTCAGTGTCATTGTGAATGTTCTTTCTGGATTAATTTTTTCTCTTCTTTTGTAATCTGGCAGGCAGTTAAACCGTAATGTTGAAATAAATCGAAATTGAGCCCGCTTGGTGGCGCAGTGGTAAAGGCGATGGGTCGGTCCTCCTACTGGTGCTATAGCCGCGGGTTCGAATACTGCTGGGACATGGTCGTAAATTTATTTTTATTATTGTTTAAAATTTGTGAATGTTCTAGGCAAGAGTGTAAAATTCGACAAGGTAAATGATCCTAGTTACTCCAGTAACCAGGCTGGGTAAGACCGGATGTCTTCTGGAATGATTTCTAAAGTTGGTCACTCGCCAGTCGGTAGGCTTAATGCTGAGGACCGTGGTTCGGAGCCCACGTTAAACTTTAGGCCCAGTCCAGATAAACTCATAGGTGGTAAAAGGAGACTTTAAAATATACTTATAAAAAAAGCGAAATTGAATTTTCGGTCAGTTGGAGAGGTAGTCATTTTTCCTTTTGACAGTTGATTTCCTCAAATGCTTAACCGTTTGAAAGTTCTTTGAGGGTTTGAGCTGGATAAACCGTTTTGGTTTGATTTAGTTCTAATGCGTATAATTTTTAAATAAAATTTTTGAAATTAATTTTTTCTCCTCAAGTTACAAAGAAAAATGGCATTATATAGACAGTTTTCATATCATATTAAAATTTAAAAATATCCTTGACGAATAGCTAGTAAATCCCTATTGTATTAAAAAAGAAAATGAATTGAATGGACGTCTCATAAGTTTTTGAACGGGTATTTGCGACTTGCAATATGAGCATTTTGCTGCCGTGGAACTACTGTCAGCTGCTGAGGTTACCTCTTCGTGAAATAAAATTAAGAGTCCCACATTGAAAGCCATTTTCAACATTCCAACCTTCTTCGACAGGAGTGTTTAAGGGCACCGTTTTGGGACCATTCCTGCGTCTGTTTTACTACAAGCAGTACTTGGAGCATCTTCCGATAAATTGTTGCATAATCCAATAATTGTTGCAAAATATATCTCTGTCTAAGTCTATTGAAAATCTACAAATAGTATTCAACAAGATCTATAAATGGACTAGAGACCTGATGTAATTAAGTAAAACTAAATTATATGAACATTATTATTTACACATTTTAATAGAGAAAATAACATTGGCTAACCAGAAGTTTATATATAGAACAGATAATTATGTATAATATATAGTAATTTAATCATACAGTAGCTTGACAGCCGATTGATAGCGGTTCCAACCCAACCAGGACCTGGTGCTGATTTATGTTTGTGATTATATAGTATATTTAAAGTTTTTTTAATAATGCATCATAGATATTTGTGACGTCGAAACATTGCAATGTTTCGGCATCAACTCTGAGTTTTTGTTCAGTTTGGCTTCGAATAATTGAACAAAAATGTTATCAAATATAATTCATTTTAACATTATAGTATATTTGAAAACTACAGTTAATTAAACTACCACAATAATTAATAGGTAAGAGTTAAAACCTCTTAACACTATTGCATTAAAGAATTTTGCATACGTCTGACAAACGGACGGCGGCCAGTTGTCAGACGTACGGAAAATTATTCAAAATATTAGTTATTGTTACTACAAATTAAAAACCGACAAACGTTATTATAGCGCTTTGATTATTTTGATAAATTTTAAATCGCTCCATAATATATGATATCAAATACCGAAAACAATAGATAGTCAGGGTCACAAATTGATTGCGACTTTAATAGGTTATTTCGAAAAGGAACGATATAATGGAGACCCCCCCTTGCCTATAATTTCCGTTAGAGAGGTAATTATTGATGATATTAAATAATATAAGTCCCTAAAATTTTATTGAAAATGTTTTTTAGCGAGTCGCTTACAAGATGAACACTAATACGTTAGATTCACCCAAGAAAACCTGTCTACATATAAAGTGGGTGACGAATCTTGACCATCTGGATATTGGCTCTATTCGAGACCAAATATACGAAATATATAGGAACAGTAAGTACACAAACTATTTTATTGATATAAACATAATTTAATAAAATTATGTTAAAGAAAATTTTCTGTCTGGAAAGTATGCATAAAAGAGTTAGGGACATGTAGCCTTTTGACGAATATAAGACACCTTTTCATACACTCTTACAGGGCATGGGGTTTAAATGGTGTAAAGAAAACCCCGCGGAGAGATATAATGGAACTTTTAAATGAATGGAACGTTTAATGGAATGGGCTAGAACAGACATTGCCTTAAAAAGAATTCAATTTTTAAAGGCATCAAATAAGACCAAGGTTGATAAACTATTTGAATTTGTGTATCTTGATGAAACTTAAATATTTCAAAATGGTTCATTGTGGAACTCTTGTCAAGACAGTAGCAAAAAAAGTGTAAAGACAACAAACATTTATGGAAAAAGGTAAAAGTTACAATAGCATTCGATTAGGTTTTGTTGGTCATTATATTTACTAATAATTAATTGCAGATATATTGCTGATCGAGAAGGATATTCCATCAAAAACTGTTTGGATATGTGGAAGGAAGCATTGTCAACCATAACACCTTCGGTTTGGATGAATTTGATAAGACATATAGAGGAAGTAATTGATAAATGGTAGAATCGTGAACATATTTGGATAGATTAGAAATTAACAGTTTAGAGATTGACTTGGATAGTGAGACGGAAAGTGAAAGTGACTGAAAGAAACTTTCAGGATATGTGATAATGCTGTGCAATGCTGGAAATTCCTGAGACAGAGTGATGAGAGTGGAAACAACTATGGACGTGAAAGATTTGTTTGTAGAGATATGACTGTAATTGTTCAAAATTAAACATGAGCATTACATTACAGATAATAGCAGAAGAAATAAAATATACAATGATACCAAGATGACTTGATAAGTAAACACACCATCGAAGGAAACAAGAACTAAACGTAAAAAGGTAAATATGCCCTCGAATGAAAGTAAAATACGTTTCTCATATATACAATTTTTAATTAGGTGGATTAGGCCTCTAGGAGGATAGCATTGCATAAAAAAACGCGCCTAGAAACTCTACCTCATGGGTTGTGCGGAAAGAGTTAAATGTAAACGAAACAAATCTAACCTACCAATTATTATACCTGTGTTCTTAAAATATAGTTTAATGCCCTTCGATAATATATGCATTAGATGTACTATAATGTTAAAATAAATTATATTTGATAATATTTTTGTTCAATTATTTTATTTGGATTAGAACTTTCTTCTATGTCAAAGCGAAGCTGATGTCAAACTCGGAGTTGATGCGGCAACATTGCAGTGTTTCGACGTCACCAATATCCATGACGCATTACTAAAAAAACTTTGAATAGACTACATATAATTATGACAATTCACTACCAAAATATATACCAATATAATATTATAATATTGTCTGTTATATATGTTATATCGCGCGACTGATACGGACCTGATTACAGACTGTGCATTGGAACGGTCTAGTGAGTGAAACAAAACACCTCGAGGTAGGATTCCGATGAGATCAAAGGGTTGTTCTCTTTTGCATTAATTAAGTTAACAATGATCAAATAAATTTTCAATAAAATAAGATATGTTGAAGGTGCTCAAAGATATAAACTATTCCAACTGGGAAACATCCTGAAGCTCTGAAAAAGATCCCTATTTTGTGGCTTCTTGGCATAAGTATCACAGCTCAGGGAATATGGCCACCAAAGGCGGATAGCAGTAGTTCAAATTCTCATCCGTCGACTAAAGGAGTTTAAAATCACGAAAACTTGCGAAAATAATTACTACACGATATGCAATGGAAACTAGGGTAGAAATAGTGTTATTTTTAACATTGTTAAAGGCTTTATTTAATAGGCTGTATCTAGCAGCATTTATGGTGATATTTTAGTTTAGTCGATTCCGTTGCTCCATTCGAAAGGCACCACATCCTGAAAAGCCAATTGTTGAAGATATGGAAATGGCCGAGTCTGACCGTCAGCATCTTTTCTATTACCCAAGACATAAGAAACATTGCATGCTAAATCATTGCGAATTATTTGAAAAATGCTAAATACAAAAATAAATTGGATGAATTAATGATATATCAGCTGAACTAAATAAAACCTAATGGACCGAATTTCCAACACGAATTCGTTGGTGAATCGCAAAAGAATTGACCTATTCCTAAAGCGGAAGTGTGATGAAAAGGAGAATACAGAGAGAATAGAAACAATACAGACTTGAAGAAGTAATATATGTAATAAATGATTGGCAAGTTGTTGTTGAATAAAATAAATTGCTTTTCAATTTTGTTTAATTATGTATTAATACTTAACATATAAATATAAATGGCCATACCCGTAAACATGTTTTGAGAGCCCGAATCACGAGAGGGCCGGAGGTAAACATATTACAGACTTCTTTTTTTTCTCTTCATTTGTAATTTTGTGACATACTTATGGTACGTTATATTTGTCATTTTTCTATTTTTAGTATATTATTACGCTTTTGTAGCATTTAAGGTAAATATTAATTGTTTAAAAGCAAAATAATAATACGAGCTTGCCGAGAGGGCAATACTCTATGTTCTCATCTCTTTCACAAAGGAAAACAACATCATTCCTGATCAACAATTCGGCTTTCGCGTTCACAATTCATCCGTCCATCAGACCACCCGTCTGGCCACACACATCCATCACGCTCTTGACCAACTTAAAAAGCTTGGAGCAGTCCTCCTGGACCGAACCAAAGCTTTCCACAAGGTCTGGCACGACGGTATCATTACAAGATGTTAATTCAGTCCGTAGAGGAGTACGGATCTAATGTCTTCTTCAAGTTTGCTAAACGCAACCACGTGAAATGGATTCAAGTTTTCCAAAATAAGCTCCTCAGGAGAATCTTAAACACTCTATGGTTTATCAGAAATAATCAGATTCACCTGACACTCCAGAAATCTAGCACTTCATATCTCAATCCTTCTACAAACAACAACTCAGCAAGTTCTTTTGAAAACGCGCTTGTTCGCGAGCTGCTGGACATGCTGGAAGCTTAGCACCGCATCACCACTCTAAACTCCTCTTTTCTAGGCTGAAACGATCTCATCCGTCACTTCTCTATAGTCCCTTGTTAGCTGGATTATCCGAAATATCCTGTTTATTTTCGAAAAGACACATTATCTACACGATAATATTCATTATGTTAGAACGAACAATACAAAGGAAAAAAAAACTTTATCATTAAATGTATTTTTGTTGCTAACAATAACATTTAATTAATATCAATAAAATAATTTAACAAAAATAATACACAGATAACACATGGATTGAAAAGTCCCTAGCCTAACATAAAGATGGCGATAGTTTTATTGCATAATTTTATTTATTGCTCTTTTCAGTCAGTACTAACCCTCAGAAGGAAGCTGATAAAATTTCATGATATTCTACTCTTAAGTTTGTGAGTTATTGTGCTAAAAGTGACACTACTTTTGTTATTTTCAAAACAATGAATCAAAACAATTTCGTGTTCTAATTTTACACTACTTCTTGATGGAAAAAATACCGTTCAAGTGAAGCAATGACTTGAATAGTATTATAAAGTCTCCGCTTCATCAGAAACAACAATAAAACATTTGTTTGCTGACTTCAAACGTGGTCGTCGAAACATCGATGATGCAGAACGCAGTGGACGTCCAAATGAGTTGGTAACATCGGAAAACAAAAAAAAATACACAAAATCGTTTTTGAATCATCGAAAAGAGAAGTTATGTGAGTTAGATAATAGCGCAAATATATCAAAAGAACGTGTTGGTTTTATATTGCATGAGCATTTGACTATGAGAAAGTTCTGTTCAAAGTGGATGTCACATTTGCTCATAAACTGCTATTGACCAAAAAACAAGAACGTGTTGCTGGTTCTGAACAGTATTTGGCCACGTTTAGACGTAACAAACTGTAATTTTTGTGTCGATATGTCATAATGGATGAAACATGGTCATCACTTCACTCCGGAATCAAAATGAACGTCATCTGAGTGGAGAGCAACTGGTGACAGACATATTTTGAGGCAAAAGATAAATCGTACTACAAAAGTCGAATTGAAGTGCTAGAGCGGTGCTGGAATGATTATGTGACTCTTGGTGAAGATTACATTGATGAATAAAGCCAATTTTGATTAAAAAAACGCTTTTCTTTGTTACGTCCGGGACTCTTCAGCTCATGTGTTATAATTAATTAAACATTATAGCACTGACTTAATTCTACTTAATTGCACATTATATTAGTATATTGCGACATTTACAGGTAAATCATAAAGTACATACATGCCGCAGCAGGATTCGAATCTGCGACAATCGCAACAGTACGAGAACCGTCCTGTCGCCTTAACCACTGCTCCAACTAGGCATATTCTTATTGTATATTCTGAGAAATTACAAACATATCGATGAACGTCATATCGTTTTACACACTCTACACATGGGCTAATAATCATCCCATATTGGCAATCGTCAGCAAATCATCCATCGAATCCAACAGCTTTTCAATTGTCACCCTAGCCCACCCCTTTAGTTCAGTTTCATTATAACATACTGGGCCATCATCGCTCATAAAATATTGAATTTCGAGCTTTTGTGTATACTTTTTTCATTTTGTCTAAAAGAGATATAAATAAGTTTATGTTAGATACTTAACGCATATACAGAAATGTTACAGGTTTTAAAGAATATCTCCAAAAATTATTTTCTGAACTTGCTGATCTATTCGATACATCAAAAAATACAAAATCAACAACTAATTATTTTTTATTTGTTTTAAATATGTAAATATATATTTGGTAAATATCTGAGAATATAAGGAATGTATGGTATTGTAACAGATAATATTAATACTTATTTAATAAACAAAAAACCGCATATTAATATATTTAGCAACAAAATAAGTATCCTTTAACACAAGGTTGATTTTAATTTGAGATAAGTTGTTCAACTTTAATTTTAATGACTTATTATAAAATATTAATAATGGTAAACCTATTGTGATTAACTACTTTTCAAAATAAACACTAGCTTAAATAATATAAATAAATGATATTTGTATTACTAAACTATTTATTTATATTACTATTTCCCGATGAATTCAAGGAAATGCTAATCTATAAACAACGAAAATATCATACATAACAAAACTAAGTTGAAATGTTACTTATTTTATTTAAGTGCGCATGTACTCAGTTAGCCAATCATATCTTCATATACTACATCGTGTTTTTGTCCGTTGTCTCATTGCAGATGCCATTCAACATTGTTTTGAGAATTTTGTATTAAATTGTGTGTGTATTTCAGATTGTAACACAATGAACAGGACAAGTTCATGCCCACTTTCACTGTTATTCCATAAAAGTGTTTTAATAACATTAACATAAGAAAAACTCAAACAATTGCAGATACTAAAATATATTTACTTGGTGCGGTATTACTATTACCAGATGCAAATCATCAATTCCTACAAATTAATTTTATTGACGTTCCGTATGTGGAAATAAATAGTCGTTGTTCTCACAATCCAAGAGTGAAGAGAACCATTATCCAAAGACTTTTAAAATTTACAACATATTAATAACATTTACAAGAATAGCATTTCAAAGATATGAAATTCACCTGGTAATTACTACAAAATTAATTAATACAAAAAATAATTGACTTTTATTCTTTCTCACCTCATTATGTAACAGATCAATTGAAAAGTCCCCGGACTACCACAGTAAAACATATTTTTTTGGCAAAATTAGTTTTTTTTTATTCAACATAATTCCCTTCAAGCTTGATACGGAGTGAAATGATGGAGCCATGTTTCATCCATTGTCACATATCGACGAAAAACCTCGGGTTTATTACGCTTGATCATCTTCAAATACTGCTCTGAATCATCAACTTGTTTTTGGTCAAAAGTAAGCTCGCGCGGCACCCACTTTGCACAGAGCTTTCTCATACCCAAATATTCGTGAATTATATGATATACACGTTCAGTTGATATCTTTAGAGTGTCTGCTATTTCATTCAATTTAAATTTATAGTCACTCAAAATCATTTTGTGGATTTTTTTTCCATTTTTTTCACAATAACAAAAGTTGCTTCACTCAAAATGATATAATTTACAAACACGTAACTTTTGAGGGTTAGGGCTAACTAAAAAACATATGGATTTAATTCTAGTAGCGCCATCTATGTGTCAGGCCGGGGACTTTTCAATTGACCTTTTATTTGAACCATAAAATAATACTTTATGAGAATATTATTTAATAATATTCAACAGCTTCAAAAACGAAACCATTACAATAATAATATTTCAACAAGTTGGTGAAAATGCATGCCAGTGCAACAACTGTTAAGTAATCTAACCTAAAACCTATCTCTACATAAAATCAGAGTATGCCGTTTTGTATTACTATTCAGAGTATACAGACGCTAATCATAGGATATTCAGAGTTGATCGCTTGGATTTGAAGAAACCTATTACCGAAACCTATCAAACACAGTTAGGCACATATGATGATACTGCTCCATTAATCCAAAATTTTGGTTTTGGTTTCAACTATTTAAAAGAGGAGATTTTATAGAAATAACAAAGAAAAACCTGGACAGCCTAAAAGCTACAAAGCAGCTTAGCAATTGATGAATTAACTCCTTTTGTGCTCATTGTCTTTCTCATACTACATGGCATAGAAAAGATCTATAAGGAGAGAAGAAAAAGCAAAAAAATATATTTTAATATTTTACAAGCTACTAAAAGTGAATAAAACTGTTCCTGCAGGTGCCGACTAACGTAAATTGATTAAATTGAACGATATATTACAGAAAAGACTAGCAACAACGAGTATTAGACTCCTGTACACCATGAGAAAATTAGGAAGTATGCAGTGTCGCAGCTCGAATTTGAAATTCCTACGCTTTCACCCTATTCAAATGTTATTACCACTTGCTTAGATATTTGCTACATGGCTTAGCAGATTCTCAAATGCCAAAAGAGTTAATAAATCTGATTAGATCACTGTTAAACCAATATCATTTTTCCGACATAACATATAACATATATAATATATATATATATATATATATATATATATATATATATATATATATATATATATATATATATATATATATATATATATATATATAGATATAGATGTTTATTTCTTATCAAATTTATTGTTTATTATTAAAAGTAACATATAACAATTAGTATTATAATTCATTTAACATTATAGCATTGACAAATATATCATTGCACACCAATTTTACGCAGTACGTTGCCAGAATAGTAGGAAAAATTAGTAGAAAATAATGAATAATATTTTTATTAATATATTTAGTACCAATTTTTCACAATACAATGCTTTCTTAAAGTGAAAAAATGATTGGAATACATACAAGCACCTAATATTTAAATAAATAAAAAATTGTATTTGATAACATCCCACAACTTCAACAAAAACGAAAATAATAATACAAGAAGTTATAACGATTTTTCTAACGAAAACTAATGCTTAATAAACTGATAATTTAGTAGAAATATATTGCTTGGACATCAAAATATTGTTAACATTCAAAATATCATTATCAGAAATCATTAATAACGAAACATTTTTGATTATCAATTATCATAAAAATGGTATACACAAAGTTAACAAATAGTGTATGTTAACTAAAGTTATCTTACCTGTACATATAAAAAAACAGCTGGGATTAACCTTAGTATAGTGTGATAATTCAACCGCCACTTGAAACCGTACACATCAAATTCAACAACTTAACACAATCTAGCAAACTCCAAGCAATTCGAATTAAGACTAATTACAATATCCTCTTATGTGTTAAATTAAATGCACTCCATACAAAAGTCGTAACGTATCGACGCGGAGCAACTGGCACTAGAAAATTAAACGATTAGATATTATGTGTGGCCCGTATATGTTTTCTTTTTTAATTTTATTTAAACAAGAATGATATTGAACGATAACGCGCTTTTATCTAAACGTTACGTCACCGTGTCGCGTTTAATAATATTTATAGTTTCGTGTAATGTATGATGATTTTTTGTTTATGGGTGTGGTCAGTGATGATTTGAAGTAACCATTGAATCTTAATATTGTTTTAATATTTGTGGTTGATTAATCGTCAAATATAAATACATATTAAATAATAAAATGAATGATATAGTGTGGCAAGAACATATTTCTTTCCCGTATAACTTGACAATTATTATAGGTACTGTGAATTATTTTGGACATTTAAGGCTAAATGCTACGAAAAATAAATGCTTACTTAACTCAAATAATTTTGCCGGTATATTTTCGAAAATATACGTTATCTAGAGGATGATATTTATTATTTAGGACGAATAATATAAAAGAAAATATATATCGCTATTCAATTAATATTAAATTTGTTGTTTTTATTATTAAATGTAACATTTACTTAATATAAAAAAATCTAAGAAAAACAATTCGTATTATAACGAATTTAATATTATAGCTTTAGTTTAAATTTGCTTGAATATTGCGACTCGATGTTAATTATATACGCATCTTTAGTCGTTTCAGCTCTCTCATGGGCTAATTAATAATCATCCAGTATCGGCTATCGTCAGCAAATCATTCAACGAATCGAATATATTTTCAATTGTCACCCTAGTCTGCCATTTTAGTTAATTTATTTTCAATAAATTACTATTCACTAGTTTGTGTTAATCCTAGATATAGTGTGTAGTGAGTTTTCTTTACTTCTTTCTTTCACCAATGATTACTTATGGTCTTCAAAACTATTGCCCATGCATTAAATGAACTAGCTCATCCATTTGATTGGTCAAAAAATTTAAGTAGAAACTCATATATATATATATATATATATATAGATACATATATATATATATATATATATATATATATATATATATATATATATATATATATATATATATAATATATATATATATATATATATATATATATATATATATATATATATATATATATATATATATATATATATATATATATATATATATATATATATATATATATATATATATATATATATGAAATGAAAATATAAGGAATGTATGTATGGTACTATAACGGACAATATTGTACGTTTGAAGTATACAATATATGATGATTTTTTATTTATTTGTGTGGGATATTTTTAAGTAAGCATTGAATCTTATTACTGTTCATGTTTCATATAGTGGAGTTGAGTGGAACATATCTGTGAGTATTTAATAGCCAAATATAATTATATAATAAACAAAAAACTGAATAATATAGTGTGGCAAAAACATAACAGGTCAATTGAATACCATAATAAAACACAGTTTTTGGCAATTTTTTTTTATTCAACACAATTCTCTTCAAGGGTGATACACTGATTATAGCGACCCTCCAACTTTTTGATACCATTTTTGTAGTATGATCTGTTTTTTTGCTTCAAAATAGGCTTCAGTTTCGGCGATTACCTTTTCATTCTACGAAAATTTCTTCCCAGCGAGCAATATTTTGAGATCTGAGAACAAGAAATAGGCTCTGGGGGTCAATACGGTGGATGAGGGAGCAATTCGAAGCCCAATTCATGGATTTTTGCCATCGTTTTCACTGACTTGTGACACGGTATATTGTCCTGGTGAAGCAGCACTTTCTTTTTCTTCAAATGAGCCCGTTTTTCGGTGATTTTATCCTTCAAACGGTCCAATAACGCTATGTAATAATCTCTGTTGATGGTCCTTCCTTTTTAAAGGTAGTCAATGAAAATTATTCCCTGCGTATCCCAAAATACAGACGTCATGACCTTGCCAGCCGACCGTTGCGTTTTCCCATGCTTTGGAGCGGGTTCATCGTGTGCAGTCCACACCACTGTCTATTGGACTTCGGAGTGAAATAATGGAGCCATATTTGGAGCAGTGTCCGGAAACTCGGCATCAAGCCAAGTTTTTGCTTAACTAATAATCCGATAGCTGGCAAATTTATACACGCATCTTTTGAAACTTAGGACTAACTAAAATCCATATGTATTTAATTCTAGCAGAGCCATCTATGTGTCAGGCCGGGAACTTTTCAATTTACCTATTATTTCTGTGATGAAAGATAAGAACAGCAATTCATAATTTTGGCACTTTTTTTGTAATTATCATTTGTAAAATAGAAATCAAAGTTATATATTATTTCAGATATTATAATAAGATTCCTGCAAGTAAAATATAAATGTTTTAATTTTTCGTGTTTTTTATGAGGTTTTTATATAAGTATGTGTATTATTATTAATCATTAATAGCTATAAAACACATATTTATCATTCAAAGACATCTTTATAATAATAACTAAATTACAAGGAAAAACAGGGTTATTTTCTCCAAACCAAAACATATGTCATTCATAATCCCGCCAATTTTTCTCACGTTCGCTCAAATTTGTTGGCCAGATCCGCGGCTCCTGGAACTGCGTTCTATTCGTCGCCAAGCGCTGAAAGTCATTGTAGCGAACACTGGAACTAAGCAAAGTGCATGCGCACTACGACTTTGAACCAATTTTTAAACCTCTTTATCATGAATGTTCGGCGAATTCAGTTCTGCTTATGCGCATTTTCAATTTTATCACGAAATTCGCCCCGAATGCTCAGGTCTATACCCACCATAACAGGCACACATGTTTCTCTTTGAAAAACAATTAATCACAATGCGACTACAGTTATGAATGTTTATTCATCAACGTAATCTCCATCAAGAGCCACACAATCATTCGCCGACGCGCCGCACTAACATTTCAATACCACTTTTCTAGAACGATTTATGTTTTGCTTCAAAATAGGCCTATCACCAGTTTGATTCCAGACTGAACTGATGGATCCATGTTTCATCCATTGTCACATATTGATGCAATTATTCCGGTTTGTTACCTTTCTACCTAGCTAAACATTGCTCAGAATCGTCAACACGTTCTTGTTTTTGGTCAACAGTGAGCAAGCGCACCCACTTTGAACAGAGCTTTCTCATACTCATATGTTCATGCAATATAAAACAAATACGTTTTTTTAATATTTTTACGATGTTAGTTAACTCACGCAACTTGACTTTTCGATCATTCAAAACGATTTTGTGGATTTTTTTGATATTTTCTGGTGTCACCATTTTATTTGGACGTCCACTGTGGTCTGCATCATAGGTGTCTACGACCACGTTTGAAGTTAGCAAACCATCATTTTATTGCTGTTTCTGATGGAGAGGAGTTCTTTTCAAGCCACAGTCTAGCTTGAGCAGTATTTTTTCCCATCAAAAAGCAGTGTAAAATTAAAACACGAAATTGTTTTAAATCCATTGTTTTCAAAATAACTAAAATTGTGTCACTCTTAGCACAATAACTCACAAACTCTTGAGTAGAATGTCATGAAATTTTAACTGCTTTCTTTTAAAGATTAGTACTAACTGAAATGCAATAAAATTAGCGCCATTTATGTGTTTGACCAGGGACATTTCAGTAAATGTGATATGTACGTTTACATCTTATTGATGTAGTTCCTTGGTATTTGCTTTTTTTCACACTACGGATGTGCCCTAAATGTTTCTTGCTGTCTGGAACTTTCTCTTCAAATTTTATATTTTTTAATTTATGTGCTTGTGCACATGAAATGTAGTGGATTTTCCAAATATCTACAACAGTATTTGCAATAGTATTTGTGCTCATATATACTATTATTAAACCTACAAGCTGACACATAATCTTTTATGGCATTAATATTGATATATACAAATTTAATATACCCTACCAAACAGAGTTGCATAACTCGCTGTACTTTACATTCTCTGCCATTGAAAATTACCCTATCTTCGTAATTTTGTTTATATTGTCACCTCTATAATATATTATAGTTTTTAATTACATTTTTAATTTGAACTATCAATGTTTCTGAATGAATTTCGTGCCAATAGTATATAGTGTACTAACAGATACTTACTGGAATTAATAAATAACTTCTTCTGTTTGAGTAGATTTGTTATTGTTGGGCACCAATTCCCAACAGCTCTTTATAATATTTTCGTAAATATTTATTTATTTATTTTATTAATTAAGTTAATTAAGTTAATTAGTTAGCCACTTGTGCTTTTTGGGGTCTATAGGTCGTTGCTATTTGACTGAGTCCTGTTACTGTATACAGATGTAACAATGAGTATATGTATAAAATAGACATTTTAATCTTCTCGAGAATATAAGTTTGGAAATATGCAAACACAAAGTAGACCCTATGCAGGCAGTTAAAAAGACTATACATAAGCATAACATTAAAAGTATACGTAAGTGTAAAAATTATAAAATTAACATAAATGGGTATAAATACATTACAAGACAAAACATATAATAAGTATAAAGTAAAAATAAAGCATTAATATTTGAGTATTAATAAGAAACAATACAATAAAGTTAGATAAAATCAATTAACAAATCAACAAAATTAGCTCATGTAGGTGAGTACAACAAATAGATAATTTTACAAATTACAATTATTTAATAATAAAGAAAAAGTATCAAATAGGTGACACAGGATGTGTAGACGGCTCCAACGAAATGCGACTTCTTGGAATCATTAGGTTTTCGTAAATAATGCGACTGGTATTTATTGCTCAGATTACATGCCGTTTTTGCGATGGTTAAAATAAGCAATCTGTGAAATATTTTGTTTCTCGTACTTCGAAAGAGAGTGTCTTTGATGGAAACAACTGATCTGTCTATTCAATTCATTTCACTAGCCACAAATATTCATGTTAATGACAATATACACAATAAATGGTAAAACCTCATCTCTAAAGAGGAATAGTGAGTGAAACCAAAAGTTTACTGCTTTTAAAGCCCGACGAACATTTAAAAGGACACAATCTAAACTACATAAAATTACCATGAAAAAGTGACAGCAGAACTCAATCGATGAAGGTCTGCGATGATGGTCTACGGTTGTGAAATTTTTTATAACGGAAGCCAACGCTGGTTCTCTCATTCATATTACTGAGATTTAGAGCAGAGAATAAAGAGTAGATTTTCATCTTCAATATCACTGAAGCAACATTTAACATTTAAAGCAACATTGTAGAATGTGACAACATTTAACATTTAAAGCTATTCAAACACTCAATGAATCGATTTCATCAAGAAGCTGCTTATACGGAACATCTTATTAATAAATGAATTTTATATATGTTACATTATTTTTAAATTCCCTAATTATTACGGCTGACGAATTAATATTACATCAAAGGCAAGGAACATAACACATGTAATAATAAGTTTACAAGAAAGAAAAAAAAAGTTTATTCCCCAACTAACATATTTCTTAGTTACTAGATTTGTTATATATATAATCTCAATGGTAGTTGAAATAAAAGTCTATCACTCTATTTATTCTCAATGAGAATTATTTTAGGTTTCGTTACAAGATTCTTATTTGAACAACATATTCAGAATTTATTCCGAATAATTTAGTCTGTTTTGATCTATCATTTTATTAACTGATTTTAAAGCCTCTTTTATAACCTTTAACCCAATATTTATATGTTCGTATATTTATTCGTTTGTAGAACATATTGAACGGAAATATGTGCATATCCCGATTTTATCAAGCATATATTCCAGATAAGGGTGGCGAGGATTATATAAGTCGCAATTTTACCAGAGTTACATCTGTTGTAACAATAAACAAATGGTCATCGAGAAAGTACGCTATTGAATTTCCTGATAATTTATATGCGCACGATGTAAAAATCTAATCAAGCACCAGACTCTTTTTTAACCGACTTCAAAAAAGGAGGAGGTTTTATGTTCGGCTATATATTTTTTAAATGTATGTTGGTACCAAGTAAGGACCTGGCGGGACGAAATGGGGGGGGGGAATCGAGGGAAACTCTCAAATTTCAAAGGCACGTACAAAATTTTCACATATTTTTTTATCTCAACTAATCAGATATTTGAGTACAATGCTGTTGCTGAGCTGGTGTGACGGAAAATCCCAAGTCGTTCAGTGCAAAAGCCATTCAGTTTGCTTTTTAAGCACTAACCACATCATATGGGAAGCCGTAGAAATATTGAGAACAACTGCTTCTATGGTGTAATAGTTAGAGCGTTCAGCTCACAAACGGAGTACGTTGGTTCGACTCCCTACAGGGAATATAACTTTATGTTCTAATTTAGTAATTCAGTAGTTATAACATAATTATTTAATAATAATAACATAGTTTTATGACATACACAAAATTAAAATACGAACAAAAAAATATAATTTGTTGCTCGTACCGACTTCAAAGTGATCAGTTGGTAGTACTTAATAATAAATAGGTTTAGGTAGGTATTAAGCTAAATTGTGTGTATATAGTAGAATATAAAATACGTGTAGTAGATAAGTTAAATAAGGTTTTTGTTTATTTTTATATAGTTATTACAACGATTATTAGGTACATATTTTATTTAAAACGTTGTTTTTGTGTTAAAAATCTAAAATTGATTATTTTTTAATTTTTAGTGAGTTCGTAATTTATTTTTTGAAATTGATAGAGATGATGATTCTATAATCGCATTATTGGGTAAAAATATCATAATAGTAAGCCTTCAGATGGAGCTTTAATATGAATATAATTATCTCTTTAATTATATATATCGTAAATTATATTAGGTTGCATAATTTCTTTCATCTATTGAATGCAAACAATCTAAAATAAAAGTTAAATTCAATGGTTTTTGACGTATATCTATATAAAGTAACAGTTCTTTTTAATATTATTGAGTTATTCATTATATTCAGATGTCAGGAAAAGTTAAAAATTATATTTACGGAAATCACTATTGTGTTATTTGACTTGAAATTGGATGACGTAGCCCATCAAAAGCTCTTAAAAACTTATGATGATTTTGCTCCATTGTATTGAAATTGTCGGTGTTGGTTTCAATTATTTAAAAATAGCAATTTTGATGTAGATAACAAAGAACTTTGAACGAACGGCTTGGAGGATCAAAAAAGACCAAAGCCAATGAATTATAAATCTTATTAAATAAGAAACAAAAAAAACAGCTCGCAGTGTCTCTATGTTCTTAAATGAGATGGTCTAAAAGAAGAAAAATTAGATACCCCATAAATTAAGTAAATATGCCATATTAAAACGGTGGTTTCAAGCAAGCAAAAAGAAGATACTTTTCGTGGCATGGTGTGTCTAACGCTGAAAATGGATCTACTACACCAATTACAGGCACAACATCTCAAGAGCTTAATATTCGTGATCATAAAGTATTGTTGTACTTATGATGGGATCAGCAAGGATATATTACTCAACAAATATCTCCGGATTTGACGTATACGCTCACTGGGCTCCATTTATTTTTTAACCAGCATTTTTTAATTACATTTTTAATCACATTTAATTTGAACTATCAATGTTTCTGAATGAATTTTGTGTCAATAGTATATAGTGTACTAACAGATACTTACTGGGATTAATAAGTAACTTCTTCTGTTTGAGTAGATTTGTTATTGTTGAGCACCAATTCCCAACAGTTCTTTATAATATTTTCGTAAATATTTATTTATTTATTTTATTAATTACTACACCAATTACAGGCACATCATCTCAAGAGCTTAATATTCGTGGTCATAAAGTATTGTTGTACTTATGGGATCAGCAAGGATATTAACATGAACTCCAAGAACCATATAAATGAATATTACTATAAAAAAGACCAAAGTCGCTTAGATCAAATCCATCCAAAATAGTTAAAACCAACCGAAAAAGCCACCAGTATATATGAAAGCAGTGAAATTCTCCTAAAAATCTCCAGATATGATTAATTATGATCGTTACTGCAATTTTTAGTACTATTCTTGTTATCTTTATATCTTTATATCCACAAACCTCATTTATGAATTGACTACTTCGAGCTTTTGTTAATCGAAATTTTACATTTACTAGCCTAAAACGAATGGATAATCGTACTTTTACGCTGAAAACAATAATTTATTTTCCTATATTATTATATAATAATGCATTCTATTTTCGTTGACATTAGGTCATTAGGGTGTCGTTGACATTTATATTTTGTTTATTTAATCCAGATCTACTTTTCTTAGCAGATTTAATTATTTCATAGTATCACTGTACATTGTTCTTACATCTTAGCAATATGCTGTCTAACTTCATGTTCTCTGATTCTTTGAATTTCACATTATTCGACATTCACTCTCAACAAATAGCTACATCTTATTTATAAAATAAAATTTAAACCATTAATAAAATATATTATGTTTAAAATAAATGTCTAATTATTACCAGTTACTATAATTTTTGTTAGTATTTTCGATGGAAAAACCTCACTAATGGCTTTACTATTTTCAACACAACAACAATTATTTCCTTCTCTGTTCTTGTTGTCAATAAATTTTGGCATATGTTGATACCTATTCCTGTCGTTGAAAATGATGTGTTCGTGTCGTTGAAATTTGGCAGCTAACATTCCCATTATAAATAAAATTGATGATGTTTGGATTTTACAACTTTTAAAATTTTCACCTTACATTATGTACTTACTCTTGTTCTTCCATATTTTAAAACCAATGTATGTTAAAACACCAAGAATAATACAACGATTTAATTATTATTACTATAGAATTATTAATGTAAGAAAAAATTTAAATATTCTACATTTTTCGATCGAGTCCGAAAAGAATGTACCGCATTAGAAAAGGAAGGCAATATAGTTTATTCTTTTCTATGGTTTTCTATGAAGGATATTGCATATGTACCAGATCCGGAGATGTTTGTTAAGCAATGTATCCTGGATCAGCAAGATGTATAATTGATCGACGTTAGTTTTGTAGAATACACTGCTGCAAAACACCTGAAATAATTTTCTAATTGCTACTTATTTAGATAGAGTGACAGCATAGCATGGTTGACACATAGTTTCTAAATTTTAAAGAAGTACGAACGTGACTGCATAATTGTATTGTCATCAATCCAGTATAATTTTTGGACACAGTTTTGTTGACAGTAAAATGGGAAAAATTGCTGAAAATGATTTTGATTAATATATATTGTACCAATTTTTCTCCATAAAATAGCACCTGATACAATCCCCTGTAAATATATATTTTACTATTCTATAGTTATAACAGTTGCTGTATATAAAATTAATTAATACAGCAATAAAATAATCTTATTTTGGGTTACAGTTTAATAGTTATTGGTATACCATGTTATAATACATATAAAGTAAACTAAATTAACAATTTCAAATTTGGATGGAATATGACGCTAGTGATTGATAATTTTATGTAATATTCTCAAAATAGTAATAAATCTGTCTTAGTATCCGCGGTACTTAAGGATGAGACATGAGAGTGCTACTACTGCTGCGACGCTTGCAAATTCGAATCCTGCAGACGACAGTAAAAGTGCGGCCTGCTCATGCGCATTCAATCGAAATCAGTTTGAACCCATTGACAGATGACAGGTCTATAAAGGTGTGGATTATTCTAATTTTGTAGCACTAATTTTAGAAAAGGTGAGGAAAAACGGAATATTTTTGTTAAATAATCTGAAAACAGAATTTGTTTATAAAGGTAAGAATGAAAAATGGTCATAGTTTATATGTATAACTTATACTTATACTTAACATATACTTTATATATCAACTTTTTCATTTTGCAGATATTTCAAAACGTAACTAAAAAGTAGATGTTATAAAAATATCATTAATTTTTAGGATAGTATGAATATAAGAAAATGTGAAGTAAATTTATAATATTCAGACAGTGGTTTCATTCTTTAGTACGGTTATCAATTTGTTCGTAGCTAACGAGTAAGGAATTTTAGTTTTGTTAGTTTTTATTGCGATTGTTTCCAGTAGACTCCACAGCTCTATGGATATCTGATCTCTGCCAATAGTTTTACCAGATTTTGCCATTTGTATAACATATTCTAATTTAATTACTGCCTTATTATACCACTAATATATTGAGGCAGTAATTTTATTCCTGTGGACTAATTTCTGTGGACAGTTTTCTTCTATTCTCATAAAATGATTAGTGTATATGGTTTCCTCGAGTGACCATTATTTCTTATTTGCTTAATATAAACTGATGTCATCATCTTCATCATCAAACCATAGCTGGCACTTGGGGGAGCGCCTACTTCTCAAACAAAACACTGCTCTTAGTGGCGCAGAACTGCGTATATTCCTCACGAAATCTCACCAAAGCTATTCTGGTCTCTGACAATAATATTCTATTTTTCAGATCATTTTCTGGAATTTTGATCATTGAAGAAGGCCGATTTGAACTTACGATTTGAATTATCACAGAAGCCTGAGTTCATTTTTCATCCGACAGACATTTCTAAAGCATTGTAATATGCGTCCCTGAATTCAGATTCTCGGAGACGGCATGTAGAATTAGCGTTGGGCAAAAACTTCTGTAACTTGGCCCATACAGCTTATTACGTATTAAGATATCACATATGGAAAACACAAACCCGAGGAAACGTCAACAATATTGGTCATTGTAATTGTTCCTGTTGCTAAAAATTCGCAAAGGCGACAAATTCTACAATTAAAAAGAAGCGACAATGTCGCCTAGTTTCTTTATGATCATTATCCTTTATATCATTACATTATCGTTTAAACCTTCTTAAAGGAAAATAAACGGCCCAAAATTAAAAGGTCTAAAATATCGAACTACCAGGTGGAATTCTAACTACCATGGATATTCGGAACGATTTATAATTACCTTGAATGGTCCACGTCTTTGTCTGTGTTAATAAATATCGAGAAAATATAAACAAATGAAACTCTCTTTTACAATTGGTTTCTCATATATCTTTTATTTTCATTTTCACAACTGTCACCCAACTAACTCTCCTACACCAAGAAGAAGCTTTATTTATTTATAACTGTAGCTGTTAAGATGTTAAATTGTTTTATATTGTTTTATTTAAATATAATTTTAATTTACGTCCAGATTTAAATTTATCCCTACAATATTAATTTAGTTATAATCACACAAACTTAAAACAGTGTTAATTTTACATTAACAGTTACATAATATCATGGTACAAATAACAAAATGATAAAACAATAATAACGCAACAATTGATAATTCTGATAAACTGACTTATGATTATTAGAACAATAGATGCTGTTGAAATACACATATATAACAAGAGAGAGAAAATATAATTTTGCTATCCACATACCCACAGTTACATTGTATCAAAAAGACACGATAGCGTAGGCGTAATGACTCAGCCCGCTTCATTTTATCTTCTACTTCCTAATATCATTTATATGATTAAATTTCTTGCAATATACTACGCCTCATAGTGTAGCGTACAATAACGAGAAGTTATATTTCATGTTTAGAAACGCGTTCTGAAATATAATATTTCGTTTATTTTTATAAGATGAATCCTATTTATTTATATTAATATTGTTCTGCTTAAACTATAGAATCGACGTATAACAGGTCAATTGAAAAATCCCCGGCCTATCATAGTAAAGCACATTTTTTTGGCAAAATTAGTTTTATTTGTTCAAAATAATTCCCTTCAAGGGTGATATACTGATTATAGCGACCCTCCAACTTTTCTATATCATTTTTGTGACACGGTACATTGTCTTGGTGAAGCAGCACTTTCTTTTTCTTCAAATGCGGCCGGTCTTTGGCGATTTCTTCCTTCAAACGGTCCAATAACGCTATGCAATAGTCGCTGTTGATGGTCCTTCGTTTTCCAAGGTAGTCAATGAAAATTATTCCAGGCGCATCCCAAAATACAGACGTCATGACCTTGCCAGCCAACGGATAACTGTCGATTGGACTTCGGAGTGAACTGACGGAGCCATGTTTCATCTATTGTCACTGCTATAGTCACACTGCTCCGAATCATCAACTCGTCGTTGTTTTTGGTCAAAAGTGAGCTCGCGCTGCACCCACTTTGCACAGAGCTTTCTCATACCAAAATATTCGTGAATGATATAATGTACACGTTTAGTTGATATCTTTATCTTTTTCCTTCAACTGTATTTTTTCCCTTCAAAATGCAATATTTTATCAACACGCGAAATTAATTTTTATCAATTTTTTTCGGAATAACAAAAGTTAATTCACTCAAAATGCTATAATTCACTAACTAACGATCCGACAGTTGTCAAATTTATACACGCATCTTTTGAGGATTTGGGCTAACTAAAAAACATATCGATTTTATTCTAGTAGTGCCATCTCTGTATCATGCCGGAGACATTTCAATTGATCCTTTATATTTATTATTTTAATTTTGTTTCGTTACATTATTTTATTTTATCGTACTTTACCAATTTTAAAAATTATGAATGTCGTGGACATTACCATAGTACTGAAATATATTGCTTCAAACTAAGATCTTTTATTTGCAATGTAAATTTTAAATCCAGGGCTTAAAAATATATTTGTTTAAATAAAATATTTTAGCATCATAGTTTTATTTTTCAAATAAACAGAGATCAAAATAAATGAAATAATAAATAATTACACTATAAATGGCAAAATAAATAAAGCAATTTCTAAGGGTGTGAGATCTTGATGACGTTGTAGTCGGATGAAAGTTCTGAAATTAACAGTTTCTGTAATTATAACGACAGATACTTCTACTGTCAGGTAATAATAAAATATGATGATACTGACAGTTAATATTACTAATAATGGTACTAATAATATCAACAACGGGCAATCATAAACCTTGATAGAACAAGCATAATGCATAAGCATAAAAAAACCACTCTTGCTACATGCAATGCGCACAAGGGAAAAATCCAAACGCAAACACGCTAAATACGTTACCACCAAGTTCAAATGATCAATAATTCATAACTACACAAGTATATACCAGTAAATATATATATACCAGTAAACTAGATGTGGCAACCCCGCTTTTTAGTCTCTCATCGTTATTTAAATATTTTCAAAAAACATAAATGCCCCATAATAAAGAGCTACATTAGAAAATATCAAATTACCCTTAAGATATACACGAATATAAACATATTTTTATGTTCATTTTGTACAACAGTTCATGAAATAATTCAGTTTTACATGTTAAAACAGAACGCTAAATAGCTCTTATTTTTAATTTCAAAAAATTCTATTTTAAAAGCATATTTCAAAAAAGAAGGCCCAATGAGGTCAAGTTACAGCTTGGAATCGACAGTTGGTATATAGGATGACCTTGCAACTGTGCTATTGCTGGTATTGTTGACGTTGGTGTCTACCTGCGGTAACAGTTTCGTTTGGTTTTAGCAGCTGGTAACCCAGTATACTTTGCTGATCCCATCGTAAGCAGAACAAGACTCTATGGACCTGAGTATCCGTTTCGGTGTTAATGTCAATGGATCTCCTGGACTTACCGGTGAAAAATTGCGCTTGAATTGCCGTAATAGATTTAAATTTCATCGCCTGTCGCAATATTCTAATGAAAACTGCTCTATATTTGGCTGGCAAGGTGACTCAGTTCGAGTAATCGCCAATTCAATACTACTTGGATCTTTCTTATCCTGTGTAAATTTCTGAAAATGGTTAATTCAACAACTGCTAAATTGACTGAAATTTCTTAGAGAGTTTGATTGTCACATCGCCAAGTTGAGTTGTTCTAAGAACATTTGATGGACTTTGGCACTACATTTATCCAAATCCAACAACAACAGTAATAAATGAAGCTCAAAAGTAAATCTTCGTGGACCTAAAGTGTGCAATTATGCGGTTGCACAAATAATTCAATATTAACATGGTCCAAACTTACCAAAAGAAAGCTCTTAGCAACGTTTTAATGCCCTATGATACGTTAGAAATGAGAACATTCACAAAGAACTAAGAGTAACAGTCAGCGAAGAAATTAAACGATTCATGTAAAGAGATTGCGTGATCACAAAAACATCGAAGTACTACAACTGCTCGACAACAATTGATTTACCCGGAGGTTGGAGGGACAAAAGCTCTGTGAACTAATATATTTATGTGTTAAAACCATGCCGTATTTTAAAATTATGTAGAGTTCACCGGTGGAAGTACATCTAATGCCGTATATGATCGAAATAATGCCAAATATGACAAAACCTCTATTATTTTTAGTTTTACTTGAATAATACATCCGGCTTATGTACAATAATTTGAAGAAATAAGACACCCAATACGTGCTTTTGTTATTGTAATTTATATATCTAGTCTTCTAAGAACTCAGTATGTACTTTGTGGATTTGAATTATATTGAATGATGACTAAATCTTAAGCTATTAAACCGTAAAATTTAAATTCTACTAGACTTACTTCTAGATTTAAAAGTTACTTCGCCATGTTGTCCAGACAGCTATTAAAATTTTGACAACCTGCAAATATAAAGTATCAAGTTTATCATATTGTTAAGTCTAAAATAAAATAGAGTCTTCGTAGGCAAGACTGTATCCAATAAAATGTCCAATAAAACAGCTGCTCCACGTCATAGATGGCGTCGAAAACATATAAACACAGAAAACATTAGTGAGATTAATTAAACAGTTTCTGGGCATTTTGTTGGAAATATTTTTAACGTATTGCAGCTACACCAAATACTAATATGAGAACTGTGGCTAAAATCTCTAAAGAAATGAAGAAAAATATAATGCTGCATTCCCAAAGGATAGTATACATATACAAAAATAATATGTAGTATTCTCGATATAAACATTATTTAATACAATTATTTCAACTGCTAATCTAAGAAGTATCATTCTGTGCGCTGGAAACAAAAATTGTATTATTTCTGGAGCAGATTTACTGTTTTCTAAGTCCAAGGGCTATGGCGGAATGAACCGGAACATGTTTAGCTTTGGTTTGGTTTGAATATCAACTGATAAAGAACTTGGAGAATCATCAATTAATGTTATTGACAATGCACCATACCATAGCATATTGGGGAAAAAATCCCAATAAGTGGATCAGCAATGACATTGGTTAGAATGTATGAGGAGAGAATAGGTACTAATTATTTTGCTGATGATATAGCAAAAGCATTAGGGGAGTGCGGTTTATTAAATCAGAAGCTATAAAGGGAATCGGTATAATTTTATTCAGAAAAATGGATATACCATGGATATCAAACTGGCTTAGCAAGGAGACGTAAGATGTAAACGCAGCAATGAAGGAATCAAGTAAATTAATCAACTTAATTAATATAGTGATCATCTATAGGTAGTGTTTAAAAGAGTTCAGTGTAAATATAATAAAACAGCATTACACTACAAATAACTGTGGCTTAAATAATCTATATTTATAAAAATGAATCGTTGTTCTTTAGTCTCACTAAAACTCGAGAACGGCTGGACTGATTTGGATAACTTTGGTCTTGAATTATTTGTGGAAGTCTAGGGAAGGTAAAAAAGGTGAATAAATAAGAAAATGCTCGAAATTAAATAAAAACAACAATTTTGTTTTTTCTTTGATGTCGAGGATCGAATCTTAACTTCGGTGGCCCTTTGTGATAGTAACATTTCAAATTATGTGCTCTTTTTTTTTGTTGATTTTTTGTGATAGTGACACTTTACTGCTAAGTGCGCGAGAACTTTTCTCAATTTAATGAATTACAATTTACGATGCCAAGGAGAAGACGACCTGACTTATGTCGTCGCAGTCAATCAAGTGTGCGAAGAGCTACCTCACGTGCTAACCGCACTGAGGACCAGAGAGAGACTGATCAAGAAAATAGTCGTATTGCTACGTCAGATAGAGAGTGACAATGAAGTAGATAGGCTTAGAATGCAACGAGTTTGTGCACATCAAACACAACAACAGCGAGCACGACATAATGAAATTGAGCAATTCAGCAGACACAGTTCTTCTCTGATCCTGGAATTATACTATGATGGGGCAACAATTGGGGTAATGACAATAATTTGTAAATATTGCAAGGCGTTAAAATACAGTGGTGAATCTACTGGATTATGTTGTGCTGAAGGCAAAGTAAAATTGCCACAATTGGTCCCACCACCAGATCCTTTACGATCTTTAGTTTCTGGGATTGGAAATGATTCTAAGCACTTCTTGGCCAACATTCAGAAATTTGGCGCTACACATATTATACAGGACAAATTAATTGATCCCACTTTCCCACAGTTCACCCAAAATTGCATGCAGTAGTTACCAAACGCATAATATATGAACCTTGCGGAATTTTCAAATATAATTCACCCTGTATGGTTGACGGCAAATGTTCCAAGCGATACCTAAGAGACCTGATTGCTGCAACCATAACGAGAAATGATGGATACCCATTGTATCGTCAACGATAAGTTGCGGACAATGGGCGATCGGTAGTTGTGAAGGTAAGAGGACAACATGTTGATGTGGACAATCGTTGGATCGTGCCATACTCGCCATTATTATCAAAAGCTTTTGAGACTTACATCAATGTGGAATGTTGTAAATACATATGTAAATATGTTAACAAAGGTAGCGATATGGCCATCTTCGCTGTAATCAATTCAAATTACGAAATAGCACAGTACCAGATGGGTCGCTATGTAAGTAGCAACGAAGCAATTTGGCGTAACTTTTCATTTGCGATCCATGAAAGACACTCTACAGTAGTCCATTTGGCAGTCCATTTAGAAAATGTTAAGGAGGAAAGAAGTCAAAGATTCGAGATTGCCGAGGATCTCAATGCGGCAATTCAAATCAGTCGACACCGTTATGAACCAGGGCGATGTAGTCAACTATCCCACGGAGTTTTTAAGTTCACCGGAATTACCTGGATTACCACCTCACAATTTGAAGTTAATAGTAGGATCCGTTGTCATTATTCTGCGTAACATTAATCAACTTCGACTGTGCAATGCATAACGTCGTTAAGGCAACAATCATAAAGGGAAAATACAAAGGGGAGGATGTCTTGATTCCGCGTATACCAATGATTCCAACGGATTTACCATTTGATTTTAAACGTTTTCAATTTCCAGTACGTCTGGCCTTTGCGATGACCATAAATAAATCTCAAGGCCAGTCGTTGGAAGTTTGCGGAATCAACTTGGAGTGTCCCTGTTTCGCGCATGGACAATTAAACGTCGCGTGTTCGCGCGTCGGAAAACCAGCATCTGTGTTTATTTACGTACCACAAAACAAAACAAAAAAAAATAGTTATCAGAAAGCTTTAAATTGATTAACAAACTGTATCATAACTTTGTGTGTCTGTAAATATCTAATTGAAACCTTATAAATAGCCAGTATTTCAGGAATACTCTGTTTTTTAAGTATGAAACATCATGTAATAATCGAAAATAATAATAAAAATTCATTCATACCGAACATTTTTTTGTTAATTACGAATTGTTAGGTCTTTTATTTATCGATTGAGGCAGTACAAAGTCTGTCGGGTCAAATAGTTCAATAATATATCTATTAGATGTACTATAGTATTAAAATAAATTATATTTTGAGAAAAAAAATTTTTTTTCATGATATTATTTATTTTATTACTTTATTATATGACAGAGTCAAAATGAACGTTGTGACAGCGTGACGTTGCAATTTTAGTGACGGGCTATATATAATTAAAGCATAAATAATATTCTTAAACTTTAATAATTATATTTATGATTAACATTCTTGAAATTAATATAGTAATAATAAAAACAATGTATTAATTATAAATGACATCACAGAAACAATTTTTTAAAAATATGAAAATATTAAATTTACCTATTATGATAACATGTATGCCACTATAAAGATACAATATTACAAGTATCCTAACTTACCAGATCGCAAATTATTTGGGATTAATATTCACCGTTGAAATTATATTCTCATTTTCATATTATTATCAATTTCAAGAAAAGCAAATATTCCTTTTTCACCGTTATTTAAATGGATAACAGATTCCTAGATAAATTTCAATTTCGGGAGGTTCCGGTTATCAGCAGAGAGTAGACCTTACCCCTGTTCATCTTTAAATGGACAGCTAAAAGGACTATAAATACTTATAAAATACTACAAATCTTAAAAAATAATATGTTGGAAAGAGCAATATTTGTTGCTAATACAGCCCTGGGCCTTAGTTTCAAACAACAATAAATAACATGTCGACCGGCTTGAGTGGCACATTGGTAAAGGCTACGGTCCTCCTGCTGCTGCGATAGCCGCGGGTTGTTCAACATTTCTGATTGTCCTTAAGCAAGAGTGAAAAATCCGACAAGGAAAATTATCCCAGTAAGACTTTATGTTTTCTGGAACTATCTCAATAGTTGGTAACTCGCCAGTCAGTAGGCTTAATGCTGAAGTTAAACAGTAGGTCCAGTCCCGATAGTTAATAAAAACAGATTTTAAAACATACAAAAAAAATAACATGTAGAATATGGTGGTCTTCACTATGTTCTACTAGTTTAATGAATTATTTTTATTGTCAAAGGAAATTTTTACTTTTAACTAACTTTGAATGTTTACGATAATCTTTGACTCTTTATTTAAATTCTCCAATATTAATTTTTCAGTTAGAGTACGGTTTCCTCCAATTGCAAATGAGCAAAACTACCGACAAAAAATCCATTTTGATTAGAATTAATTTCTTCCTAAAACGCTAAAATAATTAAAAGCATGTAAGAAGCATTTAGCACTTATTTTGGAAACAGGAAATATGTTTACGACACAGCCGTAATTTGACAAAAACAATTTTGTTTGACTTTTTACGACAACAGCACTTCTGTTTTGGTTTCAGATTACTGGAAAGATTGCAATCGTGTCAGCAGTGATGGTGCGTCATTTTTTTGATACTCCCGACTTCATCAGCTTATATATTTTTGAATTTATAATGTTTTAACTTGTTTTCTTTTATATATTCCTTAAACATTAATAAGTAAGTAAAAGTAAATTGTAAAAATAATGTTTGTCTTTTTAGCTCACTTTAGAACATATCTAAAATTCATGTCTTTAAGTTAGAATATTCACTAAAACAAATCGTTTTGTTGATATGATTTTGGCAGGGGAATGATGGAAGAATTATTTGTTTTTGACTAGATGTTCAAATCGAACTAACGTATTTACTATTTAGAGAATAACATTATATTTATACCTATAATAAATAAATATTTGATAAACTGTTCAATGTATCACAAATATATGTTATGTTAGGTTTTATACAAAGCTAAATACGATTTTTTTAAAATAATTTTATTACATATATTATAAAATTGCTTATTTAGTAATATAAAATAAGATATTCTATAATTTTCAAAGTTTGTTCACATATGAGTGATATTGCATGTTTCTGATGATGAAAGATATACATGATTTAGTATAAAGAGTGTCAGGCATTAGAAAGATAAGAAAATTAAAATGCAAGGAAGTCTATATGCATGCCCAAATATAGTTAGTTCTAAAATGGCTCCAGATTCGTAAACATAAACAGGTTTGATGGTTTTATGTTTGGATGTTGACAACATTTAACTCTTAAATTTGACGAAATGGTGAAGTAATATTTTAAAACAACTTAGTTGAATTTAAAGTTTATAATTTATTTACTTTAAGAGACGCCTGTATCAGATTTAACTAATAATAATATTGGGCAACATTGGATCCACCAAGTGCATACTGACTTAAAAATAGTCGATAACGTAATACCAAGAACCGATCATTTACAATCAATTAAAATAAAATTGTTATTGTTTTTGTGAGTCTACGAAACTCTAAATAACATAAAATAAATTAGAATTACAAAAAAAAAAGACAAAGTGTGTTATTTCTTTTACATGGTTGTACAAAAAAAGACTAACGTAATATTCACATAAAATTAAAAATACCATTGCCGGAGGGGGTTTGTCATTTTTTGGCATTATTTCGATAAAACTCTCATTACTGTACCGTACTAATAAATCCGGTGGCTAATGCGGATCTACATCAAAAAGCTCTTAACCGAATTATCATCAGACTTACGGGTATTGAGATGTATAGCAAAAACTGATTGCATTTTTCTCATCAAGCCGAATGGGTGGTGTTCAGACCCCGTTGAATAGTTTTTATACATACGCGGTTATATATATGCATTATAACCGTAAAATTGAAAATCAAATTGCTATTCTGCTCAACCATATCTCTTGGGTTCGCGCTTGTAATTATTTAATTGTAATTGTGTATCCAAAATATTGTATATAAGTAAACTATATTAAACATTGCCGAATGCTAACAACTAATCAATTATATTCCAAGGATTAATTAACATTCACATGGAAAAATAATCTGTTTTTTAAAAATATTACTTTCCTGGAGCATATTTCTAACAACAATTCATTTCATGTTAAATGAAAAATAAAAAGAATTTTTTTTTCAGGTTCAAAAAATCATATTCAAGTATAAATATTAAAATTGACTTTAAGAAAAAATATTTAAAATTGGAAATGCATTTGGCGAACATACTATAATCAACGTAGGCTTTGGTTACGTTTAGTTAAAACTGATAACGTAAAAGCGGGAAAATGTATTGAAATGAATTGAGTTGTAATTATCTCAGATATAACAAAATTGTTGAATACTATGAGTGAGCAATTATAACAACTGAAAAAATGTATCATATAAAGTAGCCCAAAGAATCAAGCGTATTCATCATTCATTCATCAATTATTTATTACGTAAGCAGATTTTTGCCAGTTTTTCACCCCTACATGTAAGACATATAAGAATAGACCGACTTCCTAATCTCTAATTAATATTCCCTACGAAAAAATCTAAAGGAAATGCAATGCACAATTGCTTTATTTTAATTTATATTTTTCAAAAAAATCATCTTCTAAAGTATAATCTTAACTTTCCGCATTTTGGGATCTTACTTGACAACTATCAAGACTCCCTTGTAAGAAATAAAAAAAGAAATAATAAATGTGGTCGATCCCCGTTTCCCAAATCGTCCGAGTTTACAAATGCATGGCCCTTTAAGAGTTGTTGGTTTTCGGATCAGAGCCGCGTTTATTCACATTTTTTGAGATGTTTAGAGTCCCCTTTTTATCAAATACGGTTTATCTGGACTGCAGTTACGGCTTAATGTGGGCTCCGACTCACGGTCGTCGGCATTAAGCCTACCTACTGGTGACCCGCTTAGAAATCATCAGAAGAATAAGTCTTCACTAGCTTGGTTAGTAGTGTGACTGGGATCATCTTTCTTATCTTGTCCTTGCCTTTTGGACAGTCACAAACATAAATTTACGACCACGCCTCTGAAGGATTCGAACCCACGACTATCGCAACACTGGGACCGTCCTGTCACTTTGCTCACTACGCCAACCAAGCCGGCGTGCTTATTGACTAAAACTATTTCCCCCAATCAGGTTATCCTGCTTAATGAAATATTTGTCCTGCTTATGTTATGCTTATGCGTTGAATAATTAAAAACAAAGGATTAAATTATGCCAAACTAAAGATAGCAGGTGTGCAAGCTCCCCTGTGGTTTTAGGAAACATGTGGTTGTAGGAACATTGGGAAACTGGCAGGATGATAAATACACGAATAAAAGGACATCAAATAATTCCCAAGAAAGGAGTAAAATAATCTCTATCTGATTACAGGCCCATCAGTCTTCTCAGTGCCATTTTGAAGCTATTCGAGAGAGCAGTACGCTATGCTCTCAACTCTTTCACAAAGGCAAACAACATCATCCCACATGAACAATTCAGTTTTCGCACTCACCATTCATCCTTCCATTAGACCACCTCTCTGGCCAAACACATCCACCATACTCTTGGCCAACGTAAAAGCTCCTTCTTCAAAGTAGTCTTTCCAACAATTTTACAAGATGGTAATTCGATCCTTTACGGATCTAATATCTACTTCAACTTGCAGCGACCTCATATATAGCTGCAGTCATAATTTTTGTCCTCATACGATAGCAATCAGTCGTGTGGTAACTCAAGATCGCGAATCAATACTTACTTTTTACTAGCTGCTCTTTCACCGGGTCCTTGTGTCCGACGACTGCAGGCACCACCTGGTTTTAAGCCAAAACAAAAAAAGCGACATCAAGGATTTGTCAGATATGGGCACATGGTTTTGTCAGCTTTGGCTAAACACTGGATAGATACTGGTGACAACATTTTGTTCAACAAAATTGAACTATTAGTAACTGCACAAGGCAATTTTGAAAAATTTAAGGAGAACTATAAGAATAACCCTAACTATCTGGCATATCACCTTCCCGGTTTTAAAATTATTTAATGGAACTTGGAAAAGTAGGAAACCTGGAAAAGAAAACCACATCAGCTGAATCCGGGAACTTCAATCTTCTCTTAGTAAAGCTGTAATTTGTACTAACGAATGGTGAATCAAATTAAATGAAATAAAGTACACAAATTGAATTCAAAAACAAGAGGATCACGCAGCAGCGTGTCTTTATTAATTGTATGCCAATTTCATATACCAACACATAGCATATAAAAAAAACGCAATGAACTCAACATCAAGTTCAGGAAAATGTATTGGTTGTTTGACCGAAACTCAGAGCTATCAACTTACAAAAGCTTATTTATATAGTCCCGTGTTAGCTCTCGAAGAGAACGGTCATGTCCGGTCCGCCGAAACTACCTGCGCTTCCGAGAATTACCCGAAACTTTCTCTGAGACGGTCGATCCGTTATCAGGTTTCCACCAGTGCCTACGTCAAAAATGTAAGCGCCGAAAAAGCGCATTTACAGACAAGGCAATGGCGTCATGTACGTCAGAGCCGACGTCGCTTCCTGACCATAATCCCAGCTTTCCTAACTCTAATGGACCATATTTCGAAGACAGCCGAGAATTGCTCATAGTCGATTTAAGAAGACAGAATGAAGACCTGCGAAAGCAGATAACTGAAGTGAAAATGTTTTCTAAAGCACAAACAGACGCCCTAAACAAGCAGACGGAAAAGCTGGAAAAGAGCAAAAAGGCTTCCAAAGATCTTAAAGGAGAAATCAAAATTCTCACTGCTACGATAACTTCATGAAGTATCAAAAAGATGCCATGAAAATAAAGACTCCCACTGCCACAGAAACCCAGACCCAGACACCAGCTAAACTGGCACAATGGTGAGACCAAACTGAAGACCCAGACGACGGTTTCACCTTGGTTGGAAAAAGGAAGAGGGGGGCCATCACTCCACCTTAGGAAATTCGGCTGCCGAAGGCCGGCAACAAGGGGAAACAGGCAACTGCTCCCAAATCACAACCCAATCCGGTAGCCAAGCCGGCCATTCAATCTACCCAATCGAAAGCCAAGGCTAACGTACAGCCTTCGATTACAAAATTTGCCATCAGACCAGTGCAAAACAAGCCGACCACCAGGACGGCCCCACAGCCACTACCGAAACAAGTTACCACAAGACCAATTCAGCCTGCGCAGGTATGTAGCCAGGCCACTAAACAAACCTTAACCTCCACAGCAAAAACAATGCCAACCGTTTCGGCGACTGTTTCTCAAACTCCCCCAAACGAAAAAATTCCGCCTATAGTGCTCCGTGACAAGAGGTTCATGGAGCTCATTAGAATTACTAAAGTACAATCAATAGATATAACCGGAAACAAAAAGGAGGGCATTGTCTTATTCGTCGCCACAAGCGACGATTACCGAAAACTCACTACCCTGCTCGAGGAAAGGAATTACCCTTACCATTCCTTCTGTCATCCGGAGGAGAGAGCATTCCGGGTAATAATAAGAAACATCCCAGAATCACTCTGCATTGACGAGGTACGTGAACTTCTCTTGGATCAAGGCTTCCATTCCAAATGTGTGCAAAGATGGAAATTAAAATCCGGGATAGAACTACCAATTGTTCAGGTAGTTGTCCCTTGCGAAGAGCGACAGATCATATATATGACCAAACTCGGTGTCATCACAGTGAAGGTCCAGGTCCAGAGGGGAAACGGCCAGCCAGTGCAGTGCTTCAACTGCTAGCTTTTCGGGCATTCCAGCTCGTATTGCCGAGCCCCCCCCCCTCCACGGTGCGTTAAATGTGCCGGGCATTACGACACTAGATCCTATACCAAAATCCCAGAAACACTTCCACAATCCACAAAACACAAAAATTCCGACCGAATCCAGGCCTCCACAAGGTTCTGCATAGAGTAACCAAGGTGGCAGGAAGCTAGCCCAAAAATTAGCCAGCGCCACCCAGCCTGCTCCAACTCAAACTCCTGCCCCAACCAATACACCGAACCTTAACTCCCCAATGCAGGCGTTTACTGACCCGCAGGCTTTCCTGCAAGTGATCGCCCTGGCTCACTAACTTGCTCATCTTTTCCCAAATGTCGCCGCCTAAGCGGCAACATTTATCGGTTTCCTTAATTTCCAGCAGCCTTTTAATTCTTCGAAATGGCTGTTTCGAAATCTCTTATACTGATGACATGGAATGCAAACAGCTTACGCGGAAAGCAAGCAGAATTGGAAGACGTCATGACATTCTATGACGTCGACATCGTTCTCATCCAGGAAACTTTCCTGAAACCTTCGCATCGTCTCTCTTTCGAACACTTTTTTGTCTACAGAAACGATAGAACTCCGGGTCGAGGCAGTGGAACCGCCATTTTCGTCAGAAAAGGAGTCAAACACGAGCTCCATCCATCGTTATCAGTAAACAACTTCGAAACAACCTCCTTTAAAATCGATATCGTCCCTTCGTGACTACATCCCTGTACAGGAAATCTTCTGCATTCATCTATGCCGAATACCGATCACTCGTCGAAGGAAAATTTCCAAGATTAATAGGTGGCGATTTCAAAGGCTACCACCCCACCTGGGGGTGTTCCAGAGCGAACCCCGCAGGTAACGCCATCGTAGCTCTAAGTGCAGATTTGGGCAACGGTCTTGCTCTGCCAGATGAACACATCCATCACCCTAGTACAGTTTCTCAAGGCGCAGCAAGAATCCTTGATTTCTTTATTCTTCAAGACGTAAATCGCCATTCCGAAGTTCGAGTCCTTGACGAACTAGACTCTGATCATCGTCCGGTCCTTCTCAAACTCGGAAACTGCGCCACCACTCAAGTCCCACTAACAAGATTCAGGAAAAAGACCGACTGGAAAAACTACCAATCTCTTCTCCTGAAATCCGATAAAATTCCGAAAATTAACACACCAGAACAGCTCGAGGAAGCCTGGAAGTACTCAAGCTAACTCGTGATATTCAGTCTGCTCACGAATTTGCCACAGTCAAAATTTCATCACCACCCCAGCCGTGGAAAAACAACCTTCCCGCTTCTCTTAAACGTAAAATTCGCATCAAAAACGGTTTATGCAGATTTTCTCGATTCACCCTTGATGCTGCAGACAAAAGGGAGGCGAACAGAGCATGCAAGGGGGTAAGGGCGGCCGTCTCGACTGGGCGAGCAATGAAATGGAACTCATTTCTCGCGGACCAAGACTGGACGGCCCCCTTCCTTCTGGCGTGTCTCCAAATTCCTCGTGGGGAAGACGCACAATGTCATCCCCCCCTGAAGTCATCGGTTACAGGAAATTTTGCAGTCACTGACCAAGAAAAAGTCGAGATCCTTGCAGAGACCTACGACGCTCAAATGAAATGCCTCCCACCCGCAGAGAACACTAAAGCTGTCAACGCAAAGCAACAATGACACTGTCATCAACGAATCCAACTTCCTCAAAAGACCAGTAATCCCAGCCTTTCTTCTCAACCATTTCGTGTCTCCAAAGTCTCTACAGACTATGATCGGCAAACTTCAAACCAAAAAATCTCCAGGTTTCGATGGAATTTCGATTACCCAGTTAAAAAAACTCCCGCATAAGCAGCTCGTGGAACTGGCAAACATCATTAACTCCATTATGAACCTGTAACATTTCCTGGTGTCTTAGAAACATGCACATATAGCGGTTATTCCTGAGAAAGGAGTAAAATCATCTCCATCTGATTAGAGGCCTATCAGCCTTCTCAGCGCCATTTCGAAGCTTGCCGAGAGGGCAATACTCTACGCTCTCAACTCTTTCACAAAGGAAAACAACATCATTCCTGATGAACAATTCGGCTTTCGCGCTCACCACTCATCCATCAATCAGGCTATCAGTCTGGCCGCACACATCCATCACGCTCTTGACCAACGTAAAAAGCTTGGAGCAGTTCTTCTGGGCCCAACTAAAGCCTTCGACAAGGTCTTGCACGACGGATTGATCGCAAAGTACGTGCGGTTAAGCCTCCCAGAAGACCTAACCGCTTTCATTAAGTCCTATCTCTCGGACGTATCTTTCCAGGTCAAGATCAGGGAATCACTTTCCAGACGTAAACAAATCAATGCTGGCGTACCTCAAGGTTCTCCGCTGGCCCCAGCTTTATTTAACCTCTTTATTTCAGATTTGCCGAGAAAAGAGCACATTGACGTTGCTTTTTACGCTGACCACACTGCTTTCTTTACGGCCGCCAGGTTCGAAGTTACAATTCATGAACGTTTACAGAAGCAGCTCGATCATGCGGTCAAGTGGTTCAAATTCTGGACGTCACGTACCTAGATCTCCACTTCGACCGGCGCTTCGGTTGGCATTCCCAAATCCAGAAAGCAATACTTCCCATCTCTATCAAATGCTTATTTTACAAGATGTTAATTCGGTCCGTACTCCTCTACGGTTCTAATGTTTACTTCAAGTTTGTTACACACAACCAGGTCAAACGGCTTCAAGTTTTCCAAAATAAGCTCCTCATGAGAATATTAAACGCTCCATGGTTTGTCAGAAATAATCAAATTCATAGGGAAACTGACACTCCAGAAATCAAGCACTTCATATCTCAATCATTCCACAAACAACAACTCAGCTCAAGTTCTTCTGAAAACGCGCTTGTTCGCGAGCTGGTCGACATGCTGGGAGCTTAGCACCGCGTCACCGCCAAGCTCCCCCCCTTTTCCAGACTGAAACGACCTCATCCGTCGCTACAGTCATAACTTTTGCCCCCATACAACAGTATCCATTTGTGTGTTAACTCAGGTTCGCGAATCAATAGAATAACGGCTGCCCGATCAGCAGGTGCCATATCTCCAAACTTAATGCAGTAGCAGTAGCGATCCTCAGTCAACTGTGAGGCGGTTTCGGTTTCGTGTATTGGTAAGCCCAGAGGCAGTCCCACTTAACCCGGTCCAACTTGTCACTCCAGGGCAAGTCTACGCGACCAGGTATGCGTCATGCATTCCACCGCCTGGTTTTTAGACCAGAACTAAAAAAAGCTTATTTATAAATATCAGATGATACTGAGACCAGTGTGGAGTTATGGAATTGAACTATCCGTTATCGTGACCTAGAAATTGATATGGTTATGGACACAGGCCGAAATCCATCATCAGAAAATTGATCAATTCCCATCAGAGAAGACTCCAGGGGCATATCAACACGGAAGCGCTCAGACTTCTAAATGTTAGTAATGTCTAAGTGATTCAGTAGAAAATAGCTTAGTTGTAGATGTTTCTTAACAGGTTAAGTGAGATTAAAATTCATTGTTAGTTGTATACTAGTTTTTATAAATACATTTAAAAAAAGTATAGACGAAATTAAAGAATTATAGCAAAACTGAGATGACAGATTAAGTCTATGAATATATATTAATCCCAGTAAGTATCTAATATTATACTATATATTATTGGTACAAAATTCATTCTAAAACGTAACTAAAATTAAAATACGTATCACATAAAGCATACAAATATAATAGTTATGCTTTTAACTTATAAAAGTTTTTCAAAATTACATAAATTTCAGTTGATGAAAAGGATGAGAAGACAGTTCTCAGTGCTGAAACTATCTACAAATACGTCTGTTGAGCAGTTCTTAATTTAAATGAAATCATTTAAAGACGACACCACAACATGTATGTTTCAATAGAACACAGCAACATACTTAAATTTTCAGCAATAATTAAAGCAAGAAAATTAAAGAGCAATCTTACGTTCCGAATAAATAGCAGATGAAAAAATAATGTATTTGTTGGTGAACCATTAAATTGCTATAATATTTAGTTATTCTTAGGGATTAACTATATATAATCTACATATTGGTACTTGTTTTTCAGTAGGTAGGCTTCCACAGAGGAGTACTACCTCCTGGCAATTAAAGGTATTTTCATTGCAAATTCTAAATTATATATATATATTATATTTGTTATGCTTTATGTTTCTAGTCGACTTGTAGGTACAAAATTCATTCTAAAACGTAACTAAAATTAAAATACTTGGTTCGTTTTTTTGAAACATATTTTAAATAAGTAGGTAGTACATAACTAAGTATTAAAAAATAAAATATATTGTAATATTACAAAATATAAATATTGCATTTGCAATAAGATCTATAATATTTTTGGTATATTTCATGATTTATTAAAAATATTTATGCGTTAAATAATCTGCCCAAAATAGATATATAAACTGAAGGAAATGATAAAAATAATAAAACTTTAAATCCTATGCTATCAATTTATTCCTCACAATTCCTATTAACTAACTTATATTATTTATACTCATAAACATCCCTTTGTTCGGTAGCAAAGTTCAAATTGGTGTTATAGAAGCTATAACACTTTACTAATAATTAACAACTTACACATGTATTTTCTGCTACTAATTTTATTTATTTAGTAATAAGTACATTATTTCAACTAAGTGAATAATAATTTAAACGTATAATTAACTTATCAAAAGGTATGGCAGCTTCTCACTGAAATGATAGTATATAATAAATAATGTTGTAATCAGAATAACTTACCCCGGAAATTTTAGGTTTAACAAATACAACTGTGTATATTTGATTCTATATGCTATTATAAATGACAAATCGTATAAATGTTACATTAACAAATCAATATAAAATAGTAAAAAACAATTTGTAATGTCTGCTTTATATTAATCGGTCCGTAACTTTATGCAATTTTCTGACGCAAACACTTTTTAAGCGATCTTAGGAACAAAATACAGAATCGTCTAATAGTCGCATAGCAACGAAAAGTCACCGTTTGGCGTGATTTGAATAGAATTTTTCGGATAAAGTTGTAAATAAAACTTAAAATTTCTCAAGTATTATGAAATTGTTTATGATATCTCAATAAAATAATTAAATGCAATTGGTAGATATATCAAATAACGCTTGTCGAAGGAAAAACGATCATTTTCATCTCAATTATGAACAAGGGAACATCTAAACTGGATACTAAATAGAATTTATCGCTGCAATAACAGCATCACGAAAGCTACAAGCTATAAACTAATTTTATAACAAATTCCTAGCGTCCATTGTTGTGATTAATCTATCAAACATTCAGTAAAATTTCATGCTGCTAAAACTAGAAAATATTGGTTTTATCTTGTTTTAGGACTGCGTCCAAGTAATACATATCAGCTGTAGTCATTAGTGGATACTAATACAGAATTTTGCTTGAAATATATTTCAATATTATTAGATATCCGAAGTTTCAATATCAACAACTGTTAAATTCGATGGTTTTGTTATTTCTGTACATAAAGTAATAGTTCGCCAGCTAGTTTTACTGAGAGATTCAGTATATACAGACGTTAATTATGAAAGTTATAGTATAATTTCCCAGCAAGCATGAAGCCCATCAAACACTTATAGAAGCTTACAGTGATGTTGCTTCGTCATGCCCTAATTGTCGGTTTTACTTTCAACTATTTCAAAGTGATATTGTGAAGTTCGCAAACAATGAATTGGATGGACAGATTTATTAGACGGAAACCCAGATCGAAGTCCTAAAGAACTTTCAGATAAGTAGCAGTTGATAAAAGATGCAAAATCACGTTGCTGCATGACAACGTTCAGCCACACAATCATTCCAGCGCCGCTCTAACATTTCAATACCACTTTTGTAGACGATTTATCTTTTGCCTCAAAATAGGCCTGCCACCAATTGCTAACCACTCAGATGGCGATCGTTTTGATTCCGGAGTGAAGTGATGGATCCATGTTGCATTCATTGTCACATATCGACGCAAAAATTCCGGTTTGTTACATTTCAATATTGTTCAATATTGTCAACAACTCACAAAGTTATGAGTAGAATATCATGAAATTATAACAGTTTTGTTTTTAACGTTAGTACTAACTGAAAAAGCAGTGAATGTAATAAAACTAATGCCATCTATGCGTTAGGCCCGAAAATTCTCAACCCATGTATTCATAAAATATAGCGATTTTTGATTATCATTTATTCACATCGAAGCAGTTAAGCTAGGCTGACACACGGTTTTAAAATACTGAATAGGTGCGAAGATGTCAGATTGGCGGGAAATGTTGAGAAAATTGCGCAAAATATTTTGATTGATATTTATTGTACCAATTTTCCTCAATTTTAGAGCAGATTACATGGGTCATCTAGTACTTGTTATTTGTTAAATATGTTCTGCTATGATTTCCAGTTTCTCTTTCGGATCTATTTTGTTAATTCTGGTTGACTTTTTGACCAAATATCATTCCCTAAGCACCCGGAAAATGTTGATGCTTCACAAAATCATATCAATCTTAATATACAAAGAAAGCAAAGTCAAAATGAAAGCGGCTCGATGTTAGAAAGGAAAGACATTTTAATCGAAATTATCGGGTTTCCCCGATATTTTTTTCTTCTTTTCTAGGCTTTTATTTCTTCCTTTTAGTTTTGACTAAGCTTGTATAAGTATATAAATGATATTTGTTCAGATAAAAACAAATATCGACTAAAATTACTGAAAATCTGCAAAAATCTGTTTCCAAACAAAATATTGAGCACCTGAAATTAAACGCAGTTGTATCACCATTTTTCGTAAAATTCGTCCATATAGTTACATGAGGTTAACTAAAATAATTTTACAACGAATCGAACTAAATTATTTTTAAAGGTATAACTATTGCTCTTGAGTAAAAGACCAAACGACAGAACAAATATTGGCTTTTCTATCAAATTATACTGGTTAACAAAATAAAAATTTCCTGCATAGTTCACAAGTCGTTTTTTACACATTGGCGCGAGATTAGTTCAAACACGTGTGGAATACATTGGGAAAACATTGTTTAAAGGGGAATTATTTTTATAAATTATTCTGAAGATATTTTTGCTGATTTTCCTTATTTCTTGTAATGATGATGATGCTGCAAAACTTTCTCGACTTACTTACTCGGTACTCGGATGAAGTAAACTTCATTGATGTTGAAGTCTGGAGCATAAGAGGCCGATCAGCTTGATCTTCAGACAACATTCAGGTCTCTAACCAAACTTCACTTTGGTATATTAAATATGGTCCATTCTCATATATAACAAAATCTTGTGACAGTCGGTGATGTGTGACTAATTTAATCTTTTATCGGAGCTTGCGGTAATCCTCAGTTCTCAATATGATTGATTGATTAATTGATATTATTGTTTTAGAGTCTCCCCAACGCTTTTGCATTTTTCGGAGACTATCAATACAGACCAAGTATTACTAACGTCAACCGGGATTCCATTTCCAAATACCTTCCGACAGTTGCGAGTTTCAAGGACTTCCCAAACAATAAGCTAATTAACACTTAGAATATTTAGAATTAAAAAAAAACGATTAAATAGATCATCAACCAAACCTACACAACAATTATCGAAATAAAACAAATATCTGGACAAACAAATAAATAATAAAATGTTGTATAGATAAAAGCCATCCTAAAATAAAGCTATGCACAGGTCAAAATTGAACTATAAAACATGACTGATTTCTTTGAGAAAATCAAATAATTTGGGCAAGTTTTGGGGCAAGAACATGTCCTTTCATGATTCAGGTAAGTCATGAATAACAGTTAATAAATTTCCGCATTTCACCAAAACATGGGAGACTGATATTGATTCCTCACAATTGGCAGTAACTAATCAGTTGCCTGTTTATTTTTTCTTGTATCAGAATTAGTAAAATAATTACAGAGGTAGTTGAGATTTAATCAGAATTAGAAGAAAGAAAAGGTATCAAGATGGAAGTGAAGAATCAAGGAGAATCATGTGTATAATCATCCAATACATAATTCTTTTCACCATTACGTATCGATTTAACATCTTTCATTTTCTATATTCTAAACAACCTCGTCTATGTGCATTAACTTACTCAAATAAAATAGAAAATATATTGTACTTCATTCGTAACATTGTTTTCTCTCCTTGACAACTCAACAGTTACTGATAGCTAATAATACTAACAAGTAATAGTACTGACAAATAACTGTATTGACAATAATAAACAATTAATAATAGTTAACTAAATAAATATTAGACGACAATAATGATCGATATTAGCAAAGGTAGATAAAAGCGATAACTCAAAGCAATGATAAATACGCTATATATCAATATAAAATATCTATATCAAATGATAAGTTTGACATGTGCACAGGGTACGAAAGGAGCAAAAAGAAAAAAGCTACAAAATAGCGCGAACTATCTGCTTTTTCATTAAGATTAAGAATAGTAAACGTGTAAAGGGATCAAGGGATATGAAATCACACGAGATATAACAGGTTAATTGAAAAGCCCCCGGCTTACCATAGTAACACACTATTTTGGCCAAATTAGTTTTGTTTTCAACATAATTCCCTTCAAGTGTGATATACTGATTATAGCGACCCTCCAACTTTTCGAAACGATTTTTGTAGCACGATTTGTCCTTTGCTTCAAAATAGGCCTCAGTTTCGGCGATTACCTCTTTATTCGACAAAAAATTTTTCCCAGGGAGCATTATTTTGAGATGTGAGAACAGAAAATAGTCGCTGGGGACCAGATCTGGGAGAATACGGTGGATGAGGAAGCAACTCAAAGCCCAATTCATGGATTTTTACCGTTTTTTCACTGACTTGTGACACGATGCATTGTCTTAGTGAAGCAGCACTTTCTTTTTCTTCAAATGCGGCGATTTACCTTGATGATGATTTTTATGGTTTTCGGCGATTTCGTGCTTCAAACGGTCCAATAACACTATGTTATAGTTGCTGTTGATGGTTCTTCCTTTTTACTGTGAATTATGTTGAATAAAAAAATCTAATTTTGCCAAAAAATGTGTTTCACTATGGTAGGCCGGGAACTTTTCAATTGACCTGTCTGTAAAATAAACTAGACCCCACAACACGTATTGTGTTTTTTTGTTTGTGTTTCTACAAAACTTTATAGAGGAAATATAAATAAAAGAATTATTTAAATACTAGTACATTTATATACTAACTCAATATACTAGTACATATTAATTACTGCTAATTAAAAGGCGGCTAAAATGCTTTGGCTGAAAGCATAATTTCAAAAATTACACAAAAAATACCATAAAAAGCATATGCTTATTTAAGAGTAATCCACTTTGGTCGAGTTTTCGTACAATCTTTAATCTCAATGTTGGTCTGTCCTGGTAGACAATCTGAATGTTAACTTAATTTTATATTAATGTGATGAGGAAACTGCCATATAACCTTTTTATAATCAATAATTAAGTCAATATGTTGTAAAAACTAATCAGGGAGATATACGAAAAGAAACTGACCGAATCTGGTTTTCTTCAAGGCGAGAACCGATCAGCTCTCTCTCCGCCTCAACACTACTTGTAAATATTGTCCAAATGACTCCAGGCGATAAAATGTTTCCATTCTAACTGTACACCGGCACAGACAGATCTATAATTAAGCGTCTGTTTGATCCCCGACAGTGCTAAAACCCAAATTCTGTCTACAGGCCTACGGTATTTCCCCTTGTACCGAAAAAAAGCAGTTGCCGCCTCTTTTTTATTTATTTATATTTGCTCATTAACGAATCAATGGTTGTCGTATGATCAGGAAAAAACCAACCGGTTCTGTGAGACATATTTCGGAAACTGTGAATTTGCTATAAAAATTTACTACTTCCTGATGGTGGGACTAACCGCGGCTCGATCGTTTCGTACGGGAATCCACGACATAACGGACGAGTGTAATCTTCCTGTTCTCGTCGGACGCGTCCGTAACGAGCGAGAGCGCGAAGAGAAGAGACAACCCAACAAAATAATTTCATAGCACATCGAACAGGTGTTTGGAATTCCGAGATTTTAATAGTATACGTCATAGTTTGAGACCGTTTCATATGTGGTGCTGTCCGAACAACGACGAAGAACCAATGGGCTGGGTTATTCCGATTTTTTTACTGGTGGAAATTATTTTTTTATATAAAGACTTTTTTTATTTTTTATACATAGATTTAATTGTGATCGGTGTTCCAAAAATAAATTAACAACATATAGGGCTAAATTTAAACAAACGGCGTAAAATAAAAATTTTATTTAATAAAACAATACAAAATAATTCAACATCTTAAATAAATAAAAACAGAAATGAAAATAAATTATATAACAACTACTTACACAATAAATAAAGCAAGTAAGCATGCGAAATGATGATGATGTTGTAGTGGTCGGGTGATAGCTCTGAAAACATAATGAGAACGTACCTGAGTAACCGGTTGTCAATGAAAAGGGTAAAACTAAAAATATACTTGAAATATAACACGAATCGGTAATTATCACGATAGATACTTCTAATGTCAGACAATAGTCAAATATAACGGCCAGTATATTAACTGTCAGTGGAAACTACGGGTAATTAATTATGCTGGTTAAAAATGACGTGCACACGGTAGGAAAAGAAGGTAACGCACGACGTATCAGTTAATACCCTAACACTAACAATAATAAACGTGCAATAAATAAGCAATACTCTGTTGTTATTGTGCACTCACTTCTCCATTTCCAGCTATGATGAACGTGCAACGAGTATAAGGGAAAAAGCCAAAGGCCACACGCTAGGTACGCTGCCACCAAGAGCCAGCAGAAACCACTTTCGGTAGTGATATGTATGCTTCAAGTTATCGATAGATCATAAATACACATCAGTAACTGGGCACTTTGGCGTTAGCTTCTGCTTTATAAAATAGTTATAATTTATATTTACCCTTGCAACAATAAAACTATTATCTTTGATTTACCATAATTTATGAATTACGGGAAAGATACGAGGATGCGAAGAAATAATAAAATAGAGGAGGATAAAATAGATAAATAAATAAATAACTATACTACAGTTAATAGAGAATAATAAATGAAGAATAATAAAGGGAAAATAATAAATAGACTAATAAATATAAAAAAATAAATATAACGAGGAAATGGAGACTTAATAAATAATAAATGGGAATTAAAAGGAGAAAACTGGAATAAAACAAAACACCATTTGGTGAAACTCAGATTAGGCGGCACAAAACACAGTAAAATGATCAATTGCCAATGTTGCCGTTTGTGCTAATTACCAAGTATTCGCAAAGGCGCAAAGGCAACATTTGAAAAGGAGCAGCCTAGTTTCCAAAACTAAATATATATTATTTGCTTAAACGCAAATATATAATTACAGTGTTGTTTTCAGGATATGAAGGTTCAAACTAAATTAATTATTTTCCAAAGGATTCTGCTCTAGTAAATGTTAAGGGTAAACAATGATAAACTTCAGGAAACTTCTTATGATTTCCTCATCAAGTTTCTGGACAGGAAGGTTTATTGTTTGCTTATTAAATCAGATGATTTCACCCAAATATGGAAGATCGTTGCTTAACCAAAATGCAATTTCTGTAATTGTAATTTAGTTAATTTGTAATTTGTATTACAAATCTTTTGTATTATATAATTTATTTATTATTATGTAATTAAATTGAGACATATTATTTGTATATTCACGGATCATTTCCCTTAATTTATCGAAAAAGAAAATATGGCTACAAGTTAAATATCAGAATCTGCGGTTAATCAGCCCACATTAGAACCTTTAAAAAGAACTAGAAGTACGTACAAACATAATAATTTTTCAAATGAAGTAAATTGAGGTTAGAAAACTGAAAATTATAACATGTGTCCACATGTCGTTTTGAAGCAGACTAATCTGTGCCTTCAACTTCATGCAGAAAGAACGAGATAATACAACATCAAAAAGACTAAGAATTAAGTGTATATGTGGTAATATTGTAAGCAAGAATTTAACGATACCATTTCGGAACCATTTTAATTCGCATATGTGTAAAGTTATCTCTAGACTTTTATATGTATTAGCAAAAGGATGTTCAAAATCAATTTTAACGAAAATCCTCATTCAGATATTATGGCAGCAAATGATCACCTTTTTTAAAACGATTAATAGCGTAGAATTAGAAGCTAAGAGAGGCAATTTAAAAATAAAAAATTAGTTGTGGCTCATCCAGATGGATAGAAAATATAAATAGATATATAAAATAGTATAATAATATATAAGAAAGAAAAGGAGCTTTTGTAATTAAAATTGAACAAATATCTCATTGCTATATTTAGTAAATTTAAATATTGTATATTTAAGTATAGTTTGGGCAATTTATTCATTAATCCGGCTTGATTGGCGTAGTGGTAAAGGCAGTAGGACGGTCCTCCTATTGTTGCGATAGTCGCGGATTCGAATCCTGATGAAGCATTGTCGTAATTGTATATTTGAGATTATATTTATTATGTTTTTTAGTTATAATATTATAATTTACAATTAAAAATAAGTTATCATTTTTCAGATTAGAGAGTGTTTTTTAATGTATTTTAAAAAGGTTTTATGCAAATTTTAAGTAGTATTTGAATAAAATATTTTATTAAAATCTTATAAATATTTCCACTTGGCGGTCCCTCATGATATTAACACCGATTAAACTTGGTTTATATATGGGAGACACCATTCTATATCTCTTTAAGTTATGGTTAGTAATGGAAAAATTAAAAGTTTCGCTATGATAGACCAATGAACAATTTAGCCTTAAAAATGATACGGTATTTACAGTTATATAAACTGGTGTGTTCCAAATGCCTACCTAATTGTAAATTTATTTATATAATATTAATATATTCAGGATGAACTAAATTAAAATATACTAATTCGAATATAAAAATGACACGGTTTAACACCCTTTTTAACAGTGTAAGAGTGTCAACAATCTGACCTAAAATAATAAACAGAAAATATTTTCTCTCAAGAAACTGTCACTTGTTATAAAAACGATTTTGAATTTGTAATATTTCTTTCCGGTGGCAATTATTTTCGTTATACAATTACCGAGACCCCCCATTATGCAAATTAAAACAAATTAAAAGCCTCCGCGCTGTAACTCTTTATTTAAAGGGTTTTTGCATGATGGTGGAACGTCGAGAGAGGGCCATCTCGTAAATTCGCTAAACAAAAGTAATATTTGTAAGATTCCGTCACTTGGAAACAAGGAAAAAAACGTCTGCCCTTCGTTAGGGGGCTTTTTTTACTTATTTGGGACATGCTTTTCAGATCGTTTCTGGGATTTGAGTACAGCTCAGTGACCCCTTCCCTGATAGAAAATCCACATTTGTTGAACTGATATAACAAAACCAATACCTAACATACAACATTTTAAGATATGAAGTATCCTAATATAGCATGTTAAAGTATTTTTTATATCTTAATATTTTAGTTTTCTTTTTATGTACAAATAGTTATCTATATTGGAGTAATTGCTTAATGTGGGCTCCAATCTATGGTTCTAGGTTCTTTGATCAAAATAATCAATACCACTAGTCATCCAACGAAACTTGTATTGCTAAGTATTGTTACTAGGTATTGGAACAATCTGGTTCTGGTAATCTTTTCATTTTAAAAAGGCTTTTATTGTTTTATTTTAATCAAAATAGTTTCCATCAATTTTATTATTATTTTATTTCCTATTTTTCTAGCTACATGGCGATGCTGTGTTGGAACATGATATTGCACTTTCTTCAACACATCAAAGCTAAGTGCGAGTCAATGCTGCATCGATCGAAAGAAGTGTGGTAATCAGAAGGTGGTATGTCTGGTGGGTACACTGAACGCAACAGAACATCACATTCGAGATGCAATAGTGTATATCACAACTTTGAATTATATCCGCTATTTCTCTTCTCCGATGACGTTTTAACATGTCTTGTGTATGCTATCATTACCATTGATACTGTCGCTTGTGAAATGTTAAACATGACAGCAGTTAACATAACCCAACGAAATAAAATTAACTAACTAATTTTAAGGGTATTTTAAGGGAAAAATATTCAGTATATTGGGGCGTTACGATGTTAAACGTAAAACTTAATAAAAAGCCACAAAATGGGAAGCAGAATGTTGTATGGATATAGCAAGAAGCAATAGCGTCATGAGCACCTTCTGCAACCATAAAATTGAATGCTATTTTTATGAAGACAAACAATGGTGTCCTTGGATTATACTTACTCGATATCAATGATATCCCTATATATGAAGGATTAACAATAACCCCATCTGCTGGTGTTTCTGCGCTATTCGCTACAAGCAACAATATTACAACTATTGTATTAATAAATGGAATTAAAATTAAATATTATGAAATCAACATATGTATGTTTTAAAAACAGCAAAATACTTGGGACACTAGATGCCAAGCCCAAGTGGAAAAATCATAACAACAAGAAACAAGCAGAATTTTGTATAAGGCTCAAAAAATTGTGGTGCTTGCTTGGACGAAAATCTAAAAACAAATTTTGAACAACACATTCACACCAATTCATCGACACCATTAAAACCAAACTTATGAAAAGTACATTCTTCCCAGAATTGTTAACACTCTATAGTATGATACAAATAACATCCATTTAGACATAAAGGTACTAACGGTCAGCGGAGAAATTAAACGGTTTGAGAGAAAATCTCTAAGTGAGATAACGCAAAAGTACTTGAAAACGTCAAAATACTGCAAGTGGTTGTGCATAACAAGTTGTCAATGTATACTTTTTATTTTCTGTGTCAAAGTCATGGAGAGAACCAAAAATCATGCAGATGATTGCTACTTTTGCTCGATGAGTTTCGTTGTTGCAAATGTAATTTTTTTTATTAATCTCTTGGAACGTCAACAATCTGCCCGTGGGCAATAAGTATTATTGTTTGATTTCCGTTATATAATATAACCATCCTAACATGTAGAAAATCGCTTCAGTAAGAGATCTGCTGTATAATTTATAATCTAAATCTTATTCTAGATACTATTCTAACTTATTTTAAAGTCTATCCTAACTTATTCTAATTCTATTCTATTCTATTCTATCTATTAACCAGTTCGTATGGTAGTTTGCGTTTGAGCCTAGTCACTCATCAGCCTAGTTCACTGTCATCTCGCACATTTAACATTTGGCGAGTGCATTAGGATGCACTAATAGTCTTTCAGAGTACTTCGCACTAGCACTTCAAATCCCACTCGTTATGTGGATATCGCGTTGAATCAGTTTGTTGGATACGTAATATGGGGCATCGACGATGACTTGCAACACTTTATTCTGGAACCTCTGGAGTATATCTATGTTATATTTGCTAATAGTACCCCACAGTTCAATACCATAGGTCCAGATGGGCCTAAGTATTGACTTATACAGCAAAACCTTGTTATCTAATGATAATTTAGATTTACGCCCTATCAGCCAGTACATTTGGTTTAGTTTAAGCACAAGCTGTTTGCCTTTTGTCACTATATGTTTTTTACAAGTCAAACGTCGATCAAAATGTATTCCCAGATATTTAACGCTGTCTGCTTGCAGAAGTTCATGATTACTCAATTTTACTGAGGGACATGTTCTTCTGCGAAGGGTGAATGTCATATGGGTAGATTTTGTCTCATTTGCTTTGATACGCCACGTTTTCAACCACAATTCGACTTTGTTGAGATGAAGTTGGAGGTTTTTTGTGGCTAACATTGGATCCTCGTGTGATGATAAAACCGCTGTATCGTCAGCATATATTGCAACAGTAGTGTTTCGTGAGGTCAGTAGGTCAGGTGTATACATAAGATGTAACAATGTGCCGAGAACACCCGAATATATGGGCTATAGGTCAGTGTTTTCTTCACCCTGTTTGACAATAAAATGTCTGTCTGAGAGGTATGATTTCAGCAATTGAAAGTTCGTATGGGGTAAAAGCTTTTTCAATTTCACGTGCAGTCCAGTGTGTCACACCTTGTCGTAGGCCTGAGAAATATCGAGAAACGCAGCGGAGCAATATTTTTTATTGTTTAAGTTTTTGTTAATTTGGTTGATTAACCTATGTATTTGTTCTGTTGTTTCGTATTTATTACAGAAGCCAAATTGATGGCCTGGAATAATATTTCTCTCCTCTGCAATCAATTTTAATCTCTTAATGTATAGTTTTTCGAAGTTTTGAGATGGCAGGTAACAGGCTTATAGGACGATAAGAGGAGATATCTTCTGATTTTTTCCTAGGCTTAAGAATCATAATGATTTGAACCACTTTCCAAGTGCTAGGAAAATAATTAAGTCTTAGCATGGCATTAAATATGAATGTTATTAAAATGATGCACCTACCTGAGAGCTCTTTCAAGATTCTTCCAGTAATTAGGTCAAAACCGGGAGGCTTTTTTGTTATTGATTTCATTAAGTATTATTTGTTTTATTTCCTTAACAGTAAATTTCTTATGTGGTAGATCGATTTGAAATGGAATGTTAAGAAAGTTAATTATGTTATTTTCTTTCGTTGAGGGTATTTTAGATGGGTACGGGTTAAATACGGTTTTTAAGTATTTAGAGAAAACATCCGCGTTATCTTTATCGCAAAAACAATTAGCACAGTGTAAATATCATGACGTATCATCAATATCGAAACCAGTTCAATCTACGGACAGTAACCCATAGCCAATTCCTCCAGGTACAAATGTCTTTTGTCTACATCACCGCCGAGCGATCGAAGCGATTACATTATGGAAGAAAAGCTTTTAATTTATTAAGGATTATTGGAGCACCTGATATACGGAAACTAATGGTACTAAAGCAAACGACGCGCAAAAAGTAGAGCGGCTTCATCAAAATATAGGAAAAGCAAAAAGGCGATAAAAAGATTTTGAGACGAGGGCACGATGAGAAATTGACTGTTGAATTGTTTGTTAAAACTAGAACTAATTTTGTTCGGGCTGCTGATATCTATTCAACTCCATAACCTTCATTTACCTTCTAAACAACTTTTGGTTGGTTAGGTCCAAAATCGTGTATACTTATGTAATTATCAAAAACCAAATTTAAATATTTGAACAGAACAGTATGCTTAGAGAATTACATAATTAAAGATAAAAGATACACTGTGTTTTGTTTAAGATTATTTGTAGCATTGGGAGCTATCGAGTGAAAATAGTTGAAAGAGTCGATAGTCTCAAAACCGTCGATAGCCAAGAAACTAGCGATTGAAAATAATAATTACCATTTTCGGTTCAACTGTTTTTATTTCATTCGTGATATCAGACGAAGATGTACGAATTCCTTCCTGTATAAAATTTGAGGGAGCAAAAAAACAGAGATAATTGCTTGGATCAGTTTATTTTACTTTATTTAGTTGCTAATTTAAAAAAGTGAAAGAAATCATTACTGAGTACTATTACCGTGCAATGAACAATTTAATTCTGAATAAAGCAGAATTACTTTTTTATTTGAATGTTCTATGGATCTGCAAAAACGATTGGATAAATGAATATGACGAATAATGACACCACCCCAAATACTTTGTCGTATTTTAATAATATATTAAAACACTCACAATAGAACTTAAATAAAACCTAAAAACTAGGGATAAACAATAAACTTATACCTAATCGTAGAAGAAAACTAATCCATGACATAAATAAAAATTTATTATTGAACGGAAATTTTTTAAATCACTATTCAAAAATATAATCATGTTCAAATTTTCTCCCGTGATGTGATTTCTTTGGTCATTAATGCTTTGGCCAGATTTTGAAAAAACTCGTTCCTAGGGGATAGATGTTTCGGATATAGCAGAATATTTTAAATATAACTGATATAATTCAAGTAATATCATTTTATGGACTTGTCAAAAATCCAATAGGATTTCTGAAAAACTAATAAGTGGCATTACCAAATACTACTTAATTTTTAAAGTTGTAGTAGTACCTAGTGTAATTATTTCTTTAATTCTAGCTAGTTTTTTTATCAAAATATCTTCAGATGTAATACATTCTTCGTCAGTAGTAGTGTCTTGAATTTCGAGTTGCAATTATTAGAATGGACGATATCTCTTTTGCGATAATTTCTTGTATCGCCTCTGCATTATTTATAATACCAAATACTGTATATTTAAATCCAGGAACTGAAAATATGGATTGTCTCTTATTGATGACATCTAATATCAGCTAGCAGAAGTTGAGGATTCTCGAAAAGTTATAAAATAATAAAAATATACTAAAAAAAATTACCCCTTTTATCTGCTGATAAAATAAATCTTAACCAAGAAATGTCGCAACCATCATTACTTTCTTGTATTTTTTAATAAAGAAAATAAACTGTTGAATATTAATGAAGAATTTTCCTATCAGAAAATGTATCTATTAGAAATAATTAGTATAAGTATTGACTATAGTTTATCACCTCTTTACCGTTAATATGTTTTTATGAAAATTAACTGCTACTGTAAAAACTTCGACAATCGTTTCGAATCGACGCAATTTTTGGAACTTTTCGAATCTAAATTTTGACAATCAGAAATTTTGAACAAAAATCCATAGAATTAGACCGAAATGAAAAAGTCAATAAAAAAAAAGCTATTATTGCCGTAAAAACAGTCAAAAGTGTTTTACTATTTATCATTCACAATTGTAATCTTTTGCCCTATTACATTAATAATATTGACAATTAGAATCCCAAAATGCTGCTATATTAATACACAATATATTATTATTTACAAGGAAACTACCAAAGAAATAATAAAACTATATATATTACATATAAATCTATGTAAGCATAAATTCGGCACATTTTTGTCAACGTCGCGGCTAGGACGACAGTCAGAATGACTGTCGATAGTAAATAGTAATATCAGTCGGACCGAAAATAGCGACTGAAAATAGTTGACTGAAACAGTCACTAGCAAAAAGTAATAAAATCTGTCTAACCGAAAATAGCGACTGAAACAATCGACATTAAAAAATAGTTAATTACTAAATAATATCGATTTCAGTCGATAGTTCCCAACGCTAATTATTTATTATTTAAGATCCACTAAGTTATTTTTCAGACTTTTGCCATATTAATATTTATTCTACATGTAATCATATTTACATAAGCATATTCATATTATTAACATTCTGCCATTAGTAAACATGTTTCTTTTCTGTAAAAACTATTTATAAAAAGTTGTTTAATTGCTATATCGCTTTTGGAAACTAGATTGCTATTTATGGATGAATAACTAAAAACGAAAATAGTACGATATAAATGTCAAGTAATGGTTTACAAAACATAGTTTACAAATATTTAAATCCACTCATATTTTTATCAGCATTAACAAGTATTTAAATTCGATTTAATTAGATTATTATTTTCAATGTGATTTCCATATTCGTAAACGGGACAAACATATCGCACTTTATAAATCAATGAAAATTAGCGATTCGTCATCAATTAAAGACGTAGTCGGTATAAAAATTGAAGAAAGATGCGTGAGAAAACCCAAACAGACAAACACCGCTTGATGTTTAACGCGCTTGTAATATTTTTAAGACAATCCACTATGTGAACATTACCATCGTGCACGTTTGCGTCACGGATCTTGAGTCGTACCAATATGGGGGATCCCGATACCCCACTTTTTTCGCTTAACTCGTGGTCGTCCAATGTAATTCCCCACATCTATGACGTTACCGATCTCACAGTTGCCGCGTCTTCGCCACCGCTTTGCCTTTTAATTGTCTCGATTTTCTTACGGACTATAAATTCGCCCCGTTCTCATTGATTCCTTATTTATTGATCAGATTTCGATTAGCCAAAAAGACATCTAACCGCTCGTAAGCCTGTAAGAAACATAATTAAGCTGGTGAAAAGAACGAGATGAATAAATTGGTAAAAAGTGAAATTGAACCTTAAGCTAGATTAACAAAAAATATATAAAAAGTTTTGTAAAAGTCTAAATAAGACTGAAATTATTATTAAATTTCTTGGACTGTATTAATAAAGAAAGAATTAAAGAAGTGCGTGAATACACTTGAGTGCGAGGTTTGGCATATTAACTTATTTTGATGGTCTATTGTTTGCGTTTACATTTTAACTCAAAGAAATATTATTAAGAATATGTCGGAAAACAACGCACTCAATAGATAAAAATGGGGGAAAAATATTAGATATTGAACGAAGATCGAATATATGAAATTGGAAGCGTTGTTCGATCAAGATTTATTTGCAAAATAGTTAAATATCGATTTAAAATAATATAAAAATGTTTAAAAGCCAGCTGTATAGTCCAGAGACAAACATGGGTTTCTTTAATGCCCTATATATTTGACCGGAGATATTTAAAAGGAATTTGTAAAAAAATGCATCTTTTGTACAGCACCGTCACTAGCTATTAAACATAAATTCAAAAACACAAAATAAATAAATACATATATAATCCACTATTTAAAAGCAATACCATTTAAACAAATGTTTATCCCAAGTTGGTTTTGTGACTTTTAGAGGGTCAAAACATTGAACAAATAATTTATACAAGTTTGTCGAAAAATGCTAGATTTTTCCAAATAAAACTCTAGAATTTTAAATTACAACAGCTCGCCATTCAACAAGATTATCATTCCTAATGAAGTTTTGAATAAAATACTATGATTTAATTCATCTGATATGCCCCTGACTGATTTACCCTCTTGAAACACCCGTTCAAATCATAGAAGATATTTACGAAGAGCGTATTTGAATATTTGTAGACCTAAAAGCAGAAGGTCTATATCTCATGTTATAAACTTGGTCTTGCATACTGGATGAAACGATCATGACTTCGAAATAAAACAGTTCAAAATTTCGAACAGTTTCGAAATTCAACATGCCACCGAAAAACTGAAAAGGGAAGGAGTATATTATAGGATAGTTTCAAAACACATAATTTTTTTCCAATGTATAAAATTGTTATTACTTTAAATTCATTTGTTTTATCGATTCCGAAAATGGGTTATTCTTGTTTCAGGTTTCTAATTATATCAAGCCTATAAATTAGTTTTAAAGCATTTACAACTAATAGTGTTATTGTGTATGAAATCGCCTACGCGTACATTTGCAACTTACTTCATGTTGAAACTTCACTTCACTTTTCAATATGGGTCATTTCATTTCTTTCTTTTCGTTTTACTTTTATATCCGAATTTGAATAAAGAGGCGGCTGAAGGTAATCGACTACTGTGTGAAGCTTAGGGCAAACAATGTTCTATCGACCTCAACATACGAATACTAGCTTCGCTTCTAAAATTCTCTCGTTTAAAATTAGTAATTTTAATTTCAAACACTCTGACATTGAAAGAGACAAAAGGGTAGCCAAAAAATTTAAAAACCAGGATTTGGAGGCATTAATTAATGAAACTATCGATCACATTTGATGCGTTTAAGCCTTGAATTGTGCGAAAAACGACCGGAATATGAGAAAAAAATACAGCAATGTTATACTTCGGCATGAGAACACTCGACTACATGTCGCAAAACCGGTGAAATCATACTTGGAAACCTTAAAATGGGAAGTGCGACCCCACCCGCCGTATTCTACGGACCTTGCTCCTTCTGATTACTACTTGTTCCGACATATGACTCGTCACCTATCTGCGCTTCACTATTTTTGAAAATACCGAAAATTGGATCGATTCGTACATAGCCTCAACAGATACATAGACCTATCGAAATGAAATCTACCTGAAAGATGGAAGAAAGTAACGGCCATCAATGGACAATACTTTAAATAAAATACGTCTTACTGGTTTTTCACAATTAAGCTTTCACTTAAAAAAGCCTCCTTTAAAACTAATTTATAGACCTAATATTAAGTTTTATTCTGTAGAATTAGGCCAAAATAATCTAACCCGAAAACACTGAATAACAAAACCGCCATAAAATTATTATACCGAAACGATTTCCGCACCAATCCGGCAACGGTGGAGGATTTTCGTCTGCGCATCTAACGTCCGCACAACGTGCTTACCAACCGACTTCATGTGATCGTATATCGATCGGTTGGAATTTTCTACCAATTTACTTAACCGGAGTGTGTCAAAATTGGTCCGTACGCCAGAATGTCCACATTAGACGAAAATCTTCCGGTTCGCAACATCGAGGAGGTGGTGTGCTCATTCGGTGGTACGCTGAAACAGGAACAGGAGGAAGAGGACCCGGAACGGAATCTTAGCGGGAAAATCGCTTTTCATGGTTCTGGGAACGCTCGCGGAATCATCCCGTGTGTACTTACACCACCTGTCCGAGAACCCGTCGCACCAATCGAGACCGGTACGCTGCAGGAAAACGGGAGTTTTCCGCGTCGCGAAATAGTGAAAATCGCGGGCGTCCGTTGTGATTTTTGCCAGAAACTCGACCATCAAGGTACCGTCGAACTGCACACGTTCGAAAAGGCACTGGCGTTGATAGCTCTCAAGAAACTGAGACCACTTCTGAGAATCGATCAAAAATCGGTGAGTAATCCCGCTTATTTTAAATAGTCCGCCCGATATTGTCATTTGTCACATGTCAAAGCTTTTTAAATATTGTTTGACTGTGTTAGAATGCCTGCATATCTGATAGGTTACTGTTGTTTGATAGTTTTTAAATTTGAAGTAAGTATAAACGTATTATTTACAATTAAATGTGTCATATGTTTATGTAATATAATGTGTTTATTTATTATGGGACCAAAGATTCGCCACAAGAACTTTCATGTTAGTCATACACTTATAATTATGAGAAATTACTTGTACTCAAAACATATATTAATTCATCCTCTAAATCAGTTTATTTAAAGCTTATAACTTTGATAAAACTGATTCAACACTGAACTTATTTATAGAAGAAATGGTATGGACATTTACATAATTATATATTCAAGTTTATAAGCCTCAATACTAGTTCCATTCCTTCTCGTTCTTAAAAATCATGAAATATTTTGTCCCCATAATTGATTCATTAGTAAATGATTTCACTGAAGACTTAAACAACTACAAGATTTTCTGCCTGATCTTTCAGTTGCGGTACCATCTACCTTGTTAAGTCTGAACTAAATAAACTTTGCTGTTAATTATATTTACTGATATTTTATAATAGTGAGCAGTAAATGAATTTACTTTTGATACCTTAATAAAGCTTCTATTCTTACTATTCTTTGAAAATCCACACATTCTTTGAACTCCATAGTTGTACATTCATTATTGATTCATTGAAGCTGAATACGTGTTGGGAAAATTTTATTTTATACTTTATTTGTTTTTTGATCACTACAGAAGCTTAACAACTTTGTTGTTGATCATTTTCCTTATTATTTTATAATAATCAATAAATGGATTAACCTTAAATGATATAATAGTATATAAGACTGATAATTTTACCAAGACAATAATTTTAATAAATAATTTCCGGATTTACTGTTATCACTTTGAACTGGTAAAATACGTTGATTAATCTAGTTTATATAATTATGAATTTCTTGTAAAATAGAAAAGTGTGATTTTTATTGTGAATAAGTGAAAGTACCTCCCGGTCGCAGGTTTTTCAAAAGATGGCATTCTTGGGATTCGATAATAGTGAAGTTTCAAGTTCGACATTTCTTATATCCTACTTAATTCAACTTCTTCAATCAAGTAGAACTTTTAATAATGTGGGTAAATCACTAATTCCATAACTATTAAAATTTGTTTAGGTGAGGGCAAATGGGTTGAGTGTATCAAAGTCGCTTTTCGCCAAGGACACTAGGGCTTTTCAACGTAATAGTAAATGCAATTATGCGAAAAGTTTTTAAAAATTGATATGGCGTTAATACGGTGCTATACACCGATTTTGGGCGATATGATTTTCACTGATGATAGAGTCACAGATGTTGAGGTTGAGGCATTATTCATGGCATTATTCTATTTTAATTGTCAATGGGACCCAGTTTGAGTAAGTGTAAAAGTTAAAGTACTTGGGATCAGTAATACGGTCGGATAAAGTACTGCTTAGCTAATAAGGCCAATCGGCCAAGATGCTGGAGCTGCCAATCCTTCTTTAATGCCCTGAGACTTGGACACTGTTAGCGTCTGATATCTATAAATTCTTTAAGTTCAATAAGTTCTTTGAATTGCGATATTTGAAGCAAATTAGTATTAGAAATATTAGCAAAAGTATTAGAAATGAAGTCATTCATTTGAAATACGAAAAATTATGAAGATCACCAACCGTGGCGAATTTTGATGAATATTTCTGCTGAATTTTATGAGATCTTGTGGTACCAATAGCAGTGTATTGATTGAGAAGTATACACTCTCCCTAAACTCTGGCCATGGATTGATGATTATGAAGGGTACAAAGCCTGGATACATATTTTAAAAATTGTTAATCGGGTGAATAGTAAGCTGCATGAAACTTTTAAAGAGAACAGCGGTGAATATGAAATTCCTCCCCACTATCAATGCGAAATGACCTTACGGGAGTAAATTTTTCTTAGGTTGAGGTTAGAAAACAGACGGATAGACGGGAAAAAGTTAGAAATAAGTGCTATGTTTCCTACAAAAAATACAGCAGAGAATTTTCTATACATCAAGGAGTCTATCTATAGAAATTACTAAAGCTTATAAATTAACTTATAATTTTTATATTAGGGAAATAACCTGTTTTTCTTCACATCGAATAAAAGTTAATTAATAACTACAATTGATATGGTGGGTTTCTATTTTTATATTATCAATTATTAATCAAAGTAGTAATTACTGTTAGTCAAAGTATTCTTGATGAAGATGTTTGAATCAATTTGAAGTACTTTTTATTTTAGGTGGAGCTGCTTCAAAAAGCAAAAAAGTTGCTTTCCGAGATTGTTCTTAATATGCAGGAATAAAAAGAACCTATTGTTTTTTTAAATTATAAGATTATATGATAGGTGTTGACTGTTCAAATGATAATTTTGATTAATATTGTATTTTAAAGTATCCACTAAGCGCTAATTTTTTTTGAAGACTATCGTTGGAAAACTACGAAATGTAAACTAAAATTAAGATACCAGAGCTTCTTTGTATCGTGTAATCACGTTTCAATCAAAAAGTAATTTGTTTTAATTAGTGAAAGCTTACATTGTCGTAACAAAGAATCATTTTTTAATGAATACTGGCTAAGGATGGCTCCAATATGGTGAAGTTTACTTTTCAACGGTCATAATTGAAGTCGAAAAACCATCAATAAACGTCAGAACAAAGCCAAAGAAGGAAATTAGAACTTAGAGCTGAATTTTGCGAAATGCTTTTGAGTTAGTCAAGGTTGAAAGTTGTAATAATAATAACACTAGACACGACTTGGTTGTTGGTAGAATTATACATTTTCGGTATATCTCAATGAAAAAATTCTATTACATCGAAACATTAAGGATATGTTTGTTTATAATAGGTCTTACTAGCAAAAATAATCCTGCTATTCGTAAAAAAACGGTTAAGCTCACATTTGTATATTTTTGCTACGATATTATTAGTTATATATGGTAATAATAGGGTATTGTTAAATGCGACAAGTTTTTTTAAAACTCTACTACCTTTACAAATATTTTCTATCGTTTTCAAGCAAATTCAAAATTAGAATTGCGAAAAACCCACTTTGTTACACCATTATTTTTGGGCATTCTGAGTTTAATATACCTCACAGTATTACTAAAGCTGACCATCTTGGTTTTTTGTTTCTATATGCTATAAGAGAATGATGATAAAGTATTCATTCAGCATTCACCCTCAACGGATAATTTTATAAATCAGTTATTTTTGTAGCGAAATTTAAAGGGTGTTGTCATTAAACAATTTTTATTCTAGATATATATTTATCGGCTTTATCTTAGTATCTATTGTAATAATGTTTATCTATTAACACTACACAAAATGAAATCGTTTGATTCTTTTGGTCCTGTGTCGGGACGCGGGTTTGGTATTATCCAAAAGTTGTACTACTTCAATATTGACATTAGAATTGGGCCTGTCCTCATGTTTCCTTAAAATTCTCTTGATTTCCGGAGTGACAGCCGATATCTGAGGGTCTGGGTGTGAGTAATCAGTCCTGTAGTACCTGGATAAGCCTACAATACTTCTCACGACTTTGTTCTGGAAAACTTGTATAGTATTTATATAACTTTTCCCGGAACATTCCCATAATTGAACTCCGTATATCCATATATGTTTCAATACTTGCTTGTATAATAGCAATTTATTATGTACCTATAATTGTGATTTTCATTCAATTAACCAACACATATTTCCATATTTTATTTCCAGTTTTTTCCTTTCCTTTTTTCATATTCTTTCTTTCCATCAAGAGGCATTCCGAGACACCTTGCGAAACAAAAAATAAAACTGTATATTCAGACCTCTATATCGGCATATCTTTGAGTGAATTAAAATAGACCACGTAGTAACGTTAGTATGTATTATTACACGTTAATACATCAACAATTTTACACTGCTACTACAATTTATTCAACGTTTCATACGTTTTATTATTTTGATGTCCTCGTGTGTTAGAGGTTAGAAATTGATCATATTATAAAATGTAATTATGACGAAATCGAAGTAATAACTCTAACTAAATAAAGTAAGACCGAAGATAAATTGCAGATATTACATTTAACACATTCAGATGAGGTAAATCTTTTGGAGCTCTACATTAAAAAGTCTTCACCAGATGAACTATTTGATTACATGTTTCAATAATAAAATCTATTTCATGTGAGTACACAAGTCGAGCGGGCTTGCAGACTTTTTTAGGGCATATAATTACAACAGACAAGCAAACAAATAATATTTTTCCAAATAATTTAATCAATAGTAATTCCCCTCGAACTAAGTAATATTTTCCAAAGAAAATGGCTATTTACATTGTATTCACACGAGTATTTTAACTAATCTCATGTTAACAGCAGATAGTATATATTGGGCAAATATGTTGATAAAAATTTAAAACTTTACAACAGGCACATGACTTACCGAATAACAATAATTTTTAAGCACAATTTCAAATTATAAAAGTCAACACTCACATTTTTTGTTAAGAATTGCATTAGTGCATGATCCAGACCAAATGTCAGTAATTTACATATATATATATATATATATATATATATATATATATATATATATATATATATATACTATGTTCTCTGTACTATATAAATAAAGCGATGTACTGAAAATTTAAAGTAATTGATAATATCTCTGACATTTCTCTGTATGTAATGTGTAAATTATGATTAATAAATTGAATTATTTGTTACTCATTATCAGTTAGTAATATATCTGAAAATTGTACTACGCCAGCTAAAAATAGAATTAAAAAAATTATATCATGACAATGAATCAGATATACGTCCAATGAAAATGGGAATTTGGTATTTCCACTATGTTGTGTTTTACCCCGTGTTCTACAAGCCTTGAAATATGTGTAAATATAAATGCGTTTATCCAACACCTATCAAACTCCTCAAGTATAAAAGAAAATTACAAGAATAGCAACAATAACTTAAGCCAAAAGTCACACATCTAAAAAGTAATAGTAAATATTACCGTTATAGATGATTCGATATTTTACATTAATTACCATGTAAATTAACTCAGCAAGTATATTTTATTTTGATTATTTTTAGTATGTATTATGGATGGATTGGATATTATATATGGATTTATCAAGTCTTAATAGATGATTAGAAAATCGTCAACTACATACAAGCTACAGGTATTAGCGATTTTAAATCGTCACATTTTTTTATTTACATCGACGAGAATTTTTCTTTTCCTTCTTTTATCAAATGAACTCAGTAGATCTGAAAAATCAACTGTTTTCAAAAGCTTATAAAACATTGTGGAAGGTCGAAAAAATACAAAGGCAGAGTCGAAAGAAATTGCTATAGATTGGAACTGGAATGAATTAAACACAGTGACGTCTTGTAAAAGTGGTCAAAAATTTACTTGCAAATACTTCCCCACCGATATCGATTCCCACTTGTATGGAAAATAGTCGTTGCCATTATGGCGAATGACATTTTGGATAAAAATTATATTGTATCAAATGCTGAAGAATTAGAAGTTATGAAAAAAACTTAAATCCTCCCCTCACTCATCCCAACAGATTTCCTCCTTGGGCTTTTATTACCCCTTCATTTTGGAAATTGCTCTCCTTGTACTCTGGTCATCTATACTGATAGCTCAAACTCATGCAATTGAGCCTTCCTATTCAAACTTCCAGAACAAAGTTCAATACTCCGAAGTCCTGTTCCACTTTAACTGAATCATCAAGGACTAGCTTACTTATCCTCACTGACTCTAAAATATAATGACCCTTTAGTTTCGGAACACTAGTCACTCCTTCTTCTGCATTAGTATGCCTGGGAATTAATGAGCATGGTACCTAGGAAAATCAACCCATTCTTTACCCCCTACTCAGGAGATATCTGCATCCACACTTACCATCCTCCCTACCATCAACGCTTTCGTCAGGTACTATGTGTATAGTCATTGGATACTGGAAACCAGCTAGAATAAACTCTACAAAATTAATTAAAAAGAGAAAAAAGAGTTTTTCTTTTCTCTCATCATCGTAACTCTCTGTTCTCATGCTCCTGGGCATTTTCTCTGTTCTGTAGGCTGTATAACTTCAACAACATCCAAATAGGCGAATGTCTTCCTTATATTGAGACCGGCTAGCTCCACAGAGTTTACTCCAAATCCGAGCACTCCTTGTAGTCTTCAATGTACTATCCTTTGCCTAACACATTATCCAGTATTTTGTCCAAATTGTCAGTATTTCAACTTACTTACCCTTGCGATTAGTCAATTTACTATATTTTGCGCTATATTATTTACTTTAAGCTAGTGATCGCTCTGTGGTCGAAATTTGACCAGAATTTATTAAGTTAATCATGTTTCTCCCATAATTATTTAAAGGGTGTAAAGGGAATAATTTTAAAGTGATATGTTACTACAACTTGTTTCCACAGTATTTTCAATATAGGACAGAATTAAGGAGAAACTAATTATATAGTATTAATTTCCGTTAAGTTTTAGTAATCCACAAAGTATTGATAACTTAAAATTACTACACCACTGAACATTATAACAAAGTATCATAAGTAAGATTGACTTGAGATCATTAAATATAAGTAATCATAATCTTTCGTTATTTGTTTTTTTAATTTACTTTCTGTTATGTTTATAACATAATGAATGTCGGTATATATGATTTCAATAGGAAATAATAAATGAACTAATACATGCTTATATATTAATACAGAGAATATGTGAATAAAACAATTTTGAAATTGATATTTGACTATAGCATATAGCATTTAAGCCAAAGCCTAAAATATCTGTTTATATATTTTGTGTCACCGATCTGACGACGGCTATTCTAGGTTGCTTGATTTGGGCATATTTCTTTTTAATAGAATTTGTTTATTTATAGCACAAATTACACAAAAATATACCAGGTGCCTTCGTTTTCCTCAAAAAAGGAGGAAAAATTTTACATAAGATATACACATTCCTGTTTATTATCATCACAGAATATGTCCTTATAAACTACACTTGTTTAATTGCAAAATGACAAAGTCACGAATATATCAAAAGCAACAGAAAACAGAACAGTTGCGACCACATTATGTACAATGGAATCATGTTTTTCACATTTTTTCATTTTTTCATTTTTGGTATATGGACAATAACTTTGAATGATGAATGATTATGATTGAGGAATTATCGTTTTATAATAAATGACTCAAGAGATACCTCTAGAAATATAGACTATCATTGTATATACTTTGAAATATATTCAAAACATTTGCATTTAAAAATTACATATCTGAAAATTCATCCAAGAGTAGATAATTCAATAATGTTAGAATGATAAAATGTAAAGATAATTCTGATATATACACTGCTGGAATTAACCAAACTATAAACATTTGAATCATATTTGATTTGAGACTAGAAATTAGAATTTATTAAGAAAAAATAATCAAAGAAAAACTACCGGATTTTAAAAGAAAACGGCAAAGAATTTATTAATACGATTCAAATCAGTTAATTATACTTGCCTGTTAATAAATGATGTAGTGATTATAGATATTATCAATTTTTAACCAGTTTCGGTATTATAGTTTAAATTTTTATCCACAAATAATAAATAATTAATAATAACAAAGTAATAAATAATTTAAAAAATGATTTATCATGATTATGAATCACCTACAATATATGTCTACTGAAAATATATAACCACGGTATTTCCACGACGAACTGTACCATGTCTAATACCGTATAGTAAAAAAAATGCAATTTGCGTATTAGTTAATAAACTTTTGATATTTTCGTATCAAAAAATATATAAATGTACGTTTTAGACCATTTATTTTTAACATTATTGGAGGTATTATTTAATATATATTTTCCGATTAAAATATCGCACCTATTCATATAACCTCAAAAAACGATCGCTAAAATAGAAAATTTATAATATGAGTTATTCCATCAATCCAGCTTGTACGCCATATTTAACTACCTCGGAGTAATGGTGTTATAAATCAAAAAATTATTTCGTGATAAACTGTTTTCATCAAAGGATCAATTTCATCAAGTTAATAGCCAATAAGTAGTTGTAGGAAGTGTACAGAAGTTGAGGTATAACAGGTCAATTGAAAAGCCGCCGGCCTACCATAGTAAAACATATTTTTTTCCAAAATTAGTTTTTTTTATTCAACATAATTCCCTTCAAGGGTGATACACTTATTATAGCGACCCTCCAACTATTCGATACCATCTTTTTGTAGTACGATTTGACCTTTGCTTCAAAATAGGCCTCAGTTTCGGCGATCACCTCCTCATTCGACGAAAATTTCTTCCCAGCGAGCATTCTTTTGAGATCCGACTATAGGAAATTGTCGCTGGGGTTCAGATTTGAAGAATACTGTGGATGAGGAAGCAATTCAAACGGTCCAATAACGCTATGTAATAGTTGCTGTTGATGGTCCTTGCTTTTTTGAGGTTAGTCGATAAAAATTATTCCATGGGCATCCCAAAATACAGACGCCATAACCTTGCCAACAGACTGTTATGTTTTCCCACGCTTTGGAGCGGATTTATCGTGTGCTGTCCACTCGGATGACTGTCGATTGGACTGCGGAGTAAAACGATGGAGCCACGTTTCATCCATTATCGACCAAAAAGCTCGAGTTTATTACGCTCGGTCATCTTCAAACACTGCTCCGAATCATTAACTCGTCGTTGATTTTGGTTAAAAGGTGAGCTCGCGCGGGACCCACTTTGCACAGAGCTTCACACCATACCCAAATTCATACATTCATACCCAAATATTCGTGAATGATATGATGTAAACGTTTAGTTGATATGTTGAGAGTGTCTGCTATTTCATTCAGTTTCAATTTACGGTCATTTTCAAAATAATTTTGTCGACTTTTTAATGTTTTCGTCAATAACAACCTCTTTTGGACATTCACCGTCTTCGGTGCTCATTTCACCACGTTTAAACTTAGCATACCAATCCTTAATTGTTGATTTTCCTGGGGCAGTGTCCGGAAACTCGGCATCAAGCCAAGTTTTTGCTGAATTTTTTCCCGTCAAAAAGCAATATTTTATCAACCCGCGAAATTCCTTTTTATCCATTTTGTCACAATAACAAAAGTTGCTTCACTCCAAATGCTATAATTCACAAACTAGTGATTCGACGGCTGTCAAATTTATACACGCATTTTTTGAGGGTTAGCGCTAACTAAAAGATATATGGATTTAATTCCAGTAGTGCCATCTATGTGTCAGACCGGAGGCTTTACAATTGATCTGTTATTTTAAGGAAAAATAAAGTTTCTTTAAAGCTATAAACCCATATTTTCTGTTTCCGAAAATGTATGTTGCTTTTCTGAAATTAACCTAGTGTAACAATAGTCTATACTAATATCATTTAGTTCTGGAACCAAAACATAATATAAGACAAAACATAGCAGAGCATATTTTTTATGCAATATTGATTTCTGATAAGATTTGTTTATATCATATAGTTAATTATCAAAATGCGCATTATCTATTACTCTCAAAATAACAACAGTTTAAAATCTATTAAACTTATTATGGATCTAGTTGCTGCAGCTTCATGACCAATAGTTAAACTAATATTTTAGTTAACTAATAGTTAAAGCAAGTTGTTTTTAGGTTTTAAGTTTTTTTACTTTTACCTTACCACACAGATCTGCAAAAAAGAACTGTTTTGTGACATAATCTTTATGTTTTTGGTTACGATAAACCCGTAAGTGACTTCTTTTTGACATAGGCTGACACGTTTCTTGACAATTTGGGTAAATATGTTAAACGAGATATTACATTAAAATAAAAAAGAACTTGAAAAATACTATTTTATTTACAGCTCATTAACTATATACGTTTTCGCTCATGGAATGAACCTGTAAAGTCCCTCTGAATCGTCCAACAGTAGTCTGATATCTTTTAGACCGTCAATTTTCCTCGATATATTTTTTCCATCTCTTTAATCTTCTGGTGAAATGGTTTTCACTTACATCTCCCAAATTTTCCTAAAACTAATCGAAGTGGGAATAAAAATGTATTTTAGACTCATTAGGCAATCTAAAGCTTGAAATTATTTTAGATCTTTATAATCGCTGTGAAATCCTTAACCGCAATCAGCCCTTCTCTTTGAGATCCGTCATGATCGTGATGAATTATGGGTCAGTCACAGACGTCTAATATCTGATTCGATGAAAACACCTTCCTTCACTCTGGCTTCTGAGGGGCTTAAAAACTTTGAAGCTTTGTATTTGAATCAATCTACATCTTTGAGATATAATTGTACAAATTTCTCCATCAATATCGACTTTATATGCAACGGTTGTAAAAGAACTTTATGCGGAGGTAACAATATCTCTTGGAGAATGTTATTTTCACTATCTTTAAGCTCCCTCGACGGACAACTCTTTTTGATCCAGTGATTTGTTCGGTTTCTACTATCACATAGGCACTAGAAACAAGAGAATGCAAATGCAACAAAAATTAAGTATAATATATATCTACTTAGACTATATTTTTAATTTTCAAAATAAATTTTTTATACAAACGGCCCGGTTTATGTGTGAATAACCCAAAAAAACCTACGATCTGGTCTGCCTGCTTCCTAGGTAAACCATAGGAGTTCCGTTATGATTTGGGCGGTAATATCATTGTATTTAACAAAAGTTTAGTCTTGTCTTTTAACAAATTAAAAGTTTCAGTCTTGGTTTGACAAGCATCACAATATCATCAAACATCTTCCTTAGTCAGCACAACATAATTGAACCATTCAGTAAAACAAGAACTGAACAAGTGAAGTACTTCGTTCAGCTCCAGGTGTCTGCATTAGCCTTAATTTAGAGTATCTGCGTAGTAACACTATTCCTTTCACACATAATTTAACTAAACATAATCAACTAAAACTATATATATACATATATATATATATATATATATATATATATATATATATATATATATATATATATATAACAAGAATTAAATAATATATACATACTACAGATACTATTTTGGTTTTCCGATGTGTAATTTAAAAGCTTTCTAGCAAACTACATAATTTTACATAACAAACATTCAAATTTACAAAAAAAATTCTGTAATCATTAATTCGCGTCTTTATATCTAGGTAATAGTTTCAGTTTGCCTAAGTGCATATGATGATTAAGAAATTGTCTACTTATGATAGTTGTTAAGAAATCAAACATACTGCAATGCGATTCAAGTTACAATCACTTTTACGCTGGTCATATTTCTCGAAAATCACGAAGCATCTTTATAACGGAGAATCTCAGTGAATATTGTATAATGTTTAGAACGTTTATAAATAAAAAGTAACTTTTTCTTTTGAGACAGTGAAAGTTCCCTTCAGCAAAGAAATTTGTAGAAATTAAAGAAAGCCCAATGTAACGTTATACTTACTGCTTAAAACATTAAAATATACGATATATAGGAAGTGAAGTTTATCATATTATCTAGAGCTAAAAATAACTTAGATACGATAAGATATAATTTGGCTATATGGCTTATTCCTTAAGCTTAACTACAGCAATCATTTAAAAATACAGTAAAAATAATTTAAACGTAAGATATTATCAGGAGTACAAATTGATAATCGCTGTTAATTTTCAAATTTTAAAGCTTTATCAGTCAAACCGTGTGCTTTTGACCGTAATAGATAATCTGAATAAGCAATATTTGGAGAATACGGTGGTTTCTCTTCAGCCACGCGCTGACGTATATTGTCATGTAGCCAGATTATTTCGTCATATCTTTCTAAGAATGAACTAAGAATGTTAACAAATTGTTTTCTTCTACCGATATTGGAGAACCTCTTATATAGCTATTTTCAAGCCGCTTTATTAGTTTAGAGCCAGCTATTCCCAAACTAATTATACTAACTTCAATTTGCCTTGATTGCTCTCAGCTAGACTTGGATGTAAATGAAAGCACTCATTATTGTACTATTAGTGAGTGTACAGTATACATCGAGTTTATCCCATTATATAAACAAGAAACAACTTAGTTGTGGATATAGAAATATGGCTGAGGTATTGCTATGATTTTTTTCCCTTAGGATTATCATAGCCAATCCACATTTTAGTCTCCAGTAAATCTGCGATGCTTTCTCTTATCTGTCATTGGAACAGTTGCTAACATGTGAAGAAAACCACCGTTCAATCTCGCTAAGCTAAAGTTCCTATGACAGTCGATGGCTTCTTTTCTAACCCATCCTAAAGGTTTTAATCAATGATATGGGCCAAGTTTTGCTGAGTTTTGCGACAATATTTATCCAGCAGCTCTTCCAATACTGCGTCTTTAAACCTCTTTACTACTCCGTGATACTCTTTGTCTTCTACACGGAAAGCATCTGATTTGAGCCTTTGAAACCATCCTCGTTGTGTTTTATCACTAACATTCTCGTCACTATATGGCTCTGTTGTCATTTAATACACTTCAGCTCCAGTTTTTTTGCAATTAAAATCAGGAGAAGCAACACTTACCGCAAAAGGTGCTTATAACGCTCAAACTAGTTATGTTTACTCACCTAAATGTGATATGGCACGTTGACCATCTGTTTAAAAATCCTGCCTTAGTGGTGAACGAGTGAGACGTCTGTTTTCTATTAGACCCTCAGTGTTCCTTTGTATCGCCGTTTAACAATTGGCATGTTCTTTACGTTAAATAAAACAGTTTTTAAAGTAAATTAATAGTTTTTGTTTAATGTCGTTTCACATATTATAACTGACACAGTCGGTAGGATTCTGGATAGATCATAAGGCTGTCATCTTTTGAATTAATTCAATTAACCAGAAACAAATTAATTATCAGAAAAAGAAAACAGGTTGACGTCAGATTGGCAGCGTTCCGCATTTACTCGAGTCGCTTCTTGGGCAAAAATACCGCAGCTGAAGTTGTAAGGTCACAAAAGTGGATTGAATGTGCTCAATGACCCCTAACCATAAACTATTCCTAGTAAGAAACATTCAAGCTTTAAAAATACCCCTATTCCATAGATCCCCGGTCCATGCATCACAGTTTTAGGTGTAAGGCCACCAAAGACAGACTGAAGTTGCTGTTAATTGACATAGTCTACTGGAATTTGGACAGAAGCTTGCAGTTCATGGTGAGCGGCCACCATTTTACATGCAGTTTAGTGAATAAAAAGTCGTATTGAGTAGCTTTTTCATATTCAATACTTGTAATTGAGGATATATGATATATAATATAACGGGCCTAACTATGAAAAATGTATATTCGAAAAAGGTGCGGGGTGCTGATATTGAGAGTGAATGGTGTGGAGTTTAAATATTATTTTGACCATAAGGTTGTTCGCTTTTGAATTTATTCAATTAACAGGAATCAAATTAATTATCATGAAAAGAAGACAGTTTGACGTTGGATATGCGATCGTTCCTTATTTACTCAAAGTATTCCTAGGTGTAGTTAAGTGGAGTTCGGGCAAAAGTATCGCAGCTGAAGCTGTAAGGTCACAAAAGGTGGATTGAAGGTGCTCAAAGACCCATCATACTATTCTAATTAGGCGTAGTGCTTATGTAACCGAATGGTGGTTATGACTTAGACGTTTAGACATAGGCAGTTTTGTTTATAAGATAGTATATTGAAGTAAATTAGTAGATTTTGTATTTTAAACCCCTTTCATATTTCATAACTCATATGGTAAATAAGTAATTAAAGACTATTACTTTGTCGTATTGAAACATTTGTTTTAGAAAATCGAAACAATAAAATTCGCAGAAAACCCATCACATAGTTACGGATTTCAAGTAAAAATATAATAGTACTTTCGATGAGGCTGAATGTTCTTCAGAATAGTTAACTATTCTAAAAGAAAAGAATACAAATATTTGCAATAATTTCTTAAATCGCAAAAATAAACGATCAATCGAATCGGAAATAAATAATGTAATCAATCATAGCCGCTTTACAACGTTTTAATGATAATATATAAATCAATTTTTCAATAATTTTCAAGCCAAAGATGGTAACGATTTGAATAATAGTATATTTACTGTTGCCAAGTAATTCATTGGTACGAATTGCTTCGTTTGTTGATAACAAATAAAAGTATATTTACTGCGATAATTTGTCAACCGTTTCAATGGTAGTCAAATTCTGTGAAAATCGTGCAATGAATGATAAAAAGTAATATACCGTAATTCCCCATTTATTAAAATAGGATGCATTCATTCATACCCTTGGCAAAAAAAGGTAAATACACTAAATGCGGTCACGTGATGGATAAACATTTGAAACTGTCTCTAACTATTATAAAAAAAATTCAAAGGCTTAGAAGGTATTTGGAATATATAATATTTAGTTATAGAATATATAATAAATGGTTGATTGCTAAATGGTGTAGTTCCTTATCTGGTTCGTTGTTGTAGAATTTAGATGAATAATAAAAAATAACTCATTGAACAAACGTCTGTTGATAAAGTGAAGGTGTGTCCCATAATGATTTTTCATGTTTTCAAAAAAGGCTTATAGGAAACTTGCAACATCATAATAAGGTGACATAAATAATATGATTTATTTTAAATTAAATTATCAGTATTTATTATATTAATGTTCAAAAAAAAATATTATTAGATATTTTAAGCTAAACAAAACACTCGATAGGGTTTAACACATTATTTATACATATTATATCACGCGCCTGACTACGTACACTGAGTGTTCGAAGACAAAGTGGTGTGTTTATGATCATAACTTGATGGTAGAAATAAGTGAGACATCTATATATAGGCAGTTTCTTATATGTTTTAATTAATTTAATTAGCGTTGGGAACTATAGACTGAAAACGACTATCGACTGTTTCAGTTGAGTACTTTCAGTCACTATTTTCGGCCCTATTAGTTTTATTCGACTTATTCTTGACGTTCTGGCTTTGGTGTCATAGCCGCGACCTTGAAAATAATGTGCCGAATTTATGCTTATGTAGATTTATATGTAATATATATGTTTTTATGCTTTGTTTGTAGTTTGATTGTAAATAACATTATATTGTACATTAATACAGCAGCATTTTGGAAATCTATTTTTCAAGATTATTAATTAATGTAATAGTATAAAAAGAACAGCATTTTGAAAAATGAAAAATAATTTTTACTGCATTTTTATCTTGGCAACTATTAGGTCCTTTTGTGATTGAATTTTTCTAAGTCTCTCAATGTTTGTTCAAGTCTTTTGAATGTTAAAATTTCTTTCATTCAAATTTCAACGAATAATAATCTTAAAATATTTTTGATTAACAATAAATAAAATTATTATTGTTTATAAAATGGATGCGATGGTTCAATAATTGATAAAGATCCATTGAGAAGATATGGTACAAATATTTACTGGTCATTACGCCATTCCTCTTGACAATCAAGTCAAATATATAAAATATAAAAATGAAACTGTTATTTTGAACCTAATAAATTCCAACAATTATCTATTTCCTTTTTTATCCCAAAGAAATTTCGAAAAAAGGAATACGTACATCTCCGTCCCACTTACGACACGGTTAAAAAAAAATGTTTGAATGAAATAGAAATAAACCAGCCGGCTTGGTGGTGCAGTGGTAAAAGCGATGGGACGATCCTCCTACTGTTGCGATAGCCGCGGGTTCGAATCCTGCTGGGGCTTGTTCGTAAATTTATGTTTGTGATTTTTGAAAATTTGTGAATGTTCTAGAGAAGAGTCAAAAATCCGACAAGGAAAATGATCCCAGTCACGCCAGTAACCAGGCTGCGTAAGACCGGATGTCTTCTGGGATGATTTCTAAAGTTGATCACTCAAATTCCGAAGACCGTGGTTCGGAGCCCACGTTAAACTTTAGGCCCAGTCCAGATAAACCCATAGTTGGTAAAAGGAGACTTTAAAATATATATAAAAAAAAGAAATAAACCAATTATTGTTATTATATTATGTCATTGTTACTTTCCGAATATTAAAATACGATGAAATATATTTAGGATCACTTTTACATTCCTTTTTTCACACTGCCACTTACCAATTTAAAATTGTTTAGAGTGGACTGATCTGTACAGCACAGTGAATCAAACACTTATCTCCGTCCTTTCCTGTCTAAAAATTAATACGGGAAGGAATTCTCTTAATATTCTATTGTCACGAATAGAAAAATAGTCGACAGGTGCATTTGATTGAAATAGTAATTACTATTTGCAGTCGCTAGTTTTTTCACTATCGATTAGTTCGATCGTTTTGAGACTATCGACTGTTTCCACTATTTTTAATCGATAGTTCCCAGCACTAGATTTGTTTGAAGTGTTGTTTTTTTATCGCTATTCAAGAAGTCTTATTTCCTTAAAATAAAATAGTATTTTGAAGTAAATTAGTAGTTTTTGTATTTAATTCCCTCCCAATTTATAACTTATATACATACTTATATAATAACAAAGTAAACGTCTACAGTAGTATATATTAAGTAAAACAATGAGTAGTAAAACAAAGGCACGTAAGTTTCCGGCATGTTCAGTCATTGCTGGGCTACCAGTGAGAAATGACACGTGACACAATTATGTTAATGGTTTTATGTGAATTTAAGTTTACATGATTCTTCAATAAGTTTGTCAAAATATCAAAATGATTTCTTGTTAAAAATATATAGTAAATTAATTGTAGACAAATGAAAATGCGACTATTAATTTAAAAAAGTATAAGGTATAAATTATAGTAAAATTTTACGCTTTTCTAACAATAACTTGCAGGCTGTCATCGAACAAATGTACATTTATGTTGAATAGTATGAAAATATTAATTTTCTGAAGATCATAGCAACGTTAAAAAAACAAATCTAAATATAAAACAACCAATCTAAACACTGGTAATGAGCATGATGCAGTTTATCGAAAGCCATAGTAAGATCCTAATAATGCCATCATGAAATTTTCGTCACGAAAAATTAATTTCCCCAGCTAGCCTCGCAGTTTTGTGGATTGACGAGTGTTTAGATGGAGACTACTCATTTTAGACGATGTTCTTAATTTTTCTTCCTCCATTGAGAGATTTTTTTCAACGATTTTTATAATCAGTTCAGAAGATAGCTCGGTAAGCTGTTTCCGAGGAAGATCTTGGAGCTGTCGGTTTGCTACACCAACGGTGCTTTTTGGAGAGTAAGCCTCCGAATTATTGGAATGGCAAAGTGTCCTCACAGTAAATACTTGTACAAAGAATTTCTTGTTATTTATTATATTGTTACTAGTGTTGTTGCCTAATAAACAATTTGTCTTTACAATAACTTAAATCTAGCTTTATATCAAGGAGGACCCATCGGCCCTCTCTTAGTCTCTGGTGTAATAATGTCTATGTATTAACACTGCTGTTTTTCTATTAAATGTACCTCACTACATTACACTACACGATATTAAATGGTTTGATTGTTTGAGCCTGTATCAATTGTCATGTCTTTCTGAAGGACAGTCGGTATCTGAGGGTCTCGGTATAACTAATTAGACCTGGGTTACCTGGGACCTAATTAGATATGAGTACTCATACAATACTTCTCAGGACTTTATTTATGCAAATATTTTCCTATATTTGAACTCCAGTTTTCCTTTTCTTTTTTATATATTCCTTCCAGCGAATTTTTGCATCAAGATTCATTCCTAGATTTATATTGTTGTTTTTTTATTTATACTGTATTGTGAATAGTGCGTGTATTATTTCGGTAACATTTTCTGTAGCTTATGAACAAGGCCGTCATGCCATACATTATGGAGGGATTCTACTACATTTAAGAATATAACATCTATAACATATATCTGTAATTCTATGAATCTGGTTAATTCTTGAATCTTTGTTAATAAGCCCGAAGCAAAACAGGGAATTTTAGAGACCGTAGATATTACTAGTGGCAGTGAGATAGGGATCATGATAATTTCAGCCATCTTCCAAACGTCTGGGACATGTTTTAGTTAAAATTCTGTATTGATTAAATTTGTCAGTTTTATAATTCCCTTTCGTGGTAGTTTTGCAGAAATTGTCTTTTTGTTAAGTCATGGCCTGGTGATTAATGTTAACTTCGATAACTTTGGTTAGTGCTTTCGGCGTGACTTGAATCTTCGAATTTTCACATTCTGTGTCCTGTAAATGATAGTCAATATAATTTTCGTTTGTTTTAAAGGTTTTTTTCAGATGGTCAGCAAATGCTTCCGCTTTTTGTTTATTGCTGCGTGCCCAATTTCTTACATAGGTCTCTTATAGGTGGACTGTGTAGACATAATCGTTTTGGGTATTTAGTAGTTTTCTAAAGGGATTCTCCTAAATTACGCATTTGAATAATTACTAAACATTTTATTGATAGATGGCTTACATTTTTTAATTAATCCAGTAAATAAAATATTTTAGGTCAAAATAGACTGATATCTGTTCCCAAATTGTATTCCCAAATCTGACTAAATTATAAGCTAAAATTCGCTTAAAAGTATGAAAAGTACAAATTCTAAACACATAATTTTTTCAATACTTACATATTGACTCTTCATATATAACATTCTACTAAAAGAATTACTAAGAATTTCTAATCTAAAAAATGTATGCCGCCGATTTTAATATTTAATGAGTATCTATCTAATATAAACTCAATCCGTAAACTTGTTTATTTAGAGCACCTGGTTAAGTTAGTTATTTACACTTGAACTTTAGGATTTTTAAAATGAATCAAATTTTGAACTACGTTTTGTGTATCCAAAATTATGCATTAGTTTTTGAGGGATTTATAATATATAGCGTTTAAATTAAATATTAATTTAGTGTAAAAAAAATAAAGTGTAAACAAAAAAATTTTCAATACGTTGAAAATGTCTGCATATGTACCGAGTAAATCACATCTGCGGGAAGTTTCACTTTTTACTTCAATTTAAAGAAAAATGTGGTTGAATGTCATCGAATGCAGTGTGAAGCTTATGGCAACTATGCTCCATCGATATCAATGTATGGATGTTAGTTTCGACGTGTTCAAGGTAGGAGTTTTGACACCGAAGACAAAGAGCGCTCTGAGCTGTCAAGAAAATTTGAGGATTTGAAAGCATTAATACACAAGATCATTTCAAACCTCTTGAAGAAGGTGGGAATTACCCAAAATCTTGGATATTTTGTTCCGTTTGAATTGAGGCCAATAGACATTGAAAGCCTAAACGTCATATATGAAATGCTGCTTCAACGGCAAAATCGTAAAGGTCTTTTGCATCGCATTGTTACGGTTGATGAAAATTGCATGATGATCTGGTCTTATATCAACATCAACGGCAAAGCAGAACATCGACAAACAAAGCAATGCTCTGTGTTTGGTTGAATTGGCTTGCTGTGTTATAACACGGATGTATCCTGAACTACTAAAAACTAATGAAACCATCAATTGGGATTGTTATGGACTATAATTGATGCGCTTGAGTAGATAAATATACCAAAACGTCCGGAATAAGAACAAAATCACAACAATGTTATTCTTCAGCATAACAATAATCCACTACATGTTTCAAGACCCGTTAACTTGGAAAAATTAAAATGGAAGTTTCTGTTCCAACCTCAGTATTTTCCCCAGACCTTGCTCTGATTACTTCTTGTTTTGGGGCCAAAAAAGGGTCACTCGTGAATAGCCTCAAAAGATGCATGGTTATTTCGAAATGAAATCTTTTTCACAATAAAGCTTCATATTAAAAAAAAATCCTTCAAAATTACTTTATTAATTCAAGTATCGGATAGAATTTGGACAGACTATCTAGAAGGTGTTATTCAAATTCATGTTTAGTTGAAAAGCCTTTATATGACATGTGAACAACAAAAGCTTTTATTTTACTTTAAAACTATTTTATTTAGGGAGAGAAGGGGCGACTTGCATAACGGCGAGACAAAAAGATATTCAACCTTATTCTAATATAAACCAAACTTCTATGTCTAGACGTCTCACACTTTTCAGTCTAACATAAAATTATTGTCGTTCCTTTGAATAATCAAGATTTTTCGGTCGCGCGTTATAACATGTAAAAATATAGATTGCTCATATGAATATAGCATCATTCAAATGCCCGACGTAATTTTTCAGGGTGACCTATATCCCAATGGTTCAATTTCCAATGTTGCTCAATCCTATAGATCCGAGTAAATATGAGCAATGGCTTGAATAATTATAACTTTAAGCGTATGGGTTGATTCCAATTTATTGCTATAGGTCTACAACTTTAGAAAACCCTAAAAGAAAAATATTGCTCACCAATTCACGTCATCTCTATGAAATATTAATTCCATTTAATAATTGAACTATTTGATTGATAGTTGCTCACATATCATTAAATTATATAGCAAATGGAATGTAGCTTTAATAGAAATTCTCATACAATTTTCCAGAAATTTGTAGCAGACTAATAAAGTATGTGAAACCAAATCTTCCCTATAATATAATCACATAAAGAATAAAATGAAAATTAAATATGTATTATTATGTATTTTTTCCGAAGAGAAAACAAATAGCACTGATAGTCTGCAGGCTCTTGAGTAAGCAATGGGTTTTAGGAGTTATATGCCTCGGTGAATAGAGGTAGGACGAAATAAAACTGTGAGGTTTACATGATGTGAAGACACTTGTACAGTCGATGGTGGCACGTCTGAACTGAACGCTGGTCCAATGAACTGAATGATCCAAAATACCCTTCAATGATATCCGAGATTAACATCTCGGGGTTACCAAATCTTCGTTATAGTTTACTGGTCGTCATTGGTGACATTCAACATCTGGGATAATATTTCTGGGTATTTTGTAAGCCGTTATTGAATGATGTAAAATTCGATATGCCTCAAGGTCGCTACAGTATTATACAATTTCCTTCGCGAAAAAGATGGGAACTTAAGACATATGTATTATGATTTATCGTTTGTCATGGCGAATGTAATACTGGAAAGAAAAATCATTTGGAATTCGTGGTATATGAAATATATTATGTGGCGCCATTCCTAGCAAAATTAATGAAATTAGGAATGCTGTTGGATAATTGACGACTTTATATGAATCAATAAAAGAATCGATCGATTTGGTCATTTGGAATCATTTGGAACGTCAATTTAACTTCAATATTTATGTTTTAAGGGTTTATATTCTTATTTTTCACTGGTAATATAGCTCTCTTGCTCAACCAAACATGGTTTTTGTAATTTACATCAATATTTGGGAACATTTTCGATATCAATTCTATCTTGGCACTGGCACTGTGAATCCATAAAAAGAGTTTGATAGAAATAGAAGGAGGTTAGTATGTTTCCACTCACACAAGATTATCCTAATCTTTCAAGTCAAATGTATGGAAATTTTTCAACACAACTATTCCAGTCTTCATAGCTTTTTGATTTTATTTCATGCTAACCTTATCCTGATAATTAAAACCAAAATAAAACAGAAAAATAGGTGCAGGCGTTCTGAACTAATGTGTTTACTTATATCCGGAACCTGATTTTTATTTATATATGACAGTATACAGATAGATATATAATATTAAACTTACCTAAACAATGATGACTAGTGATCTTCCAGCAGTAGAAATTCTACCAGAAGTACTACATGTGTATTAAAACATACCAACAAATTAAAATAACGAAAAGGGGGCCTTTTCACAGTTTAGAAAGTAAAAAAAATGTAGACTGAGATGTTAAATATAAATGAAAATAAATGGATATAAAATAGCTGCATATTTCATTGTAGTTAAATCGTTTTTTGTATGTTTTTTTATTTTTTACGACAACAAATCAGTATATATATATATATATATATATATATATATATATATATATATATACAATAAATATACCAGGCTTATTTAATAAAATTATAATTTAATAATAGTATAATATTGTATAATTTTGAGTTTCTTAATATGATCTTCTTATAAGTTTAATTTAAAACAGATTTTTTTAGAGAAAGTTCAAACTAATACAAATGTTACACAACGTAAGCAGTCTGTGAGATATTGAGAAATAGAAATGCTTATAGCATCAGTTATTTTCATATGTATTATCTATTATTAACTTAATTAGGACGGTTAGGACCATATTCGTACACCAGCCACAGCTCGACACAAAACACCGCACACTTTTGTTCACTGGAAATACCCAAAAATCCATCGAAAAGGAAAAGAACAAAAAACATCAACTATAGATGTAAATTATGAGAGTGGACGCAGCGAGAAAAACCCATCGATAGAGAAAGCCGAAGTTCATCCTCGTGTAGCTTAATTCCCATTGATACACGCAAGTCGATCACAGAGTTTCGAACAATACTGCACATTTGACGTTCTACTTTCAAATTTCGTGCCACAATTTCACTAATCAGTCGCTAGCATAGCTTTATCAGATCACCTTGTTCTATTGTTATGATAGTAAGTTTGCTCAAAATCTTCAATGTACCAATCGGCCTAGAGAAAATTTTTGTATCGCTTTTTGAGGCAGACAGGTGCACCGGGTTACTTTAAATTTTGCACAGTTAAGGCTGATTCAGAGAAAACATTTATAAACCATTACATTTATAAATTTTTGTGTAACATGCTATACGACTACATAGATTTCAATAAAATAAAATGCGTCCAAATCAAGCAATCAGGAGTATTTATCGGATAGGTCAAACAAAATATATAAGTATTAAGAGTATAAAATTATAAGGTATTTTAGGTTTTATTTTCTTTGGGCTTGGCCGACGCGTGGCCAGCTCCAACTATTACACCGTAGATTATTCGTCGTTTTTGTTGTCTGCGGATGTGTAGTTTTATGTTATAAAAGCTAGCATATATATGTATATATATATATTAGCTATTTTACATTTTACATCTATAGTTGGAATATGAAGAGTTGAATTATGAAAATAGAATATGATCCTAATCGTCCCAATTAAGTTAATAATAGATAATACATCTGAAAATAACTGATACCATAAGGATTTCTATTTCTCAATATCTCACAGAACGCTTACGTTGTGTAACATTTGCATTAGTTAGAACTTTCTCTAAAAAATTAAAAAAATAAATTAAACTTATAAAGAAGATCTTATTAAGAAACTCAAAATTATACAATGGTATACTATTATTAATAATGGTTATTAATCTAATAATAGCTTGGCTCATATAGTGAATAATTTTTATCTATACGTTTCACATCCGACAGTTATTGAATTCAATTGGACTATTTGTTCACCTTAGATTCCACGCTCAAACTTACATGTTCAACATTCATTACTTGTTGTTTGATTACATGATGTTCTGCTGTATGTCATCAAACGCTTGAAACTTATGGCGATGCAGCAATAGTAAGTAACCAGCGGAAATTCACCCTCTTATATGATAACGTTCGGCTACACATTGCAAGAATTGGGGGGAATGCATTATTACAGCTTGAATGCGAAGTTCACTTGTTTTTCCTATACTAATTGTTCAGATCTATTTAGCATGGCTTGGCACATACTTGGACATACATGGGGCTTGATATACTAAAGAATTGTGAAAATGGATCCCTAAAAAATAATCGAATCGCTGTCAAAACAACACAGTTCTATCAACACGGAATCGCCATGTTACCAAAACGGTAGCAAAAGTTATAGAAAATGACGGAAAATATATTGATTCATATAAATCGTATCAATTTGTCTAAATAAACGCCTTTTACAATATATTCACTTTATATGTTGGAGTTGGTTAAAGTGCCATATAAACAAAAGCAAAATAATTATTTCCGAAGAATATTACTGCGCTATTTTGTTAAAATAATCAAATAAATATTAGATGTGTCTAACAACAAATAATAGTCCACCATTTATCAAAAGCAAATGCTAAGATTGGACATCTATCAACTAGAGCACATTAGAATGCACGAGGACAACGATTTTGTATCAGCCTTTATAACTTTTTTCTTATTGTCTTCGAGTTCTAGACCGAATTTTGTGGAAACTTTTTAAATTGAGATAAATTTGTAATCGATGACCATCAATTTCTTGTATAAGAATATGTTAAGGTAGATATAGATGAAAAAAGCGTTGTGATTGAATAACAACTTTAACGCTAAATATAACGAACATTTTTCACTCTCAATTTCAGTTCGTAATATAAAAATGGAAATGGTCATATGCCGATTTGTCATATTTTCTATATATTTATTCAAATTTGTTTCCTTAGATAAAGTTTACACCTCCTGCAATATTACTAGCCCTATTTTGCTCATACTAATAATTAAGGCGGTAGAATAGTCAAAATAAAGCGCTATAACTATTTACTATATCATACATATTGTATATTCTCTTTTATACGGTTCTGTTTACCAGAGAAAGTTAGCATAGATTGAGTTTTTTTAAGAACATGTGAGCATCTTAAACTGCAACATTATACCAAAATATACCCTTGTCGAAGTCCTCTCTAGTTCGTCAGCATGTCTTTTTATTATTCTAAAATGCTTACATACATAAAATGTGTATAATGTAATAACAAATTACTCAGTACATTCTGCAATGTTTAGAAAAAGTTATGTTTTATTTATCGAGGTATTTCCAGAGTTATACAGAAATTCACTTCCCACTATTTTATACCGTTTTAGTAGAACGATTTATTTTCACTTTGATACTAATCATCAACTTTCAGTTTAATTTCAACTATCACTTTACTTTAGCCAAATCTCTTTCTTTGTAGCATCCTAATTTAAGGTATGCTAACACCCAGTAGTGACTGGAGGCGAGATCTGGACTAAATAGTAAGTAGCAAAGCAATTCGAAGCGTAAATTGTTCAGTTTGACCGAAATCTATTAGGTTAAGGCTAATGTGTTATGTCCAGGAAAGCTATGAGGCATGCTCATCGATAACTATTCTTAATAACAATTATTATATTCATAATTATTCAACTAATGATCTTGTGTAAAATCTTGTGTAAATGAAATGTGTAAAACATCTTAATCAAAATTTTACTCTAAAATTTCTCTCCGTCTATTAATTAGATTATATGATAGTAAACGTTTTATACCCACTTCAGTGTTAGCACTAACATTTAACCCACTGGCCCCAGCCTTATTTAACATCTTTATTTCAGATCTGCCGAGAAAAGAGAACATTGACGTCGCGTTTTACACTGACGACACTGTTTTCTTCACAGCCGGCAGGTTCGAAGTTACAATTCATGAACGTTTACAGAAGCAGCTCGATCATGCGGTCAAGTGGTTCAAATTCTGGAGGTTGCCAATCAACACTCTGAAAAGCCAGGCCATCATTTTCCATAAGAAGCGTTACGCACTGCGCGTCTCGCAACTTAAGATCGACACCGCAATAATTCCATGACTGGGTAACGTCACGTACCTAGGTCTCCACTTCGACCAACGGTTCGGTTGGCATTCCCAAATCCACAAAGCAATTCAGAAAGGTTCGGGGATAGCAAACCTGCTATCTTCTCTGATCTGCCCTTCTAGCAGACTTCCGATCTCCATCAAATTCTTATTTTACAACATGTTAATTCGGCCCGTACTCCTCTACGCATTTAATGTCTACTTCAAGTTTGGTACACCCAACCAGGTCAAACGGCTTCAAGTTTTCCAAAGTAAGCTCCTCAGGACAATCTTAAACGCTCCATGGTTTGTCAGAAATAATCAAATTCATAGGGAAACTGACACTTCCACAAACAACCACTCAGCTCAAGTTCTTCTGAAAACGCGCTTGTTCGCGAGCTAGTCGACATGTTGGGACTTAGCACCGCTAACCTCCCCCCCTTTTCCAGGCTGAAACGACCTCATCCGTCGCTGCAGTCATAACTTTTGCCCCCATACGACAGTATCCAGTCGTGTGTTAACTCAAGTTCGCGAATCAATAGAATCGCCGGGTCCTCGTACCCAATAACGGCTGCCCGATCAGCAGGTGAATGATGGCTGCATACATTTGATACATAAGCCATAGTTGGATTCCGTGTGACAAAATGGGCTTAAGTATTGATTATGTTGTTATCCAAGGATAACTTTTTTAAGCCAATACATTTGGTTTAGTTTTAAATAAAGTTAAATCGTTGAATTGTAACTAAATTTGTAAAAAAATAATATCGTTAAAAGTATTTTTATTGTGGGTTTGTAGCATCCTTGGTGCTACCAAATCTGAAGAGTATGATACTAGAACAGCCGTGTCATCTTCTTACGTTATCACATTAATGATTTTAGTAGTCGGTAGATTGGAAGTATCCATAGAATATAGAAGAACGCTGGACCCAGTAGAATATCTTACGGATATCCTGTATATACCGATTATAGTTCAGTATGTTCATGAAGCGGTCTTAACTGTCTATATCTAAAATAAGATTTTATTTGCTCAAAGCTTCTTTACATTGACTTGTAGTTCTGTGTGCCATATATTATCAAAAACCTGACATATATCAAAGAATGCAGCCAAGCAATATCTTTTAGCAGTTAGGTCTTTATTTATTTGGTTGATTTATGTTTGAAATTATATTTCTGTTTTGAGTTGTTCTCAACATTTGACATTACAGGTAATAAACCTATAGACCGGCACCAAGTTACCTAGTTTGGTTCTTTTTCTGGGTTTGATAATAATAATGTAACTAAAGTAACTAATAAAATAATTTGTTCGTAGTGTAAGTTTTGTATTTAATGTAAATAATATTAATTTAAAGGTTATGCCCTTTTCTGGTGGTTTTTTTGTTATTAGATAATTTTTTTATGTCTAACTTTCCTTATTATTACTTGTTTGAAATCCTTGGTAGTATTTTTTTCATGGAATAGGTCTCAGCTAATCATTGGTGCTACCAAATCTGAAGAGTATGATACTAGAACAGCCGTGTCATCTTCTTACGTTATCACATTAATGATTTTAGTGGTCGGTAGATTGGAAGTATCCATAGAATATATAGGAGAACGCTGGACCCAGTAGAATATCTTACGGATATCCTGTATATACCGATTATAGTTCAGTATGTTCATGAAGCGGTCTTAACTGTCTATATCTAAAATAAGATTTTATTTGCTCAAAGCTTCTTTACATTGACTTGTAGTTCTGTGTGCCATATATTATCAAAAACCTGACATATATCAAAGAATGCAGCCAAGCAATATCTTTTAGCAGTTAGGTCTTTATTTATTTGGTTGATTTATGTTTGAAATTATATTTCTGTTTTGAGTTGTTCTCAACATTTGACATTACAGGTAATAAACCTATAGACCGGCACCAAGTTACCTAGTTTGGTTCTTTTTCTGGGTTTGATAATAATAATGTAACTAAAGTAACTAATAAAATAATTTGTTCGTACTGTAAGTTTTGTATTTAATGTAAATAATATTAATTTAAAGGTTATGCCCTTTTCTGGTGGTTTTTTTGTTATTAGATAATTTTTTTATGTCTAACTTTCCTTATTATTACTTGTTTGAAATCCTTGGTAGTATTTTTTTCATGGAATAGGTCTCAGCTAATCATTGGTGCTACCAAATCTGAAGAGTATGATACTAGAACAGCCGTGTCATCTTCTTACGTTATCACATTAATGATTTTAGTGGTCGGTAGATTGGAAGTATCCATAGAATATATAGGAGAACGCTGGACCCAGTAGAATATCTTACGGATATCCTGTATATACCGATTATAGTTCAGTATGTTCATGAAGCGGTCTTAACTGTCTATATCTAAAATAAGATTTTATTTGCTCAAAGCTTCTTTACATTGACTTGTAGTTCTGTGTGCCATATATTATCAAAAACCTGACATATATCAAAGAATGCAGCCAAGCAATATCTTTTAGCAGTTAGGTCTTTATTTATTTGGTTGATTTATGTTTGAAATTATATTTCTGTTTTGAGTTGTTCTCAACATTTGACATTACAGGTAATAAACCTATAGACCGGCACCAAGTTACCTAGTTTGGTTCTTTTTCTGGGTTTGATAATAATAATGTAACTAAAGTAACTAATAAAATAATTTGTTCGTAGTGTAAGTTTTGTATTTAATGTAAATAATATTAATTTAAAGGTTATGCCCTTTTCTGGTGGTTTTTTTTTTGTTATTAGATAATTTTTTTATGTTTAACTTTCCTTATTATTACTTGTTTGAAATCCTTGGTAGTATTTTTTTCATGGAATAGGTCTCAGCTAATTTGAAATGGGAAAGAAAACGACACCAAAAATAGGTTACAGTATGAATTTGCGTTTTCTTTTGTTATCAACATTCTGGCTTGAAATAAAACACAAATTTACCATTGCAGTGATAATCGTCGAAATATGAGTAAATATAAAACTTAAACAAAGCTTTATTTGCCACATTATTATAAACATATCCTTGAAATTACTTCAGATTAAATTAAATAAATATTATAGTCAAATGAAGTATTTTCGCACTTTATATACCGTCTGATACTTTTACTCATTTATCTCGAATTAAATGGAAATTGCAGAGATAAATATGGTAAAAAAACAAAATCCCCAAGTATAATCCGTTATTTATACTCGAATTAATTCACATTAAACCATAAAAGATAACAAAACGGTTACCTATTGGTTCATTACAATATGAGGGGCCTCCTCCCGGTGTTTACGTTTCGTTAAGATACCGATCTAGGATGGCACAAGTTCTCACCAGGGCGGTCTAATAGGTAGATTTTCCAGTAATATTTGTTCTTGCGTGTTTACTTACTATCTGAACATAAATTTTCAAACGATGTGTATCAAAATTTGGTATTCGAAATATCAGTTTACAAAATTACGGTGGTTTTAGTGAAACAAGTTTTTATACACTCAAAATAATTGTGTGTTGATTACACCGAGTAAATCAACTGATATACTAAGATCAAAACGCGGCTTTACTTAGAAAAACTTGGCTCCAACGTTCAGTATTAGCCTGAAAATGTGTTTATACTGATTATTTAATATTTAGTTAAAATAGGTGTTATACATACTTTTGGTAAGAAATAAAAAAATAGCAAAATAGCATAATTCACTATTTAATTAAAACGTATTATAATATAACAGCAATAACTCAATACTAAAAAGATATGTAAAAAACATGTAACAATCAAAAGCTATTAATTGTATAAATATATGTAAAACTGCTTGCTTGCTTCCTTATTTTTTCGTGTACATTTTAGTTGTACGAGGAATTTAAAATGAGTCTGTAGACACTCATGTTATAATTTTCAATTTTGAAACGTCTAATTTTACGTTCTTTGAAAAAATCTTCAATTTTCTTCTAATTCTTTTTCTGACCACATGCGTATCGATCCAATTATGTACATCAGCCATAATAAAGGACTCATTATTGAAATTATAAATTGGAATTGCATCTTGGTTTAGCAATGTTTTTCACATTTGGGTCTATGTCATCCCGTTTGAAATGCAACTAACAAACCTTCCTATACTTACGAAAGAGTTCATAAGATACTCTAAATATAAAATACTCTTCATAAGATAAGATACTTTTTAAAATAAATCATTGTTAATTTAATAACAATTTACTATTATTATTATTATTATTTTATATTAACTGTTTCTGGGCTAAAGCTGAGTCGTTTGTATATACTGACATTCCGACACTCACTAATTCTGTTTTATTTTTACATTATTATAGTCATAAATATAATTAAAAATGCCCTGTATAAATTCAGATCAATGCATAGCACCAAAATCAATCTGTTAGTTGTTCTTACGTTTATATCTCCAGCTTGCTGAAGTTCAGAAGCACAGCTCCAGGAATATGGTTACGATTATGCCCATTTAAGTTTCAATCCTATATCTTTATGTTTTCTTTATTTATTATTTAACCTCTATTATTACTAAGCCAAATCGAGTGATTGAAATGAGTGAATATTTCTGAAGTTGGAAGAATGCGCACTAAATTGTAGATAAACTGATATACCAGGTGTACCGAAAAGTCATTTCTGGTTTTTCTAACAAATGTCGCTAGGCTTAAGTATGCAATGTTATTCTACTAACATCAAGCTTCGAAGTTATATATGCTACATTTTACGAAAGTAACATATCATAGATCCATCTTTGTCGTAGACTTCTTTGAAAAAGTCTAGTTTCTTGCCTAAAAATGGGCATATGCTCATGTTATTTAACCAAAGAAAAAAGACGCTGAAGGTCATCGTTTGTTGGTAGGAACTTACGGTGAACATTCTCTAACCTTAAAAACTTGCGAGGCGTGGTTTCGAAAATATAAATATGGTGATTTCGATGTGCAAGACAGAGAACGTTCTGGGAGACTGAAAAATTTGAAGACCCGAAGCTACAAAAGTTATTGGATGAAGACCCAAGCCAAACTAAAACAAATGGCAAAAGCGTTAAATGTGGCCAAAGAAATGATTAGCGACCGATTACCAACATTGGGGAAAATACAAAGATGGGAATATGGATGACACATGAATTGAATGACAGATAAATGGAAACTCGAATAATCGTCTGTGAAATGCTGCTTCAAATATGTGATCGAACGTCATGTCTACATCGAATAGTAACGGGTGAGGAGAAGTGTATTTATTTTGAAAACACTAAGCGCAAAAATTTACGGTTATCACTTGGTGAAGCCGGCCGAACGTGTCCAAGGCCAAATCGTTTTTACCGCAAGACAATGCTTTGTGTTTGATGGGGCCAAAGTGGCATGATGTATTACGAACTATTAATAAAGTGGCGAAACAGTTAATAATAATCGATATTGATAACAAATAATTAATTTGCACCATACGTTTTTTCTACAGCATGATAACGCACCGTGTCGTAAAGCAAAATCGGCCAAAGAAACGTTGAAAGCATATGGGTGGGACATATTATCGCACCCGCCGTACACTCCAGGCATTGCCCGGTCCGACTATCACCTTTTCGTGTCAATAGGATACGCGCTTGCAGAGCAGCACTTCGCCAATTAGTCAAAGAAAAAACAGTTTTTGGGATAGCATCCATAAATTGCCTGAAAGATGAAAGACGTATACAACTAAATGGCCATTACTTTAAATGGAAATTACTTTAACTGAATATATTTTTCCATTTTCTTGAGAATTATGTAGTTTTTCCCGAAACAAACGGTAATGACTTTCCAGTGCACTTGATAAACAATAATACATATTTAATTGAAAGGTGAATATATTTCTTTAAGTTTTCGGTGAAATTATCAAACAATGTATAGACAACAAGGCATTTACATAATGTGAAGTTAATCTATTTGCGTTCATAAAATTATATATGACGGTAAATATTTCGAAAACAAGGTCATTAATTGGGAACCACCACAGATAAAAAGTCCGGGAGCACACAAAATTTGCTGTCGGAAATCACTTTGATGTGTGATTTAAATCGTAGAATATTCAACGTATGATTATATACGTAAAAAACACGCGATAACAAAGTAATATGTGCTAATGTTAAAGGCAATCATCCTGAAAATTATATCATATCCTGGGCCCGTAAAGAAAAGTAATAATAGTAGAGAAAAATAATATTAAAATTATAAAGACAGCCTTTCAATGCTGACGATTCAAAAATGTATCCAATTTGATAATCCAAACTGATAAGTTGAGTCAGGTGCCATGTCTTATAATTTTTTCACCCGGTTACAATAGACCGAGGTCGTATCATCATACACATAGAAGACCTTTGCACCATAAATAATTGAATTCCTTGTATACCTATATGGAAACGTAGTTGCTGCATTTGCACACTTTAAAGAAAACTTCTTCAGAATTCAGAATTCATCCAGCTTCAGCATTCTTTATGTGATGCAAAATACTCTTTATTCTCTGCCATTGAAGTGATGTATTATGTGAAAAAAGTCATTTAATATCTATAAACATTTAATATCTATAAACTTTTAATATTATCTATAAACTATAACTTTGTCTTTCCCGCAGAAAGTATTTAATTTGAACTTCTAGAAAAATCCTCAGCACGTTCTATAACTAATATCTCCATTACAATTCTGTTACAAATATGTTACCTTGACGTATCAAATTCACCTATGGTATTGGTTGTATTGTCTTTAGTAATACAGCGGGTTTCAACTTGTATTCCTTATTATATAACTAAACACAGCAAGGCATATATTTTCACGGCACTTTTAAAGCATTGGGTATAAATTCATTACTGGAGGGGACTATAATAGTATGTAAGATGTATCATGTAACAACATATCTTTTCTGATATGACCCAACATATTGGTCGTGAAATACAAATAATACTGACATCATAGGTACTTGCATCGTCAAAAATATTGACATCAAAAATTAAAATTGAGTCATGCTTTATTTTTGATCGTTTGATCATTCATCAGAAATGCTGCTAAGCAATTCAAGAGTCACTAATTTATATTGTTAACCATGTTCTGTATATAATATTAAATTATTTTATTAGTTCATTATTTAGACATAAACAGGAATATCCCTATATTTGTACCTCAAAGCCTAGATAGAAACATCAGCAACATTTTTTTAACATAAAATGTTCAGGGCGATGGGTGACTCTTAATAATAAAACACATTATCAAGAAAAAACTATGCATGATTCAGAATTAAGCCATACAAAATCAGAGAAAAAGAAACTGCGATAAATTGGCAAAAAAACTCAAACAATTAATCTAATGCAATAGGGATTCGCTCTATAAAGTTGCAAAAATAGTAAAGCTTCCAATATAATCTACCTGGCGAACTTAGTAACAATACTTGATGAGCCCCTCCTTTTGGATATTTCCCATGGTATGTAAAATGATAAGCTGTCTTAAAGTTCTTTGAAAGTTTGAGCTCTATTTTCGTCCAATAAATCTGACAATTCATTGTCTTTAAATCGTTGAAACTAATTCCAATGGTATCATCATTAGTTTATAAAAGTGTTTGATAGGATTCGCCAATACTGATATTAATTTTAAGCGTTCCATGATTAGCGGTTGTACACACCGAATAACTCAACAATATTAAATAGAAACCTGTGAAAAAAATTATTCTTTTATGTGGAAAAATTTCAAAATTGTGGAATTTAACAGTTATGTTGTTTTACAGTTGTTTACATTAATACTTCGTCTGTTCACCAATAGATACGCTGATCAAAATACATGGAAAACTTTAACAGATTGTGTCTTGATTAAGGACCACTTATGGTTTTGAGTAAAATAGAATAAAATTTAGATTTATAAGAAAAGTTTATATGGGAGATCACTTACTGAATTGATCTACATATAAGTTGTTGAATATATACAATGATATTTCCCACTGGACTTATTTCAAGAGAATAAAAAGTTACATGAAATAAGTTTGTGATTAAACTTTGATAATTACGGCGTATCTTTCACGTTATCTACTTTAAATATTATTACCTTAGTATATGCATTGTATTAGAATATATTACAATTAAATATGTTACTATTTAATATTCGAAATTGTATTGCTAGAATAGTGATTATTAATGCTGTTCTTAACATAAAATTTATTAACAAATAATTATAAATCACTTCTACTATGTAGCTTTACAAATGCCTCGTAATGTTTTGATGAATATAGTACGAAGTAATGTACCCATTATTATAAATTAATTGTGATTAATCATTCCAGAAAAGCCATATTTACGTATAATAATTTACATACTGACTAGACACTTTGTATGGTGGCAATCCCCAAATCCCTTTAAAATATATTAATTGTAATTTTACTTACATCACTTTATTTTGAATATTTAATCTTTAATGTGTTACATGGATCCTATTTGAATTATTCACTATTTAGTTATGCAATTATTTGATGGATTATTTCAATATATTCAATACCATTAAGAGTTCTCAACCAATACGCTTCTGCTGAAAATGCAAGACTACAAATATCCTTCACCAAACTTTGCTACTGTTGACGATCCAACATTCTTCTAATTTTCAGATCGATTTTGAACCATGTTGTTTTCGTTCAACTTTTTCTACATTATTCGGTATAGATATGTCCAAACCTTTGTGTTTCTGGATTTGTTCAACTGTACACTGGTTGTAGCATCTGATTTGAACCATGTAGAATTAGTCTTTAGGCTTTTGCAGGACATCAAGCTTAGAGATGGGAAAGACGATTGCCAATCTCTTCATATCTTAATCTAAACAAGGTACTAATTATATGAACGCTGCTCATGAAAATGGATGTGTTGTTATACAAGTGTGATGGTTAGTTTTGCTAAAGGGTATAGTGAATTTAGTATAATCATATTGAATATATGCAGATTATGAAACGCTTTTTATGAAAAGAAGTAGGCGACTTGTCAGAATAATCATATCAGTTATGCTATATAACACCTCTATCCCAAAAAAGCAACCAAAGGGACGTACGTGGCCGTTGTTCGATCTGAACAGCTTACAGATATAGTAAAATTATTTATGAGTGTCTGTATCCTCGTTCGCTAGTTTGCCTTTGATAAATTATAGTGTTTTTACTCAAATTACCATAATACAGCCTATAGGAAACAGTTTCATATGTTGAAAATTTTGGTAGTCCCAACTTCAAAAAGCCCATGGCTAAGCAACTGAGCTAATTTAATACAAATTTTGTCTCCATAGACCATGGTCTGCAAGCTTCTGTCCTAACTTCAATAACCAGATTAGTTCTATATAGGTTGTTAGTATATTTATGCCAGGAATTCACGAAATAGCAATGTTTATCAAACCAGGGATATATTGTAATTCCAATAGTTCTTGGCTAGGGGATTTTAAACAACTTCAATCCACCTCTGGTGATCTTAGTATTTGAACTACGATGCCAAGCTCCACTAAACTATAACAAGGAATACTTCTAACAAATTCGGAACGACTGCCAACGTCAACCGGTATTCCGTTCCTTGACAAACTGTTTCTTCTTTTGATAAGTAAGTTGATTCCGGCTAATTAAATGAACTCAAAAGAGTAAAATCAAACGTCAACCAGTATTCCTTTCCTTTACAAACTATCTCTTCTTTTGATAAGTAAGTTGATTCGGGCTAATTAAATGAACTCAAAAGAGTAAAATCAAATCAAATTAAAAAAACATGATTAACTTACTTGGACATTATTATATTTTGGACATATTTTATTTTAACGGAAAGAATTGGCGAATTCTTGAAACGATTATACAGAAAACACTGCCAATCAATCCTATTTGGCCTTATCAGTCATACTATATAACATGCGTACTTTTTTTAATAGTTATATTTACTAACTATTATTTACTACTATTTAATAGCATTCAACAGTAGTCTGATATTATTAAGATTCTATTTTCCTTGGTATATTGACGATTTGTTTATAATTGCCTAAAAGTTCCTCTATGGCCCCTCCCTAAGCAATCCAACATCCTTTTTGAAAATTAATTATGGTGGTGATAAATTGTGAGTCTGGAAACTTTGAAACTATGTATTTGAAACAATTACCATCTTTGGGAACTGATTTTACAAATGTCTTCATCAATCCCAATTTTATGTGCAGTAAAATAACTTTATGTGGAGGTACCAGTGATTCGTTCTTTTGACTAACTTTAAACTCCTTCGACAGGAAGCCCTCTTTAGTCCAGTGACTTGCACGATCTCTGCTATCCCAGAGATACAAAATAAGAGGTAAGATTTTGGTAAAGCCAACTTGTCCAAGCAACGTGCAGAACATAAATTAACTTAAAATCGCTGCGCCTCTCAACCATGGTCTTCATATTTTAATTTACCCAAGAACCAGTTCCATGATTCCAAGTTGTGCTATATCGTAAACGCGGTTTTTTTACATTAAATTACATTTAATATTATGAAGATTATTCCTCTTATAACTTTAAAATTACGCATAATAATAAATAAACTTTTCTATGATTGAAAATTTAAAAAAAAACATTCAAAGACTCTAACTTTATTTTCTTTATTCCATTTATCAATGAACTGAAATGTTATTAATAATTTGTTCACGTCATTCAAGCTGTTCAATATGAAAATCGTAACAGTTTTTAAAGACCTGTCTCTTCTATCGGTTGCTTTTGATATTCAATTCTTTACTTTATCTGGGACGATGATTTTATGCAGCTGAAAAACTACTTTCGATTTTTTTCTAACTCGTAACTTTATATACCCTATTATTATATTAGTAAATTAGATTTTTTATTGACTGGTTCGTGCTGGTGGTTTTTGTTCGATTTTTAGAAATCTATGAATATGAATCGTAAAAAAAACCAGCTATTACCAATCTTCTTTATCGTTCTGATTTAAATCTCGCCCAAAAAATATCAGGAATTTGTAACTTAAAGAATCAGCATAGGTGATTTGTTACAAAGCATTTTACTTATAAAATTTTAAAACTGTCATCACATGGACAACATGCGTTTTTTCGTAAATGTACATCAGTTCACTTAAAAATATTAGAAAATTGCTATAAATAATTTTACGTAGGTGTATGATATTCTTACAGGTTCTTTCAGCTTACATATTTAGCAATATATTTTAATATATTATATATTTCTTAGTGATGATTTCTTATATCTATTAATGGTTTTTTAGTGTCGACGTATTAATTATTGATACAATCGTTTTACTAGTGGCGATTTCGATTTTAAAGCTTGAAGATGTAAAATTGTACACTTTGAGGGATGAAAGACCAGCACAAACCCAAGAATAGATTACAGCTAAGATAAGAATCAACCATTCATAGAAATAAGAAGAATAAAATCACTCATCATAAAAATTCATGGATAAATTCATAAAAAAGCATGGGCCGCAATAACCTTTTCTTTTATTCTAAATGCTCAGCTCCTGTTTCTTCAACAACATATCATAAACATGTATATTTGGACATGCTGGACAAAGTTTATTCAGATATTATATTTACCACATGGTGACGATCAGATAATTGTTTGTACGTTTTTTGAGCTAAATATAGTGATTACAAAAAATGATTAAAAGCAAGCTTTTGGCTTCCACGTCCAACTCGATAAAAGTTAAGTTGATTCTCATTATTTTCTCCACGTGATAAGAATATCCGTCAAAGAATTAAATACTAATTAAGGTAGAATTTAATCACATAAATCATATTAAACAAGTTTGCCCTTGTTTTACACTACATGAAACCCATTTTGAGTCAAGAAAAAGATAGAAAATTTGTGGAATAACCTGAAGAATATACCAGAAAGTGTATATATTCTAAATATGTATATTTAGAATATGATATTGAAACATAGTGGTGATAGACTGGGGCTTATTACAGAAACTGAAAGAATTATGGATCATTTCAATTAGATTATGTTTCAATATCAATTTTATATATTGTATCAATGTAATCTATGTTGAAAATACAAATATATAGCCCAAGTAATTTTACAAGAATTGCACAGAAAAGTAAATGTCTATATTGATATGGTTACAACAGAGCTCATATTTAAATTTAAGTGAAAAACTATGAAGCATCATCATAATTATGAAACCATAGCCAGCACTCAGAGAATTCGTTTACATTTCATTCGATACCTATATCCAATTTTGTGATTGTTCCGACTTGTTCCTCAATTATACACTGATCGTTGAACATGTATAGCATCAATCGGTAAACTTCGTTAGGCAAAATAAATTTAATAAGTTTACATGTAAAAAAAGATCACTTTTCGTATGATTTAATATTCAATTTAAATGCCAGAATACTTCGAAGATAAAGTGAATTAAAAAAGCAAGTTTTAATTTCTCTATTCTGACAGCATATAGAAAAATGTTAGTAGCCAAGTTCTATTTAAAGCACATAAAAAGTTAGTATTGGAACCGTGGTTATTATAACACTTCTAAGACAATGTTAAAGATTATGAAAATTTTATTTAAAAAACATGCGAGTTACAAGCAACATCTGTAAAAATCCGTATAAAATCTAACGAATATACATTATATGCATTAGAAAAAGAATACTCGAACTCTTTCAGGAGTTAGAAAATATCTTTATAATTTGAGGAGACTTCGATACCAACTATACATTTTGAAAATCGAGACTTATCACCACAAAGACTAAACATATATACAAAGCAATCAAAACTGCTACATAAATGTGTATAGGTATTAATCAACCAGTAAACCATCAGATGTTGCTGTAGGTATTGACCATCAGATGATAAAAGAACAGCAGATCTAATTGACTTCTTCGTATTGAAAATCATCTCAATCATCCAATTACATCATTGATTGACTTACATCACTATTTACAATAATTATGATCACTCTTTAGCTAACTCTCCTATTATTTATGACGATTGGCTATAAGTAAGTTAATAAATATACCCCATTTACAATAAACAGATTGTAGTGCATTCAGGACGAGTGTAAAAGAAAACATTAACCTGCATGCACCGCTGAAAACAGGATATGAAAAACTGGATATGACAACAAAATTACTCCTAGTCATTTTATAAAAAAAAACAGCATGGAATAATACCTCAAAAGCAGTTAGAGAGCCCGTTGCAACAAAGCGTAAACAAGAAAAAATGACAACAAAGCAGAGGTGGGTCTAGGTCAACAACTCAAACAGAATAGTATGAATTCGTATTTCCAAAAATGAACTATTTTATGAATTTTTAAAGAAGTTAACTTGTTCAAAATTAACACTTCTGATTATTCCAATATTATTGATACCTCGTTGTTCACTTCACTACGAATAGTCAGATTTGAAACCTATCACCATTATTGTCAACTTACTTTTTATCGGTGATATCCTTAAATCGGAAGTAGTAACAATGGCTATATTTGTTGATGATATTCTCTTACTCGCTACAAGTAACAAGGCTTGGTCGGAGCAGTGGTCAAGGCGACGGAGCGGTCCTTCTACTGATGTTGGGGCATGGATGTACCTTATGTTTTTGATTGTAAGTGTAAAAGTCTCTATAGGTAACATTAGAAAATCTGACAATGATGGTCTCTAAGTTGGCCAGTCGGTAGACTTAGTATCGTAAACTATGGTTCGGACCCCATGTTGAGCAACAGATCTAGTTCCAATAAACCGTCGTTAACAAAAAGAAGTAAGGTATTAACAAAAAAAAACAGCCATTGGTAATATTACTAAATGGACTAAGAAATGACAAATAAAATTAAATGCTACACTATTAAGGCCACACATGTGGATTTCACAAACAAAAGAAAATAGATTACCTCAATTAATGATACGAGCAAACCAAAGTACTTGGACATGTCACTGAATGCCAAGCTCAAATGTAAAGAGCATGCTATAAACAAACGAGTAAAGCTTTTATATAAGGCTAAAAAAATGTAGTAGTTACCGGTTAATTTATATTTTATAAAATCATTTTAACGCCAGCGAAGATCTACAGTATGCAATTATGGGCGTGCACAACAAAAAAAATCTAAAATCTTAAATTTAAGAACAATATTAAGTAAAAATACTAGGTAGTGAATAACTACTTGTAATATGGGTGATATGTATATTACAAATAAATAAAAACGCCACATAGAAAGATGTCTCTGATGCTTCCTAACCCTAAAGCTAAAAATGACCCGGGAAAGTTAACAGGTGTCAGCGCAAGGTCCCTTGCGAGTGTATGAAAGTGTCCAAAAAAATTCTGGAAAGATGATAAGCACACGGATAAAAGAACATCAATGATGTATAAGACATATATATAACTGTAACTGAACACTAGAAGGATATCGCTAAAAATATTCAGTTCAATAAAAACGAGGTTTTAGCCTCACTGCAAGGCAATTATGAGAAAAGGAACACCAAAATTATAAAGGGATGCAAGGGCCATAAGACTAACCTCATCTGGCATACTATCCTCCCGCTAATTCAGTTATCTAATGGAGTCACACATGGACATGGACAAACACTTGCTTAAGTAGTATAACCAGATTAGGAGAGCTTCAGTATCGGAACTCACGCTCTGAAGATGCTTTATGTAACGGTAACGAAACGTCGACTGGTTTTAGTCAGATATGACCGCCACATAAATCTCAAGTCTAAAATATTTTAGTAAGTAGTTGTTGGACGGAACAAATATTATTCATAAATATTTCTTATTTATCTTTTAAATTTTAGGCATTATTTATTTGTAGTTATTTGCAATGAAATCGCTACAAAACTGATAACACACATGTATTTAAAATGTTCAGTAGTATGACCCATGACTTAACAACATAGCAATATTATTATTAAGATATGACTTATTGCGTAAAATCCTATCGTTATATATAGTAGATGTTATTGAGGTCATTACCACTTACTAACAGATACAAACGTAAAATCCATTCATGCCCGTGAAAAACCTGATTGGATTCGCTTTCGATAAATCTTTTAATAAATTATACATCAACACCTTTTTGTTCTTCGGTTTTTTGCCGGCAGTGACGCACGTCTGGTGGTGATGCATTAAAAAATCAGAACCGAACAATATCGGAATACTTATTTACACTGCGGCTTCCATCTTTTCAACTAACAATTATTCATCTACAAAAAATAGTAAACTTTCCAAACTGCTTGCCGGCCCGTCGACAATCGCACACAGTCCGACAAGAAGTCGATTTAAAAGTCAAATAGTAATTAGACGCGGATAATTAACGTTGTTATGTAAATTGATTGGTTACCATTCAGGAATCTCGTTTCCAAATATAATCACTGTCTAATAGATGTAACGAAAAATACCGGTACTGTAATTAAAAAATCCTAAGACATAGATAGTGCCTTTTTCAATATTTATATAATGTCTCGTAACGGAAATAAAAAAACCAAAATGTTGACTTGCTTTATTCTTCGATATAATTTCCTTCAACTTCAACACATGTATACCAACGGTATTCCAATATATGTATTGCATCATTATAATAGTTTTACAGAAGAAAAGCAATATATTACCTCTGTCTTTAACGGAAATTTCAGATTAGAGAAGCGCATAATTAAATCTCATAATAATCAGAAACTAATTTATTACTACTTTTCATTTGTTCTTGGATCAATTCTCAATCAAAATAAGCGCGGGATAAAAAGCAGGTGTACCGGAAATTCATTACCGGTTTTTGAAGAAAACATTTATTTATTCATAGTATTAGCCATTTGATTCTATACATATTATCCATGTTTCTGGAAATTTATGAATACTATCTCCAAAAAAAAACCGTCCTTTCATCAAAACCAACCATCGAGGCATTTTCTAACTTCTTCGAAATTGGCGAAGTGCTGCTCTGCAAGCGCGGGTCTCATTGATGCGAAAAGGTGAGTCGGACGGGGCAATGCCTGGAGAGTACGGCGGGTGCTATATGTCCCATCCAAGTGCTTTCAACGCTTCTTTGACCGGTTTTGCTTTATGAGACGGCACTTTACTTGAAGATCACTTTACGATGCCAGGCCCATTTTTTACTTCAGGCTCATTCTGGTTTAAATTGATCATTTTTTGTTGGTAGCGGTCACTAGTAACCATTTTTATATTATTGAGTTTCAACAGTTCATAATACACCACGCCACTCTGGTCCCACCAAACACAGAACACGATTTGGCCTTGAAGAGATCGACCGGCTTCGCCAGGTGATAACCATGTCTTTTTGCGATTAGGTTTTTTTTAAGTCCGTCACTATTCACTATTTTACTCAGTCAGCTATTGCTGTTTTGAAGCTGCATCTCGATTTTCCATTTGCTTGTTATTCAATTGATGTGGAATCCATCATCTCATCATTTGGATTTTCCCCATTGCTCGTAATCGGTCGCTAATCGTTTCTTGTGTCACATTTAACATTTCTTGGATCTTCATACAATTTGCCTTGTACCTCGAAATCACCACTTTTGAATATACCAAACCATCTATTACATGTTTTTAAGATAAGAGCATGCTCACCGTCGGTTTCTACCAGCAAACGATGACTTTCAACGGCTTTTTTCTTTTGATTAGATATGAAAAGTAATGCATGCCACAAATGCACCTTTTCAGACATGAGACTTGACATTTTCATAGAGGCATAAATCTATGACGTAGTTATTTTCGCAGAACATAACATGTATAGATGTGAAGATTGATCAGTCAGTCGAATAAAATGACATATGTGCCAAATCATAAGATTGCATACTTAGCACAGCGACGTAGTATATCAGTATATACAGAGGATAAACAATATAATATGACCATGCAACATACTATATCTCGTTGCATGTTGGAAGCACTGCTTTTGTGTAAATGTTCAATTTAAATTCCAAGTCTTATAGATTTTATTTTAATGTGTTATATTGTTAAATATATATGTATGTGCTTCACAAGCGACAGTATCAGTGTTAATAATAACCCATACAAAACGTAGTAGAATACCAACACGTAGTTGCTAAACCATTTATGACGGAAGCCAACGCTAAGCTGCCAAAGAAGTGGTGTAACGACCATAAAACATGGACACTTGATAGAGGAGTAGATATAATTGAATCATTGAAGCTATAGGCGGATTCTCAATACGTTATTGATAAATACATATTGTGTATATATCAGGTGTTCATATGGTTTTATTCACATGTACCTCTCAAATTAAATTCTTGGTTAATAGAAAATCTTGTTTAACGAAGAGTTAATTAGTAATACTTTATACAAGTTCGTGTGGTTGGATTCGCTTCAATTCTCTGATCTTTAGCATTGGGCATTGGTCAGTAGCTGTGTTGCTTCTACGATGCTGTGATTTAGTGACCTTCTTTCATGTTTTACACCGAAATATTGGATAACTTCATGAATCCGTTTGATTTCGTTCTTCATTGATTACATACCAATAAGCATTAAAACTTTGCTCGAAGAACTTTGATTTACTTGATGACTTAGTATAACCTCATAATTCTGTAAATTCTAGTTTTGGACTTGGGTATGCCTCAAGTGATATAATTTTAAGGTTTCTGTCTTTCCACTAAAACTCAAAATTGAAATAGATAGATTGGAACATAGATCGAACTATTAATCTGTATTCTCCAGTATCTAGCCCATTTGTACATCTTGTTTAGTACTTCTCGATGAAGATTTTAAAAACAATTCCTTTAGTTACTGATATATCGACAGTGTAATGCAGATAGAGCTGTGTGAAACTTCAGCCGCAATAGTCAATCATCTGGTGAATACTGTGGATGAAGAAGCTATTCGAAGCCCAACTCATGGATTTTTGCCGTCGTTTCTACTGACTTGTGACATGGTGCATTTTCTTGGTGAAGCAGCACTTTCTTTTTTTTTAAATGCGGACATTTTTCGGCGATTTCGTCCTTCAAACGATCCAATAACGCTATGTAATAGTTGCTGTTGATGGTCCTTCCTTTTTCAAGTTAGTCAATAAAAATTATTCCATGGACATCCTAAAATACAGACGCCATAACCTTGCCAACAGACTGTTGAGTTTTCCACGCTTTGGAGCGGGTTCATCGTGTGCAGTCCACTCGGATGACTATCGATTGGACTTCGGAGTGAAATGATGGAGCCATGTTTCATCCATTGTCACATATCGACGAAAAAACTCGAGTTTATTGCGCTTGATCAATTTCAAACACTGCTCTGAATCGTCAACTCGTCGTTGTTGTTGGTCAAAAGAAATCTCGCGCGGCACCCACTTTGAACAGAGCTTTTTCATACACAAATATTTGTGAATGATATGATGTACACGTTCAGTTGATATCTTTAGAGTGTCTGCTATTTCATTCAATTTCAATTTACGGTTATTCAAAATCATTTTGCGGAATTTTTTAAATGTTTTCGTTCAGTTGATATCTTTAGAGCGTCTGCTATTTCATTCAATTTCAATTTATGGTCATTCCAAATCAATTTGTGGAATTTTTAAAATGTTTTCGTCGGTAACGACCTATTTTGGGCGTCCACTGCGTTCACCGTCTTCGGTGCTCATTTCACCACGTCTAAACTTAGCATACCAATCCTTGATGATTGTTTCACTTTCTTCATTGAGTTGCTTCACTCAAAATGCTATAATTCACAAACTAATGATCCGACGTCAAATTTGTACACGCTTCTTTTGAGGGTTAGGGCTAAATAAAAAATGTATGCGTTTAATTCTAGTAGCACCATCTATGTGTCAAGCCGGGGACTTTTCAATTGACTTGTGATGAATGAAATTGCCATTAAGTTTGGTTGGTTGTAAATTTTCTGGATTTTCAATAAGAAATCGCGTTAAAGCAGAAATTATTTATTGACATTCAAATTTTTATATTCATCATGGTAGTAGATCTAATTCTCATCTGTAATGATTAAACCAAGGCTGTCAAAGGTGACTCGTGTATTCAAATTAACAAAATGTATTCTAAACGAGTGAAAAGGTAGCATTATTATTAAAAATAGAACAATTATGTTATAAAAGAGAAAGTACTAAGTTCATTGAAGACTTGCATGCAAGGTATATATCAAAGAGTGAAATATAGAAAGAATCAAACATAATCTTATAATTTAAACATAAAGAGAATGTATAACATACTGAAGGCAATAGGATTTACTGCGCTGTATTAACATTGCATTAAATTGAAAAATGTAAAAATCACTCTTGGCAGGTGCTTACTGTGACAACTATATCTACTCTCCACTGCTATTATGCCAATAACAAAAGAAACAGGACTTGGAATGACAAAAGATCTCTCCTTAAGGATGTAGAATTGAATCAACAAAGATCAACAAATGGACTAGAGCTGTACAATGACCACGAGATCAAATGAATTTACGAAATTATCCTTATATAATATCGCCTTAAAATATTATATAAGGTTACTACATCACAGTAACGTGGAAGCTACAGTACATTACACAAGAAATCACAATATTGAAGCGAACCAAACCGTATGAAATTGTATAGTATATAAGTGTTATTCCTAACTTTAGCTTAATTGGTTGTCTCCTTGCTTGTATATTGATGCAAGTACAACAGAACAGTAGTAACAAATTAATTCATAAATTAGGATTATACTAAGAATATCTAATGTAAGATATAATTAATAAAAAAGATGAATTCAGCAAAAACACGACAACCAGGTAATGTGAAAATGTAATTGCAAACCTGCTTACCACTATTTATTTATTTAGCAAAAAAATATAATTATAATAGGTTATTGAAAAGTAGATTGATAGGACCTAATTCCAGAAACCCAACGATCTGCTTAATATATATGAAACCATCACCACTAAGGTCTATTAAAGTCTTTTCTAATGGAGAATTATTGCAGAACAAAACAAAAATAGCCATTAAAGAAAGGTTTCGATACTCCTCCAAATCATTTCAATTAGAGAATAATACACATAGGCCAGAAATTAATGTTATGAATGCTGTTGAATTGTTCTACGTCTCTTTTGCAACTAACCACATAAAGCAACAACAACGCATTTATAGGTTAATCTATTCCCGTAAAAATAAATGTCTTCAAAATTATTAGTTTTAGAGATTAACAGGGTTCATTATTATTATTTAAGAGAAATATCTGTCACGTGGAAATCACATAACATCCAAATGACGATTTATTCATTTGTATTAGTCATATTGGATAGAAATAAAGACCATTTTACTAGTTTAGAAAAGTTTAATATAAAAAATCTCAGAAAATCAATATTAGCGGGAAGCATTCTCTTTATTATTTAATAAAAAGACATTACCTGTTGAAATGTACGGTAAATAAAGTGTCGATCTGAATGTCAACAACATTTGTAAAAAAAATATCATTCTTTCTTCTTCGTTTATATAGAGTTTTCCAAGTCATGTGGAGTTGATATTGAAAGCTTATTTTTGATTAGATAGACTTAGATATTGATTGCTTATTTGTTATTATGTGAAGAATAGAATGTATTTCATATGCCTACTGTTATTCATCCAAGTAGTCTGGACGGTCCATTTTTCAGTTACTCTGTGTCATAGATCCGGGTGAATTTGAACGACGGTTTATGTTACAATTAATTGTAACAAACATTTAGGTATTTCCTGATAGATTAATTTAATTCGTTAACTCAGTCAAAAGGTATGGTGTTTTGAAAATGGAGATTCCAGCAGTAATTTTCTCATTCTCATAAGGGTCATTTAAAACCATATGATGTATTAATATTTATCTTCATGAGCTCTTAAATCAACACCATTGTATTTTTCACCAGAATTGGTTTTCTCGTTTTTTGTTTCAGATATATTAACGTTTCAAAGGTAAAACCCACTCTGGCTGGCCAATCCTTTAAAAAGTTGATGAAATTCTATAAAATAAATTCATTTTCATTTCGGATCATCGGTTCCGAACTAAATATTGACCATAAAATAATTTTGCACCATTAACATTATCATCATCATCATCAATCTATAGCTGACGTTTAGGAAGTGTTTACTCAATCAATACGCTGCTGTTGATGCCACAGGACCAACATTCTTCACTAAATTAAAGCATATTTGGTGATAAGCCGCAGTTGTTAAGGCCCCGGGCAATGTCAGTCTCCTATTTTCAGATCATTGTGGATGATCTTGATCCAATCTTTTCGGGGCTGCTTGCTGTGTCTTCCACCAAAAAGGTTCATTTCTCTAACTATATCTTCTATATCTGTGAGTAATTAATTCGACAAACATGGTCAAACCATTGCAATCTGCATCTCGAATGGTGTTCTTCACCTGTGCTCCGATTGTCGCATCTTAAACGGATGACTTCGTTTCTAATATGTTTCTATGTTCTATGTTAAAATTGGTTCTAAATTACGCTCGGAATGCCCGTATGAGGACGCTTACGCATGCGCCGTGTGACAGTTACTTACGGCGGGAAATTTAAAAATATTTAGCGGGAATTTTAAAAATTTGAGCGGGAAATTTAAAAATGTATAGTAAAAAATTTTAGCGAGAAATTAAAAGAAATTTTAATTTTACTGGGAAAATAAAAGAAATAAATATATTTAAATATATTTTATTGATATATTATAATTACATTAATTTTCCTTAACCATTAAGAAATTGATATAATCACAGAGATCTCCATCTCCACTACCCAAAACACGTAATCTACTGGTATTATCTTCTCTCTAATATTTAAAACAAACCTAAAACAAACATTAAAATAAGATAACAACCTACCTAAATTGAGGTACATTTTATCAAATATGACAACTGCAGTTCGGTCTATACAGTCAAGTTTCTGAACTAACGAAAAAAATTAGAGGTAACTACTCCAGCAGCAAAAAGGAACAGTATATAGTTTAGTATCTGCATTAATGTTCTTCTAGAAGGCAAGCAGAATATCTTCAATAACAGTTTATATCCTCTGCATTTCAATAAGGATAAAGCCATTAGTTTTTCATTCAACCTGAACCGACATTTACATTTGGCCACGTAACGGCGATTCCGAAAAGCTTAAACGTGGGACCCGATTTTTCCATATAACTTTCACTTCTAAATTTCTTTATTCTATGCTCACAGATAAACATGCGGAATGTGCCTCAAGCACCGCATCTGAAAGACGTCAAGTTTATATATGTCAGACTGTAACATAGTCCAAGTCTAGGTTATACGAGGGTCACTATTTATATTTCGGGAATTGGCAACACTATTGTCATGTGAGTCCATCTGATGGTTCCATCGTAAAGTTTGACATTTTTGGCAATATACGTACTCAAAACATTTTGTCACACGGCCGCTATTTGTTTATTTTATATTTAGTTGAAAGTTTCGTCTCGGCAAAAAATGGAACTGAATCGTCAACATTTTCGTGCGATGATTTTTTACAATTTTCGTCGTGGATTATCACAACAGGAGTGCACCAATCAACTTAAATTGACTTTTGACGATGAAGTTCCATCAAAAAGCACCATGTATCGCTGGTTTAGTGAATTCAATCGTGGCCGTAGTTCGCTGTACGACGAGTTTCGTGAAGATCGTCCAAACTCGGCTGTTGTGCTAGAAAACGTCGATGCTGTATTCGAAATGATTAAGCAAGATCGTCATGTCACCTATTGTGAGATTGAGGCATCCCTGAGCATTATTTCACCAGCATATATGCGATTTTACATGAACATGTAGCTGTGGGAAAGTTATGTTCGCGTTAGATCCCATACAATTTGACAATCACTCAAGAAAAGTCTCGTGTCGATTGGTGTAAAGAAATGCTTAAGAAATTCAATCGCAGTGCTTCGAAAGACATTTTTAAAATCGTGTGACAGGTGACGAATCATGAATATATTCATATGAGTGGAAAATGGTGGCCTGTTTCTTCGGGAAAACTGGTCATATTGCAACAGTGCCTCTAGAGGATCGTAGAACAATAAATTCTGATTGGTACACAACCATTTGTTTGCCAGAAGTCTTCGGTGAAATAAGGAAAACAAACAAGAGACGCCGGATTGTTCTTCATCATGACAATGCGAGCTCTCACACATCGGCTCAAACAAAAGACTATTTGAGCACTCAAAACATCGAATTGTTGTGTCATCCGCCGTACAGCTCTAATTTGGCACCCAATGACTTCTTTTTGTTCCCATCCGTGAAGAATAAACTGCGTGGTCAACGATTTTCATCGCCCGAAGAAGCTATTGGATGCGGAATGGAATAAATACAAAAAATTGAAAATTAGTTTAAGCGTTTGCAAAAGTGTATCGATCATCGTGGCGAGTACTTTGAAAAACAATAAAAATATATTCGCAGCTTAACTATTTGTTCTTTTTTCCTATTTCCGAAATATAAATAATGACCCTCGTGCCAAAGAATTGGCAAGATAATCGTTCGAAAGGGCAGATTTTAGTCTTGCTTGCAATATTTCTTCTCTTCCACATATACCATCTTAGAGAACCAAAAAGTACTGCAGATTGGTCAATTGGGCTTATTACTTCTGCCGTAAATATCACTATTTTCTGTATTACAGCTCCCAAGTGCCTGAACTGTTGCATTTGCTCCACCTCGGTCCCGTTAAGGTTTACAATATCAGGTGATCCATAAGTTATCAGGACTTCTTCAGGACGGTCTCTTATTCATTGATTCTTAAACGATATGTTTCTGCGGTGCAAACTGTATCATGAAGAATACTAGAACCTCAACATCCGTATCAGCGAATATAATGCTATCATTAGCGAACATCAGATCGGTCAAGTTTTCAGCATCATAGTGAATGCTTCTTTTTTAAAACTTTTCGAATAATTAGACCCATCAACTATTAGTTATGTTAAATAATAGTGAAGAGACGACATGTCCATGGCGAGCACCGGCTCGGACATCAAATGGATTTGACAAATTATTTCGCAGTCGCACACCTATAACAGAATCATCGTAAGAGACCTGAAAATGTTTAATGACTAAGTAGAACATATTCAGCCTCCAAAGCTGCTCAGTGCCCGGACCAGTGAATGCACACGAAAGCAGAGCGAAAATCAATAAAAACAATAGTTGCACGTTTTCCACATCTAACACGTACCTCCATCAGTTGGCTTAGCGCGAAAGTCTTATCTCGACAAGCAACCTCGATTGGGTCTAAACCCGCATGTTCTTCACGGCTTGTCTTCTGGTATACTATTTGAAGTATCCACCTTCCCAACAATTAATAAAATAGTTATAGCTCGATTTATATTGGTGTAAGCAGTTCGTGAAGACATTGAAACAACGCCTCCCCATCATTTCTGTTGTGATCTTGATCGTGACTTGATCGACTCCAGCGCTATTACCACATCTTAATGACTTTATTGCAGAAAAAAAATTCTGGAATATCAATTGCTGGCGGAGTTGCTGAACCCTGTGGTGGGTCATGATTATAAAGTTGCATGAAGAACTACATCCACATCTGCTTTTTGAATGTTATCGTTGGTAGATTTATTCCTTCGGTTCAATCTCTTAAGAGCTTAACACAACGTTCAATGTTCACGTTTCGATGCAGCAACATCCAAATCGGTGACCACTCCATTCTAGAAGGTTTCTCTTTCTAGTTTTAGTTTTTACCCAATACATCTATTTAATTTTCGGTATTTCTCGAGATCAATTACTTTTGCTTGTTTTCGATCTCCTACCATCTGTTCATTCGTCGGATATCCGGGGTTGTGTTTCATAACGAGCTGTTGGTTTTAGGTGGTAAGTTATTCATATGACGACAAATGTAAACCTAAGTCTTTCTATTCCCAATTACCTAACTTTTCCAAAACTTCTCCCTAGCCAGCTCCGGCAGAATCCCCAGCCACAATAGATTGAGCAGATGCAGGAATAGAATTAAAAACTTGAAGTTGATTGTAGAAGGTAAGTTTGGTCATATCTGCGCATGTTTCAGCAGTTGCGTGCATAGATACAATATATGTGTTCTCACCGAGCCGTGAATCGTGATAACGGCGATGCGATCTGATTTCGGCTGAAAAGCAATTACACTAGAGCACCATTTCCATAAAACTGGATACCAAGAGAAGCTATTCTCAAAGATTTGCATTCCACATGAATTAATGGCGAAAAATTGAACGAACCAAATTTCCTTTCACTGAAACGAAACGAAATCGATGCATATAAATGATTACAAACGATGAGAATAATAGGATATCGGGTAAACTTCACAAATGGTTGCAAAGGCCGCATTAATACTAAGAAAAATGGTATTACGTATTTAGGGGAAGGGGAAAGGGGAAAGGAATCATTATGAGGTGTTTGAAGCTGGACAAACAATTAGTTCATCTCTCTACTATCAACAATGTATTTGAATAAGACAGGTAATTAAAAGAAACGGTTGAAATTAGTCAGTAGGAAAGGCATTGTCTTCCATTCCATCCAAAGACTGTTGTTCGAAACCCCATTAGCAGTAGGCCCGTCCAAATGAACGATAGTTGTTAAATAGAAAAGTCTAAAACATAATTTTTAAAAAATCGCGCTAAAAAATGGATCCACTGTACAGACCGCACCTTAATACCGGTCCAAATACCATTTATTTCTCTGTCTAAAAAATTATCTTAATGGCGTAAAGCTCGCTCCAAAAAGGCTTATATTGTGCATGTACTACAGGACAATAGTCCTACAGGAATTAGGATTTTTCAAGAAACGTGGGAAAAAGACATCGATCAAAACGACATACAACGACACAATCCTATCAGCAAGCAATCTGGATCTCCTCCTTTTTAACTCCAAGCTTCTGTCCAAATTCCACTAGACTGTGTTAATTCACAGCAACTTCAGTTCGCCTTTGGTGGCGTTACACCTAACGGTAATGTAAAGTCTATTCAAAGTTTATTTGTATATGCATCATCGAAATTGGTGACGTTAATACGTCGCAATGTTGCCACATCAACTCTAAGTTTTAGTTCAGTTTGAGGCTTTGACATACAATAAAATCCTAATCTAAATAAAATAATTGAAAAAAATGTTATCAAATATAATTTATTTTAACATCACAGTACGTCTAAAAACTACAGTTAATTATACAGCCACAATAGTTTATAGGTTAGAGTTATAATCCCTTATCACTATTGCTTTCAAGAATTTTGCATACGTCTGACAACTGGACGACTCGGACAGGGTCATTCGTTTACGTGTTCAAACTAATCAGGCAGCATTGTGTCTCTTTTTATCTAGAATAAAATGAGAAACGAAATTTACAAATTGCAGCAGACAATAGATAAAACATCTTGATGAAGCATATACAAATAAACTTTGGATAGACTATATGTGACGGGAATCCACGTACTAGAGGTGTTTTCGAGGCTTGAATGTTTCTTACTTGGAATAGTTTATGGCTAGGAGTCTTTGAGCACTTTCAATCCACCTTACGGCTCCAACGTGATACTTTTGGCTGAACTCCAATTAACTAGACTAAGGGATTCTCCGAGTAATTGTGGAACGATTGCGAATCTAATGCCGGCCTGTCTCCTTTTCTTGATAGTTAAATTGATTCCGGTTATCTGAATGAATTCCAAAGAGAACAGCCTTATGGCCTTGCCGATAACCTACGGACTGGGCCAGTTAAAAAATTGTAAAGGGTTTTAAACACAAAAACAGTGCAGTCCATAGACAGTACACTACTAGTCGTATAATATAACATAGACATAACAAGCTATATATGACACACTATTATTGAAATATTATTAATGGAATTAATACATAGCATTAAAAAATGGAATTCGTACTGTGCTGAAAGTGGTAGTTGAGATGTGAAAGTAATTAACTTTTGTTGATAAAAATCCTCTAAAAATACTTTTTTAGTACTTTTCCTTAGTATTAAAAAATACTAAAAAAAAAACATAATATATTACCCACCCTTCCTATAAGAATCCTTGCATGCATTTTGATCAGTATCACTACAAGCAACTATAAAATTCGATAGTTTTGACCTTTTTCTACATACATAACCAGTATCCCTTTTAATATTATCGAGTTATTCAGTGTATAAAGATGCTAACAATGGGATATGGACGTTAAACATTTTTCGATAATTATGGTGATGTTGCTCCGTTATATCCAAGTTGTCGGTTTTAGTTTCAACGATATAAATGTAGTGATTTTGATATTATTGACAAGGAACGACCTAGACGATCCCAACTAATCTATCGACGTTAATTTAGTAAAATAACTGACGTAAAGTCATCCTCGTGTATGACACCGCTTGGCAACACTTTGCTAGAATTGTGAAGGATACAATGTTGCAGTTCGAAAGGGAGGTTCTACCGCACCCAACCTACTCACCAGAGATACTACCTTCTAGTCATCACTTGTTCAGATCGATACAACGTAGCTCACAATTTCGAAATGCTGAGGATGTGCGAAAATGGATGAATGGATATCGCCAGAGAAAGTTCTAGAAAATAATATTGTACAAATTTTTCTCAATAAATTCCTTATTAAAATTGCAAAAATGATCAGAGTACATGCAAGAACCTAATAGAAACTTAGTAATAAATCTAAATAATAAATAAAATATTATTTGACCTTTTTTGTTTTCGTTGCAGATCACCGCAGACTACAAAATCCGACGCCTCTGCGGGCCTTGCTTCAAGAACTTATACGTATTCCGCGATCGGGTGAAATCATTTCTCGAAAGGAAAAGAGACGAAAAAAAGAGACGGGCTATGGAAGGAAACGATCATGGTTACCAGTGCCGATGCCCCAGCTGTAAAAGCAAGTACGGAGCTCTACCAGTTCTGCTAAAGGGAATCGAGGAACAACACAAAATCGAATCTAGTCAACAGGTTGTCGATCAAAGTACTGTCGGACAACCCTACCAAGCGTACATGGGCTTTGATTATTCGCCTGATGTGAGCGTGATGACCACCCATATGGTGAATGACTATTCAACGCCGATACATCAAACAGTCAAATACGAAACAGAGATTAAGACTGAACCTTCCGTATCGCAACATAGTTACCAGAAACAACTGCCGTTTTATCCAATGGACGACACGTATCTTATACCGCAAGCTTTTCAGACGTCGAATGTAGATTACTCTACGCCTCTCAAGACTGATCCTTTTCCCAGTACCTCAATGGAACAATGTACCACTTCTCACGCTAACGAACTAAACGATTTTGATATAAATCTTTTCGATAGTAGTTACGAGCACCCCAACATCGAAAAAGCTCCTCTGCCTACGATGCTGAAAGATTTGGAAAATCAGAACCTGTCATTGGACCAACCTTCAACTTCTACGGGATTTTCCGGACACAGTCAGTCAGACGATAAATTACCACGAAGAACCATGACGTGTGTGCATTGCGGTAAAAAATTCACTCATAAGGGTGATTTCAACAAACATTTACGAAAACATACAAAAGAAAAGCCGTACAAGTGTTCTTTTTGTCAAAAACCCTTTTCCCATACCTCCAACTTACACAGGCATGAAAGGATACACAGCGGAGACAGGCCATACAAATGCGAGTTTTGCGACAAATGTTTTAATCGAACAGATAAACTGGAAAGTCATAAAAACAGTAAATTTTGTAAAAATAGAAGACGTTACAAATAAATTTTATATTAAAACTGTATTATTAGTTGCCTACGCCCCAATCCTTTTATTCCATTAAACGTAAATATAATAATTCACATAACATATAGATCCATAATTTTAAATACAATTTGTCTATTTCACGCATATTTTTCAAATACGCGAATATCCTTAAAACTATAATATAGTTATACCAAGTATATAAAATAACTCTCACATAAACAAGGGTAACCTAACCTAACGTTGATGTAAACATCATATTCATTTATACACTATCATATTGATGATTTATTACAAGAATGAAATTAGATAAAATATGCCGTACTTGTTTGTACGAAAAGCAAAATTTAAGGTCTTTATTTGATGCCTATCTTCCAAGCATGATAATGGCATTTACCTCTGTTCAGGTTAGTGTCCTATAATATAATAAACAATTCCTTGTTATAGTCTATAAGTTATTTCAGATTATGCAAGGCGATGGTCTACCCCATCAAATATGTACTCAGTGTCTAAGAGATGTTAGTAAAGCTTATGCTTTTAAGCAAAAATGTGAAAAATCAGATGCCACATTGAGAAATTATGTTAATATTAATTTCAATCCAAATATAAATCAACTGTGTGACTTACCATCTGATATTGGAAATAATGATGGCATTATGCCTGGTAATAGTATCATACCGAGCTGTAATGAAAGCATATTGCCTAATAATAATGTTATGTCATCTTGCAATGTTATATCTAATGGATCAATAATTCCACAAAATACATGTGAAAATAATGCAAATCTTATTGATATTCCAAATGCTATTAATGCTGTTGATAATAGTTTACATCAAAGTGCTTTTCCTGCTATAGATAATAACATGATGGGAAATATGAATGAAGTTAGAAATGATTTCTTTGGGAATAGTGATGTCTTGCAACAGAGTTCATTTTTTCAAGACATTTTCAATGATCCAACAAATCAATCATTTGTTGATAACTTTGCTAACAATCAATCAAATGCAGGTACATAAAAATAAATAATTCTTTATATTTAAATTAGTAATAAACTTGTTGAATTCGTAGTTGTATCAGATTTTGCTGAAACGATGCAAAGTCTTCAAACCATTGCTGAACAGTGTCTACCAGAATCATGGGAGAATGATAATCAATCGTGTCAATTAAATCCACCACAGGCACAGAATAATTTTGATTTAGTTGATAATTTATACAAATGCCAATTTTGTGAGAATATATTTCATGGTAAATAATATTCTAGCTAATATATAATCATATATATAATTGGTTATTTTAGATGCATGGTCTCTTGATGAACATATAAAAAATCAAAATTGTCAAGATAAATACTTTTCTTCCAATATTACCAATGAACTAACCAAAAGTATGTTGTTGGAGTATACTTTTGATACAAATTCAAAAGATAATTTCATGTTTGAGAATATTGAGCCAACTAATCAAAATTTATTGTGTGATGTAAGAGGTGGGATAAATTATGTTTCTAGTACTTAAATAATATTTACAGATATGTGATAGGACATTTACTGATCAGAAGTATTTGAAGAAGCATTTGAAAGATATTCATTTTATTGATACAGCATGTGTACAGGAAGAGAAAAGACACAGTTGCACAGTTTGTGGTAAAAGGTAACATAGTTTGATAACATGATTTACAGTATAATAAAGTGTATTTTACAGGTATAGGCAGTATAAAGTTTTACAACTTCATATGCGAACACACACTGGTGAAAGGCCATTGAAATGTGACATCTGTTCACGAACTTTTGCTTTACCTAGTTGTCTAAGGAGTCATAAAAAGATTCACGTGCAAGAAAAACAATATGAGTGTCATATTTGCAGGAAAAAATTTAATAACAAATCAAATTTAAGTGGGCATATATTAACTCATTCTGGTAAAGCAATTATTAATTTATATTAAATGGGGTTTTTCAATATATATATTTTATTCATTCATAGGTGAAAAGCCCCATATTTGCCCCACTTGTGGTAAGGGTTTTGCCACAAATACCAACCTGGAAATACATAAGCGTCTGCATAGTGGTGTAAAACCATTTGTTTGCACTTTCTGCGATAAAGCATTTAACTGTATGTTGAAATTAATTAACTCGGTTCTTCTATATTTCTATTTGTTATTTTAGCCAGTACACAATTGAGAAAGCACATGATGGTCCACACTGGTGAAAAACCTTATTCTTGTTGGATATGTGGACAGTCATTTAGAAGAAAAGAAACTAGGGATACACATGCCAGATATCACACCGGCGAAAGACCATATAATTGCAAAATATGTCAAAAGAAATATATTGCAGCGAGTCATTTAAGAGTATGTAAACTCAACTACCTTATTATAAATTAATTGACACTATATACATTATCATGTTTATATAATATGTGTATAACAGTAAGGCACTTACCTGGTATTATTGTTTTTATTACAGGATCACATGAAAAGCCATAGGGATGATAGAAAATTCAACTGCATGATATGTCCGAAAAAATTCTTAGATATGAAGACGTTAAAAAGTCATATTCTTTCACATACTGGACAAAAACCGTTTTCCTGTCAATTTTGCGGTAAATGTTTTGTACAAAGTAGCGGTCTAAACACTCACATCAAATCCTGCCATAATCAACAACAGTAAATGACATTTATATTATTTATGAGATTTATAAGACTATCCAAAGTAGGCTGTGATAAGTATTAAATAAATGTAGGAATAATATTAACAGTAACGTTTCCGTTTCTACCTTTTTTTCAATGAACTAAATTAAAAATAAAATTCTTGTAGTTACCTGGGTTTAATTAATTGTTATAGCAACTGTCAGACATTAAATTTTAGGCAATAAGAAACAATTTTAAAAATACTTGTTAGTTCAATATCAGTCGTCATAAAAACATTATTTTATGTTTTTTTTCCGGTTTTTTTTTTTTTTTATTTTAGGTCCGTTATTATTTTTTCTTTAAAAGTATATGTTATCATATTAGCACGTTTAATTTACGTTCGGTATTTTGCTTATTTTAAATCGGTGATGGATACAAAAAAATATTTGTATATTTCGCCCTTATAAATGCTGGCTAATAGTTTAAAGTAAAAATTAAGTGGCAGTATTATTAGTGTAGTACTTTTTTAATGTTTATTATCAAAAATAAATAAAAAATGTTAAGGTAATTCAGATTAATTCATCAATTATTATTATAAATATGAATTAGCATTAGATAATAGAATTATTGGAAGATTCAAGTATATTAGATAATATTTTGGTTTTCCATTATACCGAATCTCTTTACATAGTTTATGGAATTCTAAACACAGTTATTTTGTGTTTTTACTAACAGTAAGACTTCATATATTTATTAGAAATTGTCAGTTTGATGTTTTATTATTTCTGTATCTCATAGAAGAATTAAATCTTCTAACATAACTAATAAATTATATTTTTTTTGCATTGTCAATACTTGTTCATACTCTTGTATGAAATTTTATATATGATAATTTAACTTTATAATTTTTTGGCTGTAGGACAGTTTAATGCATTTACATAGATAGAATGTATATTTAATTTTTTCTTCATCACCCATCTAACGGGAGGGTTCCAATTAAATGCAATTAGAATACTTAGAGAAAATATAAATGACACAATTACTTAAAAAACAAATCTATTTATTAAAATACTGATAGATTTCTGCATTATACAAACCTAGCTATGTAATCATGGTACTTTTTAGGTCCTCATTAATTTATCTTAATAACTACACCGTTACATAAATATATTTTCAAGTAATATTTACATCTTGCAATGACACCATTCCATATGGAATTAAGTAGACTGGCTGTTGGTTCATAGATTCATCTTTATGGCAGTTTCTAACCATTTCGTTATGGTATCGAAATGTTTTTGTCTCCATCTTGTATTGCTTTCAACTTGCTCAATGGATTGTTGAGCGGTTCTTACCGCTACTCCAAACTCATCTCGTTTCCTTTCGAAGAACGATTTGAACTAAAGTATATCGAATTATTGGTTTATTATTTTTGTACCATAGACAAGATACTTACATCATTAACTTCTTCTTCAGTGGTGAATTTTTCTGTTGAAGTTCTTATGATACTACTGAAGAACATTGATGATGATCCCAAACTAAAATAAGTATTTTTATATTTTTATGGGAATACTAAATAATTATTAGCTAATTTAACTTACTATGATATAATTCTTTTCCAATTTGTTTTCATGAATCTATAGACTAAATCTTGACCAATTGGGTTTTCAGCAACAGCAGCAAAAACCCTGACGGCGTCGTGTTTTCTAATGCCTAAGTTTTCCGTTAAGGACCATTCTAAATATCTGGGATTTGCTTTTTGATTAATAATTTGGGAATGTATATAAAATGAACGTTACCTGCTGAGTATCCATATTTCCTTAGAGCAAGCTAACGCTGATAGTATGATCTCCTCGTCAGCTCCAACGTTTGTGTTTAGATATCGGTTCCACGCAAAATTCCATTCTTCTTGGCCACCATCTGCTATTGCTGTACAGTAAACTGTTTCACGGAGGTCTGGGTTGATCCTGCGTAATTTATAATATGTTAGGTTCGTTCTTGTTCAAATTTCAGAATTACATTGATCCAGAAAAGTTTAGTTAGTTTAGAATTCCAAGCTCTTATGTAGTGCGATACATATGTTGATTGGTGTTTTGGGTTATAAAAATAGAACAATTGAATGCTTCAAAAATTATTAAAAGGGTTTTGTGCATCGTTTCATTACTGGACTACTGTCATGATTCATAGTGAGAAAACATGAGGTAATAAGTGGCATGAACTTCGGCTCAGATGCGAGTTAGGCACCAGAAATCTGTTAAGATCTGGTTAGCATTAGTTTCTTAAAATGGTATAAATGGAATTTTACTTGTGGATTACCTTCAATTGGATAAAAACAATAAGTTATCGTTATAATATTTTAGAGTAGTCATATGTAAAAATTCATTAGAAAATATCTGTTTTAGAGAAGAATTTTTTCACGTCTCAAAAAACTATCGCGAAAATAAGTGAATTAAATTATTAAGCATACATTGTTAATAAAAGTCCTCTACTCTTTAATTAACTTAGTATATAATCATTAACTTACAAGTTTTCTTTATCAGGGTTAGGACTGTTCCTCCAGTTCTGGAATTGCAAAACTGCTTCCAAGACACATTCCTTGTGTCCAAGTCGACACATCAGATTGATGATTTCCATTCTGTTTAGTACCATGGTAGGGTCCTCGTTGGGGATTTCTTTAAATGTCAGTTCCTTGTAAAAATCGGTCATGATGGACAACATATATGTCTAAAATTGGTTTTGTAATGTTTAAGATACCAGTTTTATATATTTTAACTCGGGTACCTTGAATTTGTCAAAATGAGCACTACGAACAAACATGTTGTAAAGAAATTCGAAGTTGGTCAGAGCTGCCTTCCAGGGTACGTATTCTTTTTCGTATTTCAGGTACAAAGTTGTATTAAGAGCTATGTCATAGCTGAGATATCCTGCAGACGCTAGCTTCAAAGCATCATCGACTATTTGGGCTCTATTTCTTGCAGGTATCAGTTTGTGACCATTGCCTTGTAGTCGTTTAACTAGAGCTTGCCAATTTTGTATGTCATAATTGACTCTGTGAGAAGCATTAGCTTTTATATGTTATCATTAATAAAGACTCGTACTACCTGTAGTATCCGTATTGATGAACGTTCCCCAAGAACCACTTGCAATCAGATTTTAGTACTTTTTCTGCAGTAATATTCCTCTTGTTCTCTAACCAGATTGCTTGGGTACGATCGTCATCATCTAATATGGTGATGGGAATCCACCTAAAACAAACACAGGTTTTCTGATATGCCTTAAACTGAAAGAGCACTCACCATAGGGTTTTATCCAATGACTGTCGTGCTGCTTCCAGGAGGAACCGTTCCTGTCGGATGGAGAGATCTCCATTTGAATTCCTGGTGATAGTGACTACCGGATAACCTGTCTGGAGAGTCCAGGAGTCCATTATTTCTTTTATGGTGGTGTTGTTTGGTAGAACTTTGGTTCCCACTGTTTGTTGTGTAAAAGTTTCCCAGAGATCATCCTGCGCCGCATTGTCGTATGCTCTAAAATATTTAAATTATATTAAATTATAAGACACTACGGGGAGTGTACTTAAACTCTTAAGATAACAGAACACACACCAACTTTTTGATGTTAGAGAACTCCACATTAATTAATTATAAAACAAAAATTACTATTATTAGAGATACAAAATGAATCAAACAGTGAGCGATTAGACTAATAAATTAATATTAAAGGATTTACAACACATGGTGTTATTGTGTATTAAATCTCATAGGGTACTTTTGTAACCAAATTCATGTTGATGACTCATTAACAGACTCATCTTTTCGCGAACAAAAACTTTTTTAATTGCATTGAAAGTGTTTTTAATTCAAAATATCAGCTTGAATAAAAAGGCAGTTGAATGTCGAATTCGGCATGTGAATACTGATTTCGACTTTTTACTGTTATTTTTAAAAGTGGTAAAGTTGTGGTGGACACCGAAGACAAAGAATATTCTGGACAACCAACAAAATTTGAAGACAAGGATTTGGAGTCATTACTCGATAATGATTTGATCTGATAATGAATTGAAGCCAAGAGACATTAAAAAGCTTTTGGTCAAGTATAAAATTCGGCTTCAACGGAAAAATTGGACATGTTTTTTTGGCATCGTATTGTTACTGGTGATGAAAAGTGAATAAATTACTATAATCAAAGATGGAAAAAATCACGGCACTACCTGGTCATGTATCAACATCAACAGCAAAGCCGAATATCCATGGCTCTAAGGCTCTGTGGTGGTTTCAGCTTGGTGTGGCATTTGTAAATCATGTGTTGAGTCTTTAAGTTTGTGGTAGAAAGGAGAATATTACGAGTTAGATTTTGGTATCTCTATGATCTGCATGGGGCCTAATAATTTTTTAGATGATTGTTACTTTTGTGTAGTAGACGTTAAATGTTTCAGTCAAAATAGAACCTGGTAATATTCAGATTTGCAATCTAATTGTTAATTGAAAAACCAGAACCATAGAACCAGAATATCTCAAAACTATTTATATTTTCGTGAATTGTTGGTGGAAAAATATTCGAAACCACAAGAAGGTAATAAAACAATTCAACCAGCGTAATTTATAGATGTACAGAGATTAGTAGAATGTTGACATGAATATTTATTGATGATCTGATGTATACTATTTATTGAAAATTCACAAACATTTACTTAATCTAATCAAACATATCTTACCTGCTTTTTAAATATATGTTCAGTCCTTTTTGAAATAATTTCTCTCCAAGGAAATGTTGCATCATACGTATAACTGAGGCACCTGTAGTGACGAAAATTGTGATTTAGTGATAATGATAATTGATAACATGCGTTTTTAGACCTTTAGAGTATGCGATCCTGTCGAATATATCTCCTACCTCATCCGGATTGTTAACTTTGACTGATATTGGATGGGAGGTTTTTAGAGCATCCAAGGTGAACGCTTGGTGCAAGTCACTGATGAGAAATAGGTCAAGGTCTTTCCATTTTGGGTTAACCTATAATTATCATATATAATAGAGGTTCATCGTCATACGAGTCATGTTTTTCCTTACCGCATATGATCCGAGATACTCCACGTAGGTAGCGAAACCCTCGTTTAGCCAGATGTCTTCCCACCAAACGGGCGTGACCAAGTTACCAAACCATTGATGAGCCAGCTCGTGAGAAACTACGTGAGCTATTCTCTGTTGGCTAGCTTTGCTAGAGACGCCTTTTTGATAGAGTAGAGCTGGTTCTCTATAACATTGTAATATAATATTTATTTATTATTTATTATAATTTTAGTCACTACAACAACTAACACTACAACATTCTCTAGTAGTTGATAACAATGTGTTTTAAGTAGTATGATATATTAATACAGTTTACTATAAAATTAGAGAGTATAAATAAAAGTAAAATTGTATTCATGATACAATAAAACAAACTTAACTGTAGATTACATTTTGTCAATTAAAATACCAAAAAGTCAAATACAAGTAAAAATAATTAAAATTAAAATATGTATAAAGTAGAAAATTTTAAAAGAAATTTAATAATAATAGATTGCGAATTAGTTTTTTCTTTTTGTATTATTTTCTGGGTATTAAAGCCCTAGATATTTGTATTTATAATAATTTTTATGAAATAAATATATATAGTGTATTCAAAATACCAGTGAACCCACGTCGTCACGATGGCGAATATATTGCGTATTGCAATTTGTAAGTTCGTTTTAAAATCAGACTACATTTTCTTTCTCATTTTATTCTAGTTAAAAAGAGATACAATGCTGTCTGAAACGTCCCAACACGTAACTGAATCAGCCTACAAAACTAGCGTGGTTATCAAACGTTTGCAAAATTCTTCAAAATATTAGTGATAATAATTAAAGCTTACAAACCGGCAAACGTTGTAAACCAAAATTCTAAGTTAACTCGGCAACATTGCGGCATGCTGACGTCATAAGTTTTAATTGTATTACATTTTTATTACAATACATTTTGAGTGCTGTTTTATTGGATAAACTATATATTGGATAGTTATGAATTGCATTACATAGTGAACATGTTGTAGAATGTTAGATTAATGTGGACATTTGAAGAAGGAAGGAAATATCCGCTCGAAGTTTAAAACGTATATTCGACGTCTTCTAGGACTTGCATTAGTTGTTTTGTCAGAAGGACTGTATATAATAAATGAAGAATTAATAATTTATTAACAAATCAACAAAATTGTCAGTTATAATAATATTGACAAAATCAGTCAATTTTTGTTTTTAGTACTATATAATTTACCTATAAGTTATAAGTCCCCAATTTTCCATCGCACCAGCTGAGAAGTCTGGTATAGCTACCATATCGATCTTGGGTAGCGGATATTTGATACCAAAGAACTGCTCGTAATACTTCAAAACTTTCGGCCCAATTTCCAAGCTATATTCAGCCTGACTCAAAGCACTTGGCCTTGCCCATATCGAGAACTCTCCGCTCTTGATGAACCTGAAATCCGAAATGACGAAGGCGACTAAGTACGTGGACATCTTCACCGTTTCCTCGTAGCTATCCCAAACGTAGTCTGGAAGGCCCTTACTAGAAATAAATAAAGATATGATGAAGATACTACATTACGTAAAAATCTACCTACACTGGCTCGGTAGTGTTAAGTTTCCTCATGTTAGATATGGATGTCATGTTCTTCAGTCTTCCCAGATTTATTTGGAATCGGGCTTTCATGGACGGTTCATCGAAACAAGGAAAAGCTTTTCTAGCATCAGTGGCTTGGAATTGAGTAGCCGCTAACCATCTAGTAATAATAAAAATTAAGATAAAAAAATTAATGAATTAGATCAAATTGAAAAGGACAAAAATTAGAAAATCAACTTTTTTGACACACAATTAATATTCAGTCGCATAAGAATTTCATTAGACTCAATTTACGGCAAATAGGCTTAATCTTCCAGAAAGTACAAAACCTGTTTCCTAATTCTTAATATTTTAGATCGGTTAAATTCATTTATAGTTCTAAGTAAATGAGAACAAAAGGTTATGGCTTCATTTAATTTTTAGATAGGATATGTTTGAAAGGCTTTATTATATTTCTCTGAAACATTGCCTTATATGTAACTAAAAAGCAAATATTTTAAAACCCTAACATTGGATTATATATGCTGGATAATATTGATTGATTGATTTGTTTTTTATCTGGGTAGTTTTAGGAAGGTTGTCTATAAAGAAATTAGTGAGAAGTTTGCGTCTATTTTCATTTGTCTCGTTAAATACGCTGTATTACCGTTACCACCAGCTCAATCCAAGAGGCATTAGTTCAACGGTGCTTCTATTTGTGAAGTTTTCATTAATTCTTCATATGATTCGATATTCATCGAAGTAAGGATGATAAAAGGACCTGATTAAGAAACTGTCCATAACACAGATTTTATTATTCTTTTAGCATTCCAGAATCTGCCCAATAGACAATACATATTTGATAGGATTTATGTTATAAAATAAGATGTACAGGATCACTTCAATAGGTGATCTTCTGTATAAACTTATAAACTAGTATTATTTTTAATTTAATTATTATTCTATGATACTATACAAACTATCCTATGCGTCTATTAATCGGGTGGGATGGTAGTACACGTTTTAACGTATGCTCTTCACTGTCGTCGCGCAAATTTAATTGTTTGGTGAATGCATTTTGGTGCACTGACACTCTATCAGAGTACTTTTTTAACTAAGGTTTTATTTATTTATTTGGTTGACCAGTCTGTGAAATTGCTCTATCGTTCCACATCTATCGTATTTGCCACAGAAACAAAATTGATGCTCTGGAATAATATGTCTTTCTTCTGTGATTACTTTGAGTCTCTGGATATATAGTTTCTTGAAAACCTTGTATATCACGGGTAAATACATATAGGATGACTGAAGGAAACGTCTTCAGATTTTTTCCTGCTTTGTGATTCATAACGATTTCGACCACTTTCTTTCTTTTCTTTCCAAGTGCTAGGGAAGTAGTTTAGACGTTAAAGCTTTTTTCTCAGAATTCTTGTAACATTATTCATTCATTACTGTCGACTTTTCTTCCTACACAGTACTTTCGTGTGGTAGATCCACTTGAATTAGAGTGAAATTGATTGTGACACTAAAGTATGTCCACCAGTTTTATACAAAAGATGGGCCTGGACACCTGACAAAAGAAGAACGAAAACTGTGTGAAATTGCTCTATCGTTCCGTGTTTGTCACAGAAACAAAATTGATGCTCTGGAATAATATGTCTTTCCTCTGTGATTACTTTGAGTCTCTGGATATATAGTTTCTCGAAAACCTTGTATATCACGGGTAAAAGACTTATAGGATGACTGAAGGAAACATCTTCAGATTTTTTCCTGCTTTATGATTCATAATGATTTCGACCACTTTCTTTCTTTTCTTTTCTTTCTAAGTGCTAGGGAAGTAGTTTAGACGTTAAAGCTTTTTTCTCAGAATTCTTGTAACATTATTCATTCATTACTGTCGACTTTTCTTCCTACACAGTACTTTCGTGTGGTAGATCCACTTGAATTAGAGTGAAATTGATTGTGACACTAAAGTATGTCCACCAGTTTTATACAAAAGATGGGCCTGGACACCTGACAAAAGAAAAACGAAAACTGTGTGAAATTGCTCTATCGTTCCGTGTTTGTCACAGAAATAAAATTGATGCTCTGGAATAATATGTCTTTCTTCTGTGATTACTTTGAGTCTCTGGATATATAGTTTCTCGAAAACCTTATATGTCACGGGTAAAAGACTTATAGGATGACTGAAGGAAACGTCTTCAGATTTTTTCCTGCTTTATGATTCATAATGATTTCGACCACTTTCTTTCTTTTCTTTTCTTTCTAAGTGTTATGGAAGTAGTTTAGACGTTAAAGCTTTTTTCTCAGAATTCTTGTAATATTATTCATTCATTACTGTCGACTTTACTTCCTACACAGTACTTTCGTGTGGTAGATCCACTTGAAATGGAGTGAAATTGATTGTGACATTGAAGGATGTCCACTAGTTTTATACAAAAGATGGACCTGGACACCTGACGAAAGAAGAACGAAAACGAGACAAACACTTCGATTTTAAGAAATAGCGGCAATATAATAGAGATGTTAGGCAAAGTTTGGAAGCTAATCTTACTGAAATGGCGTGGCCATTGATTTGGAATTTCCTACGAGTATTTACGAAAATAAAACAGATGAGGCTTCAAGGAGCTGGCGAAGAAACAAGGCGAGAAAAATCGCAATTATGTATATATCCCCACTCGGCCGGTATATGGATATATTAGTTTTGGTAAGCGTACGATTGTTGTTTTTATCTGTGTTTGTACTGCTTTCGAATATACAGATTTTGAGCAATTTTAGAATTTTTAGCTTACTTTTAGAATTTTAGAATATGTAATTCCCAAATAAAAATAAAACTAAACTACTTAACATAAGAATATGCTTATATACAAGTTCGTGCCGTTTGGTCCGCTTCAATCATGTGATTTTCTGCGTTGCTGCGATTTAGCAACTTTATTTCATGCTTTAAGGCGAAATTAATTCGTATGTCCATTTGATTTCTAGGTTTCTAGGTAGTTTCTAAGCAGCACTTCGTTGATTACGTAGCGATAAGCTTTGGTAATTAATCGTAGAACTTTGCTTTGGCTGCGTTGGATTAATAGTTGGTTTGATGTTTACATTTGAAGTGCCTATAGGTCCAAGTTGGCTTTATGATTGACTGATAAACCAATCTCTTTGATTTTAGGTCATGTTGAAAGTATCTTCCAACTAATTAGTACAGTTTCTTGATTTTGAGTCTGTCTGCATTTTATCCAACATGCTGTTTCCCATTTAACTTACCATCGAGATGTATGCCGAGGTATTGTGCGATTAGCTTGACGATTCGGGCATTCGTTAAATGATATAATTAAATTTTTGTGTCATTTCGCAACAACGCAAAATTAATATGGACAAATTTCAAACTATTAAGCTGTATTTTCCTGCCTCTAGTTCATTTGTAAATCTTGTTGACTTCTACTTTTTCTAGCGCCTTAGACAGAGATATATCTTCTATCATGATATATTGTGTCGTCGGCAAATTATCCAAGTACTGTTCTCTGTTCGAATGCCATCGAATGCCTTCGAATTTTCAACAACCGCGATTACTCTGTGCGCTTGGTCGCTTGTTTATTGGTAATTTCGAAATCTAAAATGGAAACGTTTTAATATCAGTTTACCAAATAAATAATAATTAGATATCACAGGTAGCAGCGAAATAGGCCTGTAAAATTCAACTTTTTCCACCGGTTTGTTAGGTTTTTTTAAGCATAATTATTTGAGCACCCTTAAGCGCAATTATTTATCAAATTTATTTTGGATACAAAACGATGCTCTCCCATTTTTCAATATATACAGGATGCAATTATATGTCATATTAATCAGTATCATTCAATATAATACTAGACTTCTTGACCAACCTGATAAACTATGAGGCTTCAAGCATTTTCAGGATATAGTTCGCATGTCAAAATAATCTATCTCGAATATTAACGCTTGCTAGTTTAAATGCCAAGTGCATCCCGTTAGATTGAGGACAGGAGTTCAAGTACTCGAGATGAGCAATACAGGACAAGACAGTGGTATCTGCCGCTAAATAATGGGACAACATGCTGGAGCTTTTGCTAAGATGATACATGTGGAAGAGAGAAAATATTACAATCAAGACTAAAATTCGGCTCTTTTGAACACTGATTTTGCCAATAGTTCTGTATCTTGTTTAAGACTTGCATACTGCTATATCCTATTATCAACAGTGGCTCTTTCCGATTTTGTTGTAGCGACTTTGAGGCACGTCGAATTTTACATCGTGGAATAACGGTCTACAAAATACCCAGAAATATAATTCCAGATGTTGAACACGGGCGGGGTGCCGGCAGCGCCAACTAGAACCCGATAACGAATAGCTGGCAACCCCGAGACGTTTATCTGGGATGTTATTGAAGGGTATTTCGGTTATTCAGTGCTCAACCCTCGTTTGGTTTAGACGTGCCACCATCGACTGCCCAAGCCTCGTCTCCAGGTAACACCGCTGCCATCCGTTTTATCTAATTGTATTTTTTCACATTTTTTATATAGCCAATAAATAACGGTCACATAATGTAAACACCACTGTTTCATTTCGTTCGATTCACCGAGCCACATCATTTACCTTAAATTGTGAAGAATATTTGAAGTTTTGTGGAATCAGTAGCAACATATTAGTTGAAAAGTAGACACTCTCTTGGAGCGCCGAATATGATCATGATAATAATTTTTTAGTATTGAAAAATGTATAATAAAGTACTAAAGTATAACCTAACAAATTTTAGTTGTACTTGTGCTTATTCAGTTCTAAATTTCTACTGGCATTCTTGTGTATAATAAATATTTTAGCTCCCTACAGCCTTTATATATTTTTTACATCTACATTAATAAGCATTTCCCAGGTTTCGAACCGTACTTTATATTTAAAAGATATCCAAGTATTTCTAATCAACCACAATCTTCAATTATTGCTAAAAAAATTAAAGAAATTTAAGCAATTGGTCAGGATTCTCGTATACGAATTACAGTATGATTAAGTGGATTACAGTTCTAAATTTTTCTCATATGTTTAACATACGCACCAAGAGGTTAGTATCCAGAAATATTAAGTTTGTGAAGACGAAAGGAGGTAGTGAAAAAAATATAGTAAACGCGTTTTAATAAAAAAAAGCCCGGTAGTGTAACGTTAAATAATAAGAGAACCGTTTAGAAAAAGCTAGTAAGCTAGAAAAATTAGCAACATTTGAAGTGATCTACAGACAGAATTAAAAGTCCCTTTAACATAGAAACTTCAACACAGCTAGAAAAACTGGTTTTCTCCAACGTGATTGATTTAAATGAGTGATTTACATATAACATAAGCTATAGTCTATTCAAAGTTTTTTTTAGTAATACGTCATGGATATTTGTGACGTCGAAAAATTGCAATTCTGCCGCATCAACTCTGAGTTTTAATCCAGTTTGGTTTTGACATACAAATATTTTTAATCTAAATAAAATAATTGAACTAAATGTTATCAAATATAATTTATTTGAACATTATAGTACATATAAAAACTACAGTTAAGTATACAGCCACAATAATTTACAATAACAATAACATACAATTTATAGGTAAGGGTTAAAACCTCTTATCCCTCTTATCACTATTGCTTTCAAGAATTTTGCATACCTCTGACAGCTGGTCGCCGTCCGGTTATCAGATGTACGCTAAATTATTCAAAATATTAGTTATAATTACTACAGGTTATAAACGAGCAAATATTATTTTAGCCCTTTGATTATTTTGGTACATTTTAAGTCACTCCGTAATATATCATATTACTTTGATTGAAAATGCCGAAAACCATAGATATTCAGGGTCACAAATTGATTGCGGCTATAATAGGTTATTTCTAAAAGGAACGAGATAATGGAGGCCCCCTTTTGCCGGGAAATTCCGTTAGAAAGGTAATTATTACCATTTACGTCCCTACAATTTTATTGAAAATATTTTTTTAGTGGGTTGCTGCCGCGCTAAATATTAGTGTGGGTACTGTGAATAACATCGCTTACAAAATGAAGAATAATACGTTAGATTCAGCCAAGAAAACCCGTCTACATGCAAAGTGGGTGACGAATCTTGATCATTTTGTTATTGGCTCTATTCGAGACCAAATAAATGAAATGTATAAGAACAGTAAGTATACAAACTATTTTATCGATATAAACATAATTCAATAAAATTATTTTAGAGAAAATTGTCTCTCTGGAAAGCATTCATAAAAGAATTGGGACATGAAGCTTTTTGAAGGATCTAAGACATTCTGTCATACACTCTTACGGGGCATAGGGTTTAAATTGTGTAAAGATAACCCGGAAATGTTTAATGGAACATCCAGACATTACTTTAAAAATAATTCTATTTTAAGGTATAAAATATGACCAAGGAAGATTTGAAAACTATTTGAATTTGTGTATCTTGATGAAACTTGAATATTTCAAAATGCTTCATTGTAGCACCCTAGGCATGACAGTAACAAAAAAAGTGTAAAGACAACAAAAATATAGCATTCGATTAGGTATTGTTGGTCATTATTTTTATTAATAATTAATTGTAGATATATTGCTGGTCGAAAAGGATATTCCATCAAAAACTGTTTGGATATGTGAAAGAAAGCATTGTCAACCATAACACCTTCGGCTTGGATGAACTCGATAAGACATACAGAGGAAATAATTGATAAATTTTGGAATCGTGAACATGTTTTAGTGAACATTAACAGTTTAGTGATTGAATTGGACAGTGAGTCGGAAAGTGAAAGTGACTGAAGGAAACTTTCAGGCTATATGATAATGCTGTGCAATGCTGGAAATTTCCGAGACAGAGTGACGAGAGTGGAAGCAACTAAAGAATTGCACATAAGTAATTCAATATAACTGTAGACAATGGTATTGTAGGGCGTTAAAGATTTGTGTGAACAGATATGATTGTAATTGTTCAATATTAAACATGAGCATTAGGTTAGAATGTATGAGGAGAGAATGAATACTAACTGTTTTATAGATATGGTAAATGCATTTGATAGAATTCAGTGATTAATTTTATGAAGAATGGTGTACAAAGACAGCAGCAGAAGAAATAAAATACAGTGATACCAGATGATTTGACAAGTAAATACACCATCGAAGGAAGCAAGGACTAAACATAAAAAGGTAAATATGTTCTCGAATGAAAGTAAAATATATTTCTCATATATGCAATTGTTAATTAGGTGGATTAGACCTCCAGGGGGAAAGCACTACATAAAAAACGCGCCTAGAAACTCTACTTCATGGATGGTGTGGAAAAGAGTTCAATGTAAACAAAACAAATCTAACCAACAAACTATTATACCTGTGTTCTTAATTGTAGTTTTAAGTTCTTCGATAATATATGTATTAGATGTACTATAATGTCAAAATAAATTATATTTGATAACGTTTTTGTTCAATTATTTTATTTAGATTAGAATTTTCTTGTATTTTCAAATTGAAATAAAACTCAGAGTTGATGTGGCAACATTGCAATATTTCGATGTCACAAATATCCATGACGAATTACCGAAAAAACTTTGAATAGACTATATAGATCTTTGTTAAAATTTAAGCACTCTTTAGTCGTAAATAATGTGGCTGAATAGCATTGATGCAGCGTTGGATATTCTTGTTCAACATATGGATTATTGCGTTTCTGATGGTATAAATATTTAACTTTAAATAACCTCATAAAAGAAATCAAGTAACAATAAATCACTTGATCTGGGGAGTCAATTCTAGTCATCAAAACGAAACAGTACGCGACTAAGAAATGGCCCATGTATCAAATGAATTATTTTATTGGTTGTGGCACCATCTTGTTAAACGACATTGGTCTTAACAACATCGCTTTCGAAAAAATAGTGACCAATGAAACCGTTGTTTCAAAATCCTCATCAAGAAATAACTTTTTGTGGATTCATTGCCTCGTGGTAGATATATGGGAGATGATCGCTTGGGTTAATTTTTCGAACTCGTTTGTTATTTTTATCATCAGGTATTTATAATTATTTCATTAAGATTTCATGTATGTTTATTATAAAACCTGAATTTTCTTATGAAGAACATTATGAATATACGAAAATAATTATATATTAAAGTTTATACGCAAAAACCTAATTTAAAATATTTCATATAAAATAATGTAGTGAAACTAAGATTTTATTTTAATCAATTGGATCAATAATAGTGTAAAAAAGATTTCCCAAAAATCAGCAATAATTTTTGAGATGTATACAAAAACTTCAAAGAAAATTGCCAATTTTAACATAAACAATTTAGTGTGTTATTAAACACACACATAATAATAAAGATGCTAATTAATATTATGGCCAAATATTTATTTTAATCAAATATATAGTAATTTAAGTTATAATATTTTCAGCTGTATTTAACGTCTTATATTATGAGTCATGTGTTATTTTCTTTTAGATAATGATATTATATTTTTTAAAGTAATTGTCGCTTATTCAGAAGACTTTCAATTTTATAACATATTGTTAATTGGTTGCAGTCGATGGATGTCTCTATTAATTGAATGTGTTCAAAAAATGGTCTCAGGAATGTGTTAGTTCAAATATTCACTACACAAAGTTCTGTTTAGAAAAGAACGATTGAAATTGTATTGAGAACATACAGTACTTACAGATCAGCGGGTTGATCATAAAATACCTTGACCTTGACAGAGTAATGTAATACTAATTGGTGTTAACATTTCAAACAACAACAACGTACTCACAAATCACAATGAAAACGTATCTAAATACCGTGATCTAGAATAGCACAACAGAGATATTTCTTTTGATATTTCTAATATCTGGGATAAGTCAATGAGGGTGTAAGAAACCTTTTTGCTAAATCTAAATAATAGTTATAAACTATATTTAATTTCTATATTTACTATATTTGTTATATATATTTACTATAATATATATATATATATATATATATATATATATATATATATATATATATATATATATATATATATATATATTTTAACTACCGAATAATGTCGCTCCTTATTATGTTTATATACGAATGTTTACGATAGATGGAAACGTGAAGTACGAAAACGAGCAAAACTCTTGGATTTTAAGAAATATAATAGAGATATTGGACAAAGTTGGAAAGAAAATCTTACCGTAATGGTATATATCGGATATAATATTGAATGTTTTACCAAAATAGTAAAAATTGTAAAAACTGTGTGTTCGGTCGAATTACAATTTTAATTGTTGTTTTCTAAAACAGACTCAGGAGCGTATGCGGTACTTTCTTTGATTGGCCCAGTTCCAGCTTATCAGCGAGTACTTGGTGGACTCGTTTGACTAGGGAATCATGTTTGTCTTTATATTCAGTTTATTTAAAAATCTGGCAGCCTTCTGCAATAATTTTGTATTGTTTCAATGCTTTGATATCCATATCTATATTTGTCATCAAAAACCATAGGACTTTTAACTACATACTTTTCATATTTTCCATCTATCATCTCAAAGTATTTTTCAAAGTTGTTTTCTTCTGTATGTTGAGGATTATAACTGTGATGTTTCGGATTTTTTGATGAAATAATTTCTCAGATTCATAGTAATCTGTCGATATCTATTAACGCCTTCCCTCCGATACTCCGTGATAACTTTTTGTTTCTGGAATATCATTTTTGTTTGCTGGTCAATAAAGTTCTAAGTTTCCTTTGTAGGGTTTGAATGTCGATTTTAGTCAATTTTACAATCCCAAAAGAATTATTTAGAATATAGCCTACCTGTGTATTGATTATTTTACACATTTACAGTTGAGCTGTGCTTTTATTAATTGCGCTATTTTCTTTATAAACTCGCACCTCAGCTTATTTTTTATGGTTATTTGGTCGATTCGATGACCCTGCTTTATCCCTAGTCACCTGTAGGCATTATTACCCTCCGTTGGTTTAATGATTCGGCCATCCTGCACTTTAAAAGAATTTTGTTTTGGAGCTTTCCTCGAGTTATGCTGAGGATACGACCAATCCAATCCAAATTGCACCTCGATGTCATTTCTGTCTTCAAAATTCTTCAAGAAATTTGAGAATTTCGTGCAAATCGGTTCTGTGTAGCAGTTGTTGGTTTAAGATAATCCATGCATAATAAATGGTTCAGTTTCATCCGTCCTGTGTTATTATTTTTTATACTAAAACTATATTGTGTGGGTTTGAGACGATGCAATAAAGGATTCATAGTACTATATCTGTATCTGTATCTGTATCTATTGTATATGGATTCTGTACCGTTTGTGAGGTGTATCTTCGTATCCCAATTCGACGTTAGGTATTACAAGAATTTAATATTCGTATTGACTTTACAGAGTTTTAAAATTTATTCTTTGGTTGTTTATTTTTCGTTGTTTTTTCGTGTTTGATTATAAATAACAGCATCAATAGTCAGTTGTTTCTTGCATTGTCCATTGCATCGTTGATGTTTCCTTTTTGTTGAGTTTTAATTATTTTATTATTAGTGCAGTGCTTCTGCAAACTTTCTGTATTACATTCTGTAATGACCTTGTAAAGTATAGTTAGATATGTGATTGATTGAATGAAACCTATCATAAACAACGAAATTTATTTGTGACTAACAGAGATCACGTGAAGGCTTTCGATTCAGTATCTTATGAATGGATTATTCATATTTCAAAACTCGGTATTTAATTAATAATTTAATTTAAGCTATGTGATGTCTTTGTTGACTATGGATGTTTCTTTTGGGTGGTTTATAATATTATTAATAATTTCTGCTAACTTTACACCAGAAGAGCATGAAATTTCTTTAGTCAGAAATTTTGCACGTCATCAGCTCAGGGAGCTTTCCAGTTATAAAAGGATTTAAGAATATTTTTTAGGTGGTCAAATGTGACCGAATGTGACTCGTTTGTTATTTTTACCATCCGGTGTATTTATAATTATTTCATTAAGATTTCATGTATGTTTCTTATAAAACCTGAATATTTAAAACCTGAATTTTCTTGATTATTGATTGATTGAAACCGGCGGTCACAGGGTTTAAAATTTATTTATTTTATAGGTCGAACAATCGATAGCCTTGTGGAGTGGCTAAAATCTCGATTATTGAACTAAATATTGTCGCCAGTAACCATCTAGTGTTTAAATGTTGTTTTATTTGTCATGATGATATCTATTTTATCATCCTCTCTCTTTCTTATTCGTATATTTTCCTACAGTCACAAATGACCTTTTAGCTTTGAGATTAGGAAGTACTTAAGATATGCTTGATGCAACAAGAGTACTACAAGGGAAACTTTTTTGATATTTCATCATCTGTTTCCCTTTCTATAGTAGATTGAATCTTATTTTTTATTTGGAGGATTTTTTTATTTTATATAATTTTTATTGCTGAAGGACATATTTCAGATTATTCTCTCGGATTTTTTGACTTCACCTAATTTTTTAGTTGATCATTGGTCTTTGGCCTAACTAAAACGTCTAATAAAAAAATTAATAAATATAAAGACTTAAAAAATTGTTTACACAAATTCGGCCTTTTTTAGTCACCATTTGCTTCAACTTAGTGACACTAATTTCAGTTCAAGATGTTGCTGGTCTCGACGAGAGCGGTGAATGTGTAGTAATATACAAAGCAGACGGTTTTCAGTCACGAAATAATGTAATAAATGAAATAGTAAAACACGAAATATCTAAAACCAGTTAATAAACATATGGATACAATATCTTATAAGTACATCCCATGAACACATTAACGGGAGTAAAATTAATTGACGATGTGATTTTTTTAATACGACCAAAATTACAATCATAAACTATTGAAAACTATGGTCCATTATTAAACAACATTAACACCTTAATATTTAGTTATTAATATACTGATATAACTTACCTTGTCGTGTTGTTCTCCACATAGCTACTTCTATAAAATCCTTCCAACATATTATTCAGAACACCATTGTACTCTATATTTATATAGTACTGTTGATTCTTTTCCAAAGGATCCATTAGAATGATAACCAGAAAGTCTTTTTGTTCAACAGTCTCAATATTTTTGATAGTGACGCTCTGGTTCTTGATGTTACTGACTGCAATATTCCTAAGATTCAACTCAACTGAATGTAGAGTGATGTTATTACATGATTCCAAGACGTTGATCAAAATTGTTACTTCACCACTGAAAGTGAAATTATTTACTTGTATGAATGGCACTAAATGAACCACGTATGACTCAGGAAGGATGCTCCTGGGTAAACGAATATCTATGATTTCGGATTTCAAAACTGGGGATGCGGTAGATGTGGTTGATGGCTGAGTTGTTGTACTAGGAGGTAGAGTTGATGATACTGGCAAAGAATCATGATGATTGTGTTCGCATTTTAACGGCACTCTGGCACTTTCACTATCTTCGATTTTAATGGACTCGTTTGTGATTAGTTCGGTACCGTTACCAGCGCATGTCGACGTAAAACTATACACTAATAATCCAGTGGCGATGAGACAAATAAAAAAAATCACTACAAGCATGATGGCAAGTGTTTTTGATACCGTCACAAAACTGGTGCGTCCATATTTGGTAGTGACCGCGTCCATCATGGACAGATTTTCGTGGTGGTTATGAGTCATCTTGGATAAATTGATTTTTATCTGCAACAAAAGAGAAATTTTTACATTTTAGTTGTTAGTGTCCGTTCCTTATTTTATTAACTCGTGTTCTCATTAAGTTAAATGATATATTAATCTAAAAATATATTTAAAATATATATTCAAACATATTTAAGTTGCAAATACAATAATTTTACAGTTAAACGGGCAAGACCAACTTGGGAATTTTTTGATAATGTGTGTTAATTTTGCATGATGAGAACCGTAACCACCATATTTACCAGTGGATAACGGTCTGATTGAGCAAAAAAATTAACTGCGTAAGATTTAATAAAGCTTAGATATCTCATTAAATAGTAGTAGAAATTTTTGCTGAGATTTTAGGTTTCATATAGCTATATGCACAATGATTATTACATATTTGATTACAATTTAAAAAATGATTAAAATAATTGTATCCGTCGATTCACCATTTTGAATGAGATTTATTTCTACCACCATGAATGTATGGTTTCATCAAATCATAAGATAAAGGTTGTATGAGTATGGTAGAGTTTCGAAATGAATTATGATTCAGAAATCGCCCATAATGCAGTTTTTGGAATATAAAATATTTTAGTACCTTTTGGTAATTAAGGTAGGACTATTGTTACAATATTTTGAAACAGTTGGATGTAAATACTTTACGAAAGATCTACCAGGGTAAGACAATTGGTCTGACAATAAAAGACATATTTTATATAAAAGGATATATTTTCATTCGAAAATGATGCTACCGCGAAATTACTGTCGACTGCTGGAATCATATCTCTTCGAAAGAAAATTTGTAGTATCGCATGAAGGGGTATTCTCAACCCTTAAAACTATTTCGGCCGGAGCTCAAGTTCCACGGGGTAGTGACTTGGGGCCACTCCTCTGTCTGCTCTATACTGCTGATATCCCAACAACAAAAGAAATAGTAAATGGAACATTTGCTGACGACCCAGTTATAAAGACAAAAAATGTATATCTATCTAAGGCTTTAGAGAAAGTACAACTAGCGGTCAACAAGATCTACTAATGGAATAGAGACCGAAAAATACAGCTTAATAGGTCCAAATCTGTCCATGTTAATTTTGCGTTGAGTCGAAATGACAAAGACCTATTGACACTATCCATCACTTGGTAGATGTCCGATTCCTCAAGCAGAATCAGCTAAATACCTCGGAATATATCTCGATGGTAGGTGAAACTGAAACATCCTGTTAGATAAAAAGTCAAGGTTCAAAGTCAAGCCACTGTACTGGTTAGTCGGAAGATATTCTCAACTTGACCTAAAATCAAAGATATTGGTTTATCAGTCAATCAAAAAACCCATTTGGACTTATGTAGTGCAAATATGGGGTTGCACTAAGACATCAAACCAATTAGTAATCCAACGCATCCAAAACAAAGTTGTACAATTAATTACAAATGCTTATCACTACGTGACCAATGAGGATGCACAATATCACACAAATCGATGGTAGGTTAAACTGAAAACATCATGTTAGACAAAAAGCAGAGCAAATTAGTCGGAAGGACCTATGGGTTGCAAATATGGGGTTGCGCTAAAACTTTAAACCAACGTACCCAAAAAAAGTTTTAAGGTTAATCAGCAATGCTTATCGCTATGTAACCAACAAAAAGCTGCACGATGACCTCGGAATCAAATGGATACACGAATTGATCCAATATATCACACTAAAACATTAAATAAAGTTGCTAAATCACAACAACGTGGAAGCAATACAGATACTGGACAACGCGCAGGAAATAAGTATATTGAACCGAACCAAACCACACAAACTTGTTTAGTGTATAAGTGTATTTTTAATTTTAGCTTAAGTAGATTAGTTTTATTTTAATTTTTGAAATACATACTGTTGTATTAATCCTTCATTCTCCTTGCTTCTGTATTAATGCAAGTACAACAGAACAATAGTAATAAATCAATTTGTAAATTAAGATTGTACCAAGCTTATATAATGCAAGATGTAATTAATAAAAATCGAAAATGATTTTATTGTTTTACATAATCTGCTTTGACTTTTACATAATTAGTCCAGCGTTTCTTTAACACTATTATTATTTCCTGAAAGTGAGAGCCTGAGAGGCACTGAATTATCTATCAACGGTCCTCTCAATTTCGTTGGGCGTCAACAGGCGGAACTTTGAGGTTGTCAGATCAGGAGAATAAATGGTCGACTAAATCGTACAATAAATTACGCAGCTTTCTTATCAATAACGCATCCTTGTGTACAAGCATGTTTTCCTTTCCTTAGAGGTTGATCCATCCAAAACAAGGAACTTCACGACTTCACGAATCTTAGCAAAAAATACGCAACGCGTTTATTGAAAAATCAAACAATTTGAGACAACAAGTTAAATAGAACTAATGTGGGGTCACCTAGCCAGAAAACATATTTTTTGTTGATTTAGCACTACAATCTTTGTGTCGGGACAATAACTTTTGACCTTGTCATTTACATTTCACCGTACACTTGACTAAAAAGTCAAATATGTTCTGTGAGATTAATCGTGATGTTTAAAAATCCAAAAAATTTCAGTTCATCATCGAGAAAAAGTAAAAACCTAACAGTATAATATTAAAATATTTTTGTTATTTTAACCGCAATAATATTGTTGTTAAGTTCTTGCACGTATTCTGATATTTTTCTCATCTTAAAGAGCCTTAGCTGAAAAAAAATTGGTACTCTATATTTTCCGTTATTTTTCTTAACCTTTTTCAATTTTTCGGCAAAATGGCGATACCGTGTCGAATTAAAGATATTGGTTTGGCAGCAATCCGTCGATCGATCCCATTTTGTACTTTTTCAGTATCTTCAAACCGTGTGCAAGCCAAACCATACTGTATTGATCTAAACAAGATATTGTTTAACTTAACTGACATCGGTAGATATCTTTAGTAACAATTTTACTTTGTTTTAACAGCTCGTAATACACTTTTAATAAAATAAATACATAATATCTTGTTGATCACCATATTCACATAAATAATTTTGTGGCCATGAGTATTGCTCTTCGGTGACGATATGGATAGCTCTCCTGGACTAACCCATGACTTTTTGTGCTTGAGATTATCTTAGTATATCCATTTTTCATCGCCAGTTACAATATGCCAGAGATAACTTTTTGTTTTGACTGGCAAGCAATGAGACCTTTATGTAGAAACGGTTCGAAATTACATATTCAGTAAGTTCGTGTGGAAATTATTTTCTTTTTTTATTCTTTCCTTTCGCATATAATTGTCTGAAAACAGTTGGTTTATTTTATTTTAATTTATTTATTTTGTATTGTTGTTACCGTGCATACTGCTAAGCCGTCTGAAATTTCCTTGAGAGTTTTATTTGGGTTTTCATCCAATAAGCCTTACCATTTGCATTCTTTGAACTTTTTGGTCCTCCTGACCTCCATTCTTTGTCATTGACATCAGTTCCCACTTTGAAATCAGAGAGACCAAATTCGACCACAGGGATATGATGGAGTAACATCGCAATAAGTTTTAATGTGTTTAATGGGCTTCGGCAGTAGCAGAATGTAAAAATTGAAATTTGAAGCGTTCTGTGATATACTGAATAACTCAATAATAGTGGAAAGGAAGGAACTAACACTGCTATTTTGTAAAGGAATGTCAAAATTATTTAGGAATTTAATAGTTCGTTTAGCAGTTGTTTACAGTAAATATAAGTACCTAATATTTAAGAACTTACTCGGTAGCGCAGTGATTAAGCGACAGGATGCTGTGAAAATCGCGGATTTGAATCTAATGGGGCATGAATGAACTTTGCGCTTGTTATTGTAATTGTAAACCTTAAAAAAACTCTCAGCAACGTTGTAAAATCCGATAAGAAATAACCATTCCAGTCTCGCCAGTAACGAGGCCGGGTAAGACCGGAAATCCATTGGAATGGCCTGCAAGTTGCCGAAGATCGTGGCTTGGAGCCCACATGAAGAATTAGGTCTGGTCTAGATAAACCTTCGTTAGTAAAAAGGAGACGTTAAAATATGTTAAATAATTAAAAAACGAATTTATTATATACAAATTAAAAAAATGTACATACTGTATAAAAGGAAACGTTATCTTCGCATAGGAATGCATTCAATACTTCACGATGTTCTTTGAAGGAAATTTAATATTATAATGACCAAGGAAGCTCTTCCGTCTTGAGAGGCTTCAAAGCTGCCCCAACAAAGGAAACGCCCTCAGCTTTGATTTTTCCAATTTATTTTAAAATAACAAGTCCTTATTTTATTCTCACGATATGGAATAATTAAATTATAATCTATTAAATATCTTGACTAATTCTGAACTAATTCTTATTCGGCTGTTTGATCAATTTAATGAATGGGGTAACGGGTTAAAATCTAGAGAGCGCCAGAGAGCTATTAATCGAAGGGTCCATAATTGTTCGTCAATTGTTTTATGGTTTTTGTTCAATGAAGCATTCGAGTAGTTTCATTTTCTATTAGTACGTAAGATTTGGGAACACAGCTGTTATGTAAATGAGTTATTTAATGGTATTCAATAGTGCAGATGCTCAACAAAATTTTCGAATGCTGTAGTATATGAAAGTACTCTTATATTCATTAAATCATAAAAATAATAATGTATACAATATAATATTTATATAAGTGAAGAGATGATAAATTTATATTTTGCTATGAACCGTTAAGATTATTTTACCAACAATCGGTTAATACTAAAGGAAAATTTTACACACTTTTAGGATGTTATGTCAATTTTTCTTGCAAAATTATTTGAAGTAGTTCTTTAACTAAATATTCTTTATACATTTACGTTGTGATTTAAATTGGCCGGTTGAAACATACCGCGATGAAAATATATTGCATTTCACATGTTAATACTCTTTTAGGAGATTTTGCTGTATTTTAGAGTCTCTTTTCTACGAAGTAGGCTTTATTTGCACTAGACCTGATGCTTAACATGGACTCACTGGATGAACCACGGTCCTCGGCATTAAGCCTATCGATTGGTGAGTGACCAACTTAGAAGCCATCCCAGAAGACATCCGGATTTACACAGCTTAGTTATTGTCTGTGTGGAATTGTTTGGAAACCATTACAATTATAAACAATAACAATCTATGGAACAACACTATGGTCACTAAGCCGATAACAAATTTATTATTATTCTTTTACAAATGAAAAGACGTATTTTCAAAAATATTTTATAATTTTTATTTCATACGAATTTCATATGAAATATTATATTTATCGTCTCTTTCAATTGTAAATACTCTATTACCTATTATTAAATTTAAAAGTTACTATATGAAGATTACTATTAAATTAGAAGAACTTTTCGTAGCTTTAAATCAGTAAAAATCTGTAATTAAGCGGAAACATTTCTATATAGAAAAATATAATTGATGATTTTACAAAATATAATATATATGGAAAGATGAGTGTAACTATATTGCAATTATAAAAAATGGCCAGAATATAGAAAATATACACGAAGTAACATATGTTTTATGTTATATAACATTCGACTACATTTTACCTCAGAAATAATTACCATACATTGTTTTCTCTGAGTATTGCTTGTTTTGGCTCTAGAGAACAAAAATAGAGACTGGATTGCTTCGAATATTTGAAATGGAACTAGAAAACATTGTTCTTAGAAAATTGGTAAAATGGTACACAGTAATGGATCAAACTTTAAATTAAATACCATATGTAATATGATTTTTGTCCCTCTAGAAAAATACAACCAGTGTGGTATAAAAGTTCAACATTGGGTCAAACTAATTAACTAACGCGATTTGCTGATTATACAATGTTTTTATGATTTAGTCAACAATATATACGTGAATTTAACGATGTATACGTGAAATGTACCATGTATCATCTCTTGGTGATTTTATTCTTTTTTTGTCTTCTGCATTTTGGTACAGCACCTTATTAGCAAAAATATTGTATATAGGCAGATCTTTTTCTAAAATAACATACTTTCGCCTAGATTAAGTCCAAATAGAAATCAATGAAATCAATTGGAACGTATCTTAAGACAAAATAGATGTCACACGTTTCCAATTAAGGACCGTTTCTTTATCCTATCTTTGCGTACTTGAAATGAAATGTTGCTTGACGATATCAGATAAGATTTATAGAAATAAATTAAACTATAGTGACTAAACGTAAAGATATTAAATTATTTTTGAAATTTTAGTTTTCAATTTTTTGTTTTAGTTTTTCGTTCTTATTTAGATTTTTTGAAATATATATATATATATATAAATCACAACGAAGTAATTTCCTTTTATAATTATAATTTAAATAAACTTAGAGTTTAATATGTGATACGTTTGGCAAAATATTATTTCTTGATTGAATGGATTAAAATACGATAAATTATTATTGTTACTCTCTCGGAAATTTGCAACACAACGATATATTAATATTATAAAGATTTAATAGCAATAAAATCATTAAGATATAACAACACTGCTGCACTGAATCAACAGTTGTAGAAAAAATCATTGGAAAATGCTTGGCATTCAGTTTACACAAATTTGGTGATCGGAGAACGTACCGTTCATATGACAAAATTATAAAAGTTAAAAATAATATATAAATAAAAATAATATAATTTTAAAACTATTCTCTTTGATTTGTTGCTATAGTTTTTATGGAAATTATACAAATGAGATATCGAAGAAAAGAACTGAAGAGAGCGGGACATTTTTGCAGGGAAAAGAAAGAGAAATACACATTTATTTCTACATTTGAATGGTTGACATCTGCAACATTTTTGTTGAAAATTTTCCTTCTGAATGGCTCAAGGCTGTAAGGTTGCCAAAGATGAATTGAATATACTGAATGTCTCCTAGTCGTGAAATATTGGAATTTTAAAACATCCAAGCTTTGAGAACATTCCTAGCCAGTGAATTTCTGATATAAGCATCGACTTTCGAAGTGTAAAGCCTCCAAAGGGAGACTGAAGTTACTGTGGTGAACGAAAGTAGACTACTGGAATCTGGTCAAAAACTTGTAAATCATGACGAATAGCCATAAAATGTGGTTGGGGTAACCACAGTTACTTAGTCGTGGACTATTTGAAGCTACGAACATAGAAACACGGGAAACTATTCAATATGACTATACCATTGAAATCTGGGCAAAAACTGTGCAATTCAGAAGCTTATCAGACGCAAACTGCGGACGAATTTATAATCAATAATCACAAATAATTTTACTACAAATTTGAACTGTTCAGGTAGGAAATGGTCTGTTTAAGACTATCTGTGAAATGTGATGTTGTTCCAATATGTAGCCACTTTTTTTCTGGCCAAATAAAATAATTTTAAAGTAACTGAGAAGTTTTTTACAAAGAATAAATGATTTCCGATGGCGAAGCCTCCTTTTGGATAGTTGATTGCGTAGAAGAACAGTCAGCATAAGAATAAAATTATTAAGATTATAGCAAGTAAAAAACATTCAAGCTTTGAAAAACACCCCTAGTATATGGAAGGTGTAAGGCCACCAGAGGCGGACTGAAATTTCTGTAAATTTGGAGAAAATTTTAGGGTGAATGGCCACCAAATTCGGATTGCAGTAGCTCAGTTTCTTTGCCGTAGACTATTGGAAACTGGAGTAACCAAAGTTGGTGAAACATTTCATAGATACCTTGGAAATTTTGGTAGAAACAGTGCCATTTCGAAAATCTTCAAAGGCAAACTGGCGGATGAAGATACAAGCGATACTCAAACATAATTTTACAATAACTATAAGCTATCCAGAGGGAATAACGACCATGTACATCCGTGTGGCCGTTTCTTTAAGAGAAAGGTGTTATCTAATACGGCCCAGACTATCCGGCCTGAATGGTGAACGAGTGAGATGGGTTGGTCTGTTTTTATCCTCAGTATCGTTTTGTATCGCCGTTGAACAAGTCGCCTCATCTTTCCGTTAAATTAAATAATATTTTCCAGTAAATTAATAGTTTTTGTTTTTTTTTATATATATTATATAGTTATAATATATGAAGGTTTAGACCCTTTCACATAATATAACTTATATTATTAATATCCATGCACCCAACTGTTTTTATTAAGAAATAAAAATTCCAGGAACTTTGTTTAATTAACTGCCTTTCTTGCTTTTTTTTTCAGTGATTCTTTATAAAAATTGTTTGGACGTAGGTATTAAAAGATTTATAGTGAAGCTTTTGCGGTCATAATAAATATAATTCTCTGTCAACTCAAATATATATTTTTCGGAGAGCTATATTATTTATTAAGATATTCATTTTTCATAGAAGCAGTTTTTGAGGACGCAATCTAAATCAATTTCAAAATCAATCGTTTTTGTGAAAAATCGTCATTTCTACCGCACCGCTCTCAAGCAAATAAAGCAAGCGGTCCGTGCTAAGCGCCGAATGCTGTTGACCCATAAACAAAGCCAAAAAATACGTCGGCTGCGCGACTGGTCTTTGACCTAATAACATAATAACGGGGTTTATATATAGTTTTATCTGTTTTTATTATTTGTTTGGTGTTTTCAGCGATCGGTTTCGATGGAGTGTCGTCTCGGTTGACAAACAGAGAGATTGTTATCGGGCTCGTGACATCGTAACACGCAAAACATCCGTTTATTGCGTTTTATTTCTCCCTAACTTGTCTTAAAAATACGTTTCCAGGAAGTTGAAGGTGACTGAAGTCATTATGGTCGGCGAATCAAACAAGAACCATCTTGCTGCGTTATCTTATAGTGTAGTGTTGAAATTAACCCGTTGTGTGTGTCCTTTACAATAATTGATTAAAAAGATATTGCAGAAAATGATTAAAACTATTGCTCAACCTCTTTCCCATTTTTGGACATGAGACGAATTCCGTGTTTGATGAACTCTTTGTCCTTAGATCAAATTCATTAAATGACCATATACAGTGGAAAAATGAAATAATATGAAGATGCAACAAATAAATTTTGTTGTTAGTGATGCTGTTTCTGTGTAAATAATGCGACACGCAGGTATTGCTTCGCTGACATGCCAAGTCTTGCAGATTAAATTTCAGTGTATTATCCGCCTTGTTATACGACGGTTAAAACGAGCGATCAGTAACAGCGGTGGTGGTCTCAGAATAATGTTTACCGTAACTAGCGTTGGGAACAACCGACTGAAAATAGTCGAAACAGTCGATAGTCAAAAAACTAGCGACTGAAAATAGTAATTAATATTTTCAGTCAAATGCACGGTTCGACTGTTTTCTTCAATTCGTGATGTCAGGCGAAGATGTAGCAACCATTTTCTGTATAAATTTTGAGGGAGGAAAGGACGGAGATAATTGCTTGGGGCAGTTAATTTTATATGTGCTAATATTTTTCCGCAGTAATATAAGCGAGACGTAGATGTACATATTCTTTCACGTACTAACTTTAAAATATAAAAGGAGAAAATTAATTACTGAATACTATTAACTTGCAATTAATAATTTCGTTTTAAACGAAGTAGAATTACTTTTATATTTGAATGTTCTGTGGATCTGTAAAAAGGAATGGAATTTTTCTATCTAAGTAATTTCTTTCTAAATGGAATAACACTCTATAAATGTTTTATCGTATTTCAATATGTTTATTGCTATTTTTAAATAATGTATTATAATAAATATAGACAACACAATAAAACTTAAACAAAACCTAAACACTCAAGAAGTACAATAACCATAAATGCCAAATGATATTTAAATATATACCTAATCATAGAAAAAAAAAAATTCATGACATAAAATAAAATAATAAATAATAAATAACGAATAATGACATAATTAAAAATGTACCTAAAAGCAAATGCTTTATTTATTATTGAACGGAAATATATTTTACACGAGAGAGTAATATATAATGTATTGTTGTATCTGAAACAGTTGTATATATATATATATATTTATAGTAAATAAATTAGGTACATTTTTGTCAAGGTTAAGGCTGGGACGACAGAGCCAGAACAAAATCAATCAAAGGAAACTAGTAGAACCAAAAATAGTACCTAAAAGTCAGACCGAAAATAAAAATGTAGTCAATTACTACAAACAGTTGATAGTCGATTTCAGTCTATAGTTCCCAACACTAAACGTAACATAAAAACTATATATTGCGACAATAGTTACAGCAGAACACAATAGCATTACAGCATTACACAACTTCACTTGAGTAATATTGTAATATTGAGTAGTATTGTTATGGAAGGGCTACGATTACGCAATTCTTTATAAAGGAAGTCAGCGCAAAGGTGCGAAAGAAGTTTTACAACGATCGTAAAAACTAAAAATTTGATATTTGGAGTAATATACTAAAGTCCTGTCAATCAATATTTACATAGTTTTTTGCCAGACTACCCATTTCCTACAGTCAATTATGGAAAGGCTCCATTATGATTTAGGCGACAATATCGTGGTATTCGACTGGTCCTTTCATTAATACCACTGGCCGGATCTGAATGAACATCTCGACATCATCAATTATGAAGTTGTTTAGTATGATTAGCATATTGAAGCCAGTATAGTCGAATACCGGCATATTTCAAGATGATAATGTCTGTTACACAAAGCCAAAAAGATTCAATCTTAGTTAGAACGCAACATAATTCAACCATAATGGGGTGTTTTAGAACAAAAAGTGAGGATTACAGTTACACTTCCTTTTGATCGACGTCTTATTTGGAAAAACATATAGTAGTGACAAAATGCAAACAGCTTGGGCTTAAACTAATCCAAATGTATTGGTTGATCTGGCGTAAATCTAAATTATCATTAGATAACAAAGTTTTGCTGTATAAGTCAATACTTAGGCCTATCTGGACCTATTGTATTGAACTGTGGGGTACTGCTAGCAAATCTAACATAGATATCCTCCAGAGGTTCCAGAATAAAGTGTTGTGAGTTATCGTCGATGTCCCATATTACGTGTCCAACAAACTGATTCAACGCGATATCCACATAGAACCCATAATGAGTGTGATTCGAAGTGCTAGTGCGAAGTACTCTGAAAGACTATTAGTGCATCCTAACGCACTCTCCAAACAGTTAAATGTGCGCGATGGCAGTGCAGTGCGTAGGCTCAAACGCAAACTACCATACAAACTGGTTAATAGACACATAGAGTGAAATTTAATAATTTCTAGAATAAGTTAGAATAGTCTTTAGAATAAGTTAGGATAGACTTTAAAATAAGTTGACTTACTGAAGTGATCTTCTACATGTTAGGATGGTTATATTATATAACGGAAATCAAACAAAAATACTTATTGCCCACGGGCAGATTGTTGACGTTCCAAGAGATTAATTAAAAAAGTTTTAGTTTTAGACCAGGAATAGGACAACATTCCGGTGAAAACAATTTAGACACTATGAGTATATTCTACAAAAAAATGCTGTTTTAAAAGCAAATGACCTTTTAACACCTTATTAATAACTACATATTATCAAGAGATCACCTTATTCTGTCCATCTCCTGTATTTGCAATAATATTATTTACATTATGTATATTTGCAACGTTGAAAGAGTTTAAAATGGCATTTTCAATCATTTTCTGTGGTAACCATATTTCTTCCTTTCCGTTGCATGTAAAGACCTACAAACAGCTGATTAATCAATAGCTAAGGTCTCTGAAAGCTCTTTTAAGGCTTGCACTGAGTTTTCGTGCAATAAGACTTGCAATTCATTATTTTCGAACTCTTGGTGGTATTCCAGGTTCTCTTTGTTTAGGAAATTAAAACCAAAACAGATAATTGGAATATGATAGGGCAAAATCACCATAAGTTTCCAAAATTATTTGATGGTATTCATATTTTGAGAGTTCCATGATTAGCATCTGTATATACTGAATAACTGTAGTAAATAGTACTAAATAGAAAAGTATTATTAGACATACAGAAATTTCAAAATTATATGTAGATGTAAGTACATGTTTCATTTATTACCTCATAGTGACTACTGGGTGCTACAATAAATTATTATTACACATTTATTTATTACACATACGTTGACATTTTTGTACGTACTAAAGATATATATGACATTTTAATAACACCGTACATATTAACATAATATATCAGGTCTAAGATTCAGCTAAACGTATGTACGTAAATAAAAATATTTTAATGATCTGAAATCATTTCTGCCTTCAGTTATTGAGCCATAAAATGGAAATATTGATTAATCAACTCAAGCAGCATATAAATTTTACTACTAGGTTATTTATATGTCGATAACATTAAAGAAAATGTTCAATAACTTTTCAATCTAGAATATGAGAACATATACTTTGGATTAGCATATTCGTATATTTAACTAATAAACATTACAAGGGTCACTTACAAGGTGTCCCAATAGTAAGTTCATAGTTATTAAGTTTGCGAAAGGAATCCTTGGTGCGCAGATCTTATGTCGGTGGGTGGCTAGGCACCTGGTAATTTCCATATTTTGTACAAGCTGAACTATTGCAAAATTCAATTAGTGCAAAAACCTCCAGCGCGAAAGTATTCGAAATACAAGTATCAGAAATTCCTTAATTCAATTAAACCGATGGTATGGGCGGCACCAAGAATTATAGGACCTTACTTTTATAAAGCTGAAGTTATACAAGATTTTTGTATTTGAGCGAGATTATGTTCAATCATTTATTTTCCCCACTTTTCTCTTACAAATCAAAATTGGTTCTTCGAAGCAATTTAATTAACTAGAATGGAACAAATTATTAAGAAAAGAAGTTAAGCTTGGAGTACATGAGGTTTACAGAAGTAAGCTTGCAGTTTAGCATATCTATGCACCTAAAGGCAGACTAAAAATTTGAGAAGATCGAAGCTATAACATATACCCCTAGTATGTGAATTCCTAGAGTTTGGATAGACGCATTGCAGTTCAAGATGTACGCCCACCAAAGGTGGATAGAAGTTGTTGAAAGTGTCCCTAGAATGAATTATTGAAATTTTGGACCTTTTAATTTGGTCCTTAAGTCCTTAAGTTGAAATACCTCATATCAAAATATTGGCAGAAATTTATAGCTAGAGCCACCAAAAGCTGAAGTAGCTAATTTGCAGAACTGTGGACCATTGAGAATACATAGGACAAACCTCAAAATTCTGTCCATTTTTTTTCTCAGGAAGGAAGTGTTATATTATACGCTTGGTACACCGTTGATAATTCCGTGATACCCGTAGGGGATGTTCCTTACAAGTATTTATTTTCAAGTGGCAGCAAGTGTTTATAATTTCTGTTTTCATTTAAAATCGTTAAATTAAAATGAAAGCGTGTTTTCATCCCTATATAAATCAAAACACGTCAACTTCAGGATTTTTGGTAATTTCTATGGAATATGGAATTGGAATCATTATTATCGGCACTAAGTTTAATGACTGAACATTTAGAGACCATACCAAAAAACATCCTGATTATTGGAGTGATTTAGATGATTAATTTGTGTTTTTGCCATGGGCTAAGCGGGACTCCAACTCGCGACGTCATTGGACATTAATCGCTAACAATAATTTATTATTTTGTTAATCGGTAAATGTTTGCAGACAACGACAGTATCTCTTGATATATCTGATTCATTTTTCTTTTGTAGTTGTTTTATAGACATTACATGTTTATCAAATATTATATAGTTTTCCAGAATAATTAATTATGATTTCGATCTTCATTCATTCCATAGATGACCACTGTATTTTCTGGTTTAGTAGTTCTTCAGTTATCATCATAATATTTTTAATTATATACTGTTGCTCACAATTAATTGGAGTCTCTTATTTACAATAAACAGAATTGAGAAAAACGGGACGTATTTAGGAAGCGAATTTTTAAAGTCGTGCAAGATTGACGGATTCGTGGAAATGCCTCTATTGCTTATACTATCTGTTACAGAACTATAACCGGGCAATATTTGGGGGGTTATGCTATTTAAGAGAAGCTGAAGCTTTCCTGTACTTTTTTTGTACATATGAGGATCGTCATCGCCTTACATTATTTTCACCGTATATATAAAACTTACTGACAGTTTACTTTTTATTTTCCCTTAATTAGGTCACTGTTATTTGGATAAAATATATCACGATATGAGATCAGTCGGCGTAATAAAACTCTGGTCTAAATTAACTGACAATCATCAACATTTACCTACTGTCACATTTATTATGTTCTTCCATTGTCAGATAATAAATATATAATTGCATCAACATTTCTATGGTTACTATTCAATTTTATAGTCAATAGAATATCGCTTCATTCATCACCAACTATGAAACAATCAGTTACACGCCATTGTGCTATTTACGAGATTTTTACGAAATATAAAGTTTTGTGAAGTGGAGTGAAACTTCTTTAGTTTAATGTGTAGTACCTTCTGTCACATACTTGTCAAAAACAAACGAGCACACAAAGGAATACAAACAACAGGAATACAAACGAGCAATATTTTTGTTTATATAGGTCTTGTTTACTTAGTGAATCAGCCTATGTACTTCTTTTATAGTTCCAGGCATATTGTGAAACCCCAACTTATATTATTCTAGATCCGATAGGAGGTTAGAACATCTAGTTTTTTTCTGGAATCGTGCGAGGAAAGTTGTCGTGAGTGCTTCAAAAGAACAACCACTTGATGTAGCAGAGGCAAATATGGTTTATTTATTTTTCCAAATTTATTTCGTTCCATTAAATGTAATCCTCATATTGTTTGCGACTTTTATTTTTAAGGACCATGTTATTATTTATTATTTATAGTTCGATGGGCAACATTTCTTTCTTCTATAGTTTTAAGGTGGTTCAGATGCCTTCGATATAATTAGTTCTAATGTTTGACATTTCTAAAAAGAGGTTAGGTATGATGAACTATTAAGATATGTTAAACTAACAAGCAGCGTGAAAATAATAGAAAATATATAATCTAGGATAATATGTACAATTAAAATGAGCGAATAAAGTGTTTAACATTTAATGAAGGAATATCGCGGTTTAAAAGCCCCAAACACAGAATATATTTATGTCCAACGTTCTTCCCAATTTTCTTAAAACAGTTGTTTCAAAATGGCTTCTGAACCTTTTTAAATTTAGTTGTAATATCTTTAATCGGTCAAAAACGATATTCTCGAAGTGTATTTCTATTTATGGAAGGTCTGCAAGAGTTAAAGCATGTAAATATGATAGTTGATGAAAAAAGTTTAAAAAAAATAAAAAGATAAGGAATAAATCCTCAGGACTCATATTTCGTAATGTCGTTTGTGTTGCTAATTCAAGCAGTCGTCACTTATTTCCATTAAAATACAATTTAATTTACCAGTAAAATAAAAGTTTTTGTTTTTAAACCCTAGACGTTTCATAACTTGTATATATTATGACGGGAACATAAGTTTTCTGTCGATTCTATAAATAAAATAGTACTTTAAACAAATTTCGTTGTTTATGGCTCATAACTATTTGAAAAAAAGTTAGAATAATTCAAAGCGTTGCCGTGATCGTAAAACACGATAAACAATCGAAATAAAGTGTTTGTTCTTAATTGTATTTTCGGTAATAGCTTTGATTTATTGTATTGGGCTACCTTTCACTGCTAAACAACCGTTTTTATCGATCTAACGTATAACTATCAGTTTATGTATTGGCGTTATTGGATTGAATGAATTCTAAAAAAGTACGTCTAAAATTTTTACGTGCATCTAAAATAATTAAACAAGTTTACAAAATCGAGTCAATTTTAGGACCCGCGCAGGTGGATTTTTTTTACGTTATTTTATACCCTGAACACAGATCTTCAATCCATGTGTCAAGATTGGTTCTAGTTTTAGAATTCACGCGTTAGCAGCACTGCGTTGCAATGTCCATTCAAAGTACTCTTATTACACTTGTTGATGTTATATGCTCAGTAATTGTATAAAAATCATGGCAAATATACTCAAAAAATACGGACGTGTTTTGTATGTACCCAAATTGATCACTTGGTGAAAATCTAAACTTTCCATTTCCTGTGCCAATGTTATGGAGACGGCAGAAAAATCATATAGATGACTGCTACTTTTGTTTGATGAATATCGTCGGTATCAAAAGCAGTATAAAAAACAGAAAATCAATTCGACCTCTTCTCATTTCTGACTTACAACATACTTTTTAATTCAATAAGTGACCGTTAATGGTAAAACATAGTAAAAGAGTGAATTTATTGAATACTTCGAAAACTAGAACCAATTTTTGAAAAATGGGCTGCTGTTTTGGATAAAGTATTTGCCTTATAAATAGCTTTTGATTGCTCAGCTACAAAACTGTGTATACTTGTGTTATCCTACACTAATTCAGACCAAGAGTTAATTCATAGCTTGGTAGTTAAAGCCATGTTATCACAGTAACGTAGCTTCCTGGAATGTATTTTTTTGACTGATTTTGAATCAGCTTATTCTATTTTCGTGTATTAAACTATAAAATATATGCAACATTTATTTAATCATAGAAAGACATTACAATGTTCTTAGACAAAACGCTTTTATGCGTTAATTTAGATGATTTAAAAATGGCAACGTTGACTAGCAAAGATAAAATACGTGTTTGTCAAATGTACTATTTAATAGATCTTATAAAATATAATTGGTAATAAAGTAAAGGATAGGTAGAATAGTTAGTGATCGGAATATAACTGCTGTATTGCGACAGCAGTTTAACAATATTTATAGTTCTTTTCTTTATTTATGTTTTAATTCTTATCATTATGCATCTAGAGTGTTTTTCTTCTTCAGTTTGGGAAAGGACTCAAAAAACGAATAAAACAATACACATGTGCCAAATTCTGGGAAGATAGGACACTGTATTTATAAGATGCCCCTTATTTGCCTATTCGAGGCGAATATTCTCAATTTAGGCAATAAATAATCGAGAAGATCTGCTGCGCTTAAGTATCAGATTTTCGAAAAAAAATTAAGAAAGGTAAATTTGGGAATTCCTTCCTTGATAATAGTTGGCGAATTAGAGGTTAGGGAACGTTTTATTGCACCTGCAGAACCACCACAACGAACTTAAGAGAAGAACATTATCTATAATATATAATTCAATCAACTTTTCCATCAAGAACAAAATCGTACGTCCATCATACACAGTCTTTAACAAGCATCAAAGCAAGTATAATATCTAATAGTTTTGCAGTAATAATAGTGGTTTCATATTAACTCTAGAAAAAAAAAAGATATTTTCAATATTTAAATGAAATTATAATTAGTTTCATTATCAACTTATTACTGGATCTCATTATCCACTCACAGTTTTTTAGACCCGATTATTTTCAATTATAATGTCCACATCGTGTTATCATATGTATTACTGAAAGTCTCCCACAAGCTGAAACCAAGTAATTCGTAATAAGCAGCAATAAGCAATTCGCTATAGTTAACAAATCAATTTGATTGCACCATACAAAAGATACAGAATTAATTTTCTAGTGTGACAAAAACTCTTCACACACAGTGAAAATTTGGGATACCTTCATACACATACACGATTTCCGTGCTAAGTTTTAAGCCCTTACGCAATCCGCCATACATATCAGGTTTTCCTTCCTCGGTCTGTCACTTATTTTCATCGATGTGTGTATCTGCAATTATATAACGACAGTCACAAGAGATGACAATTTTTTTACATACTTTTTTATTTAAAATATAATTAAATATCACGTAACATTAATAAATCAACAAATATGCTAATTACAAATCAGATACAGTTTGTGGCAAATAATATAACTAAAATTAATATAAACAGATTGAATTTTAACAAAAAATTTGCTTATATTATTGACATATAGAGAACATTGACTTTCCGACTTTCACATATCGGAGACATATGTGCAGCTATATGTAAATTACTTAAGGACATTAAAATATCTGTGACAATCGTTAAAACATCTTAAAATATTTGCAAAGTTTCACCTAGACTTTTTTTTAGAATTATTAGCAATATAACAGGTCAATTGAAAAGTCCCCAGCCTGACTATAGATCGCTCTACTAGAATTAAATCCATATGTTTTTTAATTAGCCCTAACCCTCAAAATATGCGTGTATAAATGTGACAGCTGTCGGATCATTAGTTTGTGAATTATAACATTTAGAGTGAAGCAACTTTTGTTATTGTGAAAAAAAATGGATAAAATGGAATTTCGCGTGTTGATAAAATATTGCTTTTTGAAGGGAAAAAATACAGTTGAAGCAAAAACTTGGCTTGATGCTGAGTTTCTGGACACTGCCTCAGGAAAATCAACCATCAAGGATTGGTATGTTTAGACGTGCTGAAATGAGTATTGAAGACCGTGAACGGAGTGGGCACCCAAAAGAGTCGACGAAAACATTAAAAAAATCCACAAAATGATTTTGAATGATCGTAAATTGAAATTGAATGAAATAGCAGACACTCTAAAGATATCAACTAAACATGTACAACATATTATTCACGAATATTTGGGTTTGAGAAAGCTCTGTGCAAAGTGGGTGTCACGCCCACCAAAAACAACGACGAGTTAATGCTTCGGAGCAGTGTTTGAAGATGATCAAGCGTAATAAACTCGAGTTTTTGCATCAACATGTGATAATCGATGAAACATGGCTCCATCATTTTACTCCGAAATCCAATCGACAGTCATCCGACTGCACACGATGAACCCGCTCCAAAGCGTGGGAGGGAAAACGCAACAGTCGGCTGGCAAGGTTATGGCGTCTGTATTTTGGGATGCGCATGGAATAATTTTCATTCACCCAGCGACAATTTCCTGTTCTCAGATCTCAAAAGAGTGCTCACTGGGATGAAATTTTCGTCGAATGAAGAGGTGATCGCCGAAACTGAGGCCTATTTTGAAGCAAAAGACAAATCGTACTACATAAATGGTATCGAAAAGTTGGAGGGTCGCTATAAGCAGTGTATCACCCTTGAAGTGTATTATGTTGAATAAAAGAAACTAGTTTTGCCAAAAACCTGCTATACAAAATATAAGCTTCCTGATTGGAACCACTTTTATTGACTAAAAGTAACTGATGTGCCGTTCTTAATAGTTACATTTCGTATTGTCAAGACGGGAATGTTGATAATAAAAAAGCTAGTTATTTTTACAATATAGCTTTGTTGTAACATAAGACGGAACAAGTAGTAATCAAAAAGAGCAAGATCTGGAAAATAAAGTATATGTCTTTCCATTTGAGTGTTTCCAAGTTATCACCGATTTTTGAAGTTTACAAAATCGAGTCAATTTTAGGACCCGCGCAGGTGGAATTTTTTTTTACGTTATTTTATACCCTGAACACAGATCTTCAATCCATGTGTCAAGATTGGTTCTAGTTTTAGAATTGACGCGATAGCAGCACTGCGTTGCAATGTCCATTCAAAGTACTCTTATTACACTTGTTGATGTTATATGCTCAGTAATTGTATAAAAATCATGGCAAATATACTCAAAAAATACGGACGTGTTTTGTATGTACCCAAATTGATCACTTGGTGAAAATCTAAACTTTCCATTTCCTGTGCCAATGTTATGGAGACGACAGAAAAATCATATAGATGACTGCTACTTTTGTTTGATGAATATTGTCGGTATCAAAAGCAGTATAAAAAACAGAAAATCAATTCGATCTCTTCTCATTTCTGACTTACAACATACTTTTTAATTCAATATCACTTATCACTTTGAATTATCGTAATGAATTCCCTTTTCACCGCCGATAACAATATGATGTAAGAAAACCTTTCCAATTTTACCCTTGAAGGAGCATTTAACAAACACATGCCCAAATGTTTTTCAGTATCTTTTGGCTTCATTTCATATACCATAAAGAATGCAATCTTCAGGACAATTCCTATATTCTTCAGTCGATTGAAAATAGTTTTTTTATTACTCCCAACAATTCTGCATATTCTAATTCTGTTTTACACGGATCGTCATCGAATAATGCCTTCACAGTTTTTGGCTGTGCAGAACGCTTTATGTCTATTTGAATGATGAAATCAGTATTCCATGCTGAAATCGATGGAGCATGACTGCCGTAAGCTTTGCACAATATTCGATGATCTTCGGCCGCCTTTTTATGGAAATTGAAGTAAAAAGTAAAACTTTCCACCAATGTCATTTAGTCGGCATAAATTCAAACATGTTTAACATGCTGAAAATATTTTTACACTTCGGTAAAATGACATATATTGAAAAGTGTAGCCCGTCAGCGACGCTTTAACAGGAAGTTTCTTACAAATGTACCCGATGCGATTTAATATACAGTAACACCATCTATTGTAAATCTTTTAAATTAATTTATAGGCCAATATCATCAAACAATAATATATTTTATAAAAAACCTGTTAGTGGAAAATAAAGCATTAATTGTTTTTCATTCCTCATTAAGATTCTCAATTACTTCTTCTTCCATTGACAGTTAATATATGTATAATTTGGTTTTAATTTTCATTTAATTCTCTAATATCTCACTGACTTTGCTTTTTATATAGAAAATGCGATATCGGATTTTCCTACACTAGTTTAGATATGTGATATGTGCAAACTGAATTTGTTCGACGTAGATTTAAGAAAGTTATTTCTTAACTTGTCAATTACATAACTTAATCAATTAGCCTTTGATTTACCAGCTTCCTTGTCCGCTAAGCGATCTTTTCTTTTTATTACTGTAATGTCTTCTGCGATAGTCTCTAAGTGGATCACTCGTTAGTCTGTAGGCTTAATGCGAAAGACCGTGGTCCAGAACCCACGTTAAGCTGTAGGTCCAGCATTAAAAGATCTAAGATGTTAACGTGACTAATATCTATGTGAGATTAAAATGCTTAAATCACTACAACTATATGCTAAATAAATAAACCATTATTTAATTAAAACAATGTTTTATGTTATATCATTGCTTAAGAAGCAACATTTCAACTTCAAATTATACGCTCTATTCTAGATAATCTAAATATGGTCATCAATCATAATAAGCCAGTCATACTTCCTCTTCTCCCTCAACCACCCACCTAATTGTTCCCATTTTTTGTCGTTGTACCAGACAAAAGCCTTCCAGAGCACGGTTTAAAACATTAGAATACGGGTGGGCAAAACTGTAATAGGTGGCGGTGCCCGGCCCGTATGATTACTCCGCACAAACAATTGAACGCACCAGATAGTTTATTGTTTGGCTTGACAGCAGTTGTTGGTTTTAAATTACTTATTAGATGGTTCGAGGGTCCATCAGATTGCTTTTCGTCAATACGTTGGGGCCAGTTTTGCTTTCTTTTAATATAGGTTAAATATGCTGTGAAACAGAATGTTAAAAGAGTATATTTAATTTGTTTAAAGAAGTTGGCTATGACGATTATCAACAGATAATTAATCTTGATAACAATCAAGCCTTAGACTGTAGCAAAATTGTAAGAATTATACTTATAACTTTATCACCGTTTATAACTTAACTTAATTTTAACACATTATAACTTTATTTTTTTAACTTATAACTTATTGCTCGACTGAAGACAACAGGGATAGACTTATTGGCTTCCATATAAAAAATCAAACCCTGCATAAAATATAACTTTCATACATTTTCATTGCCCCTTGAGTCAGGCTTATCGTTTAACATTTTTTAAGAGTGTTTTAATTTCTTCCTTATTCTCTCGTATTTTAATAACTTTCAAGTTACCTACTTTTATAATACTTTACTTAAAGAAATACTTACTGATGTATTTATCCGATAATACTCTTGCTTGTATAATGGTGCAAGTAAAACTATACAATATTAATAAATCAATTTGAAAGATTAATATTGTACAAAGCATATCTAATGTATATAATATAAAAACTACTTGTTCTATTATTTGTTTTACATTTATTGTATTATTTCTTGTGTTATTTTTTTATGTTTGTAGAAGTGGAACTACAATATTGAGATTTGATACAATGTCTACATTTTTTAAAAGTATGTTTAACAGAATCTTCATTCGCTATAATAAAATGAAGCCAAGGAAATACATAATAAAAGATATTTTAGATATTCGTCTCATTTTTTTATACTTATTGGTAATTCAAATTCGGTAATTACTTCTTCATTTGAGCCCTTTATCTGGAGCATATCAATTTAAATCCCTTTAACGCCTTAATAGAGTACTAGAGGAATCAAATTTGGACTAAAAGGTGGAAGGAAAAGAAAATCTACATACAGTTTGACCATTGTTCTTATTGCGTTTTTATCGTTTTACTAAAGCCACTTCCTCAATTTTGCTCTGATTGTGCCATCTTAAACGGGTTACTTCATTTCTAATATTATCTCGGAAAGAAACAGCAGTATAATGCAAAATTTGCCTTAAGCATCGTGTTTGAAGTTTGAACATTGCATGAATTTGAAGATTAGGACTGCTAGGTTAGATTTTAGAACGTTAATAGATTGAATCATTTATAGATCAGCACTTATTGAATGGTGTTTTATTCTTTATCATTCTTCTATTTCATAATATACATTGATTTAGCTAGCTTTCATTAGTAATACGATCAAAATTGTACTTGAAGTTGTCTCCTGCTAATTAACTGCCGTTATTTAACTCTAAAAATAGAACTTTAGTTAATCCTGATGGGTAAGGCTACTGCCATTTCATTTTCAGTTTGGTACTTTATGCAGTATGAATTTAATATTTACTACCTTCTATGTTTTTTCAAATTTAATTACAGTCATCAGAATAGATTTATATAAAATACTATTATACTTTCTTGACTTTTTCTTTATCTTTTCCCCCTAAGAGTTGGTTTGGTAAATTTTATCACTAACAGCTATTTTACTAATAATTTATCAAATTGTCTTCCTTCCGGCTTTCAACGTCTCTAAGATATTTTGGCAAAATTTAACGCATTCTGCTTTATGTAATCCATTAGATCGTGAAAGATTGACAACATTTTTTGAATATAAAAAATCTCGCAATTGATTGTACTTGTAAAGATTCAATCTTCACTTTGGGCTCTATCATGACATAATGTAGGTGTTTCCTTTCACGATTTTGTTACTGCAACAATATTTTCGGCATTATTATAGTTGCTTCAAAATTACAGCTGCAACCCCTTTTAAATTGTTTATAACATCTGCAAATTGGTGCTAATTATGGAGCAATATGGAAATGCCGATTTCAAACATTTCTCGGATTCATATTCCTTCCAAAACCATCAGCTGTATTGAGCATTCTCAACGAGACGTGATTAGAAGGATAATAGCTAGGCGTGTTTTGTTTTGGGGTATGAGAAAAGTGAACAGAATAGCAAAAGGCAAAAATGAAACATTTTATTGCAACATCTAAATATAACACAGCTTATATAGATGACGTACAATTATATACTTACAATAAATATTTAAAAAAAGATTTAAAAGGCATTTCAAAATAAATAGTCTTCAATATATATATTGTACTGTACTCTGTATTTGACCAAGTTATATTTAAGATAATATAAAATATTCCATATTCAATAGTTTACTAAACTGTGTATATATAAAACTATAAGTTTTGTGTTAAATATGTTATATTACCTTTTTATGAATTGTTAGTATAATATATGAATTATTAGTATTATATATTATTATATATTATGTGTAAACATAGAAAATTCTAAGAATTTTCCTTTGAAATAATATTTAGAATATACATTTTACATATATTCAAATAAAATGTATTTTTATACTTTTATTGCATTTTTATTTTTAATACTGCTATTATTATTAATATAATATTTTAAATTTCCCGCTACTCATATTGTCAGTCGCACGCTCAGATGGCAAATAAACGCTAAACTTTTTCACAGGTTATACATTGGAGAAACACTACTAATTCCTCTGTGTTCTGTGATTCAGACACTGACATTCGTTTAGTTCAGACGTGCCACCATCCGCTCCGTTTCATCTAGATACATTTAATCATATTATATTCCATCAATAAATAGTGGTCACATCATTTAAACGCCACAGTTTTACTTCGTCCGACCTCCATTCACCGAGCCATATATGTTAACTCTCAAAGAACCACTGCTCACTGATCGCTGGTCACCACCGAAATAAAACAAGGTGAAAACATAAACAACACTTTATCGGTGGTCGATATGCTAATGGACATTGTTGACGATTCAATCATGCGAAGCTCCCTCTGTTCGTTATGATGTCCTATTCGTACATTAATACATTCTTCCTGAGCGCCGGCTGTAGTTTGATGGTGACGATTATTGAATGTTATATATGGCTACTTTCTGCTCTCTACTAAGAATGCCCAGATAAATTGGAAACGGAAATGAAGAAGAGATGATCTAATAAAGCGCATAAATTGCTTCAAAATCAGTTGCGATATGATACAGTAACTAATAATTAAAAAATGGAAAAGATATATTGGAAATGCTTCATCAAAATGTCCTCAATTACCATCAAGATATCCTTTCTTAATATTGATTCAAAAAGTCCAAAAATCAACTAAATATTGAATCAGTTTAATAAAATGTCGAATACCAATTTTCATTTCGTACCCCTATATTTCCAAAAATATATCAAAATAAGGAATTTTAAATAGCAATGACCGTTCCTTGTATCATTTATTTTATTAACAGTTATTTTAACAACACAGGAAATACAAAAACGTATATTATAAAGTTTATCAGCCAAATTTAAATGAAGCGATATTAAGACTAGGCACTTAATTAATGAAGTTTTTTATTGAAAAATTGCCGTTCTGTTGACTCACCAATGTGACTGAACCGCAACGGAACCAAGAAGAGAACTAAGATCTTGCTATGAGCCTGACCTGTTGTGTCCGTTCATTCACTGGACTCTCTTTTTAATATGGCACATATGGCGTAAATTGTATTTATTAATTGACACCAAACGGCGTACACCGAATGTATATGTATACTCGTGTTATTTGATTGGTCGATTTGCGAATGCCATTTTCTCACATTAATTTCGCCGAAATTGGTTCTTAAATTAAAACTTGTATAAAAATTAGCTCAATAATGTACTAGGTTATTATATGAATTCTGATAATTTCTTCGCTTTAAAGAGCATTCATTGAGAAAAATCGATACAATATGTATTAATCAAAATATGTTCCATAATTTTCTAGAATTTTTCTGCCTATCTGATAATATGCCAATACCGTATAGATAAAGCGGTGCCACTTTGGCAAACATCCAATAATCACTCGAAATTCGCACTTCTTCAGCATTTCGGAATCAAACTGTATCGATCTGAACACATTGTAAATAGAAGGTGCTATGACTGCTAATATATTACTAAGGTAACAGGTCAATTGAAAGAATGGCCCGGCCTGACACATAGATGGCGCTACGCTACTAGAATCAAATCTATATCTTTTTAGTTAGCCCTAACCCTCAAAAGATGCGTGTATACATTTGACAGCTGTCGGTTCATTAGTTTGTGAATTATAGCATTTTGAGTGAAGCAACTTTTGTTGTTGTGAGAAAAATGGATAAAAAGGAATTTCGCTTGTTGATAAAATATTGATTTTTGAAGGGAAAAAATACAGTAGAAGCAAAAACTTGGCTTGATGTCGAGTTTCCGGATACTGCTCCAGGAAAATCAACCATCAAGGATTGGTATGTTAAGTTTAGTCGTGGTAAAATAAATACCGAAGACGGTGAACGCTATGGACGCCCAAAAGAGTTTGTTACCGACGAAAACATTAAAACATCCGTAAATGGAAATTGAATAAAATAGCAAAGATATCAACTGAACGTGTACATCATATCATTCACCAATATTTGGGAATGAGAAAGCTCTGTGCAAAGTGGGTGTCGTGCGAGCTCATTTTGACCACAAAACAACGACTATTTGATGATTCGGAACAGTGCTAGAAGATGATCAAGCTTAATAAACCCAAGTTTTTGCGTCGATATGTGACAATGGATGAAACATGGCTCCATCATTTCACTCCGTAGTCCAATCGACAATTATCCGCGGCACACGATGAACAGTCGGCGGACAAGGTTATGACGTCTATATTTTGGGATGAGTATGGAATAATTTTCATTGACTAACTTGAAAAAGGAAGGACCATCAACAGTGACTATTGCATAGCGCTATTGGACCATTTGAAGGACGAAATCGCCGAAAAATGACAGCATTTGAAGAAAAAGAAAGTGCTGTTACATTAAGACAATGCATCGTGTTAATAGTCAGTGAAAACGATGGCAAAATCCATGAATTGGGCTTCGAATTGCTTCCTCATTCACCGTATTCTCCAGATTTGGTCCTCTGCGACAATTTGCTGTTCTCAGATCTCAAAAGGATGCTTGCTGGGAAGAAATTTTCATCGAATGAAGAGGTGCATAACTGAAATAAGATATTAAAAATTTTGTTTTATTGAAATGGTAATCAGACGGGATAAGGTCCAAACTATACGGCGGGTGCATCAAAACTTCTCAATATATCCCAAATTTTGCATAGTCACTAAAGATGTGTGTCGGCTTGAACAGTCGTAATGGAAGACAACGCTTTTCTTTTAATAGTAAAGAGTGTAGTTAATGGGTCGAAGAAGTTTTAACAGCTCTTAATGATTCCAAGCATCGATTTTATTTTATTCTAGTAGTTTCCAAATTTATGTAGAAGACGGTCTGTCTCCGTATCTTTAAGAATTCCATCAACATTATCAACTATTTACCGGCTAGGAAGAGAGACAGTGAGGCCGGCCAGGGTGAGAATCAGTTCTGATACTGGTGTTGATTTAAGTACTCATAGCCAAAAAAACCTCACAATTATCTATGGGCACGCACTGAATTTTTTTTCGAGAGTAAAATAGTAAAATATAAAGTACAATAACTTTTAACTGATTAAATGACTCCTTTCTCTCTTAAATGTTCTATCATCTGTCTATGACCTGTTCAAACGCGTTATAGTACGGATTCGTTGATTCATCCATTAGAAAGAACCGTAATTAGGTTTTTCCCATTTTTTTTTCGATTGAAAATAAGAATTTAAAAAAAAACTAAAAAGCTTTTAAAACAAGGTGTTTGATACCTGGAGCAAATAATGAGAAACACCTATTAAGTAATGTTTGCATCTGTGTACTAGACAAGGTATACAAGACAGTGTTAGGAGAATGTTAGGTAGCAATCGGGGTGGTACTGCAGAATGTAGGAAAAACCAATGTCGAAGCAACAACATCGGCCAGTAGCAAGAAAGAATAGAGTGAATTCGTACACGGAACATGAGACAATAGACACTAAATAGTGGTACAAAACGTCTTTTTGATTATATATTTTTCAATTGTAGTTATAGTGATAATACTCCAGGAAGTTATTGAACAACTTAACTTAAACCGTATTTTAAGTACTAAGCTTCTTATAGATTAATATTTATTGTTAGCTTATTGCAAGATGTATTCAAATTTTTGGCTGTTTTTCAAACTAGCCAAAGTTTAAAATGTATAGTCCATTCAAAGTTTTTTGGTAATGCATCATGGATATTTGTGACGTCGAAACATTACAATGTTGCCAAATCAACTCAACTTTTAGTACAAAAACTACAGTTAATTATATAGCCACAATAAATTAGACGTAAGAGTTAAGAACTCTTATCACTATTGCCTTCAAGAATTGTTCATGCGTCTGATAGCTGGTCGCCGTCCGGTTGTCAGATCTATGCTAAATTATTCAAAATGTTAGTTACGATTACTACAGGTTATAAACCGTCAAACATTATTTTAGCCCTTTGATTATTTTGATAAATTTTAAGTTACTCCGTAATATATCATAATATATCACTTTGTTTGAAAATGCCGAAAACAATAGATATTGAAGGTAACATATTGATCGTGGCTTTAATAGGTTATTTTGAAAAAAAACGAGATAATGGAGGCCCCATTTTATCGGCAAATTTCATTAGTGGGGTAATTATTGATGATATTAAATAATATAAGTCCCTACAATTTAATTGAAAATATTTTTAGTGGGTTGCTGCCGCGCTAAATATTAGTGTTGGTAATGTGAACATCGCTTACAAAATGAAGAATAATACGTTAGATTCACCCAAGAAAACCCGTCTACATACAAAATTTTCTGTATGGAAAGTATACATAAAAGAGTTAGGGACATGCAGCTTTTTGAGGGATGTAAGACATCCTTTTATACACCCTTACAAGGTATAGGGTTTAAATGGTCTAAAGGTTTCGGAGAGGTTTAATGGAACTTCCAGACATTACCTTAAAAAATTAAATTTTTAAAGGCATAAAATAAGGCGAAGGAAGATAAACTATTTGAGTTTGTATATCTTGATGATACTTGAATATTTCAAAATTGTTCATTGTGGCAGTCTTGGCAAGAGAGTAACAAAAAAAGTGTAAAGACAACAAAAAGTGATGGAAAAAGGTAAAAGTTAGAATAGCATTCGATTAGGTTTTGTTGGTCATTATATTTACTAATAATTAATTGCAGATATATTGCTGGTCGAGAAGGATATTTCATCAAAAACTGTCTGGATATGTGGAAGGAAGTATTGTTAACGATAACACCTTCGGTTTGAATGAACTTAATAAGACATACAGAGGAAGTAGTTGATAAATGGTGGAATCGTGTACATGTCTTAGACAAATTAGAAATTAACAGTTTAGTGATTAAATTGGACACTGAATCGGAAAGTGAAAGTGACTGAAGGAAACTTTCAGGATATGTGATAATGATGTGCAATGCTGGAAATTCCTAAGACAGAGTGTTGAGAGTGGAAACAACTAAAGGTATGCACATAATTAATTTAATATATCTGTAGATAATGGTATTGTAGTGCGTGAAAGATTTGTGTGCACAGATATGATTGTAATTGTTCAAAATTAAACATGAGCATTAGGTTAGAACGTATGAGGAGAGAATGAATACTAAATGTTTTGTAGATATGGTAAATGCATTATGCAGAATTCAGTGACTAATTTTATGAACAATGGTGTACAGAGATAGTAGCAGAAGAAATAAAATATAGTGACACCAAGATGACTTAACAAATAAACACACCATCGAATGAAACACGAACTAAACATAAAAAGGTAAATATGCTCTCGAATAAAAGTAAAATATGTTTCTCAGATATACAATTGTTAAATAGGTAGATTAGACCTCTAGGGGGACACCACTACATAAAAAACCGTGCCTAGAAACTCTACCTCATGGATGGCATAGAAAATACTTCAATGTAAACAAAACAAATCTAACCTACAAACTATTATACCTGTGTTCTTGATTGTAGTTTTAAGTCCTTTGTTAATATATATTAGATATACTATAATGTTAAAATGTTTGATAACATTTTTGTTCAATTATTTTATTTAGGTTAGAATTTTCTTGTATGTTAAAGTCAAACTGAACTAAAACTCAGAGTTGATGCGGCAACATTGCAATGTTTCGACGTCACCAATATCCATGACGCATTACTAAAAAAACTTTGAATAGACTATAGTGTCTTCGTATTCATATTAAACTGTGCGTGTTTCACCAGCGTGTTTATTTTTTAAGTCACATATTAGGTTTGGTTTGCATATCTCGGCTGGTGTCAATCGTATGGCCTTACATCAAACAACATTTGAATAAATATACGTATTTCAGATAAAAATTACAACAACTTTATTGACTCCATTGATGTTACAGATAACAAGATATACAATAATATAAGATAGCAAATGACAAGTAGCAAATTTAGTTAGATGTTGTATGAAATAAACACGTAGCACAATGTTTAAAATACGATGTATTATATAATACCTAACCCATTTTTAGTATCTTGATATTAAAGGCTAATGAAAGTGAAATTTCTGCTAAGTGAAAAAACTTAATTATATTACTTGGTGGATCTCCGATTTCACAACTTACGTTAAATCATATTAGACAAATATCAAAGCAGATCAGACTTAAAATCGAAGAACTATACTGATCGAAAGATCCCAAATTTATCTAAGTAGGGTTAGTTTATCGGTCAATAATGAAAGTTATTCGGATTTAGAGGTGCAAATATGTCGTTTAGTGCGACAGTCATCAGACTGCCTAGTAATCAAACGCTGCCAAAACAAAGTTCAACGAAATTATCCAAGATTACGACTTAAAACATGAAGGAAGATTACTCAATAATAGCAACATAGAAGCAACATAGCTACTGAACGATACGCAGGAAATTGAAAGGGCGAAGCAAATCAAACAATACAAACTTGTTGAGTATATAAGTGTTTACTCTTAACTTTCGCTTAGGTAGTACATTTCAATTTTAACTAGATAAATATATGCTGTTGTATTTATGATAATATATTTAAGATGTACAATAAAAAATAGTAGTAAGATGTAATTAAAATGTTTAAAAACTAATGAGGTTTATTTTATCAACATAGAAATTAAAAATCACACCATGAAAATATTCTTATACTTGTGTGAAAGAGTAATAGGACATAGAGCAAGGGTTAGTAAAATCCACCAATGGTACTTAAATTTGAGCATACGCCACAAGCTCTGAATTTGTGCCATAGCATATTTAATATAACTCTAATCTTAATTTACTTATTTGATCATATGATGAGCTGATTACATTTCAAAAGGCATCTCGTTAAATAAAATTAGTACAGAAAGCTTGTGCGATCTAACATCTGATCACACTCCAGTATTGTTAAAATTGGGCGCGACAATCCTAAGAAAAGCAAAAAAGCCTAATCTTACCAACAAATATACTGACTGGGACAATTTCAGATTAATACTGCAGGAACAAATCAGTTTAAAAATAAAAAGACTTAAAACTATAGATGATCTTGAGCAACAAACCAAACGTATAACTGAACAAATTCGGTTAGCTGCAAAAGATGCTACGCCAATAGCAAGAGAGATCAGAATATGAAGTACTTTACCCCCTCGACATTAGAGAAATGATAAAAGAAAGGCGAAAAGCTAGAAGAGTATGGCACAGAACCAGAAATGGTGCAGGCAAAACTACTTGTAATATAATTAGTAATCAGACGAATCAAAAGATCAAAGAATATAAACAAAATTGCTTTCAAAAGTATGTAAGTGAACTAAGCCCACAAGCAGACAAAGATTATTCGCTATGGAAATCAACTCGAAGATTTAAAAGAGCAATTATTCGAGTACCGCCAATTAAAAATGATCGAAATAAATGGGTTCGACGCGACAATGAAAAAGCTGAATTGTTCGCACAATACTTAGATAACATATTTCAGCCTAATGATATAGAATCTACCATGGGTACATCTCCTGTTTATCAACCCGATGTAGATCTAAATCTAATATCGCCACTGGAAGTTGCTACTGAAATTGATAACCTCAATCCTAAAAAGGCACCTGGTATAGATGACATTTCACCTGGATTATTGAAAGAACTGCCGCGAAAAGCAATCATCATATTGACATATATATTTAATACCTGTTTAAGGCTGAAGCATGTCCCGGAATGCTTTAAGGTGGTACAAATAATTATGCTCAAAAAACCTGACAAACCCGCAGAACAAGTCGAATCTTACAGGCCTATTTCGCTACTACCTGCAGTATTAAAGTTATTTGAGAAACTAATGCTTAAACGTGTTAAACATTTGGTAACAATACCAGATTTCTAGTTTGGTTTTAAGTAAGTTAAGTTTTGGTAAGTTATCCAAGATTTCGCTTTGAAACACGAAAGAAGATTACTAAATCATACTAACGTGGAAGCAATACAACTGCTGGACAGCGTGCAAGTTAATAATTAATAAATAATTATAATTTTATAATTGGGGAATACCAATCCAAGTACATAGGAAAAGTAGTAATAAATTAATTGTAAATTAAGATTGTACTAAGCGTATCTAATAAAGATGTTGTCAAAAAATATGATGAATTGGTATCGCCTTTAAATAGTTTTTTTAAATTTATTAGTAGTTTTTTCCCTGTAATACTTTTATCCTTTCCTTTAGGTGCTTTTTTCGTTATAATAAATTTATTCTTATTGTATTCTGCTGTGTTTTAGTTGGAAAGATAATGACTATTAAAGTTTTGCGATTTTTGAAATTTTGATGATTCTGTGGTTGTTACTGGCGGTATAGAACTTAGATAAGCAATAATAGATTGATGTAATGATTGTTATTCGACTACAATTATATCAAACGTTTATTGTTAAGTTTTCGTGTAATTTTCAAAGTAGAGTTGATTACTTACATAATTTAACTTTTTATCTAATATTCCAATGTTAAGGTTACAGGATACAAGAACGACCATTATAAGAACATAATTTTAAAGGGGTATTATAGCCATAAATAAAAAAATATTGATTTTTTCAGAGCAAAATAATTTAGTAATATGTCCATAAGAGAACTTTATAACATTTAAATTATTTTCAGGTATATAGCAGCTTAAGTTATTAGTTAAGATTAAGTTTTACTGAGTCTATTTACTAAAAATTTGATGTGGGCATTCTCCATACATTCTTCTATTGTATCGAAGTTAAAAATAAAAAATTTACATTTTAAAAAAATTCAAATTTGGTTTTTGTTTTTAAAAGATCGGTCGTTTTTTTTTAATTTTCTAAACTAAAATTCCCGCTTATTATTAACAATATGTACTTGAATTTATTTGAATACTACAATACTGTACTCGAATATATTTAGTGCGGTGATAAATAATATCAATCGTATATAAAACCGATATACGTAAATTGTAGTAGTTCTCATTATCCCATGATTCCGAATCCCCCTTGTTCTCCTAAGTACTCATATATGTTGCTTATGGTCGTGCGTTATCATGTTGCAAAATCACTTTTTCTCGCTACTCATTTCAGTTCGGTTAACACGAGAAACAAAGTTATCGATGTTTACATAAACTAATGTTAATCATTTTCAAAATTAAAACATTATAAATCATTATAATTGGCATTAAATCTTATTCAATTTTGTGTAATATTAACGGATTATTTATACTTAATAAATTACGCTACATCATAATTACGATTTAAATAAAATAAACAAAAGATGCGCTATGCGAGTGAATCATTGAATCGTCGAGTTTTCTATTGATCGATTTTGAGGAAAATCTATAAACAGTTCTAAGGTCAAGGAAAATAGGCACTTAATGCATAAATGAAAAGAAATTAATGCATCTTTTATTCATTGATACCACGAGTAAAAGGATCAATAGCGAAGACAAGCGTTTATTATTCGATGCTTGTATGTATTTTGATCAGCAATATATGTTGTAGAAATGCATTTTTTGTATTTATTGTTATTATGTATTTATTATGTATTTTTTGTAACAGGTTTATAAAATATCGATATTTTACAACAAATCTTAAAATAGTGAAATATTATGTATATATATATATGTATGTATATATGTTATTAAGCTAATATTTATCTTTATTAAAATATATCGATATCGATATCGATTTTTCTCCAATATCTAACCAACACGCCTAATCTATTGGTACAATTTCAAGTTTAAAAGTAAACAAATATTAAACAATTTAAGATAACTATTAAATTCGATGGTTTTGATATTATTCCATATAAAATAATAGTTTTATGTTTAACATAATCTGGTTTTTCAGTATTTACATAACGATCAAAATTTTATTTCAGACATTTACACTTTCGCTGTAAATTTGAAGAAATCTTCTGCTGAAATTCGTCTTACTATTTCAGAAACTTTTGGTAATGCCAGACTGTCATATCCTACATGTTTGTTTTGAGTTCAAGGAGTTAAAGATGATGATTTTGATGTACGTAACAAAGAAAGGCCTAGAGGACCAGAAGTTTTTTAAGTAGTTTATTTATGCGAATTTTTGCAGTAAATATCTTGTAAATGCATTATTCGTCATAAAATTTTTGGATGAGTGGATTAATCCTAAGAAAATTCGTTAGAAGATAAAAGTTCACGGGTACTCTACTTTTTCCATGAATTTAAAAGTGGTTACATATTCCACCTCCCAGCTATGTGCAGAATGGGTGCCACATTTCCTGAATGCGAAAAATTATATAGATGAAGAAAGTAGAAGAAAGACCTCGGAAGTAGGAGAAAATACTCCCTCCTTCTTGACTAGTATGGTAAAATTCGCGAGAACAGTCTTGGTTAGAAAAAGAAAGAACTCATCTTTCACCAGTACAACGTCAATGTACATGAGGGTGCGTTACAATGGGAAAATTGAAGAATTCATGGTAAGTTTTGCGCGGTCATTGCAACTCTCCTCCTAATTTGGCAAACTCAGACTATTTGTTTCCAAATTTCAGGAAACTTGCTTGTGGCTCCAAATTCATTAAAGAAGTTGATAAAGAATTTTTTAAATTTTTTTATACAGACTCTCACATCCACTGCAATGTCCTGATGTTAGAAAAATACTGTTTCAAGTTAAAGGAGAGTTGTAGAAAAATAATAGTATATTTTAACTGAAAATGGCAGTTTTTCATTGACAAGCGAAAACTTTTCACTCTACCCTCGTAGTTAAATTTAAGCTAGGTTACACTTACGAAACCCCTGAAATCAGTTAAAGTTAGTACCACGTAGTTTTGGTTAACGTGAGATATCTGATACCATCTTAAAGATATCAGAAATTAGATGTTTTATACAAAATACAGACTTTGTCTTGTCTGAGCTATGAACATTCGATTTGAACTGGAATAAATAATAAAAGATATTTCAAAAACATAGTGTTTATTGTAACATTTTTTGATGCACGACATTGTTAGTTTTCTTTTCAGGTGCAAAAATAAGTAATGTAGAGAGTTTCTTATCTTTTGAACCGACAAATAAAGCTTTTATACAATTATAAAGGACAACGCCCAATGCACAATGCAGTTAATCAAGAGTTGAGAGCAAAACCCAATACGACTTCGAAGCATTGAGAAAAACAGTTACAAAAACGCTCCCGTTTTAAATCATCAACAAATATATACAATATAAATTAAAAATATAAAAATAAATATAAATATATATAATATATACGATATGCATAAGAAAGAAGGATAGAACTGAAATTTTTTTAGAAGCTGCTGGTGTAACTGGATCCGTTTTTTAAATATCAATGATTTTGGCAACTATTTCAATACGAAATTGAATTGCACTTACTCTTGCTTCATTAGGTATTGCAGATACATTGTTGCAACATGCAAACTAATGAAACTCCAACTTTTTCGGGCAATTCTGCCATAACCAAAGTTTTGATGCAAATATATATATATATATATATATATATATATATATATATATATATATATATATGTATATATATATATATATATATATATATATATACATATGTATATATATATATATATATATATATATATATATATATATATATATATAAGGGTGGTTCAAATATGATCGAGAGAAATACTCTGATACGTTTATTTACTATTGAAAAAATTTACAAAAATTTACAGTTTTTCTAGCTATTTCCCCTCACTAGTTACGCATTTTTTGATGCCGGTATCGAAGAATTCCTTGGACAGCTCGGACAGACATATTCGCATGAACTCCTCTATCTCGTCGTCGGTTTTGCATCTTTGACCTCCGAGGAACCTTACCCGAGGACCTTGTTGTCTTCGTTTTGACTGGCGCCCCTTACTCCTTCTTTCTCCACTCTTTAGACGACGTCTTGCTTTCGGGAGTGTAATAGTGTACCCATGTCTCGTCTGTAGTGAAGATACGTCTTAAAAAACCGCCCCCCTCCGCCTCGTATCGCGTCAGCAAGCGGCGACAAACTTTCAACCGCGTAAATTTTTGCTCGAAGTTCAACAGTTTAGGAACCCATCGCGCCGTTATTCTGCGATATTGAAGGTGTTCGTGGATGATAGACACCACACTACCAATACTGATGCCGAGTCCAACCGAAATGTCCTCCAAAATAAGTTATTCTACGGGGCGAATGTTGTCTGGTGTGATGTAAGTTTTCGGTCCAGGATCATGCGGCTCATTCTCGACGGTTTCGCGGCCACCCTTGAATGCTTTGGCCCATTGAAGCATGGCAGCCCTATTCAGGTACTCACTACCGAACTGATTTCGCGCGTGAAACATGCGCTGCCGACAAAAACTATGCCACACTCCTCATAAGGGACCTAGCTATCGCATACTCAAACCACGACCTTCAAAACATACATACGCGCCATCAACAGCGTTTGAATCCATCATATTTGAACCACCCTCGTATATATATATATATATATATATATATATATATATATATATATATATATATATATATATATATATATATGTATTTTAAAGTCTCTTTTTTACCAACGATGATTGAACTGGTTCTACTGTTTAACGTGGGCTTAGAACCTCGATCATCATTAAACCTACCGACTGGCCAGTGACCAACTTAGAGATTATCCCAGAAGACATTCGGCTTAACTTAACCTAGTTACTGGCGTGACTGGGATGGTTATTCCTTGTCGAATTTTCCACGGTTGCCTATAAATACATTTACAATTATAACCACAAACATAAAGTACATCCATGCCCCAGCACGATTCGAACCAGCGATTATCGCAACAGTAGGAGGACCGTCCTGTCGCCTTGACCACTTCCCCAACGAAGCCGGCGTAAAGTATATTATTTCTTAAAAAATGCAATCTACAAAATTGCAGAAGCCAGAACGTAATTATTAATAACATTATAAGCCTACACAACAAAATTATTGTTGAAGCATCACATCTAACTAACCAGCGGGGAATAACCTTTACTTTTGTTTTAACTTCAGGATAAATTTATGGATAAAAATTTGCTCCAGATGTTTTTCATTATACCCATTCATTGAACAGTTTTCTCATCCACGTTGGATGAGATCCAAATTGGCTAAAATATACGTTTTTTTATCACGATATACAATTTCATAAATCAAACCGTAATACGTTCTAGGTCAAAACCATGTAGTGTGCGAGCGCTTGTTCCAGCTATTTTGATATACGTTATTTTTCTGACGAAATAATTAGCGATTTGATGACTGAGATCGTAATCAATGTGATAATTGTTGCAGGCCGGAGTTAATTAGGAATGTCGTGTCGCAAACTTTTCAGTATTTTACACAAATATCCTTAAAAATGTGTTCATTTGAAAAAGTTAAATGTTTTAACAATAAACTAGTTTTGTAACATATTTGATACTGTGATATACAAAGAGTTTTGAAGGATGATTAAAAGCATATGTCATCAACGTCCCCAAATCCCACAAAAGGAAACCTTCGGATAAGAAGATTCATTCTACTTATTAGATTAGATTTTTGTACAATTCTTTTTACCAGTGACTCTCTGATGAAGGGGATATTTGTTATAAAAGGGACGTGGTTTGTTATGTGTATAATTCTCCCAGACCTAATCACTGACCTTTCCTTAAATTTTCTAATAGTTGATAGTGAAGATATTGAGAAATCTCTTTTTCTTCAAAATATGGATACCATTCCACATCCATAATCTTTAGGTAGTCCTTGGCTTATTTATCCCATTAAATATGAGTTTACTGAGTGAATATTATGAATGAAAGTGAAAACAAAATGAACCAATCAATTGATTTATAGTTCTAGAGTGGCTTTATTTTTTAGCATAAATACCTTCGATTTTAATAGGCTTATTCCAACAATTCCCAATATAGGAATTCCATCACTGTGATAAATTACAGGATATCAAATTTGGCAAATAAAGCGCATGTTAAAATAGTTTATTTTATTTTATCTTTTTATCGTTAATGTTTATCTTAAATTCAACTATTCTAGCTATTGTTTATTGTTTTACCAGTTTGGATATAATCTATGAAGAACATTATTTTTATATTCTATAACACTTTGGCTTTTTTTGGCTCTTTTTAGCTTTAGCTTAGCTAACTTTTAGACACTAACTCCCCTTGAAACTAAAATATTGGTTCCTCATCAATTCTTAGTCTCTTATTTTGATTCAGCAATATGACAGTGAACCCGAACCTCATTCAAAATAATAAACTTGTTGACACAACTTCTTGAAATGCAAAACTTCACTGAATATATTACTGACTGACTGTGTATCTAGTGAACTTACACATAATTTTTACTACAAATTTCTGTCATGATATGATTTTTGAGTGTTTTTCACGCTAAAGTTTATACGACCACTTTTAGATCTACCAGGCTGTTCCACAGATATTAATGAACATGCCTCAAATTCCAAATATTAATAGCTAATAGTATTTTTCAACATCTTCAAAATATTATCTCAGCTCAAAAATGTAAATAACATTGGTAAATTTATGAACCTTGGTATATAATAGTTATTTATATATAGTAGACCAGTAATTACTTACCAAATGGCGGCCATAGTTTGTTCAATAATTAATTTCCCATACAATGTTAATGTTGTGAACTCATGACGATATGATTTAGTGATATTGAAGTATATTTTGGCATTAATGTAACTACTGAACATCTAATATTTCATGAGCTTTTGACCATTAAAGATGGATCATTTTCGAACTTGTATTACATATTCAGAGTTGTCATTATTTGTGTTCATGCATGTGAGAAATAAACTGTGATGGTAACATTTTGAATGTACCGCAATCAGAGTGGAAAACAATTCTTTTCACACACAAACATAAAGAACCGCTTTAATAAACAAATGTTTTTAATCATAATATGAAATATAAAAGACTACAATCGTTCTTCAGTATATTTTCCATTATTTTCCTTTCAACTTTGCAACTTTGCCTTTTTCAGTATATGAAATGAAAGGATTCATTAAAACCGTCAATATTCAACCACTTGAATGACTCCACGTGAAAATTTGTGTAACTGTGTTTTTACTTTCAACTATGAATGATATATTAGGCAGAAATGCTATAGTACATTATTTTATATTAAAATCATAGTGCTTGTGTTTATGCAAAAATCACATTTTTTATCATAAGAACATATAAATTGGAATCTAAATTATCCAATAACATTCAAGTTATATTTTGAATAGTCTTTCTGTTGAAGCTTGTTATTCTAATAATATTAAAGAATACTATTGATTCTTGCAACTGAATTAAATATAATGTATAATAAATAATCTCATTAAGTTCGTCAGAAATTCCTTGTTTCTTGTTTTAATTCGGACGCAGAAGTTAGATCTGGACTTTTCGGTAGCCATTCTATATCCCATCGGCGACTAATGATTCTTCTCAGGAGTAATTCGCGAATATCGTCAAGTTTGTGACGTAGAACGTTACGTGCCAACGAATCTTGTTGTTGGACACCCTCTATTACATACCAATTGAAAAGTCCACGACCTGACACATAGAGGGCGTTACTACAATTAAATCCATATGTGTCCTCAAAAGATATTGCGTGAATAAATGTGACAGCTGTCGGATCATTATTTTGTGAATTATAGCATTATGAGTGAAGTAACTTTTGTCATTGCGAAAAAAATGGATAAATAGGAATGTCGCGTGTTGACAAAATATTGCTTTTTGAAGGGAAAAAATACACTGGAAGCAAAAACTTGGCTTGATGCCGAGTTTTCGGACACTGCCCCAAGAAAATCAACCATCAAGAATTGGTATGCTAAGTTTAGACGTGGTGAAATGAGTACTGAAAACGGTGAACGCAGTGGAAGCCCAAAAGAGATTGTTACCGACGAAAACATAAAAAAATCCACAAAAATGATTTTGAATGATCGTAAATTGAAATTAAATGAAATAGCAGAGACCCTAAAGATATTAACTGAACGTGTACATCATATCATTCACGAATATTTGGGTATGAGAAATTTTTGTGAAAAGTGAGTGCCGCGCTAGCTCACTTTTGACCAAAAACAACGACAAGTTGATGATTCGGAACACTGTTTGAAGATGATCAAGTGTAATAAACTCGAGGTTTGCGTCGATATGTGACAATAGATGAAACATGGCTCCATCATTTCACTCCGAAGTCCAATCGACAGTCATCCGAGTGATGCATCCGCACACGATGAACCCGCTCCAAAGCATGGGAAAACGCAACAGTCGGCTGGCAAGGTTATGACGTCTGTATTTTGAGATGCGCATGGAATAATTTTCATTGACTACCTTGAAAAGGGAAGGACCATCATCAGCGACTATTACATAGCATTATTGGACCGATTGAAGGACGAAATCGCCAAAAAACGGCCGCATTTGAAGAAAAAGAAAGTGCTGCCAAGAAAACGAAATGAAACTTTCCAAAAAAAATATTCTCCCGTAGACATGTGTTCAATTCAACTAAATACATTTGTTATATTTGTTTAATTATGTATATTTTCAGATTGACTGTTATGTCTAGAAATGAAGTCTTATTTCCATCCATCTTTACATTATTTTTATTAAATAGTAGCGATTCAAAAGAATCAGTAGAAGTTACGGTCATTCTAAACATTTTCGATCATTTTGTACAGCATTTTTCCATATCGATAGAACGATGACGATTTTATGTTTTAAATTTACATTGCTTGGCAGATGATATAAAGTTTCTTGATCGACGTGCCCATCATTTCAGTAATAAACTGTGTTTTACGATTGAAGGATATTTTGGGAGCGATGATCCGTATCCTGCGGCCCTTCAAAGGTTTTGCGCTCAGCGCAACATTTGTCGGCCATGATATTTCTCCACTATTCATTTATTAAAAAATTTGATTGAGGACCTTAGGACAACATGTCGAGCGATTATTGTTTCAACTGAACAAGATATAAACATTCAGCTATTTCATGTTTCCTAAGACGATATTTCACTTAATCATGATGAAAAAATTACATTTCAATTCTTAAAAAAATCAGTTAGATGCAGTTTCATGGCAAATGTATTACATTATAATAAACGCTTTGATAAAAGAAATAATTTTCAAGGACAACCTATGAATATAGCAGGTTATGTAAACAATAAAACTTCAGATAATGGATGGTATCTAGGCCAAAACAGAGACGTCAAAGATTGTGACATAGTCCAAAGGTACTCGTAACTGCGCTTTGCGTCTTTATGCTTTAGAGAAGTGAAGTGTAAAAATAGGTGGAAGACATTTAGTCCCACTGTTTATCAGATAAATTTCTTCATAACATTACACAGTAACACAGTACCAATCAAGTGTTTGATGAAGCTTAACAACGAATTTCTTTAAACTCAGTTGGAGAAATAATGTTTACAGTATACAAACAGTAAATACCCCAATAATGGCTTGCAGAAATAGCTCATAAAATGTTCAAAACTATCACATTTGATAGTGTATAATATTGTTAAACCTCATAAAAGTTGAATTAGGAGCTGTAAGCGGCATAAGAATTAATTTTAAGTTCTAAAACTTAGGTTAAATTATTATAAGACTATTCTTCTCTTATGTGAAAGTTAAGTTCTGAGGAATCTGTATAGCTAATTCCTGAACCAATGAGAGTAAGTTGTTGGAGTTAGTGGCGAAGTACAGTACATCGGACAAATGACCCTTATGGTGTTAGTGGCGCGAAATTTTCTATTATCAGAAATGTTTTGTTCTTTTTAACAAACGGCCTGTGATGAGGTGTGTTAAATTAGGTGATTCAGAGGTCATTTCTAATCACTAAATTGAGGAAGTAAACGACTAATTATTTCGTGGACTCTGTGGCATATATTATCATCCTGTTGAAACTACATCTCAGTGCTATAATTAAGTTTAATCTAAAAGAACTATGTTATAATGTTATGATATTTTCAAAGTAGTAAAGTTTATTAAAGCTTTTATCCTGGATACGGTGAAAATTATTCTCTTTTGGTAATTATACTCTAAAGAATCAGCATATTTTCGTAGATATTCAATAATTCATTCAATGCTGAAACAATGCATAGTAGAACACTTTTATTAATCTTAAACCATTTTTTACGTTGCCAATATATTACCGTATGAATAGTGACAAATTTAAATATTGCGTAAATTTTATAACGACGTCAATTAGAGTTTTGACATAAAGTACACGCATATACAGTCCATATTAGTCATTTACACGTTACATTACATTAAACATATCGCATTTCGCGCTGTAAATTTCCTGCAAAATATTTTAATCCAACTGTCAATAAAAATAATATTTGAAATAATTTTCAGTTTTGTGTTTCATTCAAATGCGCCTAATTTGTCAAATAAACCGCGAAAATATAATTATCATCCTAATGACTATAATTATAATAATTCGGTTATAATACAGCATAGTATATTTACAGTTTTTAATCATTTAATTTATCATGTTCTAAATTATTTTATATGCAATAAAAATAATAAAAATTGTTAATTATTTATTTATATCTTTCTGCTTTACGCTAATTAATAAAGAAATAATTACAAAAATATTTAATTACTTCAAAAAAATTTTCATAGAAAAATAAATAACTGGTAATGGTTTTATTTCAATTAAATTTCTGGTATTATTATTTATGAATAAAGTTAAAAAGGAATTTATACTTAAATTTAATCTTACATATTTGCTATTATCATATAACAAAAAGTAAATTAAAAATTAAGAAAAGCAAATTGATATTTACAAAAAAGAAAACACCGAATAAAATATTTATTTTATGAAAATGTAATTAAAAACTAATAGTGTTGAATTCACAATTTTTATATATTTATTTTAATATAAAGAAGTTTAAAACTTTTTAGATCATAAATAATACAGAGAAAGAAATAATTTTCAAAAGGTATTATTAATAAAATCGTTGTTTTATTTAAATGTTAAAAATGTGTTAAGAAACACTAATATTCAATTCACATTTTTTATATATATCTTCCTTATTCTTGGTATTAGAATTCTTGCCTCCCCCAAACTACATCAAAATTAACTTGAAGAATTATTATTTTGTTGATATAAAACATCTGGTTCTTAACAATTTCATTTTAATTCAGTTTTAGTGTGTTGCTTATATTTACAGAATTTTAACAGTTTATATTTATGTATAAATCATATGTCTCGTTATAATAAAACAAACGTAAATTAAAACATTTGAAATTTCTGATTGAATGTAATTTTTGTTTTGATAATTTGGAATAAATATGTCGTTTTATAAACCAAATAATGAAATAATAATTGCAAAAATTAGATAAAGAATAATTATTCTTACTAAGAATGAATAAGAATTCTTACTTTGTAAATTTTCACTAAGTGGTGGTAAATTAAATGTATGATTATTGTCCGGAAGTCATTTATTATATCAAGAAACAAAAATACAAAATTAAATTATTTGAGCAATGTTAACAAGAGTCTACCAAGAATCAACCTCACTTAACTAATTAGAAAAGACAATTAATATTTATTTGAACAACAAAAAAAAAACGAAAAAAAATAGTTGTTTTACTGGAATGTTATAAAAAATGTAATTAAACACTAACAGTTGAATTCACAATTTCTAAATATATCTTTTAATGGAAGGAATTCTTGCTTCCTCCAAACTATATAAAAATTAAGCTATTAAATTATATAATATTAATTAAGCTATAAAAACTATTAAATAATTTAATTATTATTACTATATATAAATTAATTATTAATCTAGTCTGACTGAAACTATTATTTTGATATTTGGAATTATTAAGCCTCTTTATAAAGCAATTAAAAAACTAAATTAAAAACAAAATTATTATAATAATTAAATAACAATTCTTACTTCGTAAAACTCTACTAAATAGTGGGAAACTAAATTTACGAATACTGTTCAAAAAGCAATTATTTCATCAACAAACAGAAATTCAAAATAAATTTATTTGAGGAGTATGACCAGCAGTCTAAATAAAAAAATGTGTACCTTTCTCGAAACTACATTAACTCGATGGTGGTTAAATCTACTAGTTGGTGAAGCAGACGCCGGCACAAGTTTCAAACTCTCACCTCGACCAAATTTACATTTTCTGTTCTTTCATAACGTACACTGTTCCGAAACTGCGAGCCGATCACCGGTCCGTCGAAAACGCTATGAGAATGGGATGTTCGCGGCAGCTGGTGGTCCCTCTTTGCGGCGTCGTTACTCTCTAACTGAACTTTCGCGGCTTGAGCCCCGACTTCGGGACGAAGCCTCAAAGAGAGTTTTCGACCGTCCCTCGTTTAGCGTTACGCTAACCTTGTCAATCAAACGTTCCCCGATTAGATAACGTCCACAGCTCATCGATGATGTGATTGATTTGTTTAGATTTGTTTAACTGATCGCATTCGGACCTTTCAAAATACAAGTTGAAGGAGGAACGCGTGTTTGCGCTTCGTTTTCGGTTTACCGATTTCGTCCTGACATTATCTGGGAACAAGTGAAGTTGGTACATATTTAGTTATGATTGACGTAATATTTTGGTGAAATTGGATAATTTAGTTTATATTATTAGGATATGCATTCTGCTTATTTTTTACCTTAAAAATATTCTTATCGATACAATGTATATTAATCAAAATGTATTCCATAATTTTCTACAATGTTTTCCCATCTTTCTGGTAAAATGACGATACTGTATCGATAAAATATTCGTTAATCTATTTTTGCACTTCTTCAACTCTTAAATACTATACTTATATCCATCTGAAAAAGTGGTAATCAAAAAGCTATATCTGGTGAATATCTTAATATGTGAATATGAATGTGAATGAAGAAGTGAATCTTAGCAATTCCACTACATATTTGCTGTTATAACTATAGTAGGCCTGTTTCTCTTATAAAAAAAACCAGACTATATGAACGTGTCTACGTACTATATCTTTGATATTACTTTCAGGGCACTGGCAATTATATAAATTTAAGCATATTTTTTATTTGTAGCAGTACCCTACTCGGCAGTTGTTTTCGCATATCGCATTTACCGAAATTACGTCATATTACTCGGTGTTTCCATATTATTTAACATATAGTCTATTCAAAGTTTTTTTGTATATACATCATCAAAATGATTAATGTATTGCCTGCCGCAATTTGTAAATTCATTTCAGAATCAGACAATATTTTCCTTCTCATTTTATTCTAGTTAAAATGGGACATAGTGCAGTCTGATAAGTTTGAACGTGAAACTAACCAAACTAGCCTGTCAAAGTCGTCCGGTTATCAAACGTATCCAAAATTATTCAAAATATTATAATTACGGCTTATAAACCGGCAAACGTTATTTTAAGGCTTTGTTTTAATACATTTCAAATAGACGCGGTTTTTATTGAAAATACTTTTAACGTGTTGTAGCTGCACTGAATATTAGTACGAGTACGGTCTCTAAAATATCTCAAAAAAAATATAACCTTAAATTCATTAAAAATAAACCGTCTTTGTGCGAAACTGGTGATGAATCAAGATCAGCTTGAGGTTAGCTCTATCAAAGTTTAAATATTCGAAATATATAAAAACAGTAAGTAGTTTTTTTCAATCGAAACATAATTTAATACAATTATTTCAGAGAAAAGTATTGGTCTTGAAGGTATCCATAAAAAGATGAAAGATATGCAGCTATTTGAGGAATGTTGAACATCATTTCATACATTGTTAGGTAATGTAGGATTTGTGGTTAAAAGATAACCCACGAATGGGTTTAATGGAACTTCCAGATATTGCTTTTAGAAGAATACAGTTTCTAAAAACATAACAAAATCGAAGAATAATTTATTTACTTTTTACTTTTTTTAGAAATAAGCCCGAAAAAAGATATAGATGGCTGATCAAAGGCAAAGACTTATTATAATAGACATGCTGGTCGGGAAGGATATTTCAACAAGAAGAATATGGAAGGAATCATTGTCGACCATAACACCTTCGGTTTGGATGAATTCGGTAAGATATACAGAGGAAGAAATTGATAAATGGTGGAATCGCGAAGATATTCTAGACAGATAGGAAATTAATAGTTTAGCGATTGACTTGGACAGTGACTCGGAAAATCAAAGTGACTAAAGGAAACACTCAAGAAAACTAAAGGAAAAGGAAACTCAAGAAGACTAAAGGAAACAACCAAAGGTATGCACATAATTAGTAGAATATAACTGTAGAAAATGGTTGTAGGGCGTGAAAGATTTGGGCGCACAAATTTCATTGCAATTGTTCAGAATTAAACATGAGCATTAGGTTAGAATGTATGAGAAGAGAATAAATACTAACTGTTTTGTATATATGGTATATGCATTAGGCAAAATTCAGTGATTAATTTTATGAAGAATGGTGTACACAGATAGTAGCAGAAGAAATAAAAAGTACAGTGATATTAAGATGAAAGTAAAATACATTACTTTGATATATAATTGTTAATTAAGTGGATTAGGTCTCCAGGGGGATACCAATACATAAAAAGACGCGCTTAGAATTCTACCTCATGGGCGATGTGTTGAAAAGAGTTAATGTAAATATAATAAAATAACTCTAACCTACAAATTATTAAACCTGTTTTCTTAATTGTAGTTTTAAATATTTCGATAATATATGCATTAGATTAGTACTATAATGTTAAAATAAACTAAATATGTTTGACAACATTTTTTTTCAATTATTTTATTTAGATTAGAATTTTGTTGTGTGTCAAAGCCAAAGTGAACTAAAGCTCAGAGTTGATGCCGAAACATTGCGACGTTTTGGCATTACTAAATTAGATGGCGTATAGACAAAGTAACTTTGAATAGACTATCAACAAACTTTTGTTTCTTGACAATCTACAAAATTAGTAGTACTAAATTATAAAACTTTAACTATAATTTATATTTTACACACGTATTTCAGTATAGTCTGCAGTAAATTTTCTTAGTTTAGTAATAGAAAATTATATAAACTAATCCAAAAATGATGTAAACCTAAAATTAACAAAAAATACCACTTAACTACTACTGTTGTTGTTTATACAACGCGTGTACACTAAGTATTGAAATGATAGACGGGAATACAGGACATTTTAATATACTTGATGATAATATTTGAGATGTATGCTTTACAGAAACTTCCATTGGAGCTACAGCAGTATATTCTTCACAAATCTTTCAACGCATAGCCGTTATCGCGAAGAAGTAAGAGGTTGAGGAGCTGCTGGTATATTTGCAGCAATATGTGATTTAATTTATTCAGTTGACATCTATGGATATCTGCAGTAACAGTTAAAAGTACTGCTAAGGTCGCTATACACTACACTTAGGTAATGTAATGCTGAGCGTTTCATACTTTTCAATTTTTGCTTGACAAGTAATAAAATTCCAATATTGAAACTTTTGGAAATAGAATTTGGAGCGTTCCACTAATAGTATCTGAATACAATTTTATCTGCCCTTCTAGCAGACTTCTCATGTTCAACAAATGCTTATTTTACAAGATGTCAATTCGGTCCGTACTCCTCTACGGATCTAATGTCTACTACAAATTTGTTATACCCAACCAGATGAAGCGGCTTCAAGTTTTCCAAAATAAGCTCTTCAAGAGAATCTTAAACGCTCCATGGTTTGTCAGAAATAATAAAATTCACAGGGAAACTGGCACTCTGGAAATCAAGCACTTCATATCTCAAACCTTCCACTAACAACAACTCAGCTCGAGTTCTGAAAACGAATTTGTTCACGAACTAAACGACACGCTGACATCTTAGCACCGTATCACCGTTAACCTCCCCTTTTCCAGGCTGAAACGACCTCATCGTCGCTGCAGTCATAACTTTTGCACCATACGACAGCATCTAGTCGTATGTGAACTCAAGTTCGCGAATCTATAGTTAGTTCCACTACCTGTTTTTTTCGCCAGTTCCTTGTGTTCAATAACGGCTTCCCGGTTAGCGGGTGCCATATACCCAAATTTAATGCAGTAGCAGTAGTGACCCACATGGGTTAACTGTAAGGCGGTTTCGGTTTAGTGTATTGGTAAGCTCAGAGGCAGTCCCACATAATCCGGTCGAACTTGTCACTCCAGGGCAAGTCCTCGTTATCAGGTATGCATCATGCATCCCATCGCCTGGTTTTAGACCAGAATAAAAAAAGTCTGTATAGATTGAATAACTTAATAGTACAAAATGGAAGACTGTTCATGTAAAGAAATGTCAAAACCATCGATTATAAAAGCGGTTTGCATTAGAGAGTAGAAATTTCACCAATGGGTATCGCTGATCAAAATACATGCAAGAGCCTAATCACTAACGTAACTATTTATATACGTCCTATTTGCGTTCTCTATCATGTCTGCTATACGAGAGTCAAACAACAATTATTGAGAATACAAAAAACTAATTAATCATGAAAAAGAAATGGTTATGAAATAATTCTTTTATGATCTCCACATGACTCACATGTGTCGAGGATATCTGAATTACTACTGAGTGTTTAGGTTCGATCGCAAACTACCATACGAACTGTTTAATAGACAAATATAGTGAGATTTAATAATCTCTAGAATAAGTCTTTAGAATAAGTTAGGAAAGATGTTAAAATATGTTAGAATAGTATCTAGAAAAAGATTTAGATTATAAGTTATACAGCAGACCACTTAATGAAGCGATCTTCTACATCTTAGGATAGTTATATTATATAGTAGAAATGATATGATAATAGTTTTTACCTACGGGCAGATTGATGAAGTTCTAAGAGATTAATAAAGAAATGCTTCTACTATAATCTATTACTCAGTTAATTAAAATAATGATATTGAATAATACTCTACTTTGAATTGAATGAGACAAATAAAACCTTTAAAACAAAAACAAAGCAAGTGAAAATGTATTGATTCATAGTTCGACATCTTTGGAACTGTGAAATAATATGCGTGTAGAATATAGAATATGTTTAGATAGAAGAATTTTGCTATGTAGGTTATGTATTTTTGAAGTAACTATCTATTTTGTAACATCGATATTAATCATGTGTCAAGATAAAATTCGTGGAGTGGGACATCATGCACACATGACATTCCTCAGATGCGTAAACATGTCTTAATAATTAATACGTTTACTATTGTGATAAATGAATATTACGTCTGATTTAGTACACCAAAATAATGAGACATAGTTATTTTTACATCATTGATAAACGTAATTAGAGGGCATAGAACTTTTTGGTTTCAAAATAGTAATTTAAATAATTAATGCGATGTAATTTATATTGACGCCATTCAACATTAATGATACCCTAAGTATCTCTGTTAAAATAGATATATAGATCAGCTAAAGAATTATTATATTAGAATTATTAATTGGACATGCATAAATATTTAAAGTGATGTAAATATAAATTTTCATGATATACCCCGAATGTAATGATATTCCAAGTTTTTGTGCCCCTAATGTCCAATAATTCATGACAAGGCAATTGAAATATGTAACCTGCTTTTTGCTGTCATGCATCCTGAATTGCAAGCTCAGTTTGCCTTTGGTGACCTTAATATCTGATATCTTTGTTCAATAAATCTTTGAACTATGTAAGAAAAGCTATAATGAAAAGTTAAAGTAAATTCAGAAAAATCAACGATTTATGTGTTTGCAAGACGTGATTTTGAGAAGAGATTTTATGTATTTGAAATATCTCTATATTACAATACATCAATAATATTAAATAAATGAAAAGAGCAAGTCAAGGCGGATTTATGCGTAACTCAGAGTAATATGTGCTAATATGTAATAATAACGCTTACAAAGTCACTATCATCAGTCCTACGATTATTATGACGTTTTACGGCTTCTTTAAAATATATACCATCCATATAATATATACATACCGTCATAAACATTTTGTGAAATTTACACAAAAATTACTGACTAAAGCTATGAATAACAGCTACACATGAATGATCTCTAAGCCCCAAAAAACCTGCGATATCGAATGTCAATGATGTATAATAATACAGGTCTGGAAGAAAAGAGGTGTTTTAGTGCCTTCAACTGATTTCTATATTTTTTTAGTATGATGAAAATAAAAATAATATAGAGAAAATTCTAAGGCGTAAAGATTTAGAGTGACAGTGTCAAATACCTCTTCGAAGTTAGCCGAGATTCGAATCACGTGTTAATTTCTGACTTACAAGATGAAGAAAGTCCTAAATAGCTTGAAGAAGAACATCCCTCAAGAAAGATTAGTATTTCCATATAAATTTAATTTACCACCGCTACGCATAATGTTAGGATTGATAAATCAATTTGAAAAATCACTTGCCAAAGATGGAGATTCCTTCAAATACATAGTTTCATAGTTTCCAGGCTTCTCGAAAGCAACAAGGTTCTAGGAGATGTGAGTGATGAGTAAGCTAAACGATTTCATCAGGACATTAAAGGGATCGAGAAAGACACCAAGGAATATCTCAATAGTCTCAATAGTATCAGGCTACAATTAGACGCTTCAGAGAGACCGTCCAGATTCTTTTCACAAGCGAAAATATGCTAGTGAACGTACATTAGATAAAAAATATGTACCGTTCGTGTTATCCTATGACAAAAAGTAGGTAATTTTCAGATTCATAAACCCAAAAATATAAACATTTTTAAGTCACAACTCTTAGAATTTTTTTTTGTAGACCTGGGTAATTTATACCTTAAATATATGAAGTGATGTTTAATTGGTAGATATAATATATATTATAAAATACCTGATAGCTATACTACAGTCTATTGGTAATAGTTTTTCGTAATTAATTTAGCGTAAAGAGTAAACAAAAAGTTCTATGCATTATTACATAATAAACTTAAACTTAAATTCTCTCTTAGTTTTATAGAAATAAAAATATACAATAATGCAATGATATATGACTCGGTAAAATTTCATGGAAAGAAATGAGTAATCATTGTTAGGATCAATAGAGGGTCAAGCAGCCGTTGTCCACCGATAATATTTACACTGTCTGAAAGCGTTCAAATATCGTGAAACCATCTCACCACTGCGTCTTAGGTTTCATGTCGGTTAAACTCGGAACTCTTCATCTATACAAAAAATAATTCGGCGTTCTCCAAATGCTTTTTAGATCTATATTTATTAAAAATGCCTCCCCACCAAAAACTGCCACCGCCTGTCATAAATTAAGCTTGGGAATATCAAACATGCACACAGCTGATTCATTCCGCAAAATCGCGTGTCGGGAAGCCAGCACCTTGTTTTTCTTCAGCCGGCGTGCGAATGTTACGTACCGATCACAAACAGTTACAAAAATTGTAAATCGTGTTTGTCTACTAATATTCAAATGTATCTGGTATAGCATCGAGTTTTAGTTAATTTTGCAAATAAAAATTTATTGATAATACATAAATACATTTATTAATACAATTAAAACAAACTCCTAGTCTTGGGATAGTCGCGGGATCAAATCCTGCTGGGGCATGGATGTACTTTATATAGTCTATTCAAAGTTTTTTTAGTAATGCATAATGGATATTTGTGATGTCGAAACATTACGATGTTGCCCCATCAACTCTGAATTTTAGTTCGGTTTGGCTTTGACATACAAGAAAATTCTAATCTAAAATAAATAATTGAACAAAAATGTTATCAAAGATATTTTTTTAACATTATAATATATCTAAAAACTACAGTTAATTATACAGCCACAATAATTTATAGGTAAGAGTTAAAACTTCTTATCACTATTGCTTTCAAGAATTTTGCATACGTCTGACATACGTCGGTGGCCGTCCGGTTGTCAGATGTACGCTAAATTATTCAGAATATTAGTTATAATTATTACAGGTTATAAACCGGCAAACATTGTTTTAGCACTTTGATTAGTAAAAAAATTCAAGTCGCTCCATAATATATGATATCATTTCGTTTGAAAATGCCGACAACAATAGATAGTTAGGGTCACAAATTGATTGCGGCTTTAATAAAATATTTCCAAAATGAACGGGATAATGGATGCCCCCTTTTGGCAATAATTTCCATTCGAGAGGCACTTATTGATGATATTAAAAAATATAAGTCCGTACAATTTTATTGAAAATATTTTTAGCGGGTTACTGTCGCCCTAACTATTAGTGTGGGTACTATGAATAACATCGCTTACAAAATAAATAAGTTAGATTTATCCAAGAAAACCTGTCTACATACAAAGTGGGTGACGAACCTTTAATAAAATTGTTTTTGAGAAAGTTGTCTGTTTGGAAAGTATACATAAAATAATTAGGGACATGCAGTTATTTGAGGAATGTAAGACATCCTTTCATACGCTCTTACAGGGCACAGGGTTTAAATGGTGTAAAGATAACCCTCGGAGAGGTTTCATGAAACTTCTAGACATTATCTTAAAAAGAACTAAATTTTTAAAGGCATAAAATGAGACGAAGGAAGATGAACTATTTGAATTTGTGTATCTTGATGAAACTGTTTGAATATATAGAAATAAGCATTGTCAACCATAACACCTTCGATTTGAATGAACTCGATAAGACATACAGAGGAAGTAATTGATAAATGATGGAATTGTGAACATGTTTTAGACCGATTAGAAATTAACAGTTTAGTGATTGAATTGGACAGTGAGTCGGCAATTGAAAATGACTGAAGGAAACTTTCAGGATATTTGATAATGCTCTGCAGTGCTGGAAATTCCTGAGACAGAGTGATGAGAGTGGAAACAAGTATAGGTGTAGACATAATTAATTGAATATAACTGTAAAAAATGGTATTGTTGTGCACAGATATGATTATAGTTGTTCAAAATTAAATATGAGCATTAAGTTAGAACATATGAGGAGAGAACATATGAATGAATACTAATTGTTTTGTAGATATGGTAAATGCATTAGACAAAATTCAATGATTAATTTTATCAAGAATGGTGTATACAGATAGCAGCAGAAGAAATAAAATATACAGTGATACCAAGATGACTTGACAAACGATCGAAGGAAACAAGAACTAAACGTACAAAGGTAAATAGGCTCTCGAATGACAATAAAATAAGTTTCTCAGATGTACATGTTTGTATACGTATAATGTTAAAATAAATCATATTATTTAGATTAGAATTTTCTTGTATGTCAAAGCGAAACTGAATTAAAACTTAGGGTTAATGCGACAACATTACAATTTTTCGACGTCACAAATATCCATGACGCATTACGAAAGAAACTTTGAATAGACTATATTTATGATTGTAATTATAAATGTCTCTATAGGCAATAGTAAATAATCCTACAAAGAATAACCATCCCCGTCAGTAACCAGGCTAGGTAAAGCCGGATCTCTTCTGAGATGGTCTCTACTGGCCAGTCGGTAGGCTTAATGACCAGCGTCGTGATTCGGAGCCCACGTGAAACTGTAAGTTCAGTCCACATAAACCCTCGTTGGTAGAAAAGAAACTATAAAATAGATATTTAAAAAAAAATGCGCTTAATAATAATTGGATTTAAAGACACTTCTTTACAGGTTTTAAGTTCTTTGATCGGTATATCAAAAAAAAGAAGGCTCTATGGATATAATATCTAGTGATAAATTAGGTAGAATATATCTATTAAAAACTCAATTTATTCCTACTGATAGTATGAACAACCTATGAAATTTAGTTTTTTTGACATTGACACTGGATACTAATTAATCTGCTCATTGTACTATTGTCCTATCTGGCATCGAAAGATGTTAATATCTTATTATTCATATCCCTATGATCTTGAACCTTGGAGACTTTCTATTTTGAAGGTACTCGTTGCGCCTTCCATCTAAAAGTTGATTTCGCAATAAAAGTATCTGACGAATTAATTCAACTCTCATGTGACCAATATACCCAAACACGGATTTCTGCATCTATGTATTTGTCCTTGAAATTGATTATCATATCTTAAACAAATTATATAATTTCTAGCGCGATCTTGCATAAAACATGCAAAATTTGCCATAAGCATCTTGCTTGAAAGAATGCAAGCAACTTTAACCAAGCTTCTGTAGTATAACCTTATGTATATTTAATGTATCTTTAATATTAGTGTATGCCAGTGTGTCCATCGGTTATCAAATGTTCATTTTTTTCTGCATTAATTCTCACACCATATTGCTTTGTATTGAAAGCAGATGTAGGAATTGTTCGTCTGGTCGGTCGGGATGTGTGGCTGTCGATGCGATTGTTTGTCCGAACACTCACTACAATTTTGTGGAAAGGATTCACATAAGAACTGAAAACATTGGTTAAATAAAAACTTGTTTATTTCGATATTGAATGATACATGTGGTTGCCGGGAAAATGGACAGGATATTAGGTTAAGGTAAAGGAGGTACGGTAGCGCTGTGGATATGGTACTGTTGCAAGGGGGTAGAGAAAAGAAAAGAGAACGAGACGTCGTCGTGGTGGTCTTTTATAGCCGGGAACCGCATGGTACCAATCCACCAGCGCTGCCAACCTTTAAACTTGATGTAGGTGGATTACGTGGTGGCCTAAATGGTCGTAGCGGTTGCTACACAGAAATTCTTGCCTAAGATGTCCAAAATGAACACTCCAAAGATACACTGTTTGTATACACTGTACATCATGTTAGACAAAAAGCAAAACACATTAGAACCAAAATAAAACAACTATACTGGTTAGTCGGAAGATACTCTCAACTTGATCTAAAATCAAGGAGGTTGATTTATAAGCCAATTTGGAGCTGGGGGTGCAACTGTGGGGTTGCACTAAAAATTCAAATGAACTAGTCATCCAACGCTGTCAAAACAAGGTTCTTCGATTGATTACCAATACCTATAGTTACGTAACTAACGAAGAACTGCACGATGACCTGGAAATCAAAGTTATCCAAGATTTCACCTTGAAACACGAAAGAATTAAAAAATTATGCTAATGTGGAATTAATTAAATTATTAAATTAAATTAAATTAAATTGAAATTACTAAATTATACTAATGTGGAAGCAATACAACTGCTGGACACCGCGCAGGATGTCAGGAGATTGAAACGAACAAAACCATACGAACTTATGTGAACATTTAGTGTGTAATATTAGTGTAAACTGTAGCTATAAGTTAATAGTTAATAAATAATTATAATTTTATAATTGCGGAATACAAACTGATGTATTTTCTCGCACTCGCCTTGCTTGTGAATTAATCCAAGTACAAATGAAATGTAGAAATAAATTAATTTATAATTAAGTTTGTTCTAAGATGTTATAAAAACAACATGTTGCTGTTAACATAGTTCTTTTTTTCGGCACATCATCGCTAGAAACAACTGTTATGATCGATAAAAAGCTAGTTTAAATAAAGCAATTTTTTAATTACTTTATTTAATTAATAAAGCAAACTTATTTTAACTCAAGAAACGTTAATCCTAAATTTGAGGATTCGGTCTCGGTTATTTTTTCTATTCTCGAGATTTCGAGACGGCTGAATGTTTAAGGATAGCAAAAATTGCGGTACCATTTGAAATTACAACGCGTTTTCATTTTTGAATAATATTTCAAAAACAATTTTAATAATAAGATGGTGGGCTACCTCGACTTTGATGACTTGGGTAGTCATCCCAATTGACGCTTTAAGTGTCCCAATAAATCATATGTGATTTTCTAAAAACAAATGCATCTACTGCGAAATAAAATTAGTCAAATTGTGATTATTACTGATACAATATAATTAATTTTAAGTTTGAAAATTCCTGTCCATATATCGGTTCATCTTTACCAGCATTGAAGGCCTTGTTATTTAACTTTAAATCGTTATTTATTATAATCTATTTTTTACCGTTTGTTGCCTGACTTGTTATAATGACCTTGAAACCTAATTCATAGTGACTGAAGGATATCCTTAGTAATAGCTGATGTTTATAGCATCCTTTGGAAAAAACTAAAACATTTATTTTTGGAATTTCCTTCTTTTGCATCAGCTCGTTTTAAGTTCAGATTTATGGTAAACAACCTCTAGATAATTAATACCAAATATAAGTTGGGTTTTTACCCAGGTGATCACGGGAATGTTATTTTGAAATTTCGAAAAATATGTTCTGGAAAATTTATTTAAGAAGCAATGAATCAAATCAACTTTGTTTTTTCAAAACATATTTTAATGAAATATGCGCAAAGTATTAACCGTTTTTTTTTCGCTTTATGTATAAAGAGCTTTATCTACACTTTAAACAGGATTTGTTACGAGCAAATTAATTTAAGCTTACAGAGCTGTCTGGCTAGTGGTAGGGACTTAAGATATTGTTCAGGGGTAGTCGCATAGTGATTTGACCGACTAGGATAGACGAGTGGGGACGTAGGGAAAGTAAGGGTCGTTAACTCGCTGGGGTGTCGCACAGTAGCATATTTTACACTTCTAATAGACCGATAGGGGAATACTGAGCTCTATAACCCATGATAAATGTGAATTATTGCAAATAAAGGGTAAGTTATTAGGTCTTTTGTTATTTTTATGGTTTGGCGCATATATATATATATATATATATATATATATATATATATATATATATATATATATATATATATATATTTCATCATTTATTACTTTGGTATGAGCGAGTATGTCAAACACTAGAAACTAGAGACCATAAAAATTTAAAGACAGCGAACTGGACGTTTTATTAGAGGTTAACCGGCCTGTACATTTCATATAGCTAAAAGTAAAATAGTTCTCAGAAAAGATACAAAGGATAAAATCAGAAAGATACAATGTATAATTACTATACAAATTGACTGAAAATGTCATTTCGAACCATTTCAATATCGCGGTTTTACTACCAGGCAAGAAAATAAGGTTATGTGTCGAATTATAACTGCTATGAAAAAGTCATGGGTTAGCCTGGAGAGCTATCCGCATTAACAGGGTTGGAAGGTGTAATGTATTAGGTGCTGCTAAAGCCAAACGTAACTGTTATTGCAGATGTCTGCCGAGTTCAATCGAATAAATCAAAAGAGGCGTTGCAAAAAGATCAACAACAACGAGTAATAAAGCCAAAAAAAAATCCATGACAGTGCTCGGTTACAAAAAGCGTTGTAAAGGATACAGTTGCAGCTTGAATAGAAAGTTCGGTCGTACTCAGACTACTAACCACACCTAACGTTTTCTAACTACCACTACTACTCAAAAAGAGCAATGATTGGATTATTGCTAAACCAACATAAATCCTTTGATGCATTATGGCCATATTAGAAAAAAAAATGAGAAAAACTTGTAGAAAATGGCGAAAAATATTTTGAAATAATATATATCGTACGATTTTTTTACAGTAAATATATTTTTAATGTGAAAAAATTTATCCCAGTACATGCAAGCAGCTAATACTAATGTTATTGCGTTTGGATAACGAAGATTTCAAAAGATATTTCCGAAAAAAAAACTTTTGCGCACTCTTATGGAAATATATGTGATATCACTCTCAACGCTAGTGTCACAATTTCTTGTGTAAGAATTTCAATGTTAAAGGTTAACCGCCGGTTGTGTAAAATTTGATCAATACTCTCAAAAATGTAGAAGTACACTTCTACAATCGACAAAAAAACAACTTTGAGCTTTGATGATTGAAAAGGAAACTCGGTACCACATTCAATTTGTGAATTTCTACTATATCGAGATAAAATCGAGTTATTTTTGAAACGAAGATTAACGTGCGTGAGAAATGGTTCAGGTTTAACAATAGTGTGTGAAAAAGACCTTAGCTGAACATGAGAAACTTGAGAAACTCACCAGGATTCTACTAAGTTTTAAGTGGAATTGAATAGAAATTGTTCATTAAGAGTTGCTTGAATCTAGCCAAGCTATTAATCCAACTTTCTACTGTCAAGAGCCAAAGCGATTTAATTAGACGATTAAACAAAATGAAACATAATACTAATATCCTCTGTGCCGCTAATATTGCACCACCCTCTATACCGACACGGAATTTAAGTGCTATACGCCATGTAATTTGTCAACAATGTCTAATTATGTCAATTTATTTGTGTGTCTCGGAATTTTACAGGGGATGTCTGGACAATAGATAAAAATATCGTACTCTGAAAATACTCTGAAAATGTTCGAAAAGCATTATGACGAAAAACTTGTTACCACTCAACTAGTTACTACTGGTAAAAAATTCAATGAATATCATTCAATAACCACTGAGTCCACCTGATACTTCCGTGAATGGACTTATTATTAACTCCGACTAACTCCGAAATCCTATTTTAAATAGATAGAAGACATAATAAGTCAATTGAAAAGTGTGTACCATAGTAAAATAGTTTTTGGCAAAATTAATTTTTTTATTCGACATAATTCCCTTCAAGAGTGATACACTGATTATAGCGACCCTCCAAATTTTCGATGCCATTTTTGTAGTACGAACTGTCTTTTGCTTCAAAATAGGCTTCAGTTTCGGCGATTACCTTTTCATTCCACGAAAATTTCTTCCCAACGAGCATTCTTTTGAGATTTGAAAACAAGAAATAGGTTCCGGAGGCTAGATCTGGAGAATACGGTGAATGAGGGAGCAATTCGAAGCCAATTCGAATTAAATTCATGGATTTTTGCCATCGTTTTCACTGACTTGTGACACGGTGCATTGTCTTCGTGAACTTATCTTTTTCTTCGTTCTTTTTCTTCAAATGTGGCAGTTTTTCGCCGATTTCGTCCTTCAAACGGTCCAATAACGCTATGTAATAGTCGCTGTTGATGGTCCTTCCTTTTTCAAGGTATTCAAAGAAAATTATTCCATGCGCATCCCAAAATTCAGACGCCTTGCCAGTCGACTGTGGCGTTTTCCACGCTTTGGAGCGGGTTTATCGTGTGCAGTCTACTCGAATGACTGTCGATTAGACTTCGGAATGAAACGATGGAGCCACGGTTTATCCGTTCTCACATAACGATGTAAAAACTCGGGTTTATTACGCTTGATGATGTTCAACCACTGCTCCAAATCATTAACTCGTCGTTGTTTTTGGTCAAAAGTGAGCTCGCGCGACATCCACTTTGCACAGAGCTTTCTCATACCCAAATATTCGTGAATGATATGATGTACACATTCAGTTGATATCTCTAGAGTGTCTGCTATTTCATTCAATTTTACGGTCATTCAAAAGCATTTTGTGGATTTTTTAAATGTTTTCTTCGGTAACAATCACTTTTGGACGTCCACTGCATTTACCGTCTTCGGTGCTCTATTACCACATCTAAACTTAGCATATTAATCCTTGATGGTTGATTTTCCTGGAGCAGTGTATACTTTTTATCCATTTTTTTCACAATAACAATAATTGCTTCACTCAAAATGCTATAATTCACAAACTAATGATCCTACAGTTGTCAAATTTATATACGCATCTTTTGAGGGTTATGGCTAACTAAAAAACATATGGATTTAATTCTAGTAGCGCCATCTATGTGTCAGACCGGGGACTTTTCAGTTGACCTGTGTATAAGCACCAATGACAAGTAATAGAGTCATTCCATATAGTAACAACGCTAAGTATCATGGAATGATTCTTTATATAAAACTTAGCTGAAAGAAATATGTAAATAATAAAAGGGAAGAACTGGAATTAAAACATAGGAAACTGAATTGGGTAATTGGAAGAAAATTTGGTGAAGAGATTGAAAAAATTATCAGTACATAATTAATTGCTATTATACAGGCAAGTATTGAAACATATAAGGGTATACCCAATTCAATTATGGAGATATTACGCGAAAAGTTATAGGAATATAATATATATTTTCCAGAATAAAGTCTTGAGAACTATTTTGGATGCACACAGATACTACAGAACTAGTCAGTTACACCTTACACCGATACCATCAGATCCCAGGAAATCTAGATAATCGTAAGGAGATATTAGGAAAGACTTCATACTCATGTCAATATCGAAGTAATAGACACAGTCACAAAGGACACAGTCTCAAAGTTATCTGGCTGTATAAGTGTTAATGCTCTATCTAATGAGTCTACATAATATACGGCCGGTGGTTCTTCCTAGATGTATACCTATATTTAAATTATTGTATAAACAAATTTTGGGTTTGTCGGCATCGACCAGTAACAATATAAAAAACAAATTGAAAAAAAACTTATCACGCCACCGTCATATTTAAATATCCAGATTCGAAGATCAAAATCTCTGAAGTATCTGGGCTTTGAAATATTTTCGCAATAAAGTTCTCTCGAAACAGATCGTTTACGATGTTGAGAAACGCGTTAGAATCCTGGATAACTGACTGCAAATTAATGTCGACGACGAAATCTCGAAATCGCACCGTTTATTTTCGTCTTATTCCCGTTTTTTTTCTTTACCTACCGGTCTTTTAACAGTTTATCCGTTCGAGATGCGATTAATTAAACTGATCGTAAAATATGGAACGATTTTTTTCAATTTCGAACGCTAATATGAATTGAATTGTTGTTGTAAACAAACCGGGAGCCGGTTTCGCGTTGAAGAATGTTCGACAATTTATGATTATAACAAAAATAGATGATGTTTGAAAGGTTTGTATTGAAAAACGATTTAAAATTATTTATATATCAACTGAAAAGTGTTTCACCGTTCATTAATCTTCGTTGTTTTAATGCTGATAAACTAAGAATAGCAATATCCAAAATTAATGTTATAGCATTGGAGAAACATTTAATATTTCTTATACCAAATGTAACAATTAATAGTAATTTCATTTTTAATACTAATGAGAATATCTGACAAAATGGAAATGCTAATATATTTGCATATGTAACAAAAATACTATGATACATTTTAATAGATTAAGAATTATTTAATTATAGCTTGTATATGTTTTACATGAATTTTGATTAATTTTTAATTTCGAAAAGGTATTTATTGGGAAAAATTCATAACTTTTACAACATGTAGTTAGCGTTGTCATACAAGTTGATGACTTTGCGTCTTTTACTTTTTTTTTTTTTTTTGTTCTGGCCTAAAAACCAGGCGGTGGAATGCATGACGCATACCTGGTCGCGGAGACTTGCCCTGGAGTGACAAGGTGGACCGGGTTATGTGGGACTGCCTCTGGGCTTACCAATACACTAAACCGAAACCGCCTCACAGTTGACCCCTGTGGATCACTACTGCTACTGCATTAAATTTGGGATATGGCACCAGCTGATCGGGCAGCCGTTATTGGGCACGAGGGCCCGGCGATTCTATTGATTCGCGAACCTGAGTTAACACACAACTGGATACTGTTGTATGGGGGCAAAAGTTATGACTGTAGCGACGGATGAGGTCGTTTCAGCCTGGAAAAGGGGGAGAGCTTAGCGGTGACGCGGTGCTAAGCTCCCAGCATGTCGACCAGCTCGCGAACAAGCGCGTTTTCAGATGAACTTGAGCTGAGTTGTTGTTTGTGGAATGATTGAGATATGAAGTGCTTGATTTCTGGAGTGTCAGTTTCCCTATGAATTTGATTATTTCTGACAAACCATGGAGCGTTTAATATTCTCCTGAAGAGCTTATTTTGGAAAACTTGAAGCCGTTTGACCTGGTTGGGTGTAACAAACTTGAAGTAGACATTAGATCCGTAGAGGAGTACGGACCGAATTAACATCTTGTAAAATAAGCATTTGATGGAGATGGGAAGTCTGCTAGAAGGGCAGATCAGAGAAGATAGCAGGTTTGCTATCCCCGAACCTTTTTGGATTGCTTTCTGGATTTGGGAATGCCAACCGAACCGCCGGTCGAAGTGAAGACCTAGGTACGTGACGTTATCCAGCCATGGAATTATTGCGGTGTCGATCTTAAGTTGCGAGACGCGCAGTGCGTAACGCTTCTTGTGGAAAATGATGGCCTGGGTTTTCAGGGGGTTGATTTGCAACCTCCAAAATTTGAACCACTTGACCGCATGATCGAGCTGCTTCTGTAAACGTTCATGAATTGTAACTTCGAACCTGGCGGCCGTGAAGAAAGCAGTGTCGTCAGCGTAAAAGGCGACGTCAATATGCTCTTTTCTTGGCATATCTGAAATAAAGAGATTAAATAAGGCTGGGGCCAGCGGGGAACCTTGAGGTACGCCAGCATCGATTTGTTTACGACTGGAAAGTGACGCCCTGATCTTGACCTGGAAAGATCTGTCCGAGAGATAGGACTTGATGAGAGCGGTTAGGTCTTCTGGGAGGCCCAGCCGCATGCACTTTGCGAACAATCCGTCGTGCCAGACCTTGTCGAAGGCTTTGGTTAGGTCCAGAAGAACTGCTCCAAGCTTTTTACGTTGGTCAAGAGCATGATGGATGTGTGCAGCCAGACGGGAAGCTTGATGGACGGATGAGTGGTGAGCGCGAAAGCCGAATTGTTCATCTGGAACGATGTTGTTTTCCTTTGTGAAAGAGTTGAGAGCGTAGAGTATTGCCCTCTCGGCAAGCTTCGAAATGGCGCTGAGAAGGCTGATAGGCCTGTAATCAGATGGAGATGATTTTGCTCCTTTCTTGGATATAACCGCTATATGTGCGTGTTTCCAAGACGCCGGGAAGTGTTGCAGTCTCATGATGGAGTTAATGATGTTTGCCAGTTCTGCGAGCTGCTTATGCGGGAGCTTTTTTAACTGGGTAATCGATATTCCATCGAAACCTGGAGATTTTTTGGTTTGAAGTTTGCCGATCATAGTCTGTAGAGACTTTGGAGACACAAAATGGTTGAGAAGAAAGGCGGGGGTTACTGGTCTTTTGACGGAGTTGGATTCGTTGATGACAGTGTCAATGTCTTTAGCTTTAGTGTTCTGTGCGGGTGGGAGGCATTTCATTTGAGCTTCGTAGGTCTCTGCAAGGAGCTCGACTTTTTCTTGGTCAGTGACTGCGAAATTTCCTGTAACCGCTGACTTCAGGGGAGGGATGACATTGTGCGTCTTCCCCACGAGGCATTTGGAGACACGCCAGAAGGAAGGGGGGCCATCCAGCCTTTGGTCCGCGAGAAATGAGTTCCATTTCATTGCTCGCCAAGTCGAGACGGCCGCCCTTACCCTCTTGCATGCTCTGTTCGCCTCCCTTTTGTCTGCAGCATCAAGGGTGAATCGAGCTAATCTGCATAAACCGTTTTTGATGCGAATTTCACGTTTAAGAGAAGCGGGAAGGTTGTTTTTCCACGGCTGGGGTTGTGATGAAATTTTGACTGTGGAAGATTCGTGAGCAGACTGAATATCGCGAGTTAGCTTGAGTACGGCTTCCTCGAGGTGTTCTGGTGTGTTAATTTTCGGAATTGGATCGGATTTCAGGAGAAGAGATTGGTAGTTTTTCCAGTCGGTTTTTTTCCTGAATCTTGTTAGTGGTGGCGCAGTTTCCGAGTTTGAGAAGGACCGGAGGATGATCAGAGTCTAGTTAGTCAAGGACTTGAACTTCGGAATCGCGATTTACGTCTTGAAGAATAAAGAAATCAAGGATTCTTGCTGCGCCTTGAGAGACTGTACTAGGGTGATGGGTGGGTTCATCTGGCAAGGCAAGACCGTAGCCCAGATCTGCACTTAGAGCTACGATGGCGTTACCTGCGGAATTCGCTCTGGAACACCCCCAGGTGGGGTGGTGGGCGTTGAAGTCGCCACCTATTGTTTTCGGAAATTTTCCTTCGACGAGTGATCGGTATTCGGCATAGTTGAATGCAGAAGATTTCCTGTACAGGGATGTAATCACGAAGGGACGTTCTTGGATATCGATTTTAATGGAGGTTGTTTCGAAGTTGTTTACTGATAACGATGGAAGGAGCTCGTGTTTGACTCCTTTTCTGACGAGGATGGCGGTTCCACCGCCTCGACCCGGAGTTCTATCGTTTCTGTAGACAAAAAAGTGTTCGAAAGAGAGACGATGCGAAGGTTTCAGGAAAGTTTCCTGGATGAGCACGATGTCGACGTCATAGAATGTCATGACGTCTTCCAATTCCGCTTGCTTTCCGCGTAAGCTATTTGCATTCCATGTCATCAGTATAAGAGATTTCGGAACAGCCATTTCGAAGAGTTAAAGGCTGCTGAAAGTTATAGAGACAGGTAAGTGTTGCCGCTTAGGCGGCGACATTTGGAAAAAGACGAGCAAGTTGGTGAGCCAGGGCGATCACTTGTAGGAAAGCCTGCGGGTCAGTAAACGCCTGCATTGTGGAGTTAAGGTCCGGTGTATTGGTTGGAGCAGGAGTTTGAGTTGGAGCAGGCTGCGTAGCGCTGGCTAATTTTTGGGCTAGCTTCCTGCCACCTTGGTTACTCCATGCAGAACCTTGTGGAGGCCTGGTTTCAGTTGGAATTTTTGGTTTTCTTGGAGCAGGACGGCAGCTGCAACCGCTGAAGTTTGCGGTATGAATTTCACCGCAGTTGCTGCACTTTGGAGGTGCTTCTGGGATTTTGGTACAGGATCTAGTGTCGTGATGCCCGGCACATTTGACGTACCGTGGGGGGGCTCGGCAGTATGAGCTGGAGTGCCCGAAAAGCTGGCAGTTGAGACACTGCACTGGCTGGCCGTTTCCCCTCTGGACCTCGACCTTCACTGTGATGACGCCGAGTTTGGTCATATATATGATCTGTCGCTCTTCGCGAGGGACAACTACCTGAACAATTGGTAGTTCTATCCCGGATTTTAATTTCCATCTTTGCACAAATTTGGGATGGAAGCCTTGATCAAAGAGAAGTTCACGTACTTCGTCAATGCAGAGTGATTCTGGGATGTTTTTTATTATTACCCGGAATGCTCTCTCCTCCGGATGACAGAAGGAATGGTAAGGGTAATTCCTTTCCTCGAGCAGGGTAGTGAGTTTACGGTAATTGTCGCTTGTGGCGACGAATAAGAAAATGCCCTCCTTTTTGTTTCGGGTTATAATGTCTATTGATTGTGCCTTAGTAATTCTAATGAGCTCCATGAACCTCTTCTTGTCACGGAGCACTATAGGCGGAATTTTTTCCTTTGGAGGACTTTGAGAAACAGTCGCCGAAACGGTTGGCACTGTTTTTGCTGTGGAGGTTAAGACTTGTTTAGTGGCCTGGCTACTTACCTGCGCAGGCTGGGTTGGTCTTGTGGTAACTTGCTTCGGTACTGGCTGTGGGGCCGTCTTGGTGGTCGGCTTGTTTTGCACTGGTCTGGTGGCAAATTTTGTAATCGAAGGCTGTACGTTAACCTTGGCTTTCGATTGGGTGGATTTAGTGGCTGGCTTGGCTACCGGATTGGGTTGTGATTTGGGAGCCTGTTTTCCCTTGTTGCCGGCCTTCGGCAGCTGGCTTTCCTGAGGTGGAGTGACGGGCCCTCTTTTCCTTTTTCCCACCAAGGTGAAACCGTCGTCTGAGTCTTCAGTTTGGTCTAAGTGTTGTACCGGTTTAGCTGGTGTCTGGGACTGGATTTCTATGGCAGCGGGAATCTTTACTTCCATGGCATCTTTTTGATGCTTCATGAATTGTGTTATCGTAGCTGTGAGAGTTTTTATTTCTTCCTTGAGCTCTTCGGAAGCTTTTTCGCTCTTTTCCAGCTTTTCCGTCTGTTTGTTCAGGGCGTCTGTTTGGGCTTTTGCGAACGTTTTAAGGTCAGCTATCTGCTTTCGCAGGTCTTCGTTCTGTTTTCTTAATTCTATTATGAGCACTTCTCGGCTGTCTTCTGAAGATGGTCCATTTGAATTTGGAACACTGGGATTATGTTCAGGAGGCGACGTCGGCTCTGACGTACATGACGCCATTGCCTTGTCTGTAAAAACGCCTTTTCGGCGCTTACAGACGCTTTTTTATTTTTTTTGACGTAGGCACTGGTGAAACGTGATAACGGGTCGACCGTCTTAGGGAAAGTTTCGGGTAATTCTCGGAAGCGCAGGTAGGTTCGGCGGACCGGACACGACCGTTCTCTTCGAGAGCTAGCACGGAACTGCGTCTGTTACTTGCTATTACTTTTGATTTTATCAACAGTAAGTAGTTTAATTTGTTCAAATGACATCGTTAAAGATTTGCAGTAACAGTTTAATTTAGTGCTAGCAGTTCGCAATACACTACTCGTTACTGACTCCATCAAGTGGACCATGTCCGGCCATATACCGCCATGACTATTCCGCTTCGGTGTTGATAAGGATGGTTCTTCTAATCTAACCCATGATTTAGTAAATTCACACTCATCATTTTTGCCTGGCAAGTAATATCATTTCTTTGTTGAAACATTTCGAAATGGAATTTCCAATTAATTCGTATAGCAACCATTTTTCCTAGTATTGATCTTTTCTTCCTCATATCAAGAGCTCGACTGTTAGGCCTTTTTGGCTCTCCATGGAGATGAAGGAGCGAGAAGGAGAAGAGAAGGAAGGGGAAAGGAAGTGTTTAATTGGCTTCAGCAGCACATTTATTCGAATTAAATAACAAAAATAATGAATATGAAAAATAAAATTTTGAGTGTTCCACGAATAGTGTGTGCATACACTGAATACCTTAAATAGCTGCAAGCTATGGAATAATGGAATCCTGTCTGATATTAATAAAAATGGAAGACTACTAATTTTGAATATACAGTTAGCTATATCTGGAATAAGAAACAGTTTAGAATTTAGGGTAACTCATCAAGTTTTTACATATAAATATGGAAAAATTATTTGAACGAAAAAATACCTTCAAAGTTTTAATATAGTCAAGTCTGTATTACTACAATTGTTAAACATATAGCTGCTAAATTATGTCACGTTTTAATGGTAGACCGACCATTTACAACAGATATATTGAATTGTTTCGTTTTCTTCAAAATACAGAGGTTGGTTATTTTCAAGAAGCCATTACAAAAAATGCAGTCTTGGACAGTTTCTTTTTCAGACTTTCATTGCCAGAAGAATCAGTATTTTCTTTCGAATCTTAAGAATCTTTCTATACAATTTTCTTCGTGGAATCTTTTTCTAAAATTAGTTTGGAGGCAAAGAACCCATACGTTTTTTAAAAATACTCCTTAATATGCATGAACTGTGAAGAGTACTTGCTAAATTTGATTTGAAACTTACGAGGTCACTCATATTTAAACTATCAACTTTCGGAATGGAACCGTGTTTATTAATCAAGAGTAGTTAATAATAAGTAATATCAAGATCCTATTCTTAAGTGATTAAATTCGATGAAACTGTAGCAATATTGAGGCATGTCGAATTTTACATCGTGGAATAACCGTCAACAAAGTACCCAGAACTATAATCCCAGATATTGAACACGGGCGGTTACTGATCATTCAGTAACCGACCATCGTTTGGTTTAGACGTGCCACCACATCGACTGCCCAAGCTTCGTCTCCGTGTAACACCGCTACCATCCGTTTTAGCTATTTTGTATTTTCTACATTTTTTATATTGCCAATAAATAACGGTCACATAATGTAAACGCCATTGTTTCATTTCGTTTACCTCCATTCACCGAGCCATATCATTTACCCTAAAAAACGATAACGAACACAGTAGGATACTGAAGATAAACAACATCAAATTCATCTTCAAACTATACAGAAAGATGACTGAATCTGCAATGATTACGAAAGAACTCGATAACAGTAAGTGGTAATAAAATAGAGCTAAAGCGAGTGATTAAAGAGATGCAATAATTTGAGCTTCCAGTCATGTGTGGTGTTCAAGAAGAGCCATTCTAAATTTTATATAGTTTTTATATGTAATGGCATGATTGAGTTAAGTTGTGACATATTGAACAGTAAGCTATATGATATATAAAGTGATTATTTTACCATCATCAACCCTGACCAGGTTTACATAACCATAGCAACAGGTCACTTTAAATAGACTAAAAAATGGATATTACAAGTTTACACACTTCCATTGGATGCCAAAATACTCATGGGGTGATTGGTGTTTCATTGCGGTGAAAATGTGGGGATTTTGGCATCTCGTTGTAAATATTACAACGATAGTCCGTGTCGAAATATTTCTATAGGAACTCCAAATCTTAAAAAACTATTTCACAATTTAGTTTACTTATTCGAACGATCATCCATATTTCAATATTCTCCACACTTTAATGCCATATTTCAATTCTATAAAATATTATTGCTAATTTTTTACACGATTTTATCATTCTATTAAGAACAATATTTAATAATAATAATATATTGTATACGGTCAGTTGCAGGCAATCATTATATAAAAAGAGATTGAACTTCATGAAGATAACATTGATGAGTGTAATTGCAATGTCCTTTACTGGTGATACTATCGTTTTAATAAATTTAATTATTACCGTAAAATTTAGCGTCTTCAAATTTTTAACAGAGACCGCAATCGACTAAATAAAGGTACTGTAGTATCTTTAATTGTAACAAGGGAAGGAATTGAAAAATTGGGCGGCAGTATCAAGTTTAACCTATCAAATAAAATTCTTGCAAGGAAAATATGGAGAAAATTGTAAAGTTATAATTCATGACACCTTATTCCATGTTATGAAAAGATTAAAATGATTATTATTTACACGCTTGGAACTTGTTTAATGTCTTAAAACAATTTTGAGGAGAATTTAAGGAGAATTAACAAATTTTTCTTTTTAGGAAATTTGAATGGTAAATTATAATAAAAACCATTGATGATTCCATTTATATGTGTGATATGTTTTGAAGAATTGTATTTTTCACTAAAAAATAGAAAGGTAAAACAAAAGTAAATTAAATAACTATTGTCGTGTTTTTAACATAACTAATAAAGTGTTATAGACTGAGTGGGTAACACGTTCCGGTATCTATATCTGGTAACAAGTATCAGAAAGCATAAAATTGTAAAATGAGAAGGAAATATCAGCTCTCAGTTTAAAACGAATTCTACAATTTGTATTTAATTGTATTTGATAGTATATTCTATTTTGGGAAATACATACTGATATATTAATTCCGCACTTGCTTGTGTATTAATGCAAGTACAACAGAACAGTAGTAATAAATTTATGTTTAAATTAAGATTATACTAAGCATATCTAATGTAAGCTGTAATTAATTAAAAAAATATATTTTCAGTCATCTATGACGTACATTATATTGAAAGGACTGTGGATTCTAGTGTATATATAATATGTAACTACATGTTGCATGCTTAGACTTATTTTGTAATATTAACACTGTCGCTCTTGAGAGATGAATATTGCAATAAGCTATAAAAATAAAAAAGTATTTCATCACTGGTAACGAAATATAGATGTTGGGGCAATCTGAGAAATCGGAGCCAAGAGAACCAAACAGTTCATGTCCAAAATGTTCATGTGAAGACAATTCATGTTCATAAAATCAAAATTACCACATATATTACATTTAACCATCATATTCATTAGATATATACACCTCATCATCATACATCATATGACACAATATGTTCTACTTATTTAAATATTACCTTACATTACATTAAGTTACAAAACAATATGAAAATAATTTCTCGGTTATAAATCTTAATATATTTGTAATCATCAAATATCCATCAGTAACTGGTACATCCAGTAGCAATCTCTTTTTTCCATATCATCTGTAGTGCGCAGAGACGTATTAGGTAATATGTAAATATCAATCCTGATAGCCATAAAACCTAAATAATGTTTATTTAAATCCACGAGCCGTGACGTCACGGCGGTCAGCGGAACAATTGACAGATAAATCGGTGTAAAACGTTTCCGCCTTATCAAGTTGGCCGTGACCAAGGTCACTCGATGCTTCGCGTTACCAACAATACGATATTATCAAAGATTGTGACCCCAACGGATTGGTGCCTATAAATCTGTTTTGTTTGTGCCGAACGCTGCTGGACGTAGCTGGCGAATTCGGCCAATTACCGACGATGATAATGATGTCGTTTCGAGATAATGATTGCGAGCGAGAAGCCGAAAATATATTAACGAGATCGCCAGGATGAAGGAAAATAAAGAATATTTTTGGGACCCATTCATTAAATCAATTAAACTTGGTGGCTGGTGCTCTATTGCAGGCATTATGCGTGAAAATCGGTGGCAATTAAAATAAACAACTATTGTCGTCGTATTTCTAACATGATGGAAATTGTAAAAATGGAGTATTGTGAATGTCCCAGTTAGATTGAAAGGTATACAATGTGACTATTTTATTTGACTAAATAATTTATTTATTATGGGTTGTTAAATAAAAAATGTTTGTTCTTGCATGAAATATAGAGAGAAATTGACAAATTCTGTGCTGTTAAGCTGTACTTTTTTATTATTTTTTTTAACTGATTTTAAACAGTTTTTGTCTTTAAACAGATAATTCTGTTTTTCTTTTGTCATAATGACAGAGTGCCATCGGCAATTGTTTTAACGACTGCTTCGTCCACTTCATCTAAGTAAATAAATAAAGGAGCTATTTCATAACATCAGCCGAGGTTATTTTAAATGCTCAGAATAAGGGGTATTATAATACAAAACTTAATTTTGTACCTAACCCTAAAAATACTTATTTCTGCAAAAAATAATCCGAAGAGAAGATTGATGTTTGAAGCACTAAAATATCAACCTTTTGCATCTGCAAGTCATATAAAGACTGTGACTGTCGTTTTCATTAAAATTTAACAACTTGCCTGTTTCAATTTCAATTATTCTTATATATTATTAAGGCACATTAAAATCGGGAAACCTGTATGGCCTAAAATGAAAACCTTTTATCTTGCTTGAAAATTATTTTATATTAAAAAGAAATAAATGTGATTTGTAGGAGCGACCAAATCAAATCAATTCCATTTTAATATAAACGAAACCTTTACAATATAAACACATCACGTCACCAGTCACGTCATTTGTCATTCAATTGACGTGGCACCCATCTTCCTATATTTTCGATTTTCCCATTGCACGTAATCGGTCGCTAATCGTTTCATGGACCACATTTAAAGCTCCTGCTAATAGTTTTTGAGGTTGGGTTCGGTCTTCATCCAATAGCTTCTGCGGTTTCACATCTTCAAACATTTTCAGTCTATGTTCTTTATCTGGCACATCAACACTTTTGAATTTTGGAGACCACGCCTCACATGAGTTTAAGGTTAAATCATTCGCACTGTAGGTTTCTACCAGCAAAAGATGACTTTCAGCGGCTTTCTTCATTTGATTAAATACAAACAGTAGTAAGTGCCGCAAATGCCCGTTTTCAGACATGAAACTTGACATTTTGAAAGAGGTATACATCTATGATCGCGTTACTTTCGCAAAATATAATATGCATAGCTTTCAAGCTTGATGCCGGTCGAATAAGATGACATATGTGTCAAGTCACAACATTGCACACTTAAGCCAGCGACATCCGTTAGATAAACCGTTAATCACTTTCCGGTACACCTGTCATTAACAATCCAATTTAAAAAGCGGAAATATGTCTCTAAATCTTTATTAATGACATTCAACAATTGATCAGGTATTGATTATGTACTGATAATTGTGATTTTCCTCCAATTAGCCAGTACATTTTCCTATATTTCAATTCCAGTTATTTTCTTTCCTTCTTTATATGTTCCTTCCAGCGAAGTTTTGCATCGAGAATCATTCCGAGATATTTAGCGTTTTTGCTATATAATGATAGTGTTATTTAATGTTATTGGTGCTTGTACGGTCTATTTATAGGTGAACTGCACATGTACAGATTTACTTTCATTAATTATTATATTCCAAGCTTGTGTCCAATTATTTATATTGTCACTTGCCTGTTATAGTTTTCGTGATGCTTCTTCACTATTGTCTCCGGCAGCTATAATTGCAGTATCATCAGCAAATGTAGCCATCATGATATTCTCCAATTGTGGTATATCACAAGTGTAGAGTAGATAAAGCAGTGGTTCCAGTACACTTCCTTGTGGTACACCTGCTTTAGCTTCCTTTATTGTAGAGTAAGCTCCATCTTGTTTGACTCTAAACATTCTAGTTGGAATGTACGATTATAGTTATAGTGTGTTGTATTATAGTTATAGTTCGGTGTGTTGTTTGGTAGCATTTTCTGTAGTTTATGAACAACGCCTTCATGCCAAACCTTATCGAAGGCTTGTACTATATCTAAGAATATAGCTGAGCATAATTTTTTACTTTCCTAGGCTTTTTCAATAACATCTGTTATTCTGTGGACCTGGTCAATTGTTGAATGCTTGTTAATAAACCCAAACTGGTGTGTTGGTATTAGGTTTTTTCTCTCTATGATTGGTTTTATTCTTTTCAACAGGAGTTTTTCAAACACCTTATAGGATTTTATTTCGTTTGGTGACTTCTCAGGTTTTGGGATCATTATAATTTCCGCCATCTTCCAAATGTCTGGGACATGTTTTAATCTAAATGCTGTATTGATCAAGTTCGTAAGTTTTATAATTCCCTTTCTTGGTAGATTTTGCAGTAATTCTCCTGTTATTGAATCGTAGCCTGGTGATTTCCTGGGATTAATATCAGTTTTAATAACTTTGGTTAACTCTTTCGGCGTGACTAATTCAATCATCGAATTTTCAGCTTCTATGTCCGGTAAATTATGTTCAATATTAGCTTAGTTTGGTTTGAAAGTTTTTTCTAGATATTCAGCTTTTTGGCGATTGTCACGTGCTCAATTCCCACATAGGTCTCTTATAGGTGGACTGTGTGGATATGAGCGCTTTAGATATTTTGTGGCTTTCCAGAGTGCATAATCAGTTTCTTTATCATCTGTTAAATTTCTGAGATAGTCATTTATGGTTTTGTTTTTTATTTCCAATATTTCTCTTTTCAGTCTTTGGGTTATATTGTTTAAACTATTTTTATTTTCAGGTGTTCTGTTTTGTTGCAATTTTTTTCGTAATTTACGTTTTTCAGCTACCATTTCCTTCACTTCTTTTGGATAATTAATTCCTTTAGTTGTACTCTTAATTTCTGGAGTATTATTCTAAGCATCTTGTTGAATATCTACTACGAATTTTTCTGCTTCAAGATTTAATTGTTCAGTTGTCTTGAGGGGTACATTTAGTTGAATTTGTTTGTTCAATTCTTCAGCAAATCCCTCCCAGTCTGTTCTCTTGTTTGTTCACGTTGAGTTTCTTACTTTTCTTAGTATATTTTCGCTCAACGTCAGAATCACTGGCGTATGATCTGAACTTAGCTCAAAATTTTCTTCGACTTTTATATAGTTGGATGTTATGTTTCTTACCATGAAGAAATCTAACAGGTCTGGCATTTTCTCTTGATCATTCGGCCATTAAGTGGGTTTTCCTGTTGACATGTAACTACATCTTAGTTCAGTAGCTTCTTTATGCAGTTCATTGCCTTTAGTTGTTGTCATTCTGGATCCCCATCTTGTATTTTTTGCATTAAAATCACCTCCAATTATAAATTTTTCTCACAGGTTGCTTAGGACATTCAAATAATTTTCCTTTATTGATTGTATCTTGGAGGACAATAAATTGCGGCTATTGTAACCTTGTATCTGCTTGATTTAATAGTTACTGCCATTACCTGATTTTCTGCTGTACTGAGCCCGGGTTCTTGATGGTGGGAAATGTTCTTTTTTATTATTATTGCACTTCCTCCTATTGCGGTGTTAGCTGGATGTATAGTATGATAAAATGTATATCCTCTAAATTTTATAAACGATTCTTTTGTTAAATGGGTTTCGGATATTAGGCAATTATCTATTTTTTGCATATCTAAGAATACTTGTAGCATTCCGGATTTTTGGGGCCACTGGCCTAATGTTTTTCAATTCTAGTTTTTCAATCCTTTCGGAAAAATATTCGATCATTTTTTCTTGTCTGTCCAGCTTTCCTATTAGTTTAAGTAGCAATTCGTTGGGGGTTGCTTCATCTTCCTTGGTATCTCTTTGATTACTTTGACTGATACTTTGGGCATAAGTCATTTCACCTTTAACGTTGTTATATTTTTTCGGTTGTTTCTTTTCACTGATTGTTTCTTGAGGTTTAACGTGAACTACTTTATTTCTCCTCTCTTGTAGTGTTTTAGCAACTACACATCCTCTATAAGTTGTCGGATGCGCTTCATTGCAGTTTGCACATTTCGGCTTAGCTTCTTCGGGTTTTCTACACTCTGTGGTGATATGTTTACCTGAACATTTTACATATCTAGTTTCTCTTCTGCAGAATTTCTGTGTGTGTCCATGTAATTGGCATCTTTTGCATTGCGGTATTAAGTTCGATTTTTTTAAAGGTTCGACTTTTATTTCTACCACTAAAATTCTTTTATTACCAAAAATGGTTTTTGTGTCCGTATCATGTTCTAAAGCTAACAGAAATAGAGTTAATGGCTTCTTGTGGACTAAAATTTCTCCTTTATTATTTTTGGTCTTTTCTTTTTTTTAATATTTGTCGCATTTAAGGATTTAAGCTCATTTTGGTTTAGTTCTGTGATAATTTTTTCACTTTTAGCTGTTGATGGAAGCTCTCTTGCCATAACTTTGATGTCTCTGGATTGTTTGTCTTCATAAGAGTACCATTGCAGTTTCAGCAACTCTAAACAATTTATTATTTTTGTGAATGTTGTTCGACATTCGGCGTTCACTTTTATTTGTCCATTGTTTAGTACCGTTACTTTGAATACTATATAGTTGGACCTCAGTGTTGTTGTATAGCAAGTCAAAGTCGGTAACATTACTTACGATAATTGGGGGTAGCCTGGGAATTTTAATTTCTTTATTTTGTTCATTATTTTGTTTTATTTTTATTTTCTGTGTGGAAGATCTTGGAGAATTCTTTTTCATCTGTTTCGTATGTAACAATTGGACTGCTTTTGTTGGTTTGGTGGTTTATCGTTGTTTTGTCCATGCCCTCAGAGCTTTGTTTATTTAGTTGTAGCTGGAGGGCATTTATTTGTTTTTGCATATTGGTTAATGCAATTTCAAGACTCTCCCGCGCCGATTTTTCGTTCATCCACGCATTGTAGAGTGCCTGTTTGTTCTGGGTTCTAGTTGGGTTCTCTACATTCAAAACTGCAATATGTGATTCGCCTGATGTCGATGTTTCCATTTTATCTGTTTTTTAGAAAATATATAACAGATCAATGGAAAAGTCGACGGCCTGACACATAGATGGGGCTACTAGAAATAAATCCATTTTTTAGTTAGCTCTAACCCTCAAAAGATGCGTGTATAAATTAGACAGCTGTCGGATCATTACCTTGTTAATTATAGCATTTTGTGTGGAGCAACTTTTGTTATTGTTAAAAAAATGGATAAAAAGGAATTTCGCGTGTTGATAAAATATTGCTTTTTGAAGGGAAAAAATACAGTTGAAGCAAAAACTTGATTTGATGCCGAGTATCCGGACACTGCCCCAGAAAAATCGACCATCATGTATTGGTATGCTAAGTTTAGACGTGTGACGTACCAACGAAAACCTTTAAAAAATCCACCAAATGATTTTGAATAACCGTAAATTGAAATTGAATGAAATAGCAGACACTCTAAAGATATGAACGTGTAGTGGGTGCCCCGCGAGCACACATTTGACTAAAAACAACGCCTAGTTAATGACTCGGTGCAGTGTTTGAAGATGATCAAAAGAAATAAATCCGTTTTTGCGTCCATATGTGACAATGAATGAAATATGGCTGCGTCATTTCACTCCAAAGTTCAATCGATAGTCATCTGAGTGGACTGCACATTATGAACCCGCTTCAAAGCGTGGAAAAACGCAACACTCGGCTGGCAAGTTTATGGCGTCTGTACTTTGAGATGCGCATTGAATAATTTTCATTGATTACCTTGAAGAAGGAAGGACCATCAACGGCGACTATTACATAGCGGTATTGGACTGGTTGAAGGACGAAATCGCCTAAAAATGGCCGCATTTGAAGAAAAAGGAAGTGCTGCTTCACCAAGATTCATGCAAGACAATGCACTGATTCACAAGTCAGTGAAAACTCTGGCAAAAATCCATGAAATGGACTTTGAATTGCTTCCTTATCCACCGTATTCTCCAGATCTCGCCCCCAGCGACTATTTCCTGTTCTCAAATCTCAAAAGAATGCTCGCTGGGAAAAAATTTTCGTCGAATGAAGTTGAATGATCGCCGAAACTGAGGTGTATTTTGAAGCAAAGGACAAATCGTACTACAAAAATGGTATCGAAAAGTTGGAGGGTCGCTATAATCAGTGTATCACCCTTGAAGGGAATTATATTAAATAAAACAAAATCATTTTGACAAAAAAAATTGTTTTACCATAGTAGGCCGGGGTCTTTTCAATTGACTTGTTATTAATAAAAATATGTTCAGTCATTTTTAAACGGCTCGAAATAACATTTTCCACCAATTCTTGTAGTAACTATTTGTCTCCTTTTGTTATAGTTAGATATCATATGTAGATACCTGTAAACATTTTATTATCAATTATTAATCTGTTTGAACGTTTGAGCAGGGTTTTTCTCTAATAGGTCTTGCTTAATGTTATTGTCTTCAACAGTTGGTACTCTGGCCTCTTTTTGTTAGATGCATCAAAATCACCACCTTTAAATCGTTTGGAACCAAAATCGACAACTGGCATATGGTGGGACAGCATCACCATACATTTCTAAAAGTTATTAATGGACTTCGGCAGTAAATTTCTTTAAATAAAACAATAAAAGTAATAATTGTCGAAAATACAATTTTGACTGTTTCATGATTATCGTCTGCATACGTTGAATAACTCAAAGATAACATATGGAAATCTGTTACATTATGTAGATAAATATCAAATCCGTCGAATTTAAGAGTTAGGTTAGGTGTTTAAATCGATACTTTACATTTACAAAATTACAAGATCAAAATATATGGAAGCACCTAATAGTAAAATCATTAGAACTTAGATTATATATGTGACATAGAATATTGTAGAATAGCTTTTCTAGTCTTTCAAACTAATAATGATAATGACGACTCAAGAAGATATATTTAGATATTAAATGACCATAAATGCACCTAAAATATTATTTCCTTCTTAATTCGGGTAGATTTTTATTTAAATGTCTTATCTTACGAATAAAACCACTTAAAATAATAATATAACACTCGGCTACAAGAATTGAAATAATTTAAAAATACACTTAGAGTCTGTCTTAAACAACTCTCAACTTCATACTGTTTATTTTCGTTGATTGCGACATTTCATCAATAACATTTTTCTACATTCTTTACTATTTCACTGTAGTGGTAGAAAATTATCTATTGTTACAGCATCCCTCATTGTATTCCCCTTTTTTATCTCACCGAAACGAGTCTACCTTTTTAAACTCAGGCCTGATATCTATTCATCGATGAAGAACGTTTTAAATTCATTGTCGATTTCAAATAAAAATAAACCCTTGCACGTAGCTATCGTGTTTCGTATTCGATACGTTTTTTGTTAATCATAATATTAGAGATTTGATTTATTTGCAAGATCGTGTAATGTTTGTGGTAAATGATGTGAACATTTTGGTCGGGATTAAAATAGACTAGGTTAAATCGAACGTATATGTACTTTGAATAGATCCGGTAGGGAATATTCGATATTGTTTATTTCCATTTAATTTTTATTTTAATAATAACTTAATGAAAAATTTGACGAAGTATGTGCTTCAAAATTGAGTTCTTGAATTTAAAATAGTCGTGTTCATTATCTTTTCAAGAATATGTTACGAAGAAAAACATGTCATTTCTTTAAAATATTGAATAAATTATGAAATATATTTTAAATCAATCAGAAATAAATTAGAGATTGTAAAATGTAAAAAAAATAGTATATATCTGTCAAATTAAAATAAAATAATTAAACTACTACAGGTAAATTTAAGAGTTACCATTATACACTATAGAAGTTCGTGTGGTTTGATTCGTTTGAATCTTCTGATTTCCTGCGTGTTGTTCGGTAGTTGTATTGCTTCCAGGTTACTATGTTTTAGTAACTTTATTTCATGCTATAAGGCGAAATTTTTTATAATTCCGTTAGCTACAGCGATAAGCATTGATAATTAATATTAGAACTTCTTTGTTGGTATTGTATTAATAATTTATTTAATGTTTTAGTGCCATCTCATATCTGCACTCCGTCAAGTGATATAATTAGACAGATTTGGAATAGTCTATTCAAAATAGTAGTGAAGTCACGTCATCAAGATGTATAATGTATTGTAACTATTAGTCTAGAAAATAGTCATGGAAAACTTAAGGATATGATTTGAAGGATGTAAGATATACTTTCATACACTGTTGGGAAACCAGGATTTAAATAATATAAATATAATCCACGAGAAGGCCTAACGGAACTTGCTTTGCTTTTAACCATATTTTGCTCTTAAAAGAATACAATTTTTAAAAGCATTTATTAAAATAAAGGAAGATTTATTATCTCAATTTATGTATGGTCGTAGCTATACCCTGGGGCCAGATGTTAATAAAAAGACTGTAAAGACAACAGAAGTTGATCGAAAAAGGTAAATGTTAAAATAACATTTAAATAGGTTTTGTTAGTTTTTTATTAATTTATATTTATAATTAAAAAGTTTTTAATAACTCATTGCGAGATATATTGTTATTCGTCCTAGAAACATGAATAATTTTGTTCCTTGAGTAGATTTAGTCTTTCCCACCAAATGCAAGAGCGACTACCATGGAGAAATGAACCATACGTTCTTGCTTTGGTTTGAAAATCAGCTGTTGAAGAACCATCAGCCATAGTTATAGAAAATGCGCCATACCATAGCACACTAGTGGAAATGATTTGCAAATTAAATTTTCAAAATACCATGGTGAAGATTAATAAAATTGTTACTTTGTAAATATTTTATTTATTATTTAATTAATACATTGTTACTAGTCGTTTCCGTCCAACCTACAATTTGTCTTTATGATAACTTAAAACTAGGTATATAACTAGGAGTACCCATCGGCCCTAACTCAGTCTCTGGTGAAATAATATTTATACATGTCACAGCTGATTTTTTTATTATTTGAAGGTCTCGATGTAGGTAATCAGTCCAATAATGTAGGACTTTGTTCTGAAAAATTTGGATTTTTTTAATATTACTCTTTGCAGAACATCCCCATAATTGAACTTCGTATGTCCATATAGGTTTCAATATTTGCTTATATAATAGCAATTTATTATGTACTGATAATTGTAATTTTCTTCCAATTAGCGAGTACATTTTCCTATATTTCAAATCCAATTATTTTCTTTTCTTCTTTATATTTTCCTTCCAGCGAAGTTTTGTATCAAAATTCATTTCGAGATATTTAGCGTTGTTGCTATATGGAATGATAGTGTTATTTAATATTTTTGGTGTTTGTACGGTCTGTTTATAGGTGAACTGCACATGTACAGATTTACTTTCATTAATTCTTATTTTCCAAGCTTGTGTCCAATTATTTATATTGTCACTTGCCTGTTGTAATTTTCGTGAGGCTTCTTCACTATTGTCTCCGACAGCTATAATCGCAGTATCATCAGCAAATGTAGCCATCGTGATACTTTCCATTTGTGGTATATCACAAGTGTAAAGTAGATAAGTCGTTAAAATAAGATTGGTCCCAGTACACTTCCGTGTGGTACACCTGCTTTAGCTTCTTTTATTGTAGAGTAAGCTTCTTCTTGTTTGACTCTAAACATTCTGGTTTTAATGTATGATTTTAATAGTTCGGTGTGTTGTTTTGGTAGCATTTTCTGTAGTTTATGAACAAGGCCTTCATGCCAAACCTTATCGAAGGCATCTAAGAACAGGAAGGAATCTAAGAACATAGCTGAGCATACATTTTGACTTTCGTAGGCTTTTTCAATAACATCTATTATTCTGTGGACCTGGTCAATTGTTGTTGGTTTGTTAATAAACCCAAACTGGTGTGTTGGTATTAGGTTCTTTCTCTCTATGAACTTTGTAAATCTAAATGAAATGTTTAATTCTGTTTTATGTAATTTAAATTTTTAGAAATAGACCTAAAAAAAGATACACAGTAGATGAGATAGTTGAACAATATGACCACAGAGTGTATCATCTTCCTCAACAATTTAATCAAATTTTTATTGGATGTAGTAAAGAATAATTACAATAAACAGGTAGGTGAAATATCGTGAAAGATATACAAGCAAGAATTGTTTCGATATGTGGAAAGAAAGATTGTCTGCAATAACACCATTCGGTTGAGTTGAAATTGACAATTGGTGGAATTGTGAGCCAGTGTTTAATTGGAAATTAACAGCGTTGTTATTGAATTTAATAGTGGCTCAGAAAGTAACAGTGATTGAATAAAACATTCTGGATATGGGATTATGATTTAATGCTGACATTTACTAAGACAGAGTGATAAGAGTGGAAACAACTAAAGATGAGTTTATAATTAGGATAGAATAACTGTAGATCGTATTGTACAGTGTGAAAGATTTATGTGTTATTATAATTTTTGAGCATTTGGTTAAAATAATTAAGGGTAGAATTAGCATTAACTATTTTGCAAATATACCAAACGAATTAAGGAGAATGCCGTGATTAAATCTAATTTTACCAAGAAAAATGTACACAGGTAGTAACTGACGAAGCTAAGGAGAAATATAGTAATATTAGTATAACTTGACAAGGAAAGACAGCAAAGAAGGCAACAAGAACTGAACATAAAATGGTAAATATGCTCTCTAATGAAATTAAAATTCATTAGTTGGAAATACAATTGTTAATTAGATGAATTAGGCGTTCAAGGGATACCATAGGAGGTTTGAAAATAGTTTAATGTAAATGTAATAAAACAACTCTAACCTATAAACTAGTGTGTCTGTACAATTTTAGTATTTTGTTGTACTTCTAGTTACATGAGCTTAACAAATCTAGTTCTAGGATGAGTGAATACTTTCATCCAATACCGATCAGTCATAACCGATTAATTTATTTCAATACATTTTTTTTCTTATTCTAGATTGACCAGTTAGAACCAAATGGTCTTTTGTTTATGTCGCTTCGGGTTCGGGCTAGAGAAGTGTTTTGTGGGCGACAGAGACCCTAGGATACGACTGGGATTGTCGTAGTTGGTTTAGCTACCGAGGTTTGTGGATGGGTAGGGATTTGATCAGATTTTATCGTGTTCTAAGGAGCCTAGGGAGAAACTTAACCGTTGGTAAAGAAAGCTGTATCATCTGCATAAAATGCTGTATGGGAATATTTGTGGAGTGCGAAATCAGCTATATAAATGTTGAACAGGGCTGGGGCTAGAGAAGCACCTTGCGGGACTTCTGCGGAGATCTGTTTTCGAGAGGAGACTACGTCGCCGAAGTATGAATGAATGAATCGGGGAATCCAATACAATATTTGCTACTCCCATTACCCTCGTCTCTCAATATTTAACTATTGTTCTAACCATCAACCTAACCTTCAAACTCACACTGTAGCATGGATTTCTTACATGAGAATATCTTGTAAAGTGCACAGTCTAGCTAAACAGTCCACTTGTAGTCAGTCTTTCGTATATATTTTTAGAGCGGTTTATATAAACCGCTCCACCATATTGATATAATCCTCACCTTTAGACACTACATCTACATCCTTCAATACTCTTCTAAACCTTTCTAAATTAAGCCAAATTGGTTACCAATTCCCCAGGACTCACGACATTACAGTCAATCGATTTAGACTGGACTGATTTCGGTTCTTTCAATAATATTATAGATTATCTCAACCATTTCCAATGTTGTTCCCATGCGCCAATTTATGTATACCATCTCATCCTCGCTTATTTCAATTAAATCAAAAACAAACATCAACAGCAACTCAACTACATTTATACAGACTATAAAAGCGCACTTAGGGAGTATTAAGTTTTATGAATATAATTAAAATTTAATACTGTTAATAATGTTAATAATACTACTATATACTACTAAATCAATCACATTTTATTAAGTTAATCATATTTCTCTAAAAACAGAGTAAAGAGGCTAATAAAAATGATATGTTACTAGAACTTGTTTTCACAGTATTTTTCATATAAGATTAGAAATGCATATGATACATTAATTAAAATAATAAATGTCTGTATATTAAAACAAATTAAAACATATACAAATTATCTCAAGAGCTAACATTATCTAACTTTTTTTAATGTCAATAAATTTCCATTAAGTTTCAATAATTAACAAAATATTAAGTGTAAATTACTACACCACCGAACATTAAAACATATTTCATACATGTTTTACTTCTATATTATAAACATACATATGGAATAACTATGGCAATATTTGATATTAATATAGAAGATTTGTGTTGTTTACGATGCTTAGTACCAATTATGGCTTAGCCTTCGCTATATGTATACCTGCACCGATCGTAGATAATCCATAGCCAGTGCTTGGGAGTGTCTACTTCTCAAACAATATGCTGCTGTTGGTGCCACGGGACTTCGAATGTTCTTCACTAAATCTTACCACAGTTGGCGGTTGACCGCCACTGCTCTAGTCTCGGACGTTTATCGTTTGAGTTCTTATTAATTTGGTTGACTGATCTATGTATTTGTTCTATTGTTCCATGTTTATTACGGAAACCAAATTGATGGTCCGGATACTTATATTTCAATTTTAGTTACTTATAATTGTTCACATCGATCGATTGTATACATATTCCCTGTAATTCAAAACATTAGTTAAATTATTGAGTTGAGTTAATCACTCAGAAAGATGTTCACTTTAATAAAACTGCAATATTACTGTTTATTATATTTTACTTCATGTATTTCTTACAATTTATAATACTTCAGGGTTAATTAATCTTCTTCGCTTAAAATATTTTTGAAACTGAACGGGGTAAAGTTGTAACCCTCTCCTTTATAGAATTTGTTCATAAACTCGACCCAGTGTAGACGCAAGGTGTGAAGGAAGGCCGACAATCCTTCCATCAGAACGAGAATTCCCACGGTGCAAATGGCCCAAGGTATAAAGAAGACGTATATTAGAATAGAACTGATGTAGCCCATGTCTACTTTAAGACCTTTCTGGAATACCATAGACCATAGTACATCTGAGAGCTCTGAAAAATAATTATGAATAAATGTCCATTATAATAATGATATAAAAATTATTGACAAGAAAGTACAACAGTTTTGAGTTTATAATATGAATTCAACTAAGTAATGGTTCTCTATATTTTGGTATATCAGGTTAATAGCAATTAGGGACAGTACTCGTATCTATGTAATTTATATTTTATTATATTTGTTTGAATAAATTATGTTGTCTTTACAGGGTCATATTATCCTAAATGGGTACTGGTATCACTATTATTGTTTTTGTATATATGTAATATACTATTATGTAATTTGTCAATTGTGCGACCATTCTTCTCATTCAGTCATTGTCTGTTAAAACAAGTGCTTTGCAGTATTTTTGTTGTATTGTCTAGATATAATAACTTCATTACTTTTAACAAATTTTTGTCGACTAAAACAATCATAAGGTAAATAATACTCCGTATAATAATACTTTCGCTATGTTTTCCCTACGAATTTAAATTTTATTAATGGTTCGACACGACTACTATAAATTTTCAACTTTTCTGAATAGGTAAGGCTTTGGACACGTTTCCAGGAAAATGTAGAGAGATATTAAGATAAAAGAGATAAAAGAATCAACATATTTCGTACCGATCGAAATCAGAAACAAAAATCAAAAAATCAGAAATATCTGCGTCGAAAATCATAAAAAGAACGTTGATTATTTAACTATGATAATAAACGATGAGGGTGTAAATATTTCGGAGAGAAAAATGCGGAAGCGGTTGGTTGAAGAGAATCTAATAAAATGCTTTCCAAAAAGCCTCACCTAACCGAGAACATGAAAAAGAAACGACTCCTATGGGTTAGACAACATCCAAATATGAGTGTTGTAGACTGGAGCCAAGTAAAAATAACTTTTTTGAACAATACAATTGGTCATTTTCTAGTAGTAATTCTATTTATTTAAAGGTGTGCTTTTCCGAAACCAACCTTCCAAATTTTTATTGGCAAAAGTAGTTTTGTAGATCAAGTCCACACCGATTGTCTTGTAGAGAGGGTTAAACATCCGATTATTGTCATGGTGTGCTCTGTTATCTCAACCAAAGGGATGCCTATACATTGTGGAAGGAACAATGAAACAAAACTAGTACAAGTGAGTACTAAAAACCTGGTTACTACCGCAGATGGATTAATCGTTCCCTGACGATAACACCTACATTTTTATGCATGATTTGGTACCGTGTCACAAAGCCAGAAGTGTTACTGCGTATTTGGTGAAAAAATATCTGTTTTGCCTTGGCCAAGAAATTGACCAGACATGAATCCCATAGAAAACATGCGGGAACACACCAAACTATCGATTGCAGAAAAAGTGATTACCAAGCAGCATTTAATTGAAACTCTCATCAGAGATTATATTAAAGATACCATTATTATAATTCTATAGCATTAAAATTACTAAAACTGTTTTGTATATATTTTGTGGTTTTTATGATCCCAAATAGATTACAGATACAAATAAAAAATATATAAGTTTATATAGTCTATATAAGTCTTATATTAAATATATAAGACATCCAATTAAACTATAAAATTAGATTAACTAATCTCAATATTATTCCTAACAATTTTCCACCCACTGGGACAACCTCAAAGACGGCTGTTAATTTATATGCCTCAGCAGTACTAGTTTTCTTTGACATCTTAGTAAGGTTACGTTAAAAATAGCGTTGGGAACTATCGACTGAAAACGAATATCAACTGTTTAGTAATTGACTACTTTTTATTATCGACTGTTCCCTATTTTTGGTTCGACTGATTTTATTACTTTTTACCAGTGACTGTTTCAGTCGCTATTTTCGGTCCGACTGATTTTGTTACTATTTACTATCGACAGTTTCGATACAGTACACAGTCGTGTACTTTTAGATACTATTTTTGGTCTACTAATTTCATTCGACTGATTTTTAACGTTCTGGCTCTGACGTCCTGGCCGGGACCTTGACAAAAATGTACCCAATTATGCTTACATCTAATATACATAATTTTATGATTTTTTTGGTAATTTGCTTGTAAATAACAATATATTGTATATTAATATAGCAGCATTTTGGAACAATATTTTTCAAGATTGTTAATACGTACATATTTTATTTGAAAATAGCAATTAACATATTAAAATACGATAAAACATTTGTTTTTTACAGATCCACGGAACATTCAAATATAAAATTAATTACTTTTAATACGTTTAAAATGAAATTATTAATTGCATATTAATAGTATTCAGTAATTATTCTTTTCCTTTTCTTATTTAAAGTTAGTACGTGAAGGAATATGTATATCTAAGTCTCGATTATACTACCGTTGGAAAATATAAGTATAAATATAATAATAATAATAAAATTAACTGTTCCAAGCAATCATCTCCGTCCTTTCCTCTCTCATAATTTATACAGGAAAGGGTTCGTACATCTTCGTCTGACATCACGGATTTAAAAAAATCAGTCGAACTGTGCATTTGACTGAAAATGGTGATTACTATTTTCAGTCGCTAGTTTTTTGACTATCGAGTATATTCAGTCGATAGTTCCCAACGGTAGTTAAAAACATTCTTCGAGCATTTCATAATTTGAGTGTTATTTGTGTTATGTATAGTAATATGAAAATTAAAATATCTTTTAAACAACAGATTACAGCAATTTTTTCATAATTTGTATGGCGTAAATTTTAAAAAATCGTCTATCGATTAATTTAATAGCTATAAGAGCTGTTTACAATATCTATATATCTGTATATCTGACGAGTCATAGATAATATATGGTTCTGCCAAGACAAACCAAATCTACAAAAGCTGTTCGCCGAAGAATCATATCTCAGAAAATTCATTCATTTTCAGGCGGATCAATTTTTTGCCAAAGAAACTTGAAAAAAGTCAAATTATTCTTCATTACGATAATGTACTCCCAATTTAACCTAAAATCAAGGAGATTAGTTTATCCAATCCAAACCGATTAATGACCCAATGCTTATCGATACGTAACCGTACAAAGAACTGCAGGAATACCCGATATAAAATGGATTTACTAAGTTATTTAGTGCGATTTTTTTTAATAAATCTCGACGTAAATTGCTATATGTTGGATTGATTAACTTAATTCATAATTTACAAATTCTTGAAAAATGGCTTAAATCGATTAACAAAAAAAAACTGCTTAAAAATAAGTTCCAGATTCATCAAGAGTTGTGCACAATATTTACAGAGGTGACGAATCATGAAAATACTGTAAAAATACTGAAAACGATTGTATGTTTCTTATAAGACCAGCCAAATCTAACAAGACTAATTCGAGAAACAAGCATATCGAAGCAAATGTTTCCCAGTTTCTTCAGCATTCTATTTAGACTTATGTGGTTGCCCTAAAACATCAAACTGACTTATCATCCATCGCTGTCAAAGCAAGGTTCTTCGATTAATTAGCAATGTTTATCGCTACGTAACCACTAAAGAACTGCAGGGTGACCTAGAAATCAAATAGATTTACAAATTTTTGTTTTAATTTTGTTTTAATTTGAGAGATGTATATCTATCCCGCTCTTGCTTGTTTATCATCAGCTCAAATAATAAAATGTTTAACCGAACACAATAGGGAACTCATAGGTCATCCGCTGTACAGTACTGATTTGGCACCAAATCAATTTTTTTATTACCGTACATTAAAAACAAGTATGATAATTTACAATTTTAAAAACCTAAAGCAGCGATTGATGCGCTCAAAATGCATCTATTGGAGTTACTTTAATCAAAATGTTTCCATTTCCAATGGGCCACTAAAATCGGGTCAACTTTTAAAAATGTTTTATATCGATGAGTCCATTCCCAAGATTGTAGGGAACTGGAAGATAAACAAATTGACGATAACATTTTTAAATGGAACAATTAATAAAAATATCTATATCAAGAAATTATAGAGCCTAATTACCGATAACAAGATACCTAAAATTAAATCAAGCTTTATTGAGATGGGGTGTTAAATATTTCGTCTATAAAACACATTCCTAATATGTAAAAAAAGAAGAATAACTAGTAGAGGGTATTGCAGTATGGCTCGGACAGCCGTACAAAAAGGTAAAATAAATCAATGTAAATAAAGTTGCTTTTCCTTCAAAGCCACAAGTTGCATTAGGGTGCAGAGCAATATATCGTTATTACATTATATCGATATTTTAAATATATCTTTTTTACAAGAACATCGATATATGGGAAGATAAAATTATCGAAATTTTTTTTGCGACAAATAGGAAAAATATTGATATTTTACAAACAAAAATCGATATATTGAAGAAAACATAAAAATATTGATATATCGGACCAAACAAAAAAATCGATATTCTCTACATATTGTAAAAAGTAGCGATATATTTAATAAAACTTTTAAAATAAGTACCAATCTTAAAGGTTTATTAAAAATAACTAAAACGTTTTTTATGTTTTAGAGATATCTTAAAAATGTTTGAAAAATATCGTCTGACAAAAATATCGATATATCGGTGAAAAAAATATCGGCATCATTAAGCGGTGTTATTAATTCAATTCAGTCCCGAATTTAAAGTAACTCGTAACATCAACTGCAAGAAAGAGTAGATTGATTTTCAGCAGAACATTTTGAAAAACAATAAATACAATTTCGATAATCAGTATTTGTTTTTTGCTTTCATTATTAGACCAGAAATATAAACAAGATGTCCAGGTGTATAAAGTGTCTCAGAGAAAAACATTATTTAGTGAATTGATTGAAAATAAAGTAAACTGCCTATCGAAAAAATACACAACTTGGAAAATTATTTCTTAAAAACGACTTGATCATCCAAATGTGAACCCTCGCCTATACTGAACTCATTTAATTGAATTATTCATAAATTTGTATACCACAGCTCGGTAGGTAGACTCTTCTATAGATTTTAACTAAACTAGCAACTGTAGATCTGTAGCAACAGATAGGCATGCTCTTTGTAGCCTTACTGAATCTATTAGATCTTAGGAGTGTTCAATTTATATATATATATATATATATATATATATATATATATATATATATATATATATTCTCATAAAAACTGTCCAGCAATATTTATCTATACAAAAAAATTATGCTATTTAATATGAAACGAAACAACTAGTTTATGAACCTAACGCATTCGCCATATTTTTTTAAACTAAATCATATTAATGTTTAGGATAATTTTAAAATAAAACGCAGGATAACTTTACCATCCCCTTTTGAAAATCCAGCATAAAGACCGTTAATTATTTACATCTTCGGTTTCCACTTGGTTCCATAATTTAATAGATTCTTTAAAAATTGAACAGCATTTTATAAACTAGTAGCATCCAGAGTAGTTTGATTTAAAGCTACGATCAGCTCAAGATTATCATACCATCCTTTAAAGCAAAAAGTAACAAATGGTCTAGTCTAATAAGCAGTGGCAAGACAAGTGTTTATTTAAAAAAAATGGAAAAGTGCGTTTTGAAAGATGATTAAGGATTTACATTTAAAAGATTTGATACTGAAAGAGATTAAACCTTATTTATACAAATCTTACTCGATTCTTAATTTTTGATGAAACCTAGACCTACTGTGACGCTCCGGAAATAAATGGAAAATTAAAACAGTGGGTTTTTGAGAGCAAACATCATGTGAAATTATCACCACCTATTAGTTGAAAAAACTAGATAGTAATATGCGCCATCATTAATAGTATAGTACTATGCAATGGTATAACAGAGAAATTCGAAAACTTCAAGCTTCTTCATTTGACAAGAAAAAGGTCTTCCCCCACCAATACGGTTCGCAGGTGAATTCACTATAGTGAAAAATCTGAACTTAAAGTTATGACAACGTCCATTGATGTCAGTGGATTTGTCCCCAAATGAACTATAAGCTTCCAAAGTTAAAATACAGCTAGGCGAATAACTCAGACCAGCATTTATTATGATCTCTGGAAATGTCTTTTTACATTATAGGTTAAAGAAAATAACGTTACTAAGTTTTCGCCTTAATATATCAATTGCTTTACAGGGCAGAATTATGATTTTACTAGAAAAGTGCCAAAATATTATAGATCATGCAGCCAAAATTACTTTTTCCCCAATCTGTAATGTACCTTACAAAGGTAATATATCTTACAAATTTTGTATTTTTATTTAGACCAAAATTAGGTTTGCCTATCAATTTCTTTAGTATAAAATCTATATTTCTGGTTCTTGATCTTGTCTCGATATATACAAGAACAGTAAATTAATTTTCAAGGATTTTTAATGGAGATGAATTAATTTGTGCACTGTAGCACCTAGGTTCCTCTCTAAAACTACAACCAAGCTTATAACACTTTTCCTTTTTGCCTTGATTTTTTGAGCATTTGAGAACTTTTAAATCAAAAGTCAAACTAAAAAACTAACTCAGGTGAATGGATGAGTGTCGAATTATGTCGAGATGACTTTTGACGAAAAATCCACAACGCTGTGAAGAAGAAGGCGATGAACAATATTACGACTAATTGTATGTTGATCAGTAATATAAATTAGACACATATATATTTTTGCAACTCTTAAATTATGGTTTTAAAAATTAATAAAACATAATTTGTGAGAATTTTTATTAACCAACATAATCCTTTTGACACGATGCCCTCCATGTTTCCAGAAAAATCGAAAGAAGTTTTAAAAAAGGATCGTTAATATTTTGATTAATATCAGGCCAATAATTCAATTTAAAGGATTTACAACAGATATATATTAAACCGCACCGGGTACATTTGCAACTAACCATATAGTGAAGACTCACTGGCAGGCTTCACTGTGTCATTTCGTCAATTGTGAATTGAAAATTGTTCCAGTGCATTGAAAAGGTCTGAATTTGTAGCGAGTAAATCACTTTTGCGTGGAGTCTTACTCTTTTACTTTTACTTTAATTAAAGTCGAAGGCATGACTCGATAAAACCATCCATACCTTAGGGATCGGAATCTACTACAAGTCATGCATTTGAGTCCAAGCTATGCGCGAAAAAACGGCTGGAATACGAACAAAGACACAACGATGTTATTTTTCAGATGACAACGCTTGACCATATTTTGCAAAACCGGTGAAAGTATACTTGGAAACATTAAAAGGGGATGACTACCCTACCCGCAAGACCTATGCTATTCTCAAGACCTTGCTTCTTCTGATTATTACTTCTTGTGGCGTTTAAGTCGTGACCTGACTGAGCAGCGTTTAACTACTTATGAAGATACATAAAAATATGCCCATTCGTGGATAGCCTCAAAATATGCTTCGTTTTTTCGAGATGGAATCCGTAAATTGTCCGAATGATGCGAAAAGTCAAGGGCTATCGATGAAGAATACTTAATGAAGAATAAATAAAATATTAAACCATTTTTCCAAAATTCCCTAAAACTATAAATCAGTTATATAAGCTTAATATAGCAATTATAAAAACTGTTCTTAATAAATGTCTGTTTAATAATGCCTTAAATAAATATAATAAATGTTTTAATAAACACTTCATTGAAATACACTCAGTTTATTTTCTTTATATTATAAATAACTGATCAGTTGTGTAACAAATAAACGTTGGTAACTTACGTGAATGAGCCAGAGATAGAGCCCATAAACGAAGGTAAGAAGCGGTATGAGATACTGTACTTAGAGTAAACTCAATAGTCTCTATCGCTTGATGGACCATAATTTCACTCATCGGTTCTTCGTGGGTAACTAACTCAGCATTCTCAGGTATTGGCTGTAAATCCTCGTGTTTTTGACTCAGACGGCTAGACTGTCTTCCATTAGGTTGATGAGAATTAGAATGATTGTTCTGTAAAAATATAAGTTCGTATGAAAAGTAATATAGGAGCATTTATTAGTTACACATACATGGTGAGCGTGAGTTGGAGCTTTAGGCTTCTTCTTCTTCATCCAATGATAAATGGGACTACCAAATAGAAGAACTGGTATGCACAAAAGAGCAACATACAAGAACTTATGTTGGACGGTCTCCTGTCCATCGTACATATAAGCCTTGCAGACCAATTGACCGTGTTCAGAGGTATCATCAATTTTCTTATACAGCATCATTCCAATGAAGTAAATCAGCACGGATGGAGCGCATTTACTGTCATGAAACGCATCAACCTCGTTTGATGCAGAATACAGGAACCATTTCATCACAATCATTGTGGCGAGATAAATAAACAGAAGCGAGAAAAATACCAATTTGGGTAAGAAATCCAAGAACAACGCGTAGTATCTTTTAAATTGTCTGAAAGGAAAACAAGCTATAGTTATTTAGAATAAAAGATTAATTTATTGAAGAGAATTTTTATATTAAATATGTTTAAAGTAACCGCTGTCGCTTACTATTTTTTAAGAAAATATTATTTCTGTAGGATTTTTTTTCTCTTCTAATATTCAATTTCACGACGAAACGTCAGTATACATTTGGTAAAAAATGGAATCGGATACATTTGCATTTCAGTTATGAATTAAATTATTAAGAATGAGAAATATAACTAATTAACATTATGATGATATAATGAATGATTTAAATTTGAAACCAATTCAAAAAAACAAGTATTGACGAACTTCATCCAGAAAAAAAATATATAGAAATTGGTAAAAAATACATAGTCTATTCAAAATAACAGTAAACTCACGTCATCAAGAGATTTAATGTATTGCTTACAGCAACTTATTATTCTAGTTAAAAATAGACACAATGCTGTCTGGCGCGTTCGAACATGTAACCAAGTCAGTCTGCAAAGGTCGTCGGGTTATCCAACTTCATCAAAATATGAATTATAATAACTACAGATTATAAACCGGCAAACTTTATTTTACTGCTTTACTTGTTTTAATAAATTTCAAATCGCTGTTAATTATTGCTCTGATTGGAAAATGCTGAAACTAGACAGAACAGATTGCGTCTCTGTCCAGTAAAATTCATTGGAGAGATAAACATTTTTATTACCGTTAAGTATAAAGTTGCTGCGGTTTTTATTGAAAATATTTATTAGTGTATTGTAGCTGCATTGAATATTAGTATGAGCATGGTCGCTGAAATATCTTGAAAAATTAAAAATATAATATTGGATTCACCGAGAAGAAACCGTCCTCATATGAAACGGGTGACAAATCAAGATCAATGTGATGGTAGCTCTATCAGAGATCAAATATATGAGATGCATAAAAACAGTAAGTAGTTTTTTATATATAAACATAATTTAATACAATTGTTTCAGAGGAAACTGTTAGTCTGGAAAGTATTCAAAAAAAGCTTACTGATATACAGGTCTTTGAAGGATGTTGAAGATGAGGAATTAAATAGTGTAAATATTACCCAAGAATAAGTCTAATGTAACTTCCAGACATTGCTTTTAAAATAATATATTTTTTTAAAACATATAATAAAATCAGGGAAGACATATTATTTCAATTTGTGTATTTAGATGAGACGTGGATAATTCAAAATGAGACCTATATAATGGAAGAAGCTAAACGTTAGAATAATAGTTGATTAGGTTTTCTTAGTCATAACATTTATTAATAATTCATTGCAGATATATTGTTCTTCATGCTGGAAACAGGAGTAATTAATAACACCTTCGGTTTCAATGTATTCGATCAGAGACATCGAAAAAGAAATTGACAAATGATGGAATCGTGAATAAATGGTAGATAGATTGGAAATTAACAGCTTAGTTATTAGATTGAATGACGCATTCTGAAATCCTCGCCATTATAATAAGCATTATAATTCAATGCTGAGAATGAAAACATCTAATAGTGAGTATATATGAATTAATATACGATTACTGCAGGAAATCTTGTTGCAGAATGTGAAAGATATATGTACCCAAATATGTGTATAATTGTTCAGAATGTACATGAGCATTTGGTTAAAATGTGTGAGAAGAGATCAAATCTACCACAACATAATAAACGTGTCTAGAACTCTAACTTAGAGGTGGTATGAAAAAGAGTTCAATGTAAATATAATAAAACACAACCCTAACTTACCAACTATTACAACTACAATTGTAGTTTTAAGTCCTTTGAAATATATGCATATAGGTGGATTATAATGTTAAAATAAATCATATTTGCTAACAATATTTTTGTTTAATTATTTTATTTAGATTAGACTTTTGTTCTATATCTACATGAACATGAATTAAAATTATGAGTTGATGCGGCAACATTGAGACGTTTTGACGTCATCCATTCAGATGAAATGAGTTCACTGTTTCACCATATTGAACGAACTATATATATATTTTCTAAAAGGTACCAAATACCATCGGTGTAGTAGATTCACTATATAAACTTTTCTAATAACGATTTATAAATATATTGATATTTTTAAATGCTTATTATAGCTGCTTTCTGCATTTTAGTAATATTTTATTAAAAAAAACTGTTCCTAAATCGATTAAACAGATTTTATTAGATTAAGTCAGAACACTATCTAGAATAGGATTTAGATTATAAGTAGATTATAAGACTTATACTTACATGCTACTTACTCTTGTACTTACTAAATTGATCTCCTACATGTCAGGATGGTTATATTATATAACGCAAATCATATAACAATACTTATTGCCCACGGGCAGATTGTGGACTTTCAAAGAGATTAATGAAAGAAAAGGAAAACATTTATTAGATAAATGTTGGTATATATTTCTGTGACTGGTGCTTACTGCCATCGTCTCAATTATTAACTTTCTCTTTCCACACTTTGAAAGCGTTCAGCTGTTTGCAGTACTACAAAGGATGATTCCGAACTGTACTAATACTAATACTAATCAGACTTATTAGTGTTTATCTCCTGATTGCAGTCAACCACCACACTTACAGAGTTATTTTATTTTCATATAATGATTGCAACACATATAAGTTCATCATATGTATTGATTTAGTTATTGCAGATCTAAGGCGTATTCTACGAAGGGCATACAGCTTTTTTAAAATACAGTATGCAATTTAAATTATTTGTTGCAAATTAATGCCTTAAGATCATACAGTTTTGGCGTCAAACAACATTTGGCACTCAATCACTCGTTACTCAATATTTTGTTTACTTTTAATATTTTATTTTTTTAATAATACTTTTACTTTTTACTTTGTATTATATTACATGCTTGCATGAACTCTTGTCATATTAAAAAAAATTGCGATCTCTAAGCTAGCTAGACTGCATCGAACTGAACAAGTGGTAATCAAAAAACTCTCTGTCTGAATCCAATCAAGGTGCAACAGTGTATTCTTCACAACTCTGTCAACGTGTGGTTGAGCGTTGTCATGTAAGAGGCTGATCTTGACAGATAGAAAAATAGTTTCATTTGGTTTTAGCACCTTGTGACGCAATGTGATGCCTTATTGCAATAAATATTGCCAATCTTTGAGTTCTTGCGCTCAGGTTTGCCGTACTAGAGCCACTTTTCATCTCTAATGTTTGTGCTGAATTGTTGCATGTCAAGCAATAAAAGCGCAACGTTTAAACGGTTCGTAATAGAATTTTCAGTAAGAAAAGAAGTATGAAAACACATTCTAAATATTTATTTCACACCGGTAAAAGACTCATAAGTATTTCCATTATGTAATAATACATATTTTAAACTTGTTGATTTTGAAATATTAAAATGTAAGAAAGTGGTGGATGGCCCGACATCTTTATTATTATTCGCGCAATTTGTATATTAAGGAATTAATTAAATTAGTTAAAATTATTAAAAACATTTGTTATTGTTGATCTGTATAATTTGGTAGAAGCAAAATTAATGCTCGCATCGTAAACAGCTATTATATTTACTTAAATGATTATTTAAACTTAAATATTATAGGTAATAAACCTACGTTCAAGCACAATACTTACATATGATTGACAATATTCAATATAATACCGAACAACATATGGACAACGCCAAAAATAATAGACAGCTTCATCTTGAAAGAGTTTAAAAAGATAATCTTATTATCAGCACTCTAAAAGCAAAATTAGTTTGTGTAAGATACCTTCTCAAACACTTTAAAGCATTGTATATACCTGCCACACTGGATCCATTCCAAAGAAATAAGCCTCGTTCGTAAACCCATATTTTGGATCCAAGGTTAAGCTTTCTGTTGTATCATCGTCTCCGGTCTGCGAGAAACTATCATTCGTTGGAAATAAACCCTTATATACCCTCCATTTGCTACCGAATATGTTCATAGACTTGGAGAAGATATCGTTATAAAGTAGGCCGGTGTACATGGAAAATAACCCCATCAGTAGAATGATATACCTGATGATAAGTAACCAAATATATTTAAATTGTTTTGTTTGTAGCACAATACGTCTTTCAATAAATATCCGGTCTGAAACATTGATGACACCACTATCGACTGACATATTTTATGTTTGGGAAATAGGTATGTTTTGAGGGAAACAAGTTTATGTTGCCAATATTGTTTTGCGACCTTTTGCAAGCTTTAACGGAGCAATTAGTTTGTTTAGCTATAAACTATTTCCACTTTTTCACTTTTTCAAAAATAATGACAGTAACAATGATTATTGACTTCTTCGTCACATAATTTAATTTTTTGGATATAGAAGAGCATATCATACAGGTCCAAATCTTAATAAAGCATTGGGTTCTTAGTTTGACCTTTAACCAAGCCAGCAGCGGCAAGAACCTGTCATGCGAAAAAGTCAAATTGACTTAAAAAAATAATAACTATCTAACAGAGTCAATTTCATATAAAAGTATATTATTTATGTTATATTTTTAAGGTTTTTAAGGTATTGGCTTCAGTTTAAAGTGTAGAACTAAAGAGAAACTATCTATTGAACTGCATCACTTACTAAACATCCTTAGCTAATATTGATAAATGTCTAAAGTTAAAGTAGTTTTAGTAACTTAACAACTTTTATAATCTTCGAAATCTTTATGGGGAGGCCGCATGAAGACTGTGCTCCAAGAATATCAACTATTATTAACTAATATGCTTAGTTTAATTATTTTTATTCAAACACTGATACCAAACGCTTTGATTACTAAATATTGGTAATTGTTCTAGAAAACATTAAAAAATCCAAAAAAAATGGGAAAACTGCAAATAGAAGTAATATGTTATACTACACCTCAAACGATTTATAATTTTACAATATAATTTAAAATCAAATTAAATATAAAAGAAAGAATTTGAATTTAAAATGAAAAATTCATTGGAAGAAATCCTCAATTATGAGAATATAATGAGTTGCTGTGATACAGGTGAGTTATAAAACCTATTTGGACCTACGAAATCTAGTTTAACATATAACTTTTTCAGAACAGAGTCCTAAGAGGTCGTGGATGTATACAAATACAATAAGAATTGCGCGTATCAATATATTCAGGAATCGATTGTAACTAGATATTTCACTCTAATGTTAACAATGGAAAATTTTGGAATCTCTTGAATAATACTTGAGCAGACCACAGGCTCAGAAAAATCAAACCATTTGATCTTGGTACAATACCGTGAAGCATATATAATGCAAAACCTAGCAACCTTAAATAATATATGAACGCTAATACAGTAGATAATAAGTAAATTAGAGATATTCATATGAAATAGAAAGCTTTTTTAAGTAAATGAAACATGCTTGGAGTACTATATCCTTGAATCAAAAAGAACATCCGTTGAAAGGGGAACATATAAAAATCGTCATACAAAATGCATTAAAAAGCAAGAGAAACATTGCAACAAATCCGAGGGGTAATGGGGTATATCAATCGCTATCCCAGTTCTAAGAAATTCAGATAGTATGCAGTGTTTCTCGAAAGCCGATAGTGAGGCTGTAATTCATCTCATGTATCACATCTGTCATTTTCACGATTTTCGAGAGGTGGTATTCTAAGCTCTTCATCATTTTTCAAGCGGTCGAATGTCTAAACGGGCAGGTACAATGATGAAAAAAGAAAATCCAGGCCACCAAATTTATCAAGACTAGTAGAAAACTTAACAATTATTCATGGCAACCATAAATCCATAAATTAGAATAGATAGAAATTAGATAGAAAAGTGTTTTATAAGTGTAATATCATCATTACATCAGATTTTCCATCAGATTTAAAGCCACACAAAGCCCAAATGGTGCAAGAACTAAGACCCCTACGGTGCAGTTAAGTCGAAGTTGTTTACCAAAGAATTTCCTCCGGGCTTGTGGTGAAATCGACCTTTCAAATGGAATACGTACCGGCTATGGATTGATGATGATGATGAGTTAGATTTGTTTCTAGCTTTTCAAGGTATAATCTTAATTGACGCGCGAATAGTAGCAGACTCCCTTCAATCTCCTAACTATTTTTTTGAAGTTAAATGGGGTTGTACAGTTACAGTGAATTCAGAGTGTATAGACGAGAATTTGATACTTAAACTGCAAACTTTCTCTGACTCCAACAGAACGGAGTAATGTTACTCGCGTGGCAAATTGATCTTCAGGAGATGTGTCATAAATTGGTCTCCACATAGTTCCGATTTAACCCTATGGATTTTTTCGAAGGGGTATATCAAATAGAAAGCCAATATATACCAATAAATTGCCTTACTTGGCGCGTTTGAAAAAAAAGTATCTGTTACGAAATGGCAGCCATCACGTAGTCCATCTGCCTAGCCATCATAAGAAATTTCCGTTTGAACGTCCTTTTGAGACACTTTGTATAATTGATAACAACAATTGGTTTTCTTAGTTCGACCGGATACTTATTCAGTGATGTGCTAAGCAACATAAGTATACCTTCCGCCGAAAAATATCGAAAATATTTCTCCTTTGTCCTTCTGAGCGGCTATCTTCTTCTCGGAAATAACCAGCCAAGCACCAAAAGCTGCCATAATCATAGCGTGACCCAAATCGCCAAACATAACGGCAAACAAGAATGGAAACGTTACTATACTATATAGTGCTGAAATAAAGAAGTTTTGTATCAGTTATAATTTGATTACAATTAAAACTTAAAGATTTAACTTTAACACTTTCGACAAATATTCGAATAACTGAAATAAGAAGTACATGTTAAGTAAACAATTGGTTTCATCTTCATCCAATTAACTACGAGAGTTGTTTATAAAATTTTTAAGATTATGCTAATTTGTTATACCCTGTCTTCAGTCAATTGATATTTCTCTCATATGACTTTACATTTTTAACACTAGATTATCAAATCAATGCAGTTTACTTAGTGGTAGTAGTGCAGTAGCACGAATTTCATGTAAGTCATTCAAAATCGGTTACTACCCCAAAAAAGATATAACAAGATTATCAGATAATTAAAGAAAAATTAAAATATCCCTGAATATATATGGTATCATTACATATTCTCAATTTTATTTAGATGGCATTGGAGTTGGAGCCAAAATATCCCACAAAAGGAACATGCAACATACTTGGGTAGAAGCACACCTATATCAAGCGTAAACAAGTCGACACAGTAGTGTGGATTGGTTAAGATATCATCACTACCATTTAACCAATAAAATCAATGGTATAAAAAACCATCATAAAGTCAATCTGGGCATATGGCATTCAACTATGCAAACAACAGCAATTTTGAAATATTGGAAAGACAGTGTAGCATAATGTATCAAGCGAGACTTACGCAACCTACAAACAAGCTGACATTGGCGATGTGTTGAAAATATGGACAACAAGCATGTAAGGCTCAAAAGATGCTACATCCCAAGTCTCAACAACAGATTCATGTAGAGCGATGGGTGATGTAACTGGAGATTGATATTATCTCATTAAAAAAAATACAGTATACAAACAATTTCGAAGGTGGCCACTACAGTGACTTATTGTTTCGAAACACATTTTCATGTCGCAAAACGGACAGTGTAAAAAAATTATATACTTAACATTGACAAATCAAACACCATAGAGACTTTTTGTGTGCTCAAAATGTGGATGGGATGGTCCCAATCACCAATTTGACAAATTTAGAAAACGCAGTTTTATTATTAAAACTGTTATTTACGTGTTACCTACTTATAAATATAACAAATTTCCAAATCAAATATATAAATCACCGGTCAAGAATCAAGTAAGTGTATAGAGTAGTAGCGATTACTGAAAAGGCGTCTGAAGGAAATAAATTCACTATTCCACATAGGCCTTTAACCAGCTATGACATTTAGGACCCATCCACAAGATGGATGTGTAATTGTCGCGGAAATATTGCCAGTTGCTGGAGTATTATCTATTCACAAGAAAAAATATTGTAAAATGTTGTATGAGGAGCACTACTAACACTCAAACCTATTTTGACAATATATTCTATATCAGCAATACTTACAAAAAAAAAGTAGAGACAATACAGCTTTATATCTAAAAATTTCTCGAAAAAAAAAATGAATTGTAAAAAATTAATTGTAAAATGTTGGAACTAACAACTAATTAACTGTACTAGTTATTCGGAAGATATTCTTACCTTGACTTAAGATCACAGAGATCGATTTATCAATCAATCATAAAACTTATTTGGACGTAAAGACCGGAGATTACTTATTAAACTAAGCTATCAAACCAACTGATAATTCATTTCTGCCAAAATAAAGTTATTTAATTAATTATAAATGCTTATCACTACGTAAGATGCAACGTACGAAAAAAGAATAAAGAAAAGTTCTTCTAAAATTAAAGAGAGAAACAGAATTGAACAAGGACAATACCAACTAAATTAGAAAATATTAAAAAAATATCCTGTGAACTAATCAGAGACTCAGAAGATTCGAAAACAATACTACATAAGAAAAGCTTGTTCAGTAAAAATAGATAGTTCCCTGAGACTAAGATCAATCTAACATCAATCTAAGAATGTTTTCAATGGACAGCGAAATAAAATTATCTATACTAATTTGCCATAGTTACCTGGATTAAGTTCTCTGTAATTTGCAGTACCATATGCTGAAATCAAATTCTGGAAACCTTGAGTGAACTTATTCGTTCGGTTAAATGTAGGAGGCACATCGTTGGTTTGAAGGATATTGAAAAATGAGTGTACAGGACTATCACTCTAACAGATAAAAATAAAGTAAAAATCTAAGAATTAAAATATGCCTAGGTAAAAGTACTTACGGCTTGTGCGTTTAGTATAGCGTATACGCTATCGAGATCACCTGTCGGTACCCATCCCTCAGCTATCAAACACTTTTTACTCACATCAACGTTAAAATAGTTTAGTGTGTGGTAAATAGCCTTCATTTTGCAAACCATTACGTTCCAGTTTGACACATCTTTAGCAACGGCCACTAAAAACCAAAATCATCAATAAACGTCGACATAAATCAATATCTAATTTACCTAACAATCTGGTGATGTGATCCTGGGTTTGGTTTAAGACTTTCTTGAGATCTTCTATATCCGTTGCTACCTTTTGGTTGAGTGTGTTTCTATCGTTGGCCAAAACTGGACATTGGACGATCTTGCCACGAAATGCGCTGGCTATTTTTATAGTTTTTTGATGGAGATTTTCTCCTTGATAGAAAACAATAAAGACGCATTTCTTTTGTTGTACACCCTGTTAAATATCATCATCATTAGTTTTAGTAATTTTTTTTTATAAACATAGATGGATTTTCATTTTAAGATTTTTATTATAGAGCAAGGGCTGATTAATTGCGTAAAACGATTTAATGTGATTTAAAAAATAGGCGTATTATCAATATTAGCTGAAATTCTGCAAGATATCAATCTTGAGACAAGTTTTCTATCTGCTCTACACTGTTGATATTTCGATAACAAACTATATAACATTAAAATTATATAATTTTTAAACACTTGCAGACGAATACAAGGCTACAAGTCAAAACCACCAAAATTTATAAGTAGATTAGAAAATATAAATTAACACATCGAACCATGTTCATCTTACACCGGGACAAAAATACAGTAATATAATTATTCAGTCAATCTCTTGTAAAATAACCAATTCTGAAAGCCACCTAACCTCAAAGAAACTAATTGGTTAACATGTAATAAGAATTAACTGAACATATAGTACATCTACATAGAGCAACAAATCGACGACTAATAAAACGCTATCATAACAAATTTCCTCCATAGATTAACAAGATTTTTACTATATAACCAACCAACAAAGTACTGCTCGAATGAACAAACTAAAATTATCTAAGATTTCGTCATAGAGCACAAAGAAGATAATGTGTAGCGTTAGACAATGCGAGTATACATTAAAAATCATCGTGGTCCGGATATTCGACTACTCTCGGAACTATTCCTATATTCGTCGATGCAATATACTCGCCGCAAGCCGATTTTTAATGTATTCTGAAAATGCGCAGGAATAGTGAAGGGGTCCAAACCACGTAAAGTAGTGAACTGCTTGTTTTTTCTACTTAAGTTTAAGTCAATTGCTTGTTAACTTATCATAATATAAATCAGTAGTAATAATAAATTATTGACTAATTAATATCATAATAAACACATTCAATAAAGGACATTGGGACACACACAATATATTCTTTATCTTTATATCTTTATCTACATATCAACCGACTTGCCTTCCTTTTGGTGAAAACTGGGGCACATAGAAAAAATATAAATTTCACGGTATAGGCGACCTTGGGGAAATGTTTTGTTTAGTTCAATCAACGGTAGCGCTGCGATCGCAAATTGTGATTGGCTAGTTTAAATTCCTGGTGCCGCCACCAACATGGAACGTGATTGGTCGATCAAATTGTGTGAAGTCAGCATTATCTATGGGCGTCCATTTTTAAGTTTGTTGTTTGAAGGTTTTGGTTTTTGTTTAGATCAAGAAATCTTCGTTTTACGTTGTGCATATTTTCTGTTTTACATTAATTATTATGGAGTAATAATATAAACATTGATGACAAAGCGTCAGTGTAGTAAAAGATGTAGTGTACCGGGGTAAAAATCTATTACGGAAATTAGACATGTTTTCCCAAAGCATGATATCGCTCCTTTCCAAAAATAGGTTGATCAAGTAAATAGTAGTAAGTTACCCGGATAAACCAGAATGCAAATATATCAACGTCATGGTTTCTGTCACGAACATTTTAGTGAAAAATTTAGAATTACCTTTCCTTCACGAAGAGGTATTAGGGTAACTGCATATCCAACATTGCTTTTATCAGGTACATATAAAATTATCTATCTACTACATGTCTGTTTATATATTGTTTGTTTACAGAAAATCAAAACCTACTTATGAAGATCTTAGTAGTAGTAAAATTGAATTAATCTACCAAGTTGTTCATATGCTGTCAGTGTGATGTCTCTACATAAAGAAGTCTTACAAGAAGGTAATAATTAAGATAACTAGGTAATTAGTAGTAATAAATACTACTTTTAATTGTAAAATATCCCTAAAATATTTGTAATACTTTAACTTTTTAGAACAATCAGTGTTCAATAATTTTATAATAGCGCTATTGTATATTTAAATTTCCTTGCCTTGTTAAGAAAATATTTGTTACGGTGCCATCAATTAAAATTTAATTGCTACTTTTAGGGGATTTATTACCTTAAAGAAATCTATTTTGTCTAAATTTACAAATAACTACATTTGCTTAACAAATCTTAACTATGATTGCTTAAAGAATTTTGTTGGATCTATTAGAGACCATGGAGGTAGAAACAGCATCCTTCACCTAGTATGTTCGAGAAATCTTTAAAAAGGCACATCATCACTTCAATTTTTTCACATCATTCTCTCGGAAAACATTGTGAAGAAGATGAACATGTTAGATAACTTATATTCTTTTTTAACGGGAGATCCAGTACCACTTGACGTTGTTAAATCACCAGTTGAGTCTATATTTTTAGTTCCAGAGAACTTTGCTCTGAGAAAAACAACAATCTAATATTGTATTTTAGTCTTATTTCAGGCTATTTAACAAAACTTCTGAAAGAGACAACATGCAATATTTGTCTACATTCTATGTTAGGTAGTTCGACGGATTAAATACTCTAAAATCTAAATATCTTTAAAAAAACATATATTTTTAGTCCATAAAAGTTATGAGGTGTGATTCTATTTTTGGTTTAATGAAGTTAATATAATATCAACAGGGAACGATTTAAAGTTTACCTTCAATATATCAAGATAAGTTAGAACTCTAATAGATCCCATATAATTGATGGCACTAAACAAATATGGGAAGGTATTATAGAAGAATTATAGATATTTTGATTTTGCATAGAATAGAGTTCATAATTGTTTTTTTTTTGCTTTTTGTTTATATATGTTTATATTATTTACACTTATGTATATTTGTATAGGATTTTAATTTAATAAATTAATTTTAAAAATTAAATTTGTTTTTCATTTAAATACTATTGGCCAATAAATGTGACGTCACAAAGTAATCAGGCGAAATGGCAGAGCAATCAAAGCAAAGTATTTTCCTTACAGGTTTCTAAATAACTATTTTAAACCAACCAATCAAATTCACGTTATCAGCGCCGCCAATGATTGAACTAAGCAAAACTTTGCCCCATTACTTACCATTGGAGTTACGCACCCCTGCTGGGGCACCTGGATGGGTAAAATTTGTAGCGGTTAAAGCTTGTATCGAGAAATAATTCTGAGGCCTGATATGATAAATACACTCCAATGAAATGAAACAAGCGGGTTAAGAGTTTAACTCGCCGATAATAACGTGCTAGGATCGAATTTCGATGGGGCTAAAGGTTTTTTTAATTTATAAATTAATAGAGGATAATGTTCATTAAAATTAAGTGGAACTTTGAAACAATATTAAAATGGAAGGTAAGTGGTTAAAACTTTATTAAAAAAAGTTATTTAATTTTAAACAGCTTTATGTTACTGTCGGGTACCCCCTATTGTGGGAATTATTAAAGAGTTATGGCAAGTTTGGATAAAAAACGATTAAGAATAATAGGGTCACATAAAGATTTTTTTACATTTTTTGCAGATAAAAGAAATTAATGTGCCGACTTCATCGGAAGGTACAGCTGTGAAAGAAACCGACATATATGAAAATTTTATCCCAACGTAGATTAACAAAGTTCGAGAATAACAAGAATCGTTACATGATAGTGAGTATTAAATATGTTTTAATATATATACATTTACTATTTTACTTAATGTTATGTATCAAATGCATTTCTGGTTCTATATTGAAAATACTTCAAAAACAAGTTTTACTAAAAAATCATTCTAAAATTGGACATTTTACTCTGTTATATGAGATGAAAATGAGGGAAACATGATTAATTTGATACATTGAAGTCGAATTTCAACCACAGGGCGATCACTATACACACAGTACTTTTTGTTACACATGTTACTTTCTTTACTCTTTTTTATGTATTGTCGGAATTATTAGAGTTATGGCAAGTTTGGATAAAAAACGATTAAGAATAATATGGTCACATAAAGACTTTTTTACATTTTTTGCAGATAAAACAAATTAATGTGCCGACTTCATCGGAAGGTACAGCTGTGAAAGAAACCGACATATATGAAAATTTTATCCCAACATAGATTAACAAAGTTCGAGAATAACAAGAATCGTTACATGTTAGTGAGTATTAAATATGTTTTAATATATATACATTTACTATTTTACTTAATGTTATGTATCAAATGCATTTCTGGTTCTATATTGAAAATACTTCAAAAACAAGTTTTACTAAAAAATCATTCTAAAATTGGACATTTTACTCTATTATATGAGATGAAAATGAGGGAAACATGATTAATTTGATACACTGAAGTCGAATTTCAACCACAGGGCGATCACTATACACACAGTACTTTTTGTTACACATGTTACTTTCTTTACTCTTTTTTATGTATTGTCGGAATTATTAAAGTTATGGCAAGTTTGGATAAAAAACGATTAAGAATAATATGGTCACATAAAGATTTTTTTAAATTTTTTGCAGATATAAAAAGTATAAAAATAACAAATAATAATGATATTCAGAGCCCACAAATAACGTAAATCCAATGCCCTTTGCAACGACTCGTATCCAGATGACTCAGGACTTCTCATTTGAATATGCTATTCATTCGAATAACATGTCTTGATGATTTGAAATGAGTGAGTGAATAATATAGAATACTTTAAATAGACAGAACAAATGTACACTCCACAAACTTCTAACATCCTACCCTTTTTAAAAACTCAGTGTTTCATATTAAACATTTCTATTTAAAATGTAGTATATACTGAGTACCATTTTGCTGAAGTATAGAGAGAATCATATTTATTCTCAGTTTTCAAAAATTCATCGAAAAACTGTTCTTGAAAACATTTCGCATCGATAAATACGTTCAATCATTTCTTAAGTAAAAATAATGGGTTATGGGTCGGAAAGCTATCGAATTATTAGAGGAATTGCAAATTTTCAAGCACGGAAAATAGATTTCAAAATATAGATAGAGGAACAAATCCCATAAGATCAGCACTCATTGTAATACTATACATAAACAAGGGAATAAAATAGTCTGTAACAATTTTAGAATCAAAGTAAAAAATCGAATAAAATAAAAGGAAATTGATAAGTGGCTAAAAGAATCCTAGAGCGAATTTTGAAATGGAAAAAGGCTACAAGATCATTTATATAATTAATATAAGAGAGCATTGGTTAAAAAAAATAATATACCTAGCATTTATTGATTTGAAAAAGCATTAGATAGAATAAAAAGATAAATAACACGTAACAAAATTGTAAGAATAATTCAGACAACATGAAATCAAAGCCCAAGTAGGGCTAAGACAAAGCTAAAGTTTAAGCCTTACCCTGTTTATAATATTAATGGATAAAATAATAAAGAAATACAAAATAGACAAAACATGATTACATATAGAGTACGAAAACATGTAAAAATATAAATAACAATTGATAGGACACCTATAGAAAAAAAAACAGATGGAATCAGAAAGATATAAAAATGTCATCAAAAAGATTAAATTATTCCAAAACCATGATTTACATTCTAGAAATTAACAAATGACAATGGTGTTATGATTAATATTTACTGTACAAGCCAGACTGTTATTTTATTAGATTGTTATGTAAAAATGTAAAGGCATTGAAAAAGGAATTTGAATTAAAATCATAAGAAATCTTTCAATTATTACTCTAACAATTTGAACCATATAGAAACGTGATTTACAGAAAAATATTATAGGAAATAGTTTATCATTCTATGGAAAATATTTTTAAAATGGATATCATACCCACTATTTTTTTACAAAAAAACATTAGCCTATAAAAAATCCTTTAAAAAATATGGCTTAATTGTAATTGTTTTGATAAAAAGAAACAAAAAAGGAAGCAGCAGTCTAGGGATGTAGAACATTTAAATTTGAATATATAAGTTTGTTACTTCTGTAGAAAATTATCTAGTAAATCGGTATTTCTTTATCGTTAACTTATCACTTGGTGTATTTCTACTTACGGTGTCTGGATCTTCAAAAGGTTCGTCTATATCTTCCTGCCTGACAAAGATATTTCCCCTGCCAACTCGAAATAACATACGCTCAAAGGCGAACACCTTTTCCTTGGGAATCACACCAGATATGAAATCTAAACATTATTATCGTTTAAAATAACTACTGGTATAGTTTTTCAAACATACTTACTCAATTGTGATGCGTTTCTTCTTTCTTCCGCGTTATAATCAGCGAATATATCATCTTTTTGACTGAAAAATTTTCCTGCCTTGCTCAGGACGTGTTTGGTTTCAATTAATTCGCTCAGTTCTGTGTTGAGACTGTTAGAGCCTTTGGTGAGCTCCTTCAGGTCTTGCTCGATCTTTTCAAGATGAGCCTGAAAAAATTAATGTTGTTTAGATTTATTTCTCTAATAGATGATTTCTTATAGAATTCCAACACATCATTTTGAGTTAGGTTCGAAATTCAAAATCATCATATTAATAGAATTACGGATATAGCTGAAAAGTCATATAAGAAAGAAGAGTTTGTTTTGTCAGTTTTCTAGATAGGCCTCAAGATTTTGGTGAAATATGGGGGTTACTTTTAAGTTAAGCATGATGTTACCCAGTTAGCAAAGTTTTTAGAATTTTAAATTTCGAATAGAGACTTCAGTAAGCTGTAGGATAGTATATTGGTACCAGTTCTTTACTTAATGTATACACGTGATGTTCTTGAGCTGCAACATAACACAATGGCGACTTAAGACCACGTGGGATCGTCAATGAAATTGCAAAATTCAGTAAATAAAAATAACAATTGAATCAAACAATATATAAATAATGTGAATCAGACTAAATCTCGTGAGTCTGTAAACATCACGTTATATTTGCACGTAAGAGATCGCTATCGCTTATTTGGATGAGATTGTGTCCTGTCAATGTACAATACACTAGTAGAGTCAATTAAAAACAATAGTAACGCACGTCATCAATACGTGGCTGTCGAAAGTTATAAATTCGTTTTATAGCCAGACAATATTTTTCTCCTCAATTTACTTTATTGTATTTAAAAAGAGATTGTTACAGTTCTGAAAATAATCTTATTTATGATACTTCGTTATTGAAAATTTGTTTAATGGAAATGAGATTTAAATAAAATTTAGGAAATAGAATATGGGTCTTGAGATAATTTGCATATATATTAAATATGTTTTAATATACAGATATTTATTATTTTAATTATCCCCATCATAATGTGAATGGAAGGTAAACAATTATAATGATAATATTAATTGGCGCGGTTTTTATTGGACATATTTTAGCGGATTGCAGCTGCACTGAAAATTAGTACGGGCACGGTCACTGAAATATCTCAAAAAATAAAAACAATATAACCTTAAATTCGCCAAAAAAAAAACGTCTTTATGCGAAACGGATGACGAATGAAGATCAGCTTGATGTTTGCTGTATCAGAACTCAAATATGCAAAACGTATGAAAACAGTAAGTAGTTTTTTCAATCGAAACATAATTTAATAAAATTATTTCAGAGATAATTGTTGGTCTGGAAAATATCCATAAAAAGCTGTCCATATCCAGCTATTTGAGTTTGAATTAGTCCAAGGGTGACTACAATGGATAAGTGAACCATAATTTGTTCTTGCAGTTATTTGAAAGTCAGCTTTTAAAGAACTTGGAGGAACCATCAGTTATTGTTATGGATAATGCACCATATTATAGTACACTGGTAAAGAAGATCCCAACAAGTGCAACAAGACATTCAGATCGAGAAGGATATTAAAATCAAAACTGTCTGGATTTATGGAAAGAAGTATTGTCGACAATAACATCTTCGGTTTGGATGTGTACGATCAGACACATTGAAGAAGAAATTAACAAATAGTAGAATCGTGAACAAGTTTTTGATGGATTGGAAATAAACAGCTTAGTTATTTACTTATATAGCGATTCTGAAAGTGATAGTGATTGAATAAAACTATATGAATGTTGGTTCAAATTCAATGGTGGCAAAGTACCAAGACAATGTGATGAAAGAGGAAACACCTAAAAGTCAGTATTTAATTAATACACTTTAACCTATAGGAAATTGTATTATAAAGTGTTAAAGCTTTATGTGCATGTGTGTTATTGTTCAAAATATACATGAACGTTTGGTTAAAATGTATGTAAGTGTATGTGTAAATGTATGTGTTGTATACTAACTGTTTTGCTGATATGGCAAATGCATGATAAGAAAAATGCGATGAATGAAAAAAAAATCTAAGGAGAAATACAGTAATATAATGACTTTAGACGGAAACATTGCATCGAAGGAAGCAAGAACAAAGAGTAAAGGTAAATATGTTCTCTAATGAACCTAAAATACATTATTCAGTTATACAATTGTTAATTAGGTGGAATACCAGGCACCTAGAAGTTTACCTGTACTAGTGTGGAAAGAAGTTCAATGCAAATATAATAAAACAATTCTAACCTATAAGTTATTGTGGCTGTATAATTAATTGTAGTTTTAAGTTCTTCGACAATATATCCATCAGATGTATTATGATGTTAAAATAAATTATAATCGATAACATCGTTGTTAAAATGTACTAAAACTCTGAGTTGATGTGGCAACATGGCCTCATTAATTCAGATCACGTGGGTTCACTGCTATTTTGACTATTTAATCTATACATGTACAAGTAGTGCTGCATATGGTATCCATATGTATGGATGTGTCAAGAAAAGCAATTTGGTTTTAATTCAACGGTTTGGCCTGGAAATGGACACCATTAGCCAGACCATTAAAAAAAGGTCGAGATCGTGAACAACGACTTCTTCGACATATCAATGTTGAAACACTCCGGCTTTACGACCACGGGGATTGGACAGAATGATTCAAGAGAACTATGTCTATGCGAAAATCTTATTAATTAATCTCATTTAAATTTTTAATAATGTGCATACTATAGCTTATTAAGGAAGTATTGTTCAGATTGTAATTTTGAGTAATAACATAGATATTTTATTTAATAAAAAAAAAATCCGTTAGCAGTAATATTTTGTTCTGGTTAATTAGTTTATCAATTATTATCGATAATATTATCTATTAATTAAATCAAAAAAAAATCCAGGCTGACATGTATAACATGGACGTCAGAATAATTAATACCCATATATTTTTTAATTAATATGTTCTAGCTGATATCCTGCAATAATACTTCAACGCTTAACCGTTATTTTTTGTGTACAGTATTGGTATACTTGTTGTTCAAAAACTTTTATTATAAAAACAATGATAAAAAAGATTGTACGTTTTAAAACACATTAAAAATACATTATATTTAGTGTTGGGAACAATCGACTGAAATAGACTATCGACTGTTTAGTAATTGACTACTTTTTACTATCGACTGTTTCAGTCGCTATTTTTGGTTCGACTGTTTTTACTAGTAACTGTTTTCAGTTGACTGTTTTCAGTCGCTATCTTCGGTCCGATTTTATTACTATTTACTATCGACTATTTCGGTCGTTTACTTTTAGTTACTACTTTCGGTTCTATTAGTTCATTCAACTGATTTTTAACGTTCTGGCCTTGTCGTCCTAGCCGCGACCTGGAAAATAATGCGCCGAATTTATGCTTATATTGATTTGTATGTAATATATTTGGTTTTATATTTTTTTGTAGTTTGCTTGTGAAACTATACATTGTAAATTAATATAGCAGCATTTTGGAACGCTAGTTTTCGAGGGCAAAAAAATAAAATTGTAAATGATAAATAGTAAGATACTTTTGACTGGCATAATAGGTAATACTTTGGGCTGGTATAATAGGTAATACTTTTTAATAAACTTTCACGATTTTTGTTGAAGCCTTTTATTTGTCAAAACTTTTTTCCTAAAATCTTGAAAACTAAAATTAGGTTCCAAAGGTTTCAGAAATTGCATCGATCCAAAAGATTTGAAGAATTTTTTGAGGTAGCAGTTTTTAAATTTCTTTTAAAAATATTAACGGTAAAGAGGTTAATAAAGTATATTAAATATTCGTAATAAATACATTTTCTGATAGGGAAACTCTACGTTAATATTAAACAATTTATTTTGTTGGCTATTAAGAAGAGCACCTCAGTTTTATTTTTTAACGAATGGACTATCTTAATAGAATGTGTTCAACTTTTAAAGCCCATTGAGATAATCACCACCGAGTTATATGGTGAAAGATGTCCCAACTATGTATTTAATTATACCGTTAATAAGAGGACTGCAACATTCCATCAAATCCGGGATTTTAACAATTGAATGGGGAAAAAATGAAAAAATTGTCTATTAGATGTCATCAATAAAAGACTGCCAATTCTAGAAATGAACACGATATGCCGGAAATCCACATTTTAGATCCTAGATTTAAAAAATCAGGTATTGCATATAATGCTGAGGCGATACAAAAAGTTTTCACAAAAGAGGTATCTTCCATTCTAACTTCAAAAAATACAAATATAGTAGCACAACTCGAAATTCAAGATACAACTACTGACCAAGAATGTATTGACATCTGGAGATATTTTGATAAAAAAATGGCTAGAATGAAAGAAGTAATTACTCCAAGTACTGCAGCAATTTTACAGATTAAGCAGTATTTGGAAATTCCATTTATTGGGCGTTTAGAAAACCCATTGGATTTTTGGCAAGCCCATAAAATGAAACTATCTGAATTATATCAGTTACACGTAAAATATTCCTCTATATCCGCAACATCTGTCCCCTGGGAACGAGTTTATTCAAAATCTGGGCAAATAATTAACGATCGAAGAAATCGCCTCACGGGAGAAAAGTTGAACATGATAATATTTACAGTAATTTAAAAATATTTCCGTTCAAAAATAAATAAAACTTATTTAAAAAGTGTCTGGTAGTTATTGTACGATCATTTTTAGGTTCATCATGGATTAGATTTTTCAATGATTAGGTATACGTTTACATTTTATTTAGTAGTTATGGTTATTGAAAATCTTTAGTTTTAAGGTTTTGTTTAATTTGTATTGTACTATTTATATTTATTATACTATGTTATTTAAAAATAGCAATTAATATAGTAAAACACGATAAAACATTTGTATTGTTATTATTCCATTCCTTTTTACACATCCAGAGAACATTCAGTATAAAAGTAATTCTACTTCCTTTAAAATTATATTATTCAAGAATTCGTATATCTTCGTCTGACATCACGAATGGAAAAAAACAGTCGAACCGTGCATTTGACTGAAAATTGTAATTACTATTTTCAGTAGCTATTTTTTTGACTATCGACTACTGTTTCGACTGTTTTCAGTAGATAGTTCCCGACGCTAATTATATTATATAATATTAATTTCCTGAACGTATATCTTCAATGGCCAATTATTTAAAGTTGTATGAAAATATAAAAATGTATTTTTTTATAAATAGCATATCTCCATAATTTTTAGTCAGCTGGTTCGTCACTTTACCCAATTAATGATAATTAATTAATAGGTTCGCTATCTTAAATTAATATGCCTTGTCATGTAAGGTCAGCTGCCACTTTTCGACAATTTTTTTTTGACCTTAATTTTCTGAACCTTAACTCCCTTCGGAGCCGAAGCACCTGCTTCAAGCAACTCCTTACACACTTATTTTGATCCGGAATTCTAATGGTAGACAAGTCTTATCTATAGTAATAAAACTGTACACAAACTTATAATAAAAATAATTCAATTTTAGTTTACTAAAATCCAAATATTCATGCAAAAATTCTTGTCCCTTTAGAAAATAACTAAAACGTTAGGTAGTTAGTCTCTTCAGCGCCAGCAATAATTTTAATTGTAAATTATAAAAATCAAAAAGAAATGTGAAGAAAAAATAATATGTTATAGTATAAAAATAATCACTATTGCTGAAAGTATCAATATAAGCAACTGCTAAAAGTATGGGACACTGTGTTATTTTTAGAAGAGATAATAAGAAGTACTGACAAAAATTTTAATCTATGTATGCATACTAGTTCGCAAAAGTTTAACGAAAGTGTCTCTAGAATAAATCATTATTTTTAGATCAAAGTCGTATGATATTTTGACAGAAATATGCCATTAGTAGACAACCAAGAGAGAATAAAAAATCAACAGTTTGTTAACATATAGCACGACTTTATTTTGGAAGTTTATCGAAATGATTTTGTTCTTTCATCACTTTTATTTAACTAGGATTCATTATACCAATAAAAACCATACTTACTTCTAAATCCACACTTTGTCTAGGATTAGGAGCTTTAGGCATCTCCAAGAAAGATGGAACACTGATATTATTTTTTTCAATTTGTTGCTCAATATAGCGTATTTGACGTTCCATCTCGTTACAACGTGAAATGTCGTTAGCATACTCTCTTTGGAACAAATTCACATCTTCGTTCAACTAAAATATGTTTAAATTGTGAGGTAATATAATTTTATTAATTTTCACATACGTCACGGAATTGAAGGCATCCTACTTCACCCAGTTCGGATACAACCTGATAAGCAACTTCAGGCTGGATGAAAAGCTGAAGTAAAGCCATTTCCTCACTTCGGAACATGGCCCCCATCTTGTGGCCTTTTCTGAACTATTTCTAGAAATTACTGAAATGAGCAAATTAATTATACATTCTTACTGTATCTATGTATCACATTAAATATGATTGTAATGTTTTTCTGTATATAGGAAATGGTTGCAAAGCTAATGACAAGAATTTTACGATTTCTAACTGGTAATGCAGTGTTACAAGACTTAATTAAGTAAATATTCACATTCAGTGTGTTGGAGTTATTCGTACGAATGAATATATATATATATATATATATATATATATATATATATATATATATATATATATATACATTATATATATATATATATATATATATATATATATATATATATATATATATATATATATATATATATATACATTATATTATTTAGCCGATATTTTTCGATATTTTTTCGAATTAAATTAAATATACCTCCACCTTTACTTTAATAAACCTTTAAAATTGATACTTAATATTGGAACTTAATTTTAAAAGGCCATCCATATTTAAAGAATATATATTTTTTTTAAGTCGTTATTTCTCTATTTTTATTTTTTCTTAAAAATATCGATTTTTTTATCTGATCTATCGACATTTTTATAAATATCGATATATCGAAATATCGAGTTTTTGATAACCAACAGCCCAATGGTGTTTTGTGACCGTCTCAGAAAGTAATTTGGAACTATAATGCGTCATCGCAATTTGCGATCTCAAAATATCGCAATGTTGCGCATCAACTCTGAGTTTTAGTTCAGTTTCGCTTTGGCATACAACACAATTCTAATCCGAATAAAATAATTGAATAAAAATGTTATCAAATATAATTTATTATTATAGTATATCTAAAAATTACAGTTAATTATACAGCCACAATAGTTTATAGTTTGGAATTATAACTTCTTATCACTATTGCTTTCAAGAATTTTTCATACGTCTGACAATTGGACGACTTTGACATACTCATTCGTTTACGTGTTCGAACTAATCAGACAGCATTGTGTCTCTTTTTAAATGTAATAAAATGAGAAGGAAAGTGTTGCCTGATTCTAAAACGAGTTTACAAATTGCGGCAGGCAATTCATTAAACATCTTGGTGACGTATGTACAAATAAACTTTGAATAGACTATAGAATATGTAACATAATAAAAAAAATAGTAGATATGGATAGATGTTACAAGAAAAAAGATGATAAATATGACAAATGGGATTGCGGTATTAAATAAATATCGAGAGCTTTATATACGTAATAAAAGCATAAATGACGGTAGAGCGAATATTATCAAAGTGACTATGTTGATCGAAATCGTTATTTGTTTAATGCGGTAGTCCATTTTGTTTGTGGGGTATTTGTTATGGACAAGTCTTCACTTGTACCATAATGTGTAGGTGATTGGGTTGAAACTTTAATTTGTCTGTTTATAGTCTATTTGGTCATTTCCAAAAAAATGTTTATTTCGCGCATTTCATTTTTTACTGACATACTCTTTTTACTCTGGGTTTTAATCAAAATATAGTTTAAGAAAAAAGATTCGGAGGTCTACGGATCACGTAAACTTGTATTCACTACACTTTAGGTCCGATGTAAAACGACATGTGTTATACGTTTCTAAACCGTCACTTAAATAACCGTAACAAAACAGATTTTTTATTTTTGATGATAATAGTATTTTTCTAGAGCTCGGAGCGCGTTAAAAAAAACCTCTTTACCCTACGAATGTTCAAACTGAACTTAGCTACGTAATGAACGGGAAAAAATTAAAGCAAAAGTCGCTATAGTTGATGGTGTGTTATAATATTACCTGTTATTTGTTTAAACCGAGATGTATAACTTTAGTTACAGAAGTTTTAGCTAGAAGGCCTGAAAGGTGATAAATGAGTCCAATTCTGTTTAGTCGTTACACAAGTTGACATGTGGAAAAACTTGTTGTAATTGTCCGAAGCCCAAAACTTAGTATCTACCCTGATGTTTTACGAGAAGTGAGGGAAAGAACGATACTTTCTCTATGATTATTTACCTTTGTTCGAGTTGATATCCAAAAACATATGGAGGCGAGGAATATTATTAAAAATATTTTCTATTTAGTCTTGCCAAAGGAAAGTCCAGTGAACGATAAAGGTAAAAATTAAGACCATTTTAAGGTTTTAGCGAGAATATGAATAAGATGAGAAAGTAACAGTTCGGTTCTTTATTAGGAAAATAACTTTGCAAACACTATGGTGATAAATAATGATAATATGATGTAGATCATTTTAAATTGTCAATATTAGAAATTTGATTCTTCATTGTCTGTTGACGTTCATACTTTTAGTTATATGGTTGTGATTACGAACTTATTATATAACAAAGATATATAACAAAATGCAATGCAGTGTTTTAGTAACATCAACAAAGCTCCTGAGATCGTCGTAAATAAGTAGAGAATTTCGATATAACAAATTATAGAGTTGGTGTTTATTCAGTAAGTACCAGAATAAAGGTATTTAATGAGCAAGAATTATATAAAGCCAGCAGATGATATGTGAGTACCTGTGACGGAACACGAACTAGATATTTCCTAAAGGTACACCAAAGAACCGACGGATGTCATGTCGGTGCAAAACCAGAATATCAAGTCAATACGGGCTAGGCAAAGAAGAATATGAAGGACATGGAAGAATATGAGGCGAGGGATGTCCATCCCAGAACAGATGTTTGCATTTGCATCCAATATAGATGGAATATTTTATACTTATAAAATAAAACTTTGATAATACTTCATTTAGTTTAAAGAACGTTAAACATTTTAGATAAGATAATTAAGTATTGAGTTTTTGATTAGGTGACAACTATTTTTGAAAAATGAAAACAAATCAAGATGGACGAACAGGTAAAAAATGCCATGATAATAGTTAAATACATACATAAATATTTTCTTGTAATTGTAAAATACTTACAAGTAACTTTTGGAAATTTATTTTATATATAATTTTTAATTATATACTCTTATTATTTTTTATATTATACTTGTTTGTCTTAATTAAACTGTCGTTTCAATAACTGATATATGTTTTGCTTTTATAGTTCTAAGGACAGTATGTTCCACGGTGTCAATATAAAAGCACACAGAACATCATCATTATTGAGGAATACATGAAAACTTCTGATGGCTCATTGATAAATTTAGGAAAACTTTAGATGGTTAGAGTTGCTTACTTTTTGGATAAAAAGGCTAGCACTTTGACTAGGAATCATTAAGATATCACAGTCTGACAAAGAATATAACGGAGCATCTTGTTAATTTCATTCATAAATAAATATTATTCAAAGTAATAGAGAGAATTTCAAAAAAAGAATAAAGAAAAAATGTCAAGAAAGAATTTCACTAAAAATACTTTCTATCACACAAAAAGAAAAAATACTGTGGACCGCCTATGATAACAGATGGTGCAAGGTAACATTTCTAATATATGCATTTCTTATAAAGTTTGTAGTTCTCTGAAATTTATAAATTATGTTTACTGAGTTTTTCAATTTTGGGTCACTTATGGTTCTTTTCAAATTGGATTTTGGATCGATAATATACAGTGAACTAGATTGCCACTTCCTTTTAATTGTGGGATTTGTCTCCTTTGCGGATACCTGGCAACATAAACAATTGAAGATGAATGGCAACGTTTCTGATTCTTTACTAGGACTGTCATTACCAAATGTAATATCTTATGAAGTTCCAACATTGCTTGAACATGTGTTCATTTGTAAAGATACGACGCTCACAGTTACTACATTTTTTATTCTGTTGATTTTACTGTATTTTGTGGTCCCAACCTGAGTTTCACCAAATGGCCAGTTCATAGAGTAATTCAGTTTTCTCTTATTAATTTAATTCTATTTATTATTCTATTTATCTATTGATCCAATTCTCTTTATCTGTTTTAATTTTCCTGTATTTTATACTTTATTCGTATTTTTCCCATAATTCTTACATTACTGTAAATTAAAGGTAATAGTTATATGATTGCAACTATAAAGTATAATTTATAACCATTTTTGCCGGAATCTGATGCTAAAGTTGTCAAAGTAACTGATGTGCAGTTACGAATTATTAATAATTTGAAACATGCATAAACGTCACCGAAAGTGATTCCTGCTGGCTCCTGACGGGAGCATGTTTGCCTTTGGATTTTTGTCTTGTTAGCATTGTAGGTTTATCATAGGCAGAGTTAGGAAAAGTGATGCACAATAATAAGAGTTTTGCTTATTTATTTATTTATGACTTTGGCTTTATCCTAAAGAAGCCTACTAACTCTAGTCGTAAGATCTCGCGTGTCTTCTTCCCATGATCTCATTGCAAGTCCAATATTGTTAGTGCTAGGGTAGAAGTTGGTCAGTCACGTCTTACCTTCCCTTTGTACCGTATGTACATATCATATTTCATCTTAGCGTATGTATGTATTATTGCTATCAATTATCGCTATTATCCAATGTATACTATTTAGTATCTATTACTATTGTCTATTATGATTATCGCGATTTCTATTGATTATCATTGCCATTTTCTGTTATTAATATTATCATTACTATCCATTATCAGTAACATTACTTGCCTGTACAACTATTACGTATTATTAGCCGCGAGTAATATTAACTTCCAGCATTATCATATTTAATTAATACTTCACACTAGAATTATTCGTCGTAATAATCACCGATCCCTGTTATATTTCATGTATATTTTTAATTTCACCCTTGTAATTGAAAATTAGTTGTTTAGATATGTTTTCATAACTGGGGTGACAGTTGATATCGATATCAAGATCTCGCACGCTTAGAATTTGCTTTATTTATTTATATATATATTCGTTTAAAATTTGAAATTGTTTTATTTATGTTATGTCTACAGTTTAAAATTACTCTTACATTTTTAAATTAAATTTCAGCGAAACTGTTTATATCAAAATTAGCTTATTTTATCATCAAACAAGTATTTAAATACACTTAGAATAATTTCTCTCAAGCAAATTAAAATTTTACGTACGTTAATATATGCTAAGTGCTGTTTCTCATATTATTTTAATTATCAAACGTTACGTAAACAGATTTGTTATCTAATCAGTAGACTGGGTACAATGAAAAAACTTGAGATTTAAAATGTAGATAAACAAACTAGATAGATAAACGAATTAATTCGAAATATGTCCTAAAAATCCAAGAAAACGTTATATTTATATAATTACTATCAACAAGGGCCTCCTTTGTGCAACCTTATTTGACTAAAAGCACCTTTCTGACAAATTAGTTATCTGTGAGGATAAGAAAAAATGTGTTACAATGGGCGATTACAATGCGTGATCGAGCACGTTTGCTGATTACAAAATGCACTTGAAAGATATATCAACATCTTCTGTTTAATATTAATATATATAGCTTTGGAGAAATAGGTTCAAAATTTTGCGGATCATTTAATCATTTGTAGCTATTCGAACTAAAACGAGTTCACAAAGATGACCAGGACAATTAAAATCAACTGCCACTTCTCGTCCTACTTCAAACACCCTCAGCCATCGCATGCGTATGTTTAAACATTACATTATTCACTGTAAGTCATCTACATCATATTCAGCAGGTAGACATGTAAAATTTTATTTAATACCTAGCTTCAAGAAAAATCTTTGTTGAACTATTTTTTTTCATTTCATTTCAAAAACCATAAATTAATCAAAATTTTACAAATTTCGCATAGTAAGTCATTTAATAAGGTATATAACATAGTCTAGAAGTAGCCTCAAAACTTATAGTATTGACTATCAAGAACCAATTTAATATTTGTCAAAAAAATTTGTGAAAATGTTAAAAAATCTTACCTTATTGAAGCACAACGTTCTTGTTATTGATTTCATTCACGGAATGAGAACCATTATATTCGATGATGAAGAAATATTCTATAAATTATCACATGAGCGATTTATCATTTCCCACTTGAACCTATTGGTAATCATCCCGATAAAAACATTGAAACAATTACACTTTAAGGGTTTTTAATTTATCTTAATGAATAAATAATAAATTATTCGTAGATTTCACTTGAATACTAGGTTAGTTGGTTTATTACTTGTTACATGGAGTCAATTCTGCTTTGTAAACATACTTATCTATATTGTTTATTTGCATTTACTGCATATACGCCTTACACTTAGATATTTTTTAATCTCGAGTACAGCACGTTGAGTTCCATTGTTTATTAAGAATTTAATATAATGTAATAGTAATTGACATGCATTATAAGTTATAATAAATTATACAGATTGATATATATTTTTTTTCCTTAAATATTCCTTTCCTTTCCTATTCCTTAAATAAATCAACTTCTTAAAAAATTAATGATCTTTTAATAAGCATTTTTTTAAAACGGAATATAATTTGACAATATTCAAACGTTGATTGACTTTGCGATCAAATCCTGTTGTACTGTAGTTAAATTTGCCTTTATATTTTTAGCATTGTTCCATTTAAACTCATTTTAAGTTTATACTCAGCCAACATTTTGCCCAACTATGGCCCATTTGTTGGTAACAAATGTTTTCGCGGCACATAGCATAGCGATTCAAACATGTAATAACTTCAAAGCAGGACGTCATGAAATATTTCTCCAAAATTGCTTATAAAGTGAAATATCTTTTTTCTCTATGACCATAGACAATCAAACACTCTTTCTAACGATGTATTCAACGTAATATACCCTAGAACCCAACGTAAGTAAAATTCGTTGAAATTGGTTCAATATGTTGAATTGAAAGTGTTAAATAAGTTTATAACTATTTAACACTTTCTTTCAGCATATTTAACTGATAAATATGCACGATAACAATGAAATGCATGTCATAAGACAAATGTAGTTATGAAACTATTAGTTAAATTAGCTAATAGCTAAATTATTTGCCAGTATCACCTCCACCTTCGTCCATCAGTTTGCCATTGAGTATATTCTAAATTGCACTGTTTTTTTGCTATATTTCTGTAGTATAACCTATATGGAATAGTTTTCGAAGTTTTGGTGTGAATTCCAATGATGACACCCTGAGCTGCGAGCTTCTATTCAAATTCCTATAGATTATATTAGCTAGACTATGAACTGCATGTTTCCTAATCCTAATAGTTAATATCTAGGAGCTTTGAGCACTTTCAATTTACCTTTAATTATTGTATGGTTTAAACTACGTTAATTTTGCCCTAAAATAAAATGAATGAATTTAATTAAGAAAAGACTCATGATCTCCTCGAAAGCCGGCGTGGATGGCGCAGTGGTAAAAAGGACAGAACGGTCCTCCCTACAGTTGCGATAGTCGAGGGTTCGAATCCTGCTGGGGCATGGTCATAAATATCTGTTTGTGATTATTTAACATTTGTGATTATCCTTAGGTAAGAGTGTAAAATCCGACCGAGGATTACCGTAATAACGCCAGTATCCAGGCAGGTAAAAACCATTATACTATTTTTATGACAGATTTTATGGGCAACAATGGAATTTCACATATTATGCGATAACGTGTTTCCATTAAATATTTTTATAACTAACTTACGTTATATACGTATGTTCTACACTTTTTATTCTATTGTTTTTTATTATTATGATAATTGAAAGAAGTGACAAAATATTATAGATTAGTCGTTTAAATAGCATACTATCAAACAAATTTCGTTTTCTTTGTTAAAATTATTATATTGTTGAGAGTTGAAACTATTATATGTAACTAAATTAATTAAAAAATACGTTATATTAATTATGTATTTATACCAAAGCTCATATTTGTTAATTTTAATACAGTTATTAAAAAAAGATACTATATGACAAATGACTAAATGAAAAGTTCAACTATTTGTAAAAGAAGCTCCTTCTACAGGGTATTAAAATGAATAATTAATGCCTGTTGTTGTGATTTATTATACATAGTTTTATAGTTATTAAGCTTAGTAAACTATAGTTTACATTATACAATTTGATAATAACGTATACTCTAGTGAAAACTTCTAGTTATGCTACTCTATTATATCTTAACCCACAGAAATAACGGACTAACAATCAACATCGCAGACTAAATTGAATATCCGAAGTCCCAAGGTATGAACTGCGTTTAATGACATTAATAAATAACTCATATCGAATAAAAGCATCACTGTTATGTAACCGGCAAGAATTGTTAGTAATATCGAGCTATAGATGTTGTCTAATATCGTCACCTTGCACCACGATGCAGTTACATATCGAGGTAGAAAGATACTCATAGGAACATTCTGGCTTAACAATATACTCACCAGGTTAAACACATTCTGAATAAATATTGAAAATATATGAAAATGGTTAGATGAATGAAATGAAATGAATGAATGAAAATGAAAGCTTTATAGAAAATTTTATAGAAGAATTTTTTAATAATATTATATTAGTTATTTATATGTTAGACGAAAAATTATATAAAAAATATTTTAATTTAACATATTATTTGAGCCAATTGCCAAATAAAGGCACATTTAAGCGAAAATATTTTAAGAATTATATTTTAATCTCAAGCTAATATAAAAGTCTAGTATTGATATTTGAGGTATCCACAAATCCATCACCTTAAAATACAAGTAATACAATTGTCAATTCATCTCCGATCAAAATCCAATTGTGAAAATGGTTAAGGCAAGAGGACGGTTCTCCTATCGCTGCTGCTATAGTCACGGGTTGAAATACCGTCATGGCATGTTTGTGATTGTTATTGCAATTGTTTATAGACAAAGAACAACGGTCACCCCAGTAACCAGGCTGAATGAAACCGAGTGTTTTTCCATAAGTGTCATAAATAAGCTCTTCTTAGAGATGTCAGTGATTCGCGAAACTGACATCAATTAGTATCTGGGTAACTTTCTTGAAATAAAAGTAAACTGTTTCTTAATTGCTTCTGTATACAGTTGCAAAACAATGCAACACTATAAAATACCCGACTATCAACTATCTTCTATCTTTTTATTATACAAATTTAACTAATGACGAGTCGTGAATATAAACTTATTGAATTACTTTCATGAATGTTTTGTGAATATTTGTCGAGAATACTTCGTGAATGCTTGCGAACCTTTTCGCCCTATTTAAGGTGGTGTGTATGTCACACTCATTTTGAAACTATACCGTATCTGACAATCACCTTTTCTTGGAACCAATAGTGCACTTATAAGGTTTTTTCTGTTCCCAAGTAAACTAGAGGCTAGGCAGTGGCAATAAAATATTCTGCCAGAGAGACCCAAAATAACATCATAAAGCTATAAAAAGCGAGATGTTGGCAAAAACGAGACTTTACACAAAAAAAAAGTACGACAGAAAGGAAAAAAGAAATAGCGTTGCTTTTGAAATGTAACTTTCGTTCATTTGGAGCATCATACGTGATATGTCACTTAAATAGATTGATTACTGTATAATTGCTAAGTCGTTCGAAATTATATGTTCAGAAATTAGTTTATAAGCTAGTATGTTCTGCATTAAGAGATGCATGTCCTTTCCAATATTCATTCTGGTGCAAATGGTTGCAAACTGAATCTAAAGGTAAGCAGATTCAATTCCATCTAGATAATAATTAATCAAGTGATTAACGACCATTGTGTGATGTCTCAGTGTCTTATTTCTCATGAATGTATTTATCTGTGTTTATTTCCTCTCTAAAATATATTATCTTCAGTACCAAAATCTCATTACAAAATTTTTGTCTGTAATAATCTTCAGCAGAGGATTTTAAGGAGTATATAAGGACATATTTTAACAATAAGGTAATTTGCCACGAAGCACATACTTATGCATACCATTTTGATAAGGCGTTTATTGACACTGCGAATAGGTAAAGGTGAAAAAACAAAGCTCAAAAATAAATTATTGTTTGCAACAAATTCTAATATATTTGTCTAAAATAAAGAGAAATCTATTAAAATAAAACGATGCTGTAAATTACACTGACCTAACGGCCAACAAACTACATATTTTTCAATAAAATTTCGATAAATCAACGAACAAAGTTCTACAAATAAAATCGAACGCTATAAAGACGATTATAAAAATATTATGTGATTTATTCGTCTGCATCCGTCTAGCTCTATTATTCCGCGGCCTCTTCTTCTGCTGCCAATATAGCTTTGAAGCTGAAAGGTTCAAAGGCGTATCCCTCACCGCTGTAAAACTTGGACATGAACTCTACCCAGTGAAGACGTAGCGTGTGCAAGAAGGCCGAAAGACCTTCCATAAGGACCAAGATGGCGACAGTGAACACTGCCCATACGGCGAAGAAAATGTAAATCTTGATACACCCAACAAAACCGTCCGTTTTTAACCCCATTTGGAAGACCATGTTCCATAATACTTCTGAGAGTTCTGGAAGGAAAATAAAATCGTATCCGATATCAATGTTCAATTGAAAGAAAGAAACTTACGGGAATGAGCAAGTGACAAGGCCCACAAACGGAGATACGAGGCAGTGTGTGAAATAGTACCCAGAACGTATTCGATGGTATGGATAGCAGAGTGCACCCAAATCTCTCCCATCGGCTCCTCTTCGTGCTCTTCCTCCTCGTGATGATGACCGACTTGGGTCTGGCCAATCTGAACAGTACCTTCAGACCCGTTCTCTGTTATCTCGTTCATTTCAAGCCCTTGGTTTACATCCCCGTTCCTTTTACCCTGAAAATTAAAATTAATTAAACAAATGCTCTTGATACGCTTAAAACACGAAGATATATCTATGGCAGCTACAATTCTATCGGTAATTCGATATATCAGACCCTAATTTTCGGTGGTTTATGTTTTTAAAAAAGGTTTGAACGATAATGTAAAGTAAACTAGGCGGGATTTGTCGGCTTTGCGGATACCCATTAACAGAAATAATTACCATAAATGGCAACTTTATCGTGGACCGTTATTACCAGATGTGACATCTTAATATGTTCAGGATACGTTAGAACTTCCATTCCTCAGTCGTTATTATTTGTTATTATTGATTTATTTATTTATCCATTTATCTCCATTTATTATTCTCTATTTGTTTATTTATACATTTATCTTCATGTATTTTATTCTCCTCTATTTAACTAATTATTCTCCGTATCTTTCTCAGGATTTTTAAATTATTGTGAATTAAAGACATTACAAAGTACAAAATTATAACTTAAGCCAGGACTCTAATATGGCCAAAATAACTGTTGTACAATTACGATTTATAGATAATTTGAACCATATATAAACGCCACCGAAAGTGGTTTCTGCTGACTCTTGGTGGCAGCGTATCTAGCCTTTGTGTGGCCTTTGGCTTTTTACCTTGTGCTCATTGCACGTTCATCATAGTCGATGCTGAAGAAGTAAGTGTACAATATCAAGAGTGTTGTTTATTTATTTATTTGAGATTTTGACTTCACCCTAGCAAGTCCTACTAACCTTGGTGGCAGAGTCTTATGCGATTTTTTCCCTTAGCCCATTACACGGCCATTATTGTTAGTGTTAGGGTAGAAGCTGGTACGTCGCGTGTTACCTCCACTTTATGTCCTATGCGCATGTCATACTTCATCCTAGCATAGTTTTTCATAGCTATCAGTTATCGTTATAGTCATTTGTCTGTTATGATTGTCCGTCATTGTTATTGACTACTATAGACTAAGACTATTTTTAATCATCATGGTTGTTCCGTCATTGCTATTGACTACCATCACCATTAATATTATCAATAGCAGCCGTTATTAGTATGATTACTTGTCGGTACATTCATTTATCGTAGAAGCATCTATCATTGTCATTGAAGATTGGCTGCTGAGGTACGTACGTACGTATATAGTTTTCAGAACTGTTACTCGACGACTCCGACATCAAGAACTCGCACACGTAAAATTTGTTTTATCATTTATTGTGTAAGTAGCTGTTATATGATATATTGATCTCTATTTCTGTTTATTTAAAATGGATAAATGACTTCATATTGTCTTATTACATATAATTTTTAAAACGCCCTGTATTTAAAAAAAGCCCTACAGTAATTTATTTTAATATTCCTTTTTTAACAAATAAATTAAGTTTTTCAAATTTTTCATCAAATTTATTTCATACAACGAAATTAATCTTCATAAAACCGTCAGCTCTCATTAATATACGAATGCCGTTAAAAGAAACTTGCAGCCTATAAAGCAATAATATATTTGACGAATTTACGCATATTGTCCAGCATTTTAAAGTGTCTATCTAGTAAGCCATGTTGCATTCATAAGAATGATAAATAAACAAATATAAATGACAAAATAAACTTTTCGGATAAAGTTTCTGATCATGTTTTATGATCTTGATTCATATGGTAGCTGTGTCATCAACCCAAGTCGATTCACCACAAAAGTCTGGAATTCGTTAACTTTTATTCAGCCATAGTAATCTACGCCTATATGTTCCTCCACTGTGTACTGATTGAGACGCATCTCAAATAAATGTTTTCTAATACGAAGTAGCATAGCATTTGAAAATTCTCAAGCTACAGATGTCAGACTGTCCAAGTCCAAGGACCATACAAAAGGTATAACAAGATAAGTGTTCAAAAGAGGCGGATTTTAGTCTTGATTAAAATATTTTCTCCCTTCATAACGCATGTGACATAACGCAAATATATATATATATATATATATATATATATATATATATATATATATATATATTATGGAGAGCTTCATCTTAAAAGAATTATCAATACTTTTGTACTTTCTTCATTAATTCTCAAGGCATCTGGCATTGCAATGCGAACTAAATCATGAATAATACCACAGGCCTCAATATCTGCATCAGCAAATATGGCGCTATCATCAGCAAACATATTATGTAGAGCTTAATTAGGTGATGAAAAGAAAAAATAAATAGCGAGAAAAAGAGAAAGAAAAATAAAGATATCAGAAATTACTTACGTTGACTTGGGGAGTGTCAGACTTCTTCCTGTTGAACATTATGTACAATGGTTTTCCCAGAAGCATGTACGGGATGCAAATCAAGGCCAACGTCACCAGAATCCTTTGAACGTCTCCCTGGGATTCGAACATGTACTCGTCACAATTTTCAACGGGCTCCCTGTTTTTAAACAACATCATATTGATGAAGTAAATAAGGACGGACGGGGCACACGAGGAACCAAACTTGGTATCTGAAAGGAAATGGTACCACATCAAATAACTAGTGTCTATAATTTCAACATCGTAAGCATACCGATTCCATCATTCTGTCCAGAATAGAGGATCCATTTCATGAACATCATAATCACCATCCACAGGAACAGGAACATAAGCAGCAGGATTTGTGGGATGAATTGGAGGATCAAGTTGACGTGTTGCTTAAAGTGACTGTAAAATAGATATAATGTAGCAAGCTGGTACATTATTAAACTATCACACAACTTACACGTAATTGAAGGTACTAACGCAGACACCAAAGATCATGTGTGCCACGCCGAATATTATGGAGAGCTTCATCTTGAATGAATTACCAAAGATGATTTTGTTCTTGGAGATCTGAAATACCAAGAAAAATAATACAGAAACCTGATGGAGTTACATTATGTCCTACATACCTGCCATACCGGATCCATGCCTATGAAATATGGCGTCCCCACATAATGTTCCCTTGGTGTCATCTGTAAATCCTCTATTTTATGTATTTCATCATAGGAAGCATTTATTTTCCAACTGGTACCGAAAATGTTCATAGATTTTGAGAATATATCGTTATATACGAATCTAGAATATAAAATATAGAATGATAATAAAAAAACATAGAAGCCGGTTTCAGTAATCATACCCTGTGTAGAAGGAGAAGATACCCATGAGGAGGATGATGTAACGACCACCGAAAAAGATTGAGAATATTTCTCCCTTGTTCTTCATGGCAGCGATTCTCTTCTCATCCAATACCAGCCATAATCCAAATAGTGCCATGATGATAGCATGACCACAATCACCAAACATAATAGCGAATAGGAAAGGGAATGTTATAATACTGTATAGTGCTAACAAAAAAAATCAAATGTAAGAATAATTGATTTAGCTAAAAGTGCTAAAAGTATTGAGTGAGTTACTTTAAATCATCGGAGATATCCGTTGGTGAAAATGCGAACTGTCAATGTAAAATAACTTAACATAACTGTTTATAAGAGTTAATAACAGTTAATAAGAGTTTTTCATATATGTTAATATTCTCAATTGCATTTTCGACATTCATTACTTTTGTTGTTGATTTGAAGAAATGCTACTGATGTCCATTAAATACTGGACTATTCTTATGGTGATACAAATATGACGCGGCAATTGTCAATTTTGGTTTTAACAATGTAAAACTTGTGATTTTTTAAGACAATGAATTGCAAGATTTACTGGACGAAAACCCAGCTCAAACGGAAATCCCAAACAACTTAACAGTTGATGAATCTAGTATTTCCAAATGTTTACATGAGATGGGAAAAATCCAAGACTAAGGAAAATGATTATCACACTTATTGACTAAAAATGCCATTTCGAACCATTTTAACATCGCATTTCCATTGTTTAGCTAGCAGAATCCGACTTTTCTGTGACAGGTACAGGCTGGTGATGAAAAGTGGGATCTATTACTACATACTTAAACGCAAGAAAATATAAGTTAGTCCGGGAGAGCCATCCACGTAGACACCGAAACGAAACATTGATAGCCATAAAGTCTTACTGCGCATATGATGGGATCAGCAAGGTGTAGTGTATTCTGACCCGAACGAAACTATCACTACAGATGTCCACCAACGTCAACTGAATAGATTGAAGAGGAACTGTTACAAAATGTCCATTAATAACGAATAACAGACGAAAAATCATACTCTTGCGTGACAACGCTCAGCTACATGTTGCAGAAGTTATAAAGATAAAGAATGAGAAGCATTGATAAACGCCTTTCTAATGTGAAAAAATGATCAAAATATATGCAAGCACCTAATATTCGAGAGATCTCAAGTTAGTCAACGTTTTTTTTTTCATAAACATTGTCGACAGTGGATTCCTTCACACACAAGACAATGGTACACCCAAAATATTGGAATGAAAAGAATATATTAAAAAAAAAGTATTTTAATAACTAATAACCCGGCCGTGAATTAGGCTAAAATAGATATATTGAGGAATGAAAAATGTTTTCCTAAATAGATGATTTCTTATCTAAGTTATTATTTTTGGTACTACCCTTATACTGCCAAAGACTAATGAACCATTCATTGATGAAAACTTCCCAATATCAAAATATCAAATATAAATACAACGTATTTGAAAAACGTCTATAATTGCTTGAACCCAGTAAGCAAAATAGTTATGGTTTAGCTAAGAATGGTGTGATGCTACCCAATAGCCAAATTGTACTTGCAAAATTGTACTTGTGCACTTGTTCGCTTTAAATATGCGTTGTTACATAACATTTTCACTACATAACTTAATTAGTGCGCCTGACTTCCCAAACCAGGCTATTTGAGGGCTTCTCAACGTTTACTGCCATCTTGTTTTCTAATGGAGCTTAACATGTAAATAAGCAGTATAACATGTACTGCCGCTTCTGGAGTAAAACAAACCCAAAATGCAATAATATAAGCCACTTCATTTGCCTAAAGAAACGGCCTATATCACTTTATTACCTCTAAAATACTATAAATATTTTTTCAGAACATCAATTTGAGTTTCGTAAGCACAAAACTATAGAAAACATTGCATAGATTGCACAATAAATGGATTAACCAAATAAATACTAATGATAAAGCTGTAATGATAAACTGTTCAACTGCATTTTGATCTTTTGAGACGTCTTTTGATAACGTATAGCACGTCTTATGTTTCGTGCCCGGTGCAGTTTAAATTTTAAAAAAATCTTGCAGATAAGAGCCATTATCTTACAGATATATAGTTTACTGTAAAACAGAATGAACACACCAAAATACATTCAATATATTTAAAATAATGTACTGGGTCCAGTATGGTATCTTTTGTATACTGTAGAGACAACCCAGGAGATCATTTTTTATCAGAGTTTTAGAATGCAATTTATATTTTGACAATATATTCCCAAATCATTTAATTTATTAATCAATAAACATTTTTTATAGAATAATAATTGCATTATTGTCCAGACACCTGATATATCAAGATTGCTAAAAAACTGCAATTGAGTTCCCTACGTTTATGAACAAGTACATTGACAAAAAATAATTGATTAGAAGTACCTGGATTACACTCTCTGTAAGATCCGATACCATAGGCATCTATCAAATTTTGGAAACCCCTGGTAAACTTATTTGTTCTAATAAATGTTGGTGGGGCTTCAGTGGTATCGATAACATTAAGGAATGATGGTATGGAGCTTCCACAGGCATTCTAAAATAACCAGTTCCATGATAATGCTAATAATTCCCATATGAAAAGACTTACAGATCCATCAGCTAGAGCTTTCTGAACGTTGGGAATATCTTTTGACGGAACCCAACATTCCCCGATAAGGCACTTCTTGGTCACGTCCATATTGAACAGATTTAGAGTGTGATAAATTGCTTTCATCTTGCTGACCATAATGCTCCAATTCTGGAGCTCCTTCGCAACACTGGTCAACACCCTGCTACGGTGATCCTGGGTCTGATTGAGCACAAGTTGCAAATCCTCAATTCTCGTCTTTACCCCTTTTAACATCTCGACTCGCTCTTGTTGAGTATTGGGGCATGGATACAGAGAGGCGTGGTATCCAGCGCAGACTTTCTTGATCCTGCTTTTGAGCTGTTCGCCTTGGAAGAAGGCGACGAACACCGTCTTGTAGTGCTCATTGCCGGTCTGGGGGTCCTCGAGAGGATTCTGGATTTCTGCCTGTTTCAGGAATACGTTTCCTCTAGATATTCTCCAGAGCATTCTTTCAAAGGAGGGGACTTTTTCTCTGTTGATGACCCCAGCTACGAATCCTAGACGCCCTCTCACGGAAATATTGTGATCATCTGGTATTAAGGCCTGAAAAACAACGAACATGTTTATTCGTTTGTATTCAAGATTACACAGAGTAGCATTTCTCACCTTATGAGCGGAATCGAAGCCATTGACCTCGTCTTGTTCGCTGAAGAAGGCCTGAGTCTTCTCAAGCACGTGTCTGAGCTCGGTTAGTTCCAGATAGTTGGACTTCAAATTCACGGAATTTTCCATCAACTGCTTAATATCACTCTCGGTTTTTTCAAGATGGGCCTGAAATTAAAATGATCTATTAAAAATAATAGGTCACATTATAAAGAATACAGATCATTCGTAGATAAAATAATCGTAGACATAAAATAATCGTAGACATTTGAATACTTCAGTTTTCTAAACTAAGTAGTTTTCAGAATATTTACTCAAACTTAGCTTAGCAGTCACATCAGTATTTTCTTCTTACTTAAACATTTTCTCTCACGGCCATTTTTAGCCTTGACAAGTCACGCATTGGCCAGTCTAATTTCCTTTTCAGCTGAACATGCAAACAGGAAAATAGTTTTCGACATAATTTTCTAATTATAACAATTTAACAATTTCCATATTGTTGGATTAAGATTTACCTGGCTTCAGAGTGTAAACTTCATTACTTTTGCTACAGGATTCATGTTAAGTGGTTGATTTGGCAGCGATTCAATCGCCTAGTCATTTTCACACTTCCTAAATATTTCTAAACCATGCCAAGCCATGATGTATCGATCTTATTAAGTAGTAATCAGAAGGCGATATGTCTGGTGAGTACACTGGGTGCGACAGGATTTTCTCATGCGAACTGCCACAGTGTATTAATCTTGCCAACTTTTGCTATATGTTGCCGAGTATTGTCATGCAAGAGGACGACTTTACGCCTATACTCTCTATTGCTGGTCTTTTTGCAACAATGCGTAGTTTAACTTTTTAGTTCAATTGATGTCCAAAACATCTGCAATAATAGTTTCATTTGTTTTTAGTAGCGTAATATACAGCTTGCTGATCCCATCATATGCACAGCAAGACTCTATTGGCACACTACTGGCTCTATATTTTGGATTGTCGTAGTATATCCACCTTTCATCATCAATCACAATACTCTATCGAAAACTCTTCTTTCTTGCCTGATAAGTCTAGTAGCTATTTTTACTCAATTTGGATCTTTCTGATCGGATGTAAAAGTCTAAAGAAATTTATCATGTGATGAGCATCATTATAACTTTCTAAAAGTTTTTTTATGGGCTTCGGTAACAGATTTTCAAATAAAAAATAAAAATATTTGATGATATAATGTTTTCGAATCAAAATCATTTTCTAGTTTTAATAGAAAAATAAATGGCCATTCTATTTCAATTTCTATATTGTTTTTCTTGTTAATTTCAATAGCATTAACTGTATATATTTTTCTTTGAGAGAAATAAATATGTTTTTTTTTATTTTCTAACTTTAATGACACCATATTCTACTAGTGTTTCTACTATATTTCGGATATAGCTTGATATGGATTTTTTATTTATGCTAAATTTTTGAAATTAAATCTTAAACTGTTATGAATATGAAAGAATAAGTATTATGAAATGAGACGAAGAAATATTTATATGTATACGAATTATAATTTAATTAGAATTAAACCTAACAAATGCAATACAAACAAAAACTTTGAATAATAAAGAATGAGCTAAAAGTGATGAAAAAATCACAAAATTAATAATGTATGTATATGTATTTAATTCAGTCGTAAGTAAGTCGTTTCGTCAGTAAGTTGAAGAATTTAGCTTTAAACTTATTGCTATAAAATAAGCATATACAGAAATAGTGATACTTATTTAGTAGAACAATTTGTTGAAATTCTTATATTGTAAAATACAAACTTATATATACTTATATATAAATACATACATTTTGTTTGAGTCACATTTTATTTTTATAACATTAAAACCAATGTCGCTACAGAATAACGAAACAATGAATATTCGTCACAAAACATACCATTCATATTTCATAATACAATGGATATCACCTGACCTTAAATTGGGTTAATAAAACTCCAATTTATACAAAAATTATACCCGTTTTTTAAAAATCAGTGCAGTGCTTTTGAAAGTTAATAGCTTTATTATAGATGATGAATCCTAATTAGAATTCAGGTAGTTCTTATACAAATAGACAGGTTTTTGTTTACGACGTTTGATTGTGGTGGGAATCGTTTTTTAAAATTAATCGACAAACTCGCGCGAGTAATTTATTGAAACAGGTGTTGGGGACGAGCCGGTTATTAAACAGCATTAGCATTTTTATGGCACTGGTGGTGAGCTGGTAATAAATTACGATAATTTGATGTTGATAAATGGTAAAAAGATAATAAATTTATGAAAATGGGTCAGCGATGTTGAAATGAGACATGCAAAATATGCATTAAATGATTAAATCCGATTTTTAGATCAGAAACTTCCGGTTGTTATTATAGTTATTATAGTTTTGTTATAATTTACATTATTTACTACAACACATAATTTTTTAACAAATTGTGAAGTATATTATTGTGCATTAAGAAATTAAAACTTGCAATTCTAGTTGCTACAATTATGATATCTGTGACAGGATACATTTAATAATAGAATCTCTATATAACAGACTATAACAATCGTACTCGTTTTCGAAAATTTTAAGAACGAATCAAAGAGTATAAGATATGGCATAGTTAAAATAGATATGGCGAAGTGCATAGATAAACATTTATAAATAATATGTACTAAAATAAATAACAGTCTCTAGGACACTAGAGCAAATATGAGACATAGGAAGCGAAAGTGGAATATGTAAATAATGTATCGCATTTATTGCATTTGTTTTGCGCCTATTTAGCTATATTTTATATTTTTCTATTATTCTATTTTATATATTTCTATTTAATATTTCATAATTTATATAGCTCTTATATTTTATTTACTTAATATTTTATACTTGTATTTTAATTTTAGTTTCTTTTAATACATATTTTAAAGTCTTCTTTTACCAACTATGGGTATATCAGGACTGGACATAAAGTTTAACGTGGGTTCCGAACCATGGTCCTCAGCATTAAGCCTACCGACTGGCGAGTGACCAACTTTAGAAATCATCCCAGAAGACATCCAGTCTTACCCAGCATGGTTATTGGCGTGACTGGGATCATTTTCATTGTCGGATTTTACAGTCTTGCTTAGAACAATCATAAATTTTAAACAATCACAAACATAAATTTACGACCATGCCCCAGCAGGATTCAAACCCACGGCTATCGCAACAGTAGGACCGTCCTATCGCCTTAACAATTGCGCAACCAAGTCGGCTTTAATTTTTGTAGTTTATACTTGTTTAGTTTTCATTTTATAGTTTTCATAACTTACTTTTAACAGGTCAATTTAAAAGTCCCCGTGCTGACACATAGATGGCGCTACTATAATTAAATCGATATATTTTTTAGTTAGCCCTTAGCGATGCGTGTATAAATTTGACAGTTGTCGGATCATTAGTTTGTGAATTATAGCATTTTGAGTAAAGCAACTTCTGTTATTGTGAAAAATGGATAAAAGGGAATTTCGCGTGTTGCTAAAATATTGCTTTTTGAAGGGAAAAATACAGTTGAAGCAAAAACTTGAGTTGATACCAAGTTTCCGGACACTGCCCCAGGAAAATCAACCATCAAGGATTGGTATGCCGAGTTTAGACATGGTGAAATGAGCACCGAACACGGTGAACGCAGTGGTTGGGTATGTGCAAAGTGGTTGCCGCTTACTTTTGACCAAAAACAACGACGAGTTGATGATTCGAAGCAGTGTAAGAAGATGATCAAGATAATAAACCCATTTTTGCCTCGATATGTGACAATGGATGAAACATGGCTCCATCATTTCACTTCGGAGTCCAATCGACAGTCATCCGAGTGTACTGCACACGACATCAACAGCGACTATTACATAGCGTTATTGGATCCTTTGAAGGATGTAATTGCCGAAAAAGGCCGCATTTCAAGAAAAAGAAAGTGCTGCTTCACCAAGACAATGTACTGTGCCACAAGTCAGTGAAAACGATGACATCCATGAATTGCGCTTCGAATTGCTTCCTCATCCACCATATTCTACAATCTGACCCCCAGCGACTATTTCCTGTCCTCAGCTCTCAAAAGAATGCCCGCTGGGAAGAAATTTTCGTCGAATGAAGAGGTGATCGCCGAAAACGAAGCCTATTTTGAAGCAAAAGACTATGTAAAAGAGGGCGTATCACCCTTGAAGGGAATTATGTTGAATAAAAAAACTAATTTTGACAAAAAAATATGTTTTATGTTATTATGGGAGGCCGGGGACGTTTCAATTGACCTGTTACTCATAGGCTCAGTTCTTATGGTAAGGCGATCTATGTTAAAGTATAGCGGCTTAAAAATATTGTTATTAGTCACTAAATAATACAATAGTGTTGAAATGACTAAAATGAATAATAAATAAACATAGGCAATCCCTCATATTTTACGCAGTACGTTCATACGGTGCATTGTGTCGGATATGAAACGCTTTTGGATCCACTATCCAGTACGACAGTCCGAACAACGAAAATCCATCATGCGTGATCGCCACATTGCGTGTAAACAAAACCAAAATATTCATAGTCTTGTTACGTATATGGTAGAATCAGGAGGCTGTAGTGTATTAAAAGTTGCTGAAATCGAATGTAACTGTTACTGCAAATGTCTGATGACGTCAATTGAACAAATTGTTGCAATAAGACCAAGCAATTGCGAGTAACAAACTAAAAATCTCTCAAAACTATAGACTACATGTTGCAACTCGATGGGAAATTCTGACACCCAGCATAGTCACCAGAACTATTCAGATTACTACTTGACACTACAGATCAATCCAGTATGGTTTGACCAGCAAACAATATCACTATGTTGTCAGAAAGGTGGAAAAAATAAGAACATTATTTTTAAAGTAAAAAAATGATCCAATAGATATAGACATATCAGATACATGTTACATACAGTTTATATCGAAAGATATATTACGAAAATCGAATCAGTATATCGAAAGCTGCGAAATAAAAAAAAAACAAAAAAGTATCAGTAACATCCTCACAATATGTAGAAGCGACTACCTTAATTGTGGAAAAATAGAATCCACAAGAAAAGTATAATACAATTTCTTAATAATATGGATACATAGATGGTATGGTATATAGATTTTTTTATTACGTATTCGCTATGATATATATTAAGATAAGCTTTAAGGCATTTATGTACCAATGCTATAGGATATGTACAAATATGACATCTCATTATTTCAACATTTTATCAATTCTTATTTTAGTTATTTAGTTGACAAACATAATTGCTATAGAATTAAAATTATTCACGATTTGTTCACATTTCACAATTCAAGATTGGATGCAAGGTGTACTTTCAACTTTTACGAATAAACTGATTTTCTTTGGAAATGGAAAATTTAATAAAAAATGAGCTTATTCACATTGCTTTATATTTAATGTCATTGAAAATATAAAATTCAGTAAATATACAGTATTTTTCATGTATTTTCGAAATGTTTCGTTCAACTGTTAATGACACTTAAGCAAAGTAACTTTAAACTTTGCTTCATTTTTGTGTTAAAGTTTATTTTTATAAATTTAGTGAGGCAGAGATTTTTCTGTATTTTTAAAGTTTTTAAATTCAATTTCAATCATGATTTATTGGTTATACTCTCATTAAAGAAATATTCGATGTCAATATGTCGATGAGTGGAGTGCTCCGCAAAGTTATTAAACCAATCAAATATATGAAATTTTTGGCGAAAAACAACAAACAAATCACCAAATGTAATAGACATCTAGATTTCACCATCCTTGTAGAATTCGCAGTTCAACGACTTTTGATATACTCTAGTTACCTAAAAACTTGCATCATATTTTAGCGATTATGGTTGACCTTAACTCGAATTTGCCGATGATTATTTATATAACCGACATTAAGATAGATATAATCATTTTTATAGCCAATAACCAGTATTACATATCAATTGAGAATAGTCGTCATAACTAACGCAATTCGATATGTGAACCTAAAGAAACGATATTTATTTAAATCTAATAAACATATGACAAAACTAATGATCGAGTACTTTTATCAGATGGCAATATTACATAATACCGACTAACAATATTTTAGCTATGATGTTATTTAATACATAATTAGTGTTCAGCATCTCATAGTTGTTGCATTGGCACTGGTAAATTCCAAAGGAAATGATCATATTTGATCTTAGTAATGTGTTTTTTATAGATATTTTTAATTAAATTAACGATAATATTAACGTTTGCATCTAAAAGTCGACTATTTGTTTTCTCATCAGAGTTGAACACCTTGGAAACCGTGTAGGAAAATATCCTTGGTATTTGACTAGATTTTATGATATTAGGCCTATAAATTTGTTTTAAAAGATTTCTTTTTTGAATTTGAAATTATATTGTAAAAATTTGGTACAATGTATTTTATTCAAAGTATTGCCCATCGACATATTTTCCCATTTATTAAGACAATGTTTTCATCGATTTTGCAACATGCGATGCGAAGATTTTCATGCTGAAGATTAACATTGTTATACTCAATTTACTCATATTCCATCCATTTATCACTTAGTGCTTGGCTCAAAGGCATCAACTGTACTCGATCTTCATTGATAGTTTCATTGTAGTTGCAAACCCTGGCATTCAAATTTTTATCTAGATCGCTCTCTATCTTCAGTGTCAAAATCACAATTTTTACAATGCCGAAACCAATATTCACATGTTGAAATCGATGTAGCATGTTTGCCATAAGCTTCACACAACACTCGAAAAAAGTAAATCTTCCCACAAATGCAATTTAGTCTGTAGAGTTAAGAAGTTTGTTTAAAAAGGTTTCATCATAAAATTGATTACAAATGTACCCGATGCGATTTTGTGGCGGCTTAGACAACCAGCCATACTGCACAACGCGCAAAGCCCAAAAATAAAACCGACAACAGCGAAGGGTATTTTGTTCTTCTTATACTTTACACTGGCCGATTGCCAACTGGTGTAATTGGCACCATCGCATTCGGCCAGGTATAAATCCAAATTGCAACCCTCGAAAAACCCTCTTTCTCATTTTTCTGCTGTCAGAAGAAGTACCCCTTGTGTCGTGCCGGACCATTATCTGTAAACAAAGAATTCCACGTGGTCCTTGTTTTTACTGAGTTATTGTGTGGGTTGCATCGCATAGAACCCACAATTTAATGTGCAGTAGCACCATCTGTTGTAAATCTGTAGAGACCTAGCGTTCTGTACAACCCTTTAGGCCACCACTATTACACCTACATCAAGTTCAGAGATTGACAACGCTGGCGGATTGGTTACATGCGGTTCCCGGCTATAAAATACCACCACGATGACGTCTCGCTCTCTTTTTCTTTTCTCTACCCCCTTGTAATAATACCATTTCCACATCGCTACCGTACTTCCTTTACCTAACCTAATATCCTGTCCATTCTCCCGTCGACCGTATTATCCATAGTATTATTCCACAGTCCAATATTATCAATATCGAAATAATTTTTTATTCAATTAATGTTTTCAGTTCCCGTACGAATTCCTTCCACAAAATAGTAGTGAGTGTTCGGACAAACAATTGCATCGACAGCCACACATTCCGACCAATCAGACGAAACTACAAACCCTTTAAAATTAATGTATTGACCTGAGGCTTGAAAAAGTTAAATCCTAAATAATTACTTTATAACATCTAAAATCTAGGCAGTTGTTCTATATTTGTAAAAGGAGCCAATGAATTTGTAATATATGGTCTATCCAAGGTAGTATTGAACTCAAGTCATGTCAATTTAAGATGTCAAAGCATCGTAATGTTGCCGCATTTAACTAGAACTTTTACTTTATTTTAGCTTTTATATATTACAACATTATAATGCAAATAAAATAATAAAAAACATGTTATAAAATATAATTTATTCTAACATTATAGAGTCCACTGCTACTTTGAATAGACTATAGTATACGGTAAGTTTCGGGTATTCGGGTATATTGGTCACAAAACATACACAAAATATAATAAAACATCATGGGCGAAGCGGAATAGCGAGTGAAGGTAAAATTAACTGACAGTGAGCGACGAACATTCACTTGAGTAATACTGTTTCGATAAAATAGTACGGCGGAAGCTACACAAAGCTAACATTGACACATTGATGATTGGAAGAATTTGGCATAATCGGATGAATCATCATTTACATTGTTTACATTTGAGAACCTCAAAAGAAGCCCGTGATCCAAATTTGCTTCCTGCATGGAAAAGGTTCGATTATGATTTGGGCGGCAATATCGAAGTATTCAGCTGGTCCTCTCATTAACATCATTAGCTGAATTACTACGACACCCTTAATAATGAAGTTCTTACAATGAGTAGCATATTGCTTCAAAACACTGGCTATTCGAAGATGATAATGCGCCCATGCACATAAGCAAAATGGTTCACTCTTGGATGGAGAAGTATCGGCATAGCATCAAACATCTTACTTGGCCTACACAATCGTTAAACCTCAACATAACTGAACCGTTATGGAAAGTTTTAGAGTAGAGAGAAAGAGAGAAAAGAGTAGATTCCCATCTCGAACATCATTGAAGTAATTGAGGGTTGTTTTGATCCAAGAGTGGGACATTTCGCTGAAAACTAACACTTCAGATATTCCGCGAAGAAGTGCAGTTGTTCTCTAAGAAAATAGTGGCTCAATATCTTATTAATAAATAAATATTATATAAGATGGGGCAAAAGTCCCGCTACCATTTTGATTTTATATAAAAGTCGCATTTTGATTGCGTGCCATCTTGGTTATGTGACGTTTAGCTCAGTTTCGCTTTAACCCTTGTGTTGTGTAGACGTCCAAATTTTATTATGGATAAATATACGCCACAAGAACTAGCAGAAATAGTGACAATCTTTAATGAGAATAATCGTTCCATTATTGCCATCCGCTATATCTAAAAAACTCGTTTCAATTAAGCACGATGAAGAATAATCCGAAATGTAGCAAATACATGCAATGGTGCCTTAAGTTTCCGAACCTATCCTCTATCTGGTCTAAAACACACAAAAAATTGGAGGTTATTACGATATCCACATTCGCAGTTAACTTAACAGCACTATTCAACAGCACATGAACTCAGAACACCACACTTCTATAATCAAACACCAGTGATAAAGTAATAGACTGGGTGAAACAATACCTAATCAAACTGTAGCCAGGTTTAGGGCATGTCGAATTTAATATCTTACAAAAGTGGCCAACAAAATATCCTGCTGAGGCATGGTCGTAAATTTATATTTGCGATTATTTATACTTGCGATTGTCCTTGAGGCAAGTGTACAAAGTGTGACAAGAAAAACGATGTTAGTCACGCCCGTAACCAAGCTGGTAACTCGCTAGTCGGTAGACCTAATACCGAGGACGGTGGTTCGAAGTCTACATTAAACAGTAGATCCGTTCCAGATTAACCATAGTTTATAAAAAAAAGAGATTCAAAAATATATCTAACAAAAAATATCTAAAGACGATCCACAGAAACGAAGATCTGGCAAACCCGAGATGTCGAACTCTGATATCGTTTGAGTGCTTGGACCATTCGGTCACTTACCATCATTGAGTATAGTGCCCACCATCGACTGCCCTCTCTGATAACACTGCCCCATTGTCTTTATCTCTGCATTTCTATTCGTTTTTACTATCTCTATTTATCCTGTTTCATTGTTTATTTGTTTATTGATTATTTATTATTGTTCTATTAGTTATTCTATACTGGCAATTAATAACTGTCATTTTATGTAGCATTGCTGCTGACTATTTTATTCTACCTCCATTCATCAACCTATCATTCCCAAAAAATTAAAAGAATTCAAATATTCTTCTATAAAGTTTATCAACAAAAAGCTAAATAGGCCGCAGGACTTTTTTAACATAAATGGTGTTATTGTAACATATGTTAAAATGAAATTAGCCGAGCTGAAAATAAAACATAAACTGCAATATTGGCTTTTTGGAAGAAAATCTAAAATATCAACACATAATAAGATGATATGTATTCAAGTTCTAAAACAATATATGGTGTATAACTGTGCTGTTGCACCAGGGATAATTCTCATCATTTCTTATTTATTCCTCCAGAAATAAAAAACTATAGATTATCATATATGAAAGTCTCTGGTATCGGAAAATAGTTACCACGAAAATGATACAATATTATTAAACAAGCGTAACCGTTAAGACTAAAAACAATCTGCTGTGTTTAACAGTAGTAGTAGAAGTAGTAGTTTTTTTACAACTAAATTTAAATATACCTTCTTTAGATAGCGTGCTACAGGAACCATACATTAGAATTGCAATTATAACATTATTCAAAATTTGATAACAAGTTCGTCGGTCGTTTTACTTTTAATTATTCATATCATTAAAGAACGCTAATCGCTAAAAATAAATTATGTTGTTCTAACAAAATAATCTGAGTGAAAATGTATCCATTTTCTTATAGTTTCAAGTTTTTAAACTTGAACATAGGTAAGATTAAATATGTAAATAAAAATAAAAATAAAGAAAATAGTCATCCATGAGTTTCTAGATGAGCTTCTATTTGAGATTTTGAGATTATTTCAATTCATAGGTCATCTTTAATAGTGCAAACATTATTATATATATATATATATATATATATATATATATATATATATATATATATATATATATATATATATATACAGCATATAATGTGGCCCAAATAGAAATTGTGCAGGTTTTTTTCCTTGTCGATGGTATTATAAAACAAATTATAAATATATTTAATAACAAATGCGAATAGACGACTGGAATACAAATAAATACAGATATACTTCGACCATAGATTGAAATACATAAGTGACATATACTGAGCACATTTGGATATGTGTTATGAATATGATTATTATAAGAACTTGACTGTAGTTTTTGTTTTAGTGCAGACTGAAAGAATACTGAAAAAGCCAGTTTTGATTCTAAATAATGTGTTTGATTCATCCTCTAAAACTAAGTATATAGGATAAAGGATAAAGGCAGTACCGTCATCATATGTTCTCGATAGAGAGTGAAAGTAGACGCTAGAGCATCTACTTGCTGGTTCCCAGATATCCCAACGGGAGAGAGGATCAATTCTAACGTCAGCAGATAACCATCCAGCAAACTAGGGGATAATTATATTTACGTTTACAGAATCAAACCAACGAGTCGTAGAAGAAAGGATGAGCTATTTTCTGTACGGTTGAATAGAGACAGTATGAGTATATGAGTATGATGTAAGACGTATAGGTCAGCGGTGAGTATTGTTCCCTATTGGAGAGATTTCCCATCAAAGAAAAAAGCCACTTTGGTTGTATCTTGCTAGGGCTTGCCTTTACTAGATTTGGAGCCATCTCGAAATGCTTTTTTTGGGTGATTATTTTTATAGAAAGTCTAGATGGAGGGAAGTATCAGTAAAGGAAGTAGTAAAAATCCAGAGGTAAATATGATGAACTGAAATATAGTAAATGAAGGGAGCTAAATGCAGCTTTGGAGAGTAAGTCTGATATCATAAAGGAAGTAATGGATACACGAATAAAGATCGTGGATAGGAGGATGAGTCCATGAAGAAACTAGGTAGATGAAGTAAGGCAGTGCAACTGACCTCAGAGCAAATTTAAAGAGAAGTCATTTTGATGGTAGATGCGAAGAATGGTAGATCTAAGACTATATAAGTTTATTGTCGGTGATGACCGGAAGGCACTCAATGATATTCAGAGTGCCGAGATATGATTTTTGATTGTAGTTATTCGACAGTCGGTTTAAAAGGATTGCAACGAATGTTACCTCTGATTCCTCACAAAAGCTTCAATTAAACATTTGCAGCGTGATTTATTGACATTTCCAGAGACTGAAACCTATTCTATAATATTCTGTAGGAATGTTCGTCGTGGGTCGATCGATCGGTCGAAATGTGTGGCTGCCGCGGCGATTATTTATCAGAACACTCACTACTATTTTTGAAAGGAATTTGCACGGGAACTAAAAACACTGGCTGAATCAAAGTTGTTTATTCTAACTTACGATTGATACATGTGGTCGATGGGAGAATTGACAGGATATTAGGTTAAGGTGAAGGAAGTACGGTAGCGCTGTGGAAGTGGTACTGTTACAGGGGGACGGTGATAAGAAAAGAGAGCGAGACGTCGTCGTGATGGCCTTTTATACTCCAGAACTGCATGGTACCAATCCACCGGCGTTGCCAACCTTTGTAGTTGTTGATGGTGAATTGGTGGTGGCCTAAAGGGTCGTGGCGGTCGCCACAATTCTTATCTCCAAACAGAAGGCACGTCTACAAATTCCCAGAGATTCACGGTTTCAAAAATTTAATCTGAATATTTACTTCACAACCAATACGTTGCTGCTTCGGCTGCAGAACGTCGGATATTTATGATCAAATCGTAGACCGCATTACATGACTCCTAATAATGATAGGATTGTTCTATTTTCCGTCACTAAGAAATTGTATGGGAAAGTCGAGCAATTTTCAAATCAATTATGATCCAACGTACGAAAAACATCTTTCAGAGCTAAAACTTTTACATGACGATCTTGCAGTATCAGTTCTTGAATACTATCGATATTTTCCAGCATAATATTCGTCGATATGTGAAAAGAGGCTACTATTATATAACTAAATTTCAAATACTATAGTCAAATAAGTTGTCTTAATAATCCATGTACATTACATTATTTTCAATTGTCAAGAAATGATAAAATACTATGAATAAGGTAAAAATAAATCATATCACACTTCTCAAGGCCTTATAAAGCCTTATAAATCCATACAACAAATCTTCATAAATCATTGTAATAAGTAAATCAAATGCCTTCGTAACGGTAAATAAGATACGAACAAATTAATATTAACCAAATACACTGTAGAGATATATTTTTATTTCACATCAGAAAACTGTGATACACGTATTCATGTAACTTATTTGCTTAGACATCATAAAATATTCAAGAAACCTTGAAATTCTTATCATCTTCCTAATGTTAATAATAAAGCAACCGCATTAAAGTTAAATGAGTAAATGTAAATGTTTTGTTTTAGTTTGAATATTAGATTAGTTCAGACCATTTGTCTTTTATAAGATGTGGAATTAAGTTTTGAAGATTTTAGGTTATTACCTACGGGATTACCTTTAAGGTTGGCTTGAGTAAAATATTATTCATCATTAGCTAAAACTTCTCTCCATCTTTCAGATGACATACAGTTATTATTCCCAGGCGTAAAATTATTCGTCTTTTGAGACAATTCAACAGTATCGCCTGTATCTTCATCAGACAGTTAGTCTTTGATTAAAAGGCTCTTCTTAAAAGCACTTTTTTACTAAAATTTCTACGTTTCTGAATGGAGTGGTTTCTCAGGTTTTGATGATTTGAAATTCCAAAAGTCTTCGATTGAAAATGTGTGCTACTGTTATACGCCTTTGGTGGCGATGCATTCTGAACTAAAAGCTTATGTCCAAATTCCAATAGGCTATGTTAGTTCGCAATAACTCCAGTCCACCTTTGGTGACCTTACACCCTTACTATGAAGCTAATGCCGGGTGTCAATGAACTAAAGGCCTTTCAAGCCATGGATATTTCCTAATTGTAATAGTCTACGGCTACAGGTCTTGAGCATTTTTAGTCTACGTTTTGAGACCAGGCGTCTTCAGCTGCGATATTTTTGCCTGAACTCCAGTTAATTAGGGCAAGGAATGCTCCGAGTAACTGTGGAACCAATCTTCAGTAACTGTTAGCATGTCTCCTTTTCTTGAAAAAGAAAATAGAAAAAAAAAGAAAAAGAAATTCGGTTTGGGTTTATTGAATAAATTCTAAAGAAAACAACCTTATATCTCTCCGGAATCCTACCGACTGCGCCAGTTGTAAAAATATATAAAGGGTTTAAAAATAACAAATACTTTATTCTCTCCTTTATTTTGGACTTATTGGACCGAAATTTTTAGCTTCCCTATGTAGAGAATCTTACTCATTAAATCTTTAAACGCATAATCATATTTTTCCTGTATAACAAGGACCATATCAGTCTCCCTATTATATATAACATATTTTCAACAATTCTATAAAATGTAAGCGAATGTACTCATGTTGCAATATAACTTGATCTACTTTTACTTCTACTACTACTATTACTTACCACTATAGCAATAGTTTACATGCAATTTTTGGCTCGAACGTATCAATTTAAATTTATACCAATTTCTCAGGATGATTTAGTTTGATTTTATCTTTCAGTTCCACGACATCAACGTTCAAGCACCATTAAGTTTTGGAATTTAATTTAATTCTATATCTATTCATTGAACTATCATTCATTAACATCAAATAAAAATAAAGCATAGATTTTTAAATTTGCATTGCTTAATTCTTCTTATTTCTACATAATATTTTGATTATATTTGGGCCTTTTATCTCATTTGATTGATTTCTTTGACAACCGCTAATTATTTTTATCTCCTTATATTTTCTAAAGGGGTTTTTGTCCATTTTAGACAGTTAGTGAAACAAGATACTATTATGTATGAAGAACCTCCGTTTAAGTTATACAACCCATTCCTCAATTTACTTTGATGATATCAGATTATTTGACCCAAATGTTGATTTTTCAAAGATCTAGAAATGTATAACAAATTACGATCTGAAAGTGTTCCTGAAGGGTTTTAGAATTCCAGCAAGTCCTAGCATTATATTGATGTAATAAGTTTTTTGCTTCGGCTGTAATAAATCTTCTTCACTTATTCTTATTCAATAACATTTCATGTTCATAACTAATGCCAGTTTATGTAAGAAACATTTCTTTTTCATTTCATAAACTTTTTGTTTAATTAATGTGACAAAGTTTATTTGATCTTAAACCTAATGCTAAAAATTCTATAAAATAAAGATAACTGATATTGTCAACAAGTAAACAGCTAACAAGTAAAATGGCACCACCAGAAAACGGGGGCTCAAACGAAATGAAATGGGAGGTATCTGTGAAAGAAGGTACTAGGCATGGTTCTAAGAAATTTAAAGATTCGGGATTGAATTAGCTAGTAGAATAATATTGTTGACAAACTTAGCAAGAACTTGCCTGCTCTTTAGGTGCTACTACATTTTCCATCGATGGCTCTTAGCCTTGTAAAAGATTCAAAAAGAAGGTCATTGGTAACTATAGGAATTAAAGCTTAGAGTCATTGAGCAGCTTTATTCCCATGCCAGCAACTGCTCTATTGGCAGAAAACAAAAGTATTTTTGCATGGATTTTTCATGGAAACAAAAAGTAGATACAGTACGACAATCCCAAGCCGAAAAATCGTAGGTATACCTCGGTCACGTTTCTACATCCATAACGAATCTTGTGTATATGGTGGGGTTAAAACTAATTATAATTTTCAAAACAACTAACTAAACTTTGATAAACAATTTTCAACAATTTTTAACAACGATTCTTAGGTGGTCTCCAAAGAGACAAATAAATCCGTAAATTTGTATTTCTTATTATTCCAGACCATCAATTTCCGCTCAATTTCGGCTTCCGTAATAAACACGGAACAATAGAACAAAATACATAGATTAGTGAACCAAATTAATAAAAACTGAAACGATAAAAAATATTGCTCCGCTGCATTTCTCGATATTTCTCAGGCCTTCGACAAGGTGTGGCACACTGGACTGCACGTTAAATTGAAAAAGCTTTTGCCCCATACGCACTTTCAATTGCTGAAATCGTACCTCTCAGACAGACATTTTATTGTCAAACAGGGTGACGAATACACTGACCTACAGCCCATATTCGGGTGTTCCGCAGGGCAGTGTTCTCGGCCCATTGTTACATCTTATGTATACAGCTGACTTACCGACCTCACAAAACACTACTGTTGCAAAATATGCTGACGATACAGCGGTTTTCAATCACACGAAGATCCAATATCAGCCACAAAAAACCTCCAACTTCATCTTAACAAAGTCGAACTGTGGTTGAAAACGTGGCGTATCAAAGCAAATGAGACAAAATCTACCCATATTACATTCACCCTTTGCAAAAGAACATGTCCCTCAGTAAAACTAAATAATCATGAACTTCCGCAAGCAGACAGCGTTAAATAACTGGGAATGCATTTTGATCGACGTCTGACTTGGAAAAAACATATAGTGACAAAACGCAAACAGCTTGGGCTTAAACTAAACCAAATGTATTGGCTGATAAGGCGTAAATCTAAATTATCATTAGATAACAAGGTTTTGCTGTATAAGTCAATACTTAGGCCCATTTGGACCTATGGTATTGAACTGTGAGGTACTACTAGCAAATCTAAAATAGATATCCTCCAGAGGTTCCAGAATGAAGTGTTGCGTGTTGCGAGTCATCGTCGATGCCCCATATTACGTGTCCAACAAACTGATTCAACGCGATATCCCCATAGAACCCATAACGAGTGTGATTCGAAGTGCTAGTGCGAAGTACTCTGAAAGACTATTAGTGCATCCTAATGCACTCGCCAAGCAGTTAAATGTACGCGATGACAGTGAAGTGTGTAGGCTCAAACGCAAACTACCATACGAACTGATTAATAGACAAATAGAGAGAAATTTAATAATTTCTAGAATAAGTTAGAATAGTCATTAGAATACGTTAGAATAGACTTTAAAATAAGTTACAGTAGTATCTAGAATAAGATTTAGATTATAAATTGTACAGCAGATCACTTACTGAAGTGATCTTCTACATGTAAGGATAGTTATATTATATAACGGAAATCAAACAATAATATTTATTGCCCACGGGCAGATTGTTGACTTTCCAAGAGATATACATATTTCTAGTAAATACGACCATTGTTTTTGTAACATTGCAATAATTTCACTCAAAATCAAATTTGTTATTCCTATGTACTATATATCATTGTCATAAATTCCATATTTCATCCTGTAAGCCCTAATGTCAATATTCGTTTTTTTTTCGCTGACTGAACTCTACTGCCAGATCAAAGCAGGATTGTCTGGATGCTATCGCGCTATGATCTGTCTCTTCAGGATTTAAATTTTTATTTTAGCTTCAAGATCATCTTTTGTCTATTTCTGTACAATCATAACCTTGGATAGTTTTACTCACATCACTCACTCACTTTTGGGTAATAATATCATACCATCAAAATAATAGCTAAAATAATGGGGCCCCAGGATGGACTAATATCTCTCCTAGAGAGAGCACATAGAATAAGACATATTAAGAAAAACTTCTTTTTCCCTGCTACCACTTTAGAAAAAAGAGAATTATAAAAACAGGCTGCTGATTGGTCACCGCCAATTTACCCATTAATGGGTCAAAAAAAAACAATATTAGTATGTTTTGATGAAATCCAGATATCTATTAATTGTCAGAGAAATTCATGGCTTGTCCGACTCATTGAGGGATGCGTACCTGCATCAAAATCTACCAAAATTATTGGATTTCCTCAAGAAAATTGGTCTTTATTTTGAAATCTCATTTTAACCTGTATATAGCTTCATTTTAACATGACATAAATATTTATACACAGTTTTATTATTTATTTAATTATTTTTATATTCTGTCTAGATATTGTTTTGTTTCGATTTAGTGTGGAAAATTTATTTAGATATTTTTACATTCTCAGCACTACGACTTAATTTACTCTTCCCAAACCCAGAAAGTAATCCAGAAGGGTTCGGAGATAGCAAACCTGCTGTCTTCTCTGATCTGCCCTTCTAGCACTCTTCCCATCTCCATTAAATGCTTATTTTACAAGATGTTAATTCGGACCATGCTCCTCTACAGTCTACTTCAAGTTTGTTACAACCAACAAGGTGAAACGGTTTCAAGTTTTCCAAAAAACGCTCCATGGTTTGTCAGAAATAATCCAATTCATAGGGATTCATAGTTATTCTCACTATCTGTTTTTTCGCCGGATCCTCGTGCCCGATAACGTCTGCCCGCTTAGCGGATTCCATATCCCCAAATTTAATGGAGTAGTAGTAGCGACCCACATGGACCAACTGTGAGGAGTTTAGTCTATTGGTAAGCCCAGAGGCAGTCCCACATAACCCGGTCCAATTTGTCACTCCAGGGTAAGCATCCGCGATCAGGTACAGGCGGTGAAGTGCGTCATGCACTCCACCGCCTTGTTTTAAGCCAGAATAAAAAAAAATTGATTCATTCTGCCTTGTTGTTTTGATAAAATAGTTTCATAGAATTTCATTTGGGATACATGGTATGTAAGATAAAGTAGGGAATAGATAAATGAAAATCATAGAAGATCTTTAGTTTATCTTCTGAGCTATCTTATCAATATTTCTCACCTAATAATAATAGCGACCCACATGGACTAACTGTGAGGCGGTTTCAGTTTAGTCTATTGGTAAGCCCAGAGGCAGTCCCACATAACCCGGTCCAATTTGTCACTCCAGGGTAAGCATCCGCGATCAGGTACAGGCGGTGAAGTGCGTCATGCACTCCACCGCCTTGTTTTAAGCCAGAATAAAAAAAAATTGATTCATTCTGCCTTGTTGTTTTGAAATTCGGACACGCAACTGAGAGGGGGTAACCAATAATATCAATCCAAACTAATTCCAACTAAAATTACTAATTACAACTAATATTTTTTAAAATTTTCTAAAATGTAATATAACCTTCCCAATCCTATACATTATCTAATAATATCGTATATGCGGAAAAAAATCTATCTCTGTTAAAAACGATTCTGTGTCAATTTCGTCACGATGGCATGTATATCAAAGATCATACTTATTAATAAACTTAATTATATCATGAAAACATAGACGTAGTATCAATTTCAATATATACTGATTCAAATTATATGTTACAATGTTCAAAAACAACTCCATTAAATATCATATCACCAAACTGTAATCAATCATTTTTAGCATACCTCTAAATCGATGATTTCCCTTGGAATGGGAGCCTTGGGCATCTCGTGGACATCCGGTATCCTGACGTTGTCTTTTTTAATTTCGGCTTCAATGAACCTGAGTTTACGTTCCAACTCATCGCATCTTCTCACTTCCGCCACGAATTTTCTTTGAAATACATTTACATCTTCGTTCAACTGTAACACACGATAGATTCGTCATTTTCGATCTTTTTATTGTTTTTAATTACGAATAATTGAAAAAATATACTTACATCGCGAAACTGTACACATCCAGTTTCTCCCAGTTCTGATATGGCGTGGTACCCTGCTTCAGGCTGGATGAACAGTTGGGCTAACGCCATTTTTTCACTCCGGAACATGGCCCCCATCTTGGCCAATTATTTTTTTGATCCTGTAAAATATAATTATATAATATCCGAAAAATGCTTATGATAACTTAAAACATTATAAATTATAGCATAGACTAACGAAAAATCACCAAAATATATAGGGGGAAAATGTTAATATTAATATAACATATATATATAATAATCGGCTTAGCGAAAATTTTGCCTCACTTTTTGAAGAAAATGGGGGCATCTAGAGGCGTGAAATTTGTCACGGTTTAAGCATCTATCGAGGAAAATTTTTAGGCCTAATATTTTTGTGTAATATGCGCTACAACTAAATATATTCCAATAAGATGACAAACGCCCAAATCAAGCAACCTGGTATAACCGTCAGTTCGGTGAGACAAAATATATAAACAAACCCAGCGTGTAGCCAGTCATGCCTGGCTAAGAGTTTGGTTAGCAGACAATAACATACTGGGATCGAATATCGCTGAGGATAAAGGTTTTTTATCTTTATAAAATAGAATAAAGGATGGTGTTTCTTAAAATTAAGAGAATGTTTGTTTTCTTTACATTTCAAAGGACATTAAAACGGAAACTAAGTGATTAAAGAACTATTAAAGGAAGTTATTTAATTTTAAGCAGTCATTTGTGTTACTTTCGGTTAGTCCCATAGTGTTGAAATTATGAAAGAGTTATGGTAAGTTGAGAAAACAAATTAAGGTTCCGGCTTTATCAGAAGGTACACACAGATTGAATGTTATCCCAAAAGAGATTAACGAAATTCGAGAATAATAAAAAAACGTCTGTTTTCTTCGCTTACAAGATATTTGGATTTTCGAAATCACAATATTCATTTAAATTGATGTCTGGTAAAGAAAAAGGAAAAAAAATTGTGCTTGCTTAAGGACTTTAACTAGTATATCGTTGTACTAAAGGTAATTCTAAAGGTTGTTAGGATTTTCCTGTAAATTTTAGTAGTATCGACATCTGATTAATTTCAGGTTTCATTGGTAAATACATTTCTTAACAAAGCAGTAACCGAATTTTGCAGATAATAGATATAGTTAGTTTGTGCATCAAGAGTTAAAATGAATATTGCATAGAATATTAACAGTTATAATTAGTTTCATAGAATTTCATTTGGGACACATGGGATGTAAGACAAAGTAGAGAATAGATAAATGAAAATCATAGAAGATCTTTAGTTTATCTTCTGAGCTATCTTATCAATATTTCTCACCTAATAATAATATAGTATATATACAAAAACAATAAATATAATAGTATAGTATAGTTCCATATTGTTTTTGTAATATATATTACGTTATTATTAGGTGAGAAATACGGATAAAATATAAGGACTATATGAATACATAAATAAAGTAATAAAAATATGCAGGAGTAAAAAATTACATAAAAAGAAAGTAATTACATAATTTTCATAGACGGAACACATAGGACAAATAGAATAAAAGTAAGTTTTGGCAAATCACTAATTAGTTTAATAATTGTAAAAACATTTCTTTCATATACATTTCTAAATTGTAAAAAATAAATTACCCAATTGTGTTAGTTATTATTTTAATATATACGCTAAAGTCAAAATACAATTTCAAAATTGTTTTATTCACATATTCTGTGTTTTAATATAGAAACATCTTGTTCACTGTATTTGATTTAATATTTCGTGCTTTACAACACAAAAGTAAAGAAAGATCATATATACTTATATTTGATGCTCTGAAGATGTTATAGTTCTGAAAATAATATTACTTATGATATGTTATAATGTTCAGTGGCACAATAATTTACACTTATTAATATTTTGTTGACTATTGATCAACACAGTTAATGGAAATTACATTTAATATAATACAATTTAAAAAATATGTGTGTTAGTTCTTGAGATAGTTTGCATATATATTAATATGTTTTAATATACAGACATTTATTATTTTAATTAATGTTATATATCGAATACATTTCTGAACTTATATTGAAAATATTATGAAAACAAGTTTTAGTAATATATCATTTTTAAATTAGTCCTTTTACTCTATTACTATTAATTTAATACATTATGGTCGAATTAGAAACGATCTTAATAATAAATGTAATTATTCTAGTCCTCACTTGTGCTTGGATGTATTTCACAAATTAAAATTAAATTAGACTATCTCGGACTAAAGTTAATAATAACACATACATTTTATCTAGGTTCATGCGGTTTGGTTCGGTTAAATTTTACGATCTCCTGCGCCTTATTTCATAGTTGTATCGTTTCTAATTTTCTGTGATTTAAGGAGAATCTTCCGACCAATCATTATTATTATTAAGACTACTTATTTTTAAGCTTGATCCGTTCAGACTTTCATGCTTTGTCCAGCTATTTCGCTGACTTTCAAATGTTATAATATAACTTGAACAATAATATAATATATCGCTTAGCACTAAATGGTTAAAATGAAATGAAAGGAACTTACAACAATTATAGTCAAATTCTTGCACAAAGTTAATTTATTTTTGAACTTGTCATGTGATCCCAATGCATTTCATAAATTTTAATAATATATTAATCATAATATTATAAACGTACTACAAAAATCTACTGACTCTATGGACCACCTTTTTAGATATCATATTAAGATCTTTGAGTACATTCATCTGCAGTATCATATTTTTGACTTTTTAATATTTTTGTCTTTCATAATTATTGAAGACCGTTCAAAATGGAGCAACAACCACTTATAGGGATTTTTTGCGTCTCTATACAATGCATTTGGTTATCATAAACCTTTCAACAATATTTTCTGCATTGTATATACAGAATTTAGTTTTAAACAAAATAAATAAGAAAAAAAAAAAATATATATATATATAAATATATATATATATATATATATATATATATATATATATATATATAAATATATATATATATATATATATATATATATATTTATATATATATATATATATATATATATATATATATATAGATAATTACATATAATATATATATATATATATATATATTATATATATATATATATTATATATATATATTATTATATATATATTATATATAATTATATATATATATATATTATATATATATATATATATATTATATATATATATATATATATATATATTATATATATATATTATTATATATATATTATATATATATATATATATTATATATATATATTATTATATATATATTATATATAATTATATATATATATATATATTTATATATATATATATATATATATATATATATATATATATATATAATATCTGATAAGTCTGTAAATAATTTATAGTGTGCTATTAAATCTTAAGTTATTGTTTTAATATTAGTATTTCATCTATGTAACACTTAACTAGACAACTTCAATAATCTTTATTAAATCAAATATAACTTAGTAATCAGTTTTGGAGATTTGAGATGACTCCAAAGTGACAAAATTTAATATAATATAATAATAATGTTTAACATTCGTACTTTGGTTAAATTTACAAATTTGTCGCTATTTTGTTGCAAATAAAATTTCTGATATAATTTCGGAAACATCAGCAAGTTAATTGAAAAGTACCCGGCCTGACACATAGATGGCGCTACTGGAATTAAATCCATATGTTTTTTAGTTAGCCCTAAGCCTCAAAAGATGCATGTATAAATTTGACGGCTGTCGGATCATTAGTATTTGAATTATACCATTTTGAGTGAAGCAACTTTTATTATTGTGAAAAAATGGACAAAAAGGAATTTCGAGTATTGATAAAATATTGCTTTTTTGAAGGGAAAAAACAGTTGAAGCAAAAACTTGGCTTGATGCAGAGTTTCCGGAAACTGCCCCAGGAAAATCAACCATCAAGGATTGGTATGCTAAGTTTAGACGTGGTGAAATGAGCACCGAAGACGGTGAACGCAGTGGACGCCCAGAAGAGCTTGTTACCGACGAAAACATTAAAAAAATCCACAAAATGATTTTGAATGACCGTAAGTTGAAAATGAATGAAATAGCAGACACTCTAAAGATATCAACTGAACGTGTACATCATATCATTCACGAATATTTGGGTATGAGAAAGCTCTGTGTATAGTGGGTACCGCGCGAGCTCACTTTTGACCAAAAACAACGACGAGTTCATGATTCGGAGCAGTGTTTGAAGTTGATCAATGTGTCACAAGTCAGTGAAAACGATGGCAATAATTGGGCTTCCAATTGCTTCCCCATCCACCGTATTCTCCAGATTTGGCCCCCAGCAACAATTTCCTGTTCTCAGATCTCAAAAGAATGCTCACTGGGAAGAAATTTTCGTCGAATAAGGAGATGATCGCCGAAACTGAGGCCTATTTTGAAGCAAAAGACAAAACGTACGAAAAAATTGTATTTTACTATGGTAAGCCGGGGACTTTTAAATTGACCTGTTATATAGTATTATTTTATAGTTAATTCCAAATATTTGATTTGAAATATATAATATAGTGAATATACGCCAGACTTTATAATCATTTTTTAAAAATATATTTTTAAATATTACTACAATTGAAATAAACAACAAATATTGTTAATTTGTTGTCAACCCTTCACAATATCAGGAATCTTTATTATTTTAAGGTCGAAGTAATTTTAAGTATTCAATCAATATTAATATTCAACTGCGCTTGTATACTTTCATATCTACCTCATCGAAACATCAAAATTATATTAAGTCTTCTTTCTATGTCAACGCAATTAAGTCATATCTTAATGATGAGGGTACATCTCAGTGAGTCACGGGACTTGAACTATTATCGTTATTGCTCCTTTTACCCATTTGCTTAATGAACGTCTACGCGATACAGTTCCAAAAATATATATTGATATAATAATCGACGGTTTAACGTTAACCCAATAGTTTCTTTGTCTTACAAGTCAGGATATTTTTAACCATTATCAGAAATGTATTACATACTATATTATAAAAATCAAAAAGAAATAAATGTAAAATTTGAAACTATACAATTTTGAAAAAGTACTTCTAATTCTATAAATAAATATATCCGATTGTGAATATCAAAAAAAAAAACAAAAATGTTGCTGTTGTTTACTTGTTTTTTTTTAAATATATTTTAAAGTCTCCTTTTTATCAACGAGGGTTTATTAAGACTGCAACTACTATTTAACGTGGGCTCCGAACCACGGTCCTCGACATTAAGCCCACCAAGTGGCGAGTGACCAACTTGGAGATCATCCCAGAAGACATACGGTCTTACCCAGCCTGGTTACTGGTGTGAGTGGGATCATTTTCCTTGTCGAATTTTGCACTCTTGCCGAAGGACAATCACAAATCTTAAACAATTACAACATAAATTTATCATGCCCCAGCGGGATTCTAACCCGCGACAATCGCAATAGTAGGAGGACCCTCCTATCGCCTTTACCACTGCGCCAACCAACGGCTGTACTAACTTGCAATTTTAATTCAACATTTAAAAGGACCTTCCTTTTTCCTGTCAAAAACCAAAAAGGGCCTCACTATATCTTTGAATTTCAATTGATTTAATTTTTTATCATTCCCAAGGCTTTCAGCCGTTTACCTATTGTCGATAATTTACTATCAAAGTTTATATACGAGTTTATATTGAAAAATTCTTCAAATTCTTCATCATAGTCGGCTGTATGAGTCGATTATTTCGACATTTTACTAATTTTCATATTAAAGGGCATTTTAAATAACGAAATAAAAATTCATAAGTTTGATAAATTACAAATTTTCTGGACTTGATTTAACGTAGGCACCAAATGACTGAATGAGATTTGTAAAATTCATTTGAGAGAAGCGCCAAGCGAGGATCATCTACCTCCATTGATATTAGGAATGGATGCTTATAATAGCGTTACGTTCACTGATAAAGGCCAGTTCAGGCTTCTAACATTTTTTATGATGTAGTTGGCATTGTAGAGCTACGAGAGCAGGAGTTAAAATACGTGAGTCATATAGGAGAAAAAAGCAGCATCTACTACTTTAGTGATTTGATATATATCTCGGAAACTATAAGAGATATGTAATTTGGAAATCGGCAACGTAATATATAAGAAAATATCTCGGAAACCAGATTTCCATCCAGATCCAGATCTCCATATCTCGGAAACTATAAGAGATAATGCAATTTGGAAATCGGCAACGTAATTAGTATGCCGAATATTACTGGGAATGTGAATTGGAACGAAATCGGTAATTCATAAGATCATTTTACAATTTTGGCTCAAATTACAAGCAAAGGCTAAATTGTAAAATTTCGACAGTCCATATCTCGGAAACTATAAGAGATATGCAATTTGGAAATCGGCAACGTAATTAGTATGCCGAATATTACTGGGAATGTGAATTGGAACGAAATCGGTAATTCATAAGACCATTTTACAATTTTGGCTCAAACTACTACTTTGGCTACTACGATATATATACTACTATATATATACTAGCTATTTGAAAACCTAAATTGTGGCAAATCACTAGTTGGTTTAATAATTATAAAAACAAATAAATAACCTAATTGTGTTCGTTATTGTAAAATTGTTTTATACATATATTCTCTGTTTTAATATAGAAACATATTGTTCACTTTACTTCGTTTAATAATGCCGTACTTATGTTAGACCAAATGAAAAATATCGGATGTCCTGCTGCGCCACTCTATTGGTTGAGAAGTAGACATTCTCGTCGAGCACCGACTATAACTTGATTGATGATGAAGATGACGGAAAATCACATTTATAAGCAATAATAAATATAAAATATATCTTAACCTTGGGCCCGCGACTATAACAACAACATAACTATAATAACGGTTATTTATTATTTAACAAAACTAAATTTACATAAAACTAAAATGTATTAAAAGTGACGTTTAATAACATCTATTTTTCCGGAAATTGATTGTTGAAGGAAAGAATGCAATGCTGCATTGCCTACGAAACTACTTGAAAAATTTTAAATGACAAACATCTAATGCCCAAATAATCACAAGATCAAACAATGAACGAAATATAATAAGAAAAAAAAGATTAATCTGAATTCAAGCTATATAACAAATATAATGAATAAACAATAACTGTACATTAATATTCCTATTTCGTCAAATATGTTTTTATTTTTTACAACTTTCTTGCAAATCAAATTTCCTATATCATTTCGGTAACATTATATGTGATTATTTTCTTGTTAATTCAAAATATTTTATTAGAAAAATTGTAATAAGCTATGATTCCGTTAATATACACCAGACTTTATAATTATTTTTAAGCCTATATTCTTAAATATTACAATAATTGAAATAAATAACAAATATTGTTATTTTTTATTGTAATTCAACATAATGCCCAAATAAGCATGAGACCAAATAATGCAACAAATGTAAGGAAAAGAAGGTAAACCTGGATTCAAACTAAATAACAAATATAATAAATGGACGGTAAATATACGTTAAACATTAATTTAAATACAATATTTATGCATATATATATATATATATATATATATATATATATATATATATATATATATATATATATATATATATACCAGGAAAGGGGATAAGTTCTCGGCCTGACAATGCGATTTTTTATTTGTTATTCTTTTACATAATCTCCCTTGATTTCAACACACCTGGTCCTGCATTTCTCTAACATTAGTATTCATTCTCCGCCTGTGATTCTGATGTTGAGCGAAAACATAGTAAAAAAAGAAAGAAACCCAACGTTAACAAACAAGAAAACAGACTGGGAAGGATTTGCTGAAGAATTGAATAAACGAATTCAACTAAATGTACCCCTCAAGACAGCTGAACAATTAAATTTTGAACACAGAATAAAAGTCTACGAAAGTAAAAAAGTATGCTCAGTTATATGCTTAGATGTAGCACAAGCCTTCGATAAGATTTGGCATGAAGGCCTTGTTCATAAACTACAGTTCCGTGCTAGCTCTCGAAGAGAACGGTCGTGTCCGGTCCGCCGAACCTACCTGCGCTTCCGAGAATTACCCGAAACTTTCCCTAAGACGGTCGACCCGTTATCACGTTTCACCAGTGCCTACGTAAAAAAAAAAAGCGTCTGTAAGCGCCGAAAAGGCGTTTTTACAGACAAGGCAATGGCGTCATGTACGTCAGAGCCGACGTCGCCTCCTGAACATAATCCCAGTGTTTCAAATTCAAATGGACCATCTTCAGAAGACAGCCGAGAAGTGCTTATAACGGAATTGAGAAAACAGAACGAAGACCTGCGAAAGCAGATAGCTGACCTTAAAACGTTCGCAAAAGCCCAAACAGACGCCCTGAACAAACAGACGGAAAAGCTGGAAAAGAGCGAAAAGGCTTCCGAAGAGCTCAAGGAAGAAATAAAAACTCTCACAGCTACGATAACACAATTCATGAAGCATCAAAGAGATGCCATGGAAGCAAAGATTCCCGCTGCCATAGAAATTCAGTCCCAGACACCAGCTAAACCGACACAACACTTAGACCAAACTGAAGACTCAGAAGACGGTTTCACCTTGGTGGGAAAAAGGAAAAGAGGGCCCGTCACTCCACCTCAGGAAAGCCAGCTGCCGAAGGCCGGCAACAAGGGAAAACAGGCTCCCAAATCACAACCCAATCCGGTAGCCAAGCCAGCCACTAAATCTACCCAATCGAAAGCCAAGGCTAACGTACAGCCTTCGATTACAAAATTTGCCACCAGACCAGTGCAAAACAAGCCGACCACCAAGACGGCCCCACAGCCAGTACCGAAACAAGTTACCACAAGACCAACCCAAGACCAGCCTGCGCAGGTAAGTAGCCAGGTCACTAAACAAGTCTTAACCTCCACAGCAAAAACAGTGCCAACCGTTTCGGCGACTGTTTCTCAAAGTCCCCCAAAGGAAAAAATTCCGCCTATAGTGCTCCGTGATAAGAAGAGGTTCATGGAGCTTATTAGAATTACTAAGGCACAATCAATAGACATTATAACCCGAAATAAAAAGGACGGCATTTTCTTATTCGTCGCCACAAGCGACAATTACCGTAAACTTACTACCCTGCTCGAGGAAAGGAATTACCCTTACCATTCCTTCTGTCATCCGGAGGAGAGAGCATTCCGGGTAATAATAAAAAACATCCCAGAATCACTCTGCATTGACGAAGTACGTGAACTTCTCTTTGATCAAGGCTTCCATCCCAAATTTGTGCAAAGATGGAAATTAAAATCCGGGACAGAACTACCAATTGTTCAGGTAGTTGTCCCTCGCGAAGAGCGACAGATCATATATATGACCAAACTCGGCGTCATCACAGTGAAGGTCGAGGTCCAGAGAGGAAACGGCCAGCCAGTGCAGTGCTTCAACTGCCAGCTTTTCGGGCACTCCAGCTCATATTGCCGAGCCCCCCCACGGTGCGTCAAATGTGCCGGGCATCACGACACTAGATCCTGTACCAAAATCCCAGAAGCACCTCCAAAGTGCAGCAACTGCGGTGAAACTCATACCGCAAACTTCAGCGGTTGCACCTGCCGTCCTGCTCCAAGAAAACCAAAAATTCCGACCGAAACCAGACCTCCACAAGGTTCTGCATGGAGTAACCAAGGTGGCAGAAAGCTAGCCCAAAAATTAGCCAGCGCTACCCAGCCTGCTCCAACTCAAACTCCTGCTCCAACCAATACACCGGACCTTAACTCCACAATGCAGGCGTTTACTGACCCGCAGGCTTTCCTACAAGTGATCGCCCTGGCTCACCAACTTGCTCGTCTTTTTCCAAATGTCGCCGCCTAAGCGGCAACACTTACCTGTCTCTATAACTTTCAGCAGCCTTTAACTCTTCGAAATGGCTGTTCCGAAATCTCTTATACTGATGACATGGAATGCAAATAGCTTACGCGGAAAGCAAGCGGAATTGGAGGACGTCATAACATTCTATGACGTCGACATCGTGCTCATCCAGGAAACTTTCCTGAAACCTTCGCATCGTCTCTCTTTCGAACACTTTTTTGTCTACAGAAACGATAGAACTCCGGGTCGAGGCGGTGGAACCGCCATTCTCGTCAGAAAAGGAGTCAAACACGAGCTCCTTCCATCGTTATCAGTAAACAACTTCGAAACAACCTCCATTAAAATCGATATCCAAGAACGTCCCTTCGTGATTACATCCCTGTACAGGAAATCTTCTGCATTCAACTATGCCGAATACCGATCACTCGTCGAAGGAAAATTTCCGAAAATAATAGGTGGCGACTTCAACGCCCACCAACCCACCTGGGGGTGTTCCAGAGCGAATCCCGCAGGTAACGCCATCGTAGCTCTAAGTGCAGATCTGAGCTACGGTCTTGCCTTGCCAGATGAACCCACCCATCACCCTAGTACAGTCTCTCAAGGCGCAGCAAGAATCCTTGATTTCTTTATTCTTCAAGACGTAAATCGCGATTCCGAAGTTCGAGTCCTTGACGAACTAGACTCTGATCATCGTCCGATCCTTCTCAAACTCGGAAACTGCGCCACCACTCAAGTCCCACTAACAAGATTCAGGAAAAAAACCGACTGGAAAAACTACCAATCTCTTCTCCTGAAATCCGATCCAATTCCGAAAATTAACACACCAGAACACCTCGAGGAAGCCGTACTCAAGCTAACTCGCGATATTCAGTCTGCTCACGAATCTTCCACAGTCAAAATTTCATCACAACCCCAGCCGTGGAAAAACAATCTTCCCGCTTCTCTTAAACGTGAAATTCGCATCAAAAACGGTTTATGCAGATTAGCTCGATTCACCCTTGATGCTGCAGACAAAAGGGAGGCGAACAGAGCATGCAAGAGGGTAAGGGCGGCCGTCTCGACTTGGCGAGCAATGAAATGGAACTCATTTCTCGCGGACCAAAGGCTGGATGGCCCCCCTTCCTTCTGGCGTGTCTCCAAATGCCTCGTGGGGAAGACGCACAATGTCATCCCTCCCCTGAAGTCAGCGGTTACAGGAAATTTTGCAGTCACTGACCAAGAAAAAGTCGAGCTCCTTGCAGAGACCTACGAAGCTCAAATGAAATGCCTCCCACCCGCACAGAACACTAAAACTAAAGACATTGACACTGTCATCAACGAATCCAACTCCGTCAAAAGACCAGTAACCCCCGCCTTTCTTCTCAACCATTTTGTATCTCCAAAGTCTCTACAGACTATGATCGGCAAACTTCAAACCAAAAAATCTCCAGGTTTCGATGGAATATCGATTACCCAGTTAAAAAAGCTCCCGCATAAGCAACTCGCAGAACTGGCAAACATTATTAACTCCATCATGAGACTGCAACACTTCCCGGCGTCTTGGAAACACGCACATATAGCGGTTATACCCAAGAAAGGAGCAAAATCATCTCCATCTGATTACAGGCCTATCAGCCTTCTCAGCGCCATTTCGAAGCTTGCCGAGAGGGCAATACTCTACGCTCTCAACTCTTTCACAAAGGAAAACAACATCATTCCAGATGAACAATTCGGCTTTCGCGCTCACCACTCATCCGTCCATCAAGCTTCCCGTCTGGCTGCACACATCCATCATGCTCTTGACCAACGTAAAAAGCTTGGAGCAGTTCTTCTGGACCTAACCAAAGCCTTCGACAAGGTCTGGCACGACGGATTGTTCGCAAAGTGCGTGCGGTTAGGCCTCCCAGAAGACCTAACCGCTCTCATCAAGTCCTATCTCTCGGACAGATCTTTCCAGGTCAAGATCAGGGCGTCACTTTCCAGTCGTAAACAAATCGATGCTGGCGTACCTCAAGGTTCCCCGCTGGCCCCAGCCTTATTTAATCTCTTTATTTCAGATATGCCGAGAAAAGAGCATATTGACGTCGCCTTTTACGCTGACGACACTGCTTTCTTCACGGCCGCCAGGTTCGAAGTTACAATTCATGAGCGTTTACAGAAGCAGCTCGATCATGCGGTCAAGTGGTTCAAATTCTGGAGGTTGCAAATCAACCCCCTGAAAACCCAGGCCATCATTTTCCACAAGAAGCGTTACGCACTGCGCGTCTCGCAACTTAAGATCGACACCGCAATAATTCCATGGCTGGATAACGTCACGTACCTAGGTCTTCACTTCGACCGGCGGTTCGGTTGGCATTCCCAAATCCAGAAAGCAATCCAAAAAGGTTCGGGGATAGCAAACCTGCTATCTCCTCTGATCTGCCCTTCTAGCAGGCTTTCCATCTCCATCAAATGCTTATTTTACAAGATGTTAATTCGGTCCGTACTCCTCTACGGATCTAATGTCTACTTCAAGTTTGTTACACCCAACCAGGTCAAACGGCTTCAAGTTTTCCAAAATAAGCTCCTCAGGAGAATATTAAACGCTCCATGGTTTGTCAGAAATAATCAAATCCATAGGGAAACTGACACTCCAGAAATCAAGCACTTCATATCTCAATCATTCCACAAACAACAACTCAGCTCAAGTTCTTCTGAAAACGCGCTTGTTCGCGAGCTGGTTGACATGCTGGGAGCTTAGCACCGCGTCACCGCTAAGCTCTCCCCCTTTTCCAGGCTGAAACGACCTCATCCGTCGCTACAGTCATAACTTTTGCCCCCATACAACAGTACCCAGTTGTGTGTTAACTCAGGTTCGCGAATCAATAGAATCGCCGGGCTCTCGTGCCCAATAACGGCTGCCCGATCAGCGGGTGCCATATCCCCAAATTTAATGCAGTAGCAGTAGTGATCCACAGGGGTCAACTGTGAGGCGGTTTCGGTTTAGTGTATTGGTAAGCCCAGAGGCAGTCCCACATAACCCGGTCCAACTTGTCACTCCAGGGCAAGTCTCCGCGACCAGGTATGCGTCATGCATTCCACCGCCTGGTTTTTAGGCCAGAACAAAAAAAAAAAATCATAAACTACAGAAAATACTAGCAAACAACATACCGAACTATTAAAATCATACATTAAAATCAGAATGTTTAGAGTCAAAGAAAAAGAAACTTACTCTACAATAAAAGAGGCTAAAGCAGGTGTACCACAATGAAGTGTACTGGGACCAATGTTTTATCTACTCAACATTTGTGATATACCACAAATGGAGAATATTACAATGGCTACATTTGCTGATGATACTGCGATTATAGCTGTCGGAGACAATAGTGAAGAAGCCTCACGAAAATTATAACAGGCAAGTGGCAATATAAATAATTGGACACAAGCTTGGAAAATAAGAATTAATGAAAGTAAATCTGTACATGTGCAGTTCACCTATAAACAGACCGTAAAAGCACCAATAACATTAAATAATACTATCATTCCATATAGCAACAACGCTAAATATCTCGAAATCTCGATGCAAAACTTCGCTGGAAGGAACATATAAATAAGAAAAGAATAGAACTGGAATTGCTAATTGGAAGAAAATCCAATTATCAGTACATAATAAATTGTTATTATATAAGCAAATACTGAAACCTATATGTTCAATTATGGGGATGTTCTGTAAAGAGTAACATAAATTAAATAAATAATTTTCAGAACAAAGCCCTAAGAGGTATTGTGGGCGCACCCAAATACTATAGAACTGATTACCTACATCGATACCTTCAGATACCCACAGTCAGTCAAGAAATCAAGAGAATTGCAAGGCTCCATTCTCATAAGAATATTGAAATATTCGACTAGTAATAATGTAATAATTAAATAATAAAAAAAAGTATTCATTCTTGAAAGTGAAAGCCTTATTAATAAGTATCCAATTGGTCAAGAAGATTAGAGTAATATTCGCTTGTTTGCAAGGTAATAAATAAACAGAAAGCATCGCGCGAGTCTTTCCGACAGATGCGCAAAATTATCCCCGCATTTGTCTTTGATTGACATTGAACAAATGCGGTACCCATTTTACGTAGACCTTTTGCATACTTAATTAGTGTTGCAAGGTATTTAGTACCCTTTCTTTTCGTATACTTTTCAATGGTTGACATGGAAGATGTAGAGTCGCGTCGATAAACTTTTGACATTTTCGTTTTATGAACCAATGACGCATGCGCCAAGCAAAGAATATATATTTTAGCGGATTCGAACATCATCCCTGTATCAGGGCAAGAACTTTCAACCTTATCCACGTGACTATATTCTCATAACTAAAATTATTAATTTTATAGAAAATCGCTTGCAGAGTACTATTAACAGTATGATTCCAGCGCTAAAAATAAACATTAATAAACAAAAAAAGATATGATATAATTCACTTTATCGTAAGGAATTAATATTACATCAATCATGTGATAGTGATAAATAAAATTATCGATGTGACCAAAATAAACATCATTCTATTAACCAGACTAGTAATTCGCTTTGCTGGCAAAACTGTCGTTGGTTCAAATCCTGAGAAAATTTGTAATGGCTTTGTGCTTTTTTTTTAGTAATTTCATCTTAACAGGTCAACTGAAAAGTCCCCAACCAGACAGATACATGGCGCTACTAGAATTACATCGATATCTTTTTTAATTAGCCATAACCCTCAAAAGATGCGTGTATAAATTTGACAGCTTTCGGATCATTAGTTTGTAAATTATAGCATTTTGAGTGAAGCAACTTTTGTTCAACATGAAGAATTGGTATGCTAAGTTTAGACGTGGTCAAATGAGCACCGAAGACGGTGAACGCAGTGGACGCCCAGAAGAGCTTGTTACCGACGAAAACATTAAAAAAATCCACAAAATGTTTTTGAATGACGGTAAATTGAAATTAAATGAAATAGTAGACACTCTAAAGATATCAACTGAACGTGTATATCATATCATTCACAAATATTTGAGTATGAAAAAGATCTGTGCAAGGTGGGTGCCGCGCGAGCTCACTTTTTACTAAAAACAAACGACGATTTGATGATTCGGAGCAGTATTTGAAGATGATCAAGCGTAATAAACCCGAGTTTTTGCGTCGATATGTGTCAATGGATGAAAAATGGCTCCATCATTTCACTCCGAAGTCCAATCGACAGTCATGCGAGTACACACGATGAACCCGCTCCAAATCGTGGAAAAACACAACAGTCTGCTGGCAAGGTTATGGCGTCTGTATTTTGGCTTGCGCATGGAATAATTTTCATTGGCTACCTTGAAAAAGGAAGGACCATCAACAGTGACTATTACATAGCATTATTGAAGCTTTTGAAGAAAAAGAAAGTGCTGCTTCACCATGACAATGCACCGTGTCACAAGTCAGTGAAAACGCTGGCAAAAATCCGTGAATTGGGCTTCGAATTGCTTACTCCATCTACAGTATTCTTCAGACCTGGCCCCCAGCGACTATTTCCTGTTCTCATATCTCAAAAGAATGCTCGCGGGGAAGAAATTTTCGTCGAATGAAGAAGTGATCACCGAAACTGAGGCCTACTTTGAAGCAAAGGATAAAGCGTACTACAAAAAATGTGGTTTACTATGGTAGTACACTTATACACTAAACAAGTTCGTGTGGTTTGGTACGGTTCAATCTTCTGATTCCCTGCGTGTTGTCCAGTAGCTGTACTGCTTCCACGTTGCTGAGATTTAGCAACTTAGTTCATGTTTTAAGGCGAAATATTTGATTAATTCGTGTATCCATTGATTTCGAGATCATTGTGCAGCTCTTCGTTGGTTACTTAGCGATAAGCATTAGTAATTAATCGTAGAACTCTGTTTTGGGACTTTGCTTTGGGTGCGTTACCTGTTGATTTGATGTCTTAGTGTTTAATCTACTATTGAGATATTTTTCGAGGTATTTGACTGATTCTGCTTGAGGAATCGGGCACGGGTCAAGTGACAAAATTAGGATTTAATCATTTCGCCGCCACGCAAAATTAACATGGACAGTTTTGGAGGTATTAAGCTGTACATTCCAATCTCCAGTCCATTTGTAGGTCTTGTTGACCGCTACTTGTACTTTTTCTACAACCTTAGACAGAGATGTATCTCTTGCCATGATAAATGGTTCTCAGCAAATGTTCCAAGTACTGTTTCTTTTGTTGTTGGGATATCAACAATATAGAGCAAATGGCTTATAATGAAGAATATAAAATTTAGCAGAGAGTAATTATCACTCATTCACACTTTGTAAAATGCGATACCTTTTGAGACAATTTCAGTAAAATATGGTTGTTTAATGATGAAATATTCATTTAGTATATTATATACTATTTTAGTTTAATTAAACATTAATTAACACCTAATTTCACAAAATTTGGTTAAACTTAAGATACCTTAATTTCTATAATATGAGAATAACAAAACTAATTAAAAACATTCCGAGAATACTGAAATTTTCATTAAAAACTGCATCTGTTATATCACATCACATTAATTATTACATTTGTCTCATTTCGTAAAATTTGTTATTTTAAAAGATTTATCAAAGATTTCCATCAAGTAACTAACGCTTTATTGCACATATTTTAATTGTTGTATACACAGAAAATCACTATTAATTAAAATATCAGGAAAAAGATCACTTTATTCCGAGTAAATAAAACATTATCAACCACGTGATATTTTATTACTGTTTTATTATACATCTTAATTGTTATATACGTATCGCATATAAAATGTAGAGAATTGTAATAGAAATTAAAAACGATTTTATATCAAGCAAATAAAATTTTAATGTATTTATTATTAATTTTTTAAAAAAATTTCTCTTAACTCACAACAGTTCTTCTAGGTAACTCATTAAACGTTACAAGAAAATGTAATAACACATCACGTAACACATTCCACTTACTATTACGTTTATTTTCTTTAGTAGAATATGATATTTTAAATAAATATTCATTCTATATATTAAGAATATGTTAGTTTTTTCCTACAAGTATGTAACACAAATGTTATAGAGAAACACAGTAATATATCACGTGATCATCTGATTACATTTTACTATATATTAAATGATATTTAATCAAAATTGCATAATTAATAAAAAACAGCAAAAAAAAAAGAATTAAAAATGATTTTATAAACGAAAAATAATACACTAACAACAATCATGTGACATTACAATTACTGTTAAATTTGTTTTATTCCGAAAAACCTGCTAATTTAAATAAATATTCTGCAGAAAAAATATTCTCTCGATATATTAAAAATATTTTAGTTTCTCGTATCATTAAGTAATTTAAACGTGAAACTAAATCACAATAATACATCATGTGATGTACTAACAAAGTTTTATTAAACATTTATATTATAAATTCTCAAAAATAAAATACTATCAAACGCGTGCCGTTATTTGTTACCACAATTGTTCTGTCTTTTAAAAATGATAATTTAAACAAATATACTTCAGAAAAGAAATAATAATACGACCAAATATTTTAGTTCTTCCACCCAATAAAAAATTAAAGATCAAAAGGAAACACCCTAATGAATCACGTCATATTTTGTTGAAGTTGTATTATACATTTTAATTATTATTAAAGGTATTTCAATTATATTATTTAAATGATAAAAATTACAACCAGAAATTCACAATTAATTTTTAAAAAACAACGCCAAAAAAGTTGGAAATATCAGATAAAAATGATATTATATGTTATTTCTATCGAATAAACATTACATCAATCACATGACATTATTTCTCTATTAGTTTTATTTTATTTTAAAATATTTTAATTCAGAGAAATATTAATTAAGAATAATTCATTAATGAATTAAAAAACCTTAAAATATTTTAGGTTTTCATGCAAATAATTAAAGAAACATTTTAAAGAAAATCATGTGATATTTTGATAAAGTTTTATTATATATCTTAATTCTTATCATGAAACTATAACCAGAAAAGCACTATTATAAAAAAATATAGAAATAAAATACAAAATGGAAATACTATAAAAACTCCTCCAATCATGTGATATTAATTACATAAACCCTATATCAGCCTTCTCCTTTAAAAAAATGTCAATTAATGCCAAAACACCGAGAGAATAATAATTATATCAACTGCGATTAAAAGAAAAACTAATATAGTAAATATAATTAATCAAGAGCGGTCCGAAAGAAACCAGCAACAAGATCACGTGATATATTAATCGAAATGACCCATTTTAAAGAGCGAACACGGGTGCGTGCATCGTACAAGAAGAACCGCTTACTCTAATTAGAACCATAAACTATAAAGAGACAGACGCAGACCTACTGACCTTTTAGCAAACTTGATGTTCGATTAAATTTCCTAGAGACACCACACCTCGCGATTTAACTCAACGACTGCGGCAGGCGTTCATTCTTGAAATCGTAGAGACTGAATTGGAATTAACAACTCGGCTGCGTCACATGATATCTACGCTCAGAATATTAACAATGTACCAGCGAGGTGCTAAAGTAACCATAGATAAACCTTGACGTTATTTGACGAGGCTTCACTAATTTTTTAATAAGACAATATTCAGTTGGTACTATTGTGGTTTTTATTTTAGTAATTTTTTATTTAATAAGCAATATATTGGAATACCTACTGGTGTTAAAACATTACAATTCCTATAATATAACCCGACGGTTTACCGAATTCTTAAATTCGTATATCTATTTATTGGAGAAGACCTTCTGGGTTATTTGGAATTGAAAGAAATTAAAACGGAAGTATCGGTGGTACATGTACTGTGGTACTACTGTTACGCATCTTTTTCCTCCTTATTATAAGAAAAAATAAAAGGTTAGTGACAACAACTTTCACACTGTCAAAGTGGCACCAATTGTGCACTCGTTTGACCAGATATTTAAATGTCCTGAGTAAACTGTTTAGAGGACAGACGACGGTAAAGGGCCCCAGCGTACATGTTGATTGGTCAGAACTACTCATGCGCACTTATTCTAAGCTAGCTTGACATATTTTACAGTTACGCTTTTTTTTTAATTTTTAAGCCAATGTTATATTTACAAAATTTAATTTTAAATTTAAATGCAAATTTTAGTAACTGTTGAAACCTGGTGAAACAGTTAACAGTGTTCGCTATTGACAATAAAAGATGACGAAAAACGTCCAGAATGGGCCCGAAGACATAAAGTGATTTTACAGCTCAATAACGCGCTGTCCCATAAAGCAAAAACGACCAAGGAAGCATTTAAACTACTTGAATGAAAATCAATTTTTCGCATCCATGAGAGAGCACGCCAATTTCGAAGAAGTTAATGATCGAAATTCCGGCTACTTTCCTATATCGTCGGCCCAACATACGGTTTTCCAGTTTAAACATTTTTGGAATGAATAACTAGAATCCAGTTTAGAATGAAAAGAAAAACGTTCAAGCCATGTGTCCGATAGCGCGCTCAATAAATTCGAATTATCCACTACGTTATTAGAAAAACAAGTGTAAAGTATCGCATTGTACCGGATGTCTGGTAAAGCCAGGCTATAGCAGCAAAGGCGTCAGGCCAAATACAAAATGCATGGCTCGCGAAAAGCTATCAAAAATCGCAGAAATGGCTTCAGTGATGAAACAAGATTTATCCATTGAATCAAGGAGAGTCTCAGTACAAGTCAACCACTCAATAATACATCAAGAAAACGGGAGAATTTCGTCAGTAACCAACTCGCAGAAAGCAGAAACTCCGTTTGAAGAAAACATACGTAAACAATCCACAACGGTCTTTCTTCTTGTCTGTTCCTTTTATATATTTTAATTATTAATTATATAAATAAATAAACTCGTCTTTGTGCATTAATTTACGCAAAGAAGGAAGAAAATAAATTGAATTTTACTACATTGTTTCCTCTTCTTAACATTCAGCAATAGCTATTTGTCGTATAGTTCCTTATATCAGGGTTTTCCCCTTATTTTCTCATTGGTCGCGATTCAAATTCAATCGAAATGTTCATTTCTCATTCAGTTCAGTTCATCATGGTTGGTTAGATTGATATGTGGGTGAGTAAGAGTGAGCTATCTAGAAATTCAAATTTCATTTATGTTGGGATAAGATTGAACCGACGATGCAGAATCAATTCAATAAATCGCCACATCTTCCAGTTAAATGTTTCCTTTTAATCTCTACACGTTTCATAACTTACACACATATTTCAAGTCTTAATTACTTATATTTTTGATGTTAGTCGTAACATATATTCCGCTTCAGTGTCGATATGGATAGTTCTTTTAGACTATTCGATGACTTTTTACGATTGTCGTAGTGGTTCAGCTTTTCGTCGCCAATCACAATTCACCATAGAGAACTTTTTTATCTGACGAACAATCAAACCGCAACGTTGAAATGATTCGATATGGCATTTTCAGTCAATCCGTATCATAGCTATTTTCCTACCTTTTGGATCTTTCCCATCGCATTGAACATCTGGAAACTTCATTCATTAACTGCTAACTATTTGAAAGGTTTTTGAGAGTTTGAGCTGGATTTTCCTCTAATAAGTTTTACAATTCATTGTCTTCGAACTTGTTTTGATCCTCCAGGTTGTTATTTGCCATTGACATTAAAGCGCCACTTTTAAATCATAATGAAACCGAAACTGACAATTAAGATATGGCAGAGCAGCATTGTTATGTGTTTCAAATAGTGTCAAATAATGAAAATGTAAAAACTCTCTTTATATTTAATAACTTTATAATGTAAAATAGAAAACTACTATTACAGATATATCAAAATATTTTATCAAGCATGGAATCGAATAGAATTTAATTTAGGCTAGGTTATTCAATAGTTGTTTACATTGATACTTCGCATTATCACAAAGGGATATAGCTGATCAAAATACATACAAGTCCCTGATATATAGAGAACTGTTATAATTGAAGTGTCGAGACTACATATACAAATAGTAATATCAAGACTGCCTAACTGTGTGTACTAGATGAACACCCTACGAATAAATAAGCCAAATATATTCGATTTACTATACACGGTTGGTATATAGCGACATCAGACATTGCGGCAAAATTAACGGCTTATTTATCCAGTCATTCTGTTCTTTTTCTAGTGCATACTGTAAATGAATAAATAACTTAACCACCATTGATAACGTCCACTAGTAGTAGATCCAGGTATAGCAACCATCAATAGCAACTCATCAATATTATGATAAAAAATTTACAGAATATAGGTGGTAAATATAAAAATAAGGCATATGAATAAAGCAACATTCCCATCCATGCGCTCATACTCACGATGGTTTATATATATATATATATATATATATATATATATATATATATATATATATATAATATATATATATATATATATATATATATATATATATATATATATATACATATAAAAGAGAAGCGATTGTTATTGATACATTTGTTAAAATATCACATATTTCTGATTCTCCCACACATACTTACAATATTTTTTGATTGTTGGAATATATGAATTTTTAATCGCAAGAATATTATATATAAATATTGTTTCGTAGTCATTCACCACATTAAAATTCTACACTCTATATATTTAATTCCTATCGAAACTATCATCTTAAAAGTATGACAGGAATTAATTGCAAGTTGATGGTGCATACTTTTTGGTAATTTTTGTAAGAAAAAAAAACATTTTTGGCAATCAAAACTGAAATAAACTTGGACATTGTCCACTTAACACTAGTAAAACTAGTAGTTGCTTTTATTTGCACACCTACCAAATACAAGTGCAACCGATTGTATTTTAAAAAAGGCGAAATCATATTTGTGCCTCTAGTAGTTACGACCGTGCATATATAAATAATAATAGAAAATATGGACGGTTAAATTGTTTACTTTAAAATGACCTAGAAAACAGTACGATTGTCGAATGACCTTCATGGTTCTTTCAAATCGAAACGTTTGTGTTTTTCGTATTAAAATAGCACCTGGTTGATTTATTAATTAAAATTGAACTTTTTATGAGTATTTTCTAGGCGATAGTTGGAAAATACCAAAATTAGTTTTTAATTATTTAGAAAAGTTATTTTAAAATATAATAATCATTAAACGTTCACAAAGTATTATATTTTATGAATGTTATATCTTGATGGTACGTTAAATTGGAAACATAATGTTAGACAAAAAGCAGAGCAGATTAAACTATGAAAGTCAAGCAAATGTACTGGTTAGTTGAAAGATACTCTCAACTTGACCTAAAATCAAAGGGATTTTATCATATTATCAATCAATTATAAAGCCAATTTGGACCTATGGGGTTGCACTAAAACACCAAACCAACTAGAAGTCCAACGCACCCAAAACAAAGTTTTACGATTAATTACGAATGCTTGTTGCTACGTAACCAGTGAAGAGCTTCACGATGACCTCAGCATCAAATAGATATACGAAGTGATCCAAGATTTCGCCTTGAAATATGAAATAAGGTTGCTAAATCACAGTAACGTGGAAGCAATACAGCTAATAGACCATACGCAGGAAATCAGAAGACTGAAGCGAACCAAACCACACGAACTTGTCTAGTGTATGAGTGTATTCTTAACTTTAGCTTATGTTTAGTTTTATTTTAATTTGTATTAATACAAGTACAATAGAACAGTAGTAAAAACTTAATTAAAAGCATATCTAATGTAAGATGTAATTAATAATAAACATAATTGTTTTCTATATAAAACAAATTTTAGGGTAAATTATGTGGCTCGGTGAATGGAGGTAAAACGAAATGAAACAGTGGTGTTTACATTATGTGACCGTTATTTATTGGCTATATAAAAAAATGTGAAAAATACAAATGATAAAACGGATGGCAGCGGTGTTACCTGGAGACGAGGCTTGGGCAGTCGATGGTGGCACGTCTAAACCAAACGAGGGTTCAGCATTGAATTAATCGAAATACCCTTCAATAACATCCCAGATAAACGTCTCGGGGTTGCCGCCAGGTATTCGTTATCGGGTTCTAGTTGGCGCTGCTGGCACCCCGCCCGTGTTCAACATGTGGGATTATATTTCTGGGTATTTTGTAGACCGTTATTCCACGATGTAAAATTCGACATGCCTCAAGGTCGCTACAATATTATCAATCAATTATAAAGCCAATTTGAACCTATGGGGTGCAAATATGGGGTTGCACTAAAACACCAAACCAACAAGAAGTCCAACGCACCCTAAACAATGTTTTACGATTAATCACGAATGCTTGTCGCTACGTAAGCAACGAAGAGCTTCACGATAACCTCGGCATCAAATAAATATACGAAGTGATCCAAGATTTCGCCTTGAAATATGAAATAAGGTTGCTAAATCACAGTAACGTGGAAGCAATACAGCTAATAGACCATACGCAGGAAATCAGAAGACTGAAGCGAACCAAACCACACGAACTTGTCTAGTGTATGAGTGTATTCTTAACTTTAGCTTATGTTTAGTTTTATTTTAATTTGTATTAATGTAAGTACAATAGAACAGTGGTAAAAAGTTTATTAAAAGCATATCTAATGTAAGATGTAATTAATAAAAAACATAATTGTTTTCTATATAAAACAAATGAATATTTCAAAACGATATATCCATTCAAGAAATACATGTTCCGTATATTTAATCATATTTATAAACCTCAACGTAATCAAAATAAATAACAAATGGACAGAAAAATCGCGAGACGTAATTGAGTTTTTATGTAGAAAGTAAGGATTTTAAATCCGATCCATTTTTAATATATGGGACCGATTAAATCTAGATTTGTTGCTGATAATGTCAAATTGGCCTAATTTATTGATATAAAAGCGCTCACGCAGATTATTTTTTGACAGATGGTGGTACGTCTGCTTTAATCGGTTATATCTTATCTTTATGATAGTATTTAACATATTTTTAACGATACATTTTTAAATTTTATCACAACTAGTCTATAAAAGCACATCGTAAAATTGCGTTATAGATAAAATACTTAAAATTCCATTGAAAATTTTTTGTTGACAAGCTTCTTGTGTTTGATCTCACTTGATGAGTTGACAGAGAAGTAATTTTAATGTTCTAGTATAGTTTAAAACAGTAACAATATCTATTGGTGTAAATGCGAAGTATCAGCAACTATTAATTTCGATAATTTTGACATTTCCCTGCACAAAATAACAGTTTTCCACTTAGTGTTCTTGAGTTTTCAGTAATGCTAATCGTAGAACCTTTAAAATTGCATTTTCAACATTTATTACTTTTCTTGTTTGATTTGAATTGATCTAGTACTAGAGCTCATTAAACGCTATTAGAAATGTATAGCGAAGATGCTCCGTCATATTCTAATCGTCGATTTTGGTTTTAACGATATAACAATGGTGACTTTGATGTCAGTGGCAAAGAACGACCCAGGGGAACAAAAAAGCTCAAAGAGATTAAATTGCAAGATGTTTTCTGTTGGGCCCCACCATGTTTAGATGCAAAGATACTGCCAAAATTATAAGATAAAGTTGTAGAAAATGATTGAGATATTTTGATAACAGGTCAATTGAAAAGTTGCGTGTTGATAAAATATTGGCTTTTGAAGAGAAAAATACAGTTCAAGCAAAAACTTGCTTTATACCGAGTTTCTGGATACTGCTCCGGTTGGTTGGTTGACATCAAGGATTGGTATGCTAAGTTTAGACGTGGTGAAATGAGCACCGAAGGAGGTGTGGAGCAGTGGACGCCCAAAAGAGGTTGTTACCGACGAAAACATTTAAAAAATCCACAAAATGATTTTGAATGGCCGTAAATTGAAATTGAATGAAATAGCAGAAACTTTTAAGATATCAACTGAACGTGTACATCATATCATTCACAAATATTTGGGTATCAGAAAGCTCTGCGCAAAGTGGTTGCCGCGCGAGCTCACTTTTGACCAAAAAACAAAGGCGAGTTGATGATTCGGAGCAATGTTTGAAGGTGATCAAGCGTAATAAACACGATTTTTTGCATCTAGATGTGACAATGGATGAAACATAGCTCCATCATTTCACTCCAAAGTCCAATCAACAGTCATCCGAATGGACTGCACACGATGAACGCGCTTCAAAGCGTGAGAAAACGCAACAGTCGGCTGACAAGGTCATGGCGTCTGTATTTTGAGATGCGCATGGAATAATTTTCATTGACTACCTTGAAAAAAGAAGGAAACCATCAACAGCGACTATCACATAGCATTATTGGACCGTTTGAAGAAGGAAATCGCCGAAAAACGGCCGCATTTGAAGAAAAAGAAAGTACTGCTTCACCAAAACAATGCACCGTGTCACAAGTCAGTGAAAACGATGGCAAAAATCCATGAATTGGGCTTCGAATTGCTTCCTCATTCACTGTATTCTCTAGATATGGCTACCAGCGACTATTTCCTGTTCTTAGATCTCAAAAGAATTCAAACCAAATGAATACTACACTGTCAAAATTTGATCATTCAATTAGTCACTTTGAAAGAAGTCACCAAATTATCATAGTTGACATCAGTACGAAAAAATCACCATGTTATGATTTAATAATAGGACACTTGCTGTATATTCTACCAAGGAAGTGATTTATAAACTCACAAACTTACTCAATGCAGCATTTCGACTTAAACATGTCCCAGATATTTTGAAGATGAAATTATCATGATCTCAAAACCTGAAAAATTACCAAATGAAGTAAAAGCCATAGACCCATCACATTGCTATTCGTAGTATCTAAGGTATTTGAAAAACTCCGGTTGAAAAGAATAAAACCAATTATAGAGAGAAAAAACCTAATACTAATACACCAGTTTGAGTCTATTAACAAACACTCAACAATTGATTAGTGCACAGAATGACAGATGTCATTGAAAAAATGTATGAAGGTAAAACTTAAGTTCAGCTATATTCTTAGAGGTAGCACAAGCCTTCGATACGGTTTGATACGACGGCTTAAGTCACAAGTAACAGGAAATGCTAGCGAAGTACACTGAACTACTACTAAAATATCTCAGCCAGAATATTTAGAGTCGAACAAGAGGAAACCTACTCTATAATAAAAGAAGCTAAAGCAGACGTACCACAAGGAAGTGTATTGGGGCTAATTCTTTATCTATGAAACACATATATTTCACAAAAGGAAAATATCGCGTTTGGCCATAATACGGAAACGAAAAAACTTAACAACGATGACAATATAAATAACTGGACCCAAACTTGAAAAATACAAATTAACCAAAGCAAATCTATGCAGGTACAATTCATCTACAATCAGACCGCACAAACACCAATAAAAGTAAATTATCAGTCCATATAGCAAAAACGCTAAGTATCTCGGAATTACTTTCGATGTAAAACAAAAGAAAAGGAAGCACTGGAGTTGAAATATAGAAAAATATATTGGTTGATTACTGTAATAAATTACTGTTATACGAGCAAATATTAAACACTACATAAACCTACGAAATTCAATTATAGAGATGTTCCGCGCAAATCAATGTAAATATAATACAAGTTTTCTAGGACAAGTCCTAAGAAGCATAGTAAGTACGTCCATATACTATAGGAGTGATTACTTACAGACCTTCAGATACTACTTCAGTAACAAAAAGATACGAGTGCTAAGAAAAGTTATTATAAATCTTGCAAAATCTATTCAACGCTACACTGCTATACCATCAAAGGCTATTTATGTTTAGGTCTGAAATGTTAGATCTAGACTTGAAAAATAATACTAAGAAATAATTAGATAATGAAAACGTATTTGATGGCCAGGTACTAAAACAGCTGCCAAGAAAGGTTATTATAAAGCTTGCACAACCTATTCAGCTCTACGCTGCTACACTATCAAATGCTATTTAAATTTTGATCTGAAACCTTTCGTCTGGGCTTGAAGAATAAGAAAAAAATTAAATATTCTTAATCTAAATAATCTACCATCTATCTTAATTTTCTAATGTTGAGAAAAAATGATTAAATAATGAAAACTAATATAAATCCCATATACTTTTGAAATAAAATAATTTGGAATTCAATTGATCTCAATCACTCAAGAAATCAAGACACTCGCGAGGAGACATAAGGAGACCATTCTAATATTATGCAACTCTCGCATAATACTAGAACAGGGCACAGACTCAAAAGAATCAAATCATTTGAGCTTATGTAGTGTAGAAAAGTTACAGTTAATAGAAAAGAAAAAGCATTATTAGACTAGAATGTAAATTACGATCTATTTAAACTATCACACCAAACTATTAAACCAAAGCCAGTCAAATTTTCTAACAAATCTTGACCGTTTTTACACTCATTGTACTATTTAATGTTTTTAAAACAATTTTATGACACGATGTTCTATTTCAAATGCAAGATTTAAGATAAATTCTTTGTTCGATGTTTTTACCTATTGTAAAAATGATTTCGATGTGCAAACTTCAAAGAACCTTTCCAATATGGAAACCATAATAACCTTCATGCTACATGCTGCACTGGTAACGGTATCTGTTTATTAAACATCCGCCATCACTATGATTAATCAAGCGATCCTAGTTTTGGTAAATATCAAACGATCTTAGTTTTGGTAAATATTTTACTAAGTAGGTACCAAAAAACGCACTCGCAAGATATTAATTTTAATTAATATGATTTATTAATCAATATTTCGGTCGAAAACGAGTTTATAAACTCCTGACATAAATTACCATGAAAGAAAAAATCATAAATTACCAATTTCTTGTGCAAACACAAACTAAACTATCCTAATTTTAGATTTTTTTGCTTATATATAATGACCGGTTTGTTTGTAAGAAGTATGTATTTAAGCAATAAATTAGATTGTTGATGAATTATTATCTTACATAAAGTATTTCTACCTAGAATAACTAAAGAAATATTACTGTAATATTCCCAATTGATATTAGGTTAACTTTAATCTTCACTCTTGAAATATGAAAATATTCCAGTATGAACTTTTTGTCTCACGAGCAGACTTTCAGTTACCTACAGTAACAAAAAGGTTCGAGTTGAAAAAATCTTACAGATATTCTGAAAAATGTCAACACCAAAAAGGTGTAAAGTTGCGATCTATTAAGTAGCCAGGTAGTTAAACAGCTGCCAAGAAAGGTTATTATAAATCTTGCGAAACCTATTCAGCGCTACACTGCTACACCATCAGACGCTATTTAGATTTAGGTCTGAAACCTTAGATCTGAACTTGAAGAAAAATACCAAGAAAAAATTACTAGATAATGAAAACTTACTTGATGGCCAGGTAGTTGTTAAACAGCTGACACGAAAGGTTATTATAAAGCTTGCAAAACCTATTCTCTGGTCTGGGTTTGAGGAATAACAAAAATCTAAATATATATTAATCTAAATAATCTATCTATCTTAATCTTATAATATTAAGAAATAATTACTAGATAATGAAAACCAATATAAATGCCATATACTTCACTACATAGTATAAAACAAAGTCGCCTTTTCTGTCCCTATATCCCTATGTGCGCTTAAATCTTTAAAACTACGCAACGGATTTTGATGCGGTTTTTTTCAATAGATAGAGTGATTCAAGAGGAAGGTTTGTATGTATAATACATGAATAATATACTAAGGCAACATTGCTAATTTTAGAGGTTTCTAACGTGATGTCGTAAATTAACCTATTTTTTTAGGCTTATTTAGCAATTAGCAAAAACGCTGCCTAACCCTACGAGTTAGATCAAATTAATGTACTACAGTATTGTACACCATAAAAAGGTCTACAAAAAAGTCCACGATGGTATATGTTTATCTTTCAGGGATAACTCACATTAACCATTTTTATTGTTTACTTTTTACGTGAGAAAATGGCTTATTTACGAAGTTATTTTAAGCAATACGGCATTAATCCTTATCGAATTAAGTACCTTAAATACAGTGTGCAATTAATATAGATCAATATGGTTCCTTACAGCATGTAAATTAAACAAATATTTTCGGAGATATTACAAATTTAAAATTTGCGTTTAAAAATGTGTAATGTAATAAAAATTGTATGAATTTAGATATTCCAAAGATAGCAGGAAATCTTCATAGTAAGTATAGGGAAAGAGGAATTGTTTTACTCCAAATTTAATGCGTGCAGGCCAAGGCCAGTAATGAATGAACCAAAAATACTGGATCGATTTTAATCATGTTTTCATTGAGTGGCATAGGCATATATATTTTATGCCCGTGCAAAGTCGGAGTGGGCCGCTATGTTTTTATATACAACGTTCACATTTTTTCTGTAGTGTATTTAATTTAGTATCAGCATTGCACCCGTGCGAAGCCGGGGCGGGTCGCTAGTTTTAAATAAAATAATCTTGAATATTTAAACAATATATATATATATATATATATATATATATATATATATATATATATATATATATTGAGCTGAGAGAACTTATTTGGATGTCTTGCAATAAAGAATCACCAAAAACTTCTATCTATCGGAAATATTTTAATCTACATCATTCAATTGATGAGTTAATTAAATATATATAAATTTAATGTGCCATGTAACAACACTCAGGAGGGACTTGTTCTGAAATGTTTATATTAGATCGTTGCGAATTGTTATGATTGTGGTTATGATAAATATTGATACTGAAATATTGCTTCTGGAAAATGTGTAGCATAGTATTATTACGAATAAACTTGCCAAACGAAAACAACTTGGACTTCAGTCAAACCAAATGTATTGAATTGTTTGACGGAAATTTAAGTTATCCTTAGATAACAAGACTATGAAAAGCTATGTAATCAATACCGAGGTCCACTTGGACCTATGGAATTCTATCTTCCAGCAAACCTAATATAGCCACCATGCAACGGTTCCAAAACAATGTGCTGCATGCTATAGTCGATGATTCGTTTTTAATACTTATGGTGTGTATATAGCCTAATATATCTCTAGAACTAATGAGAATTATAAAGTGATAGTGTTAAATTCGAAAGAGTGTTGTGTCCATTGCACCCAAATGGACTTGCCAATTAGCTAAAAATAAGTGATAATTGTGTGTAGATTAAAACTCATACTATTATCCGATCTGAATAATGAAAATATATAGACTTTAGAGCAAGATTTACAATAAGATATTTTACACACGGGATCACTGAAGTGAATTTGTACATGTATATGATAATTATCATAAAAATACTTATTATCCATTAGATTGCTGAACCACTAAGGCTAACAAAAAAACAATTAAAATCAAGATCATCATAAGGAATATAATTTTCTTCTTGAATATAATTCTGCATTAACTATTTTCGATGTAATATTAAACTGATCAAAAAATACACTAAAATAAAGAGGGGTGTTTAGCCTGCTATAGCTGTTGCTCCATAAGTGATATAAATTTGAAAACACTATTTTCAAAATGGAAATAAATGTTTAGATAAAAGTTTATTACATTCACTGCCATCGATGGAAAAACCCTTCACTGGAACCATTAGCAGTAGCAGGTTTTTATGATTAATTAAGATCATGACGGTAACCAATAATCAAATAATATTGCATTTGGCTAATTAAATTATATTTCATATTTAGTTTTTCATGTTTACTTTTATAATTAACGTCAGTTTCATTTTAGGTTAAACATTTCGGATCGATGATCTGTAAAATATAATGGTTTGTTCTATTGTTAAAAAAACATTGTTTTAAATATTTTTATAACTGTCCATCCCACTTTTCGACACATGGGCTACATACCACTTATATACACTGTAGAATTTTTAATTAACACTATACTATACTAACATCAATGATTTTGTTATTTTCGCGCCCTTCATTCTTTCAAACTTCAACTTCAGTGTTACAAACTGTATACTGACGTCATATTATACCGACGAAGGTCCCAGAGCGAATTTTAATCTTAAAATTAGCGTTGGAAATAAACAGGAAGAACAGTCGATAGTTACAAAACAGTCGAAAGAGTTGATAGTCAAAAAGCTAACGACTGAAAATAGTAATTACTATTTTCAGTCAAATGCATGGTTCGACTGTTTTTTTTTTAATTCGTGATGTCAGGCGAATATGTACGAATCCTTTCCTGTATAAATTATGAGAGAGGAAAAGGATGCAGATAATTGCATGGAGCAGTTAATTTTAAATATGCTTATATTTTCCAACGGTAGTATAAACGTGACTGAGATGTACACATTCCTTCACATACTAATTTCAAAAAAGAAAAGAAAAAAAATAGTTACCGCATACAATTATAATAATAATAAATAACATGCTATTTATAATTTAATTTTAAACGAAGTAGAATTACTTTTATACTTGAATGTTCTGTGGATTTGTAAAAAGGAATGGAATTTTTCTATAGAATGGAGTAATACCCCACAAATATTTTATTGTATTTTAATGTGTTAATTGCTATTTTTAAATAATATACTATAATAAATATAGACAATACAATAGAACTTAAACAAAATCTAAAAAGTAAAGAAGTACAATGGCCATAAATACTATATAAAAATTAAACATATACCATATACCATAGAAAAAAAAACTAGTCCATGATATAATAAAAAATGATTTGAAAAAAATGATATAAATTCTTTATTTATTATTAGTACTTATTCCTACTAAAATGCTATAATATTAATATACAATATATTGTTATTTACAAGAAAACTACCAAAAAAATCATAAAACTATATATATTACATATAAATCTATGTAAGCATAAATTGGGTACATTTCTGTCAAGTTGCGGCTAGGACGACAAAGCCAGAACGTTAAAAATCAACTGAATGAAACAAGTAGACCCAAAAATAGTAACTAAAAGTACGACTGAAACAATTGATAGTAAATAGTAACAAAATCGGACCGAAAATAGCGACCGAAAACAGTTGACTGAAACAGTCACTGGTAAAAAGTTGTAAAATCAGTCGAACTAAAAATAGCGCCTGAAACAGTCAATAGTAAAAAGTAGTCAATTACTAAACAGTCGATAGTCAATTTCAGTCGATAGTTCCTAACACTACTTAAAATATAAAAAAATATTTCTTTGCAGACACAGTAAATATATTAAAAAATTGCAGGATGGTTTTTTAAAATTAGTCATCATCTCAATTGTATAGTCTCATTATAGTTAGTAGCGCATCCGCCGAAGTTTAAATTAAAAAAATGCAAATGAATAACTTTTCTGACACAAATACTCTCAAATAATTGAAGATAATAATATGCGTTTCAATTCAATTTATATATATAACCAGTACAGTCCTGATCTAATGCTACCAAATAAATATTTATTTCAATGTTTAAGTAACAAAACAGACACTGATTAAGACCAGAATTTGTATGAATATGAAGTCATCGGACTTAAAAAATACATAACACTACTAAAAGTTTAGGTTAAATTTTGTTAAAATATTTGGACTTATATCTCTGTCAGTTCTACTCCAAAGGCCATTCCCGTTGTTAATCTGGCGTTAATATATCCGAGGTCATATTTATTAACGAACATTATGCGAACGGATCGCTACGGATTTAATACAGACAAGGATGACAATTACCGCTTGAAAATTGCTTCGTAATGGCGTGTAGAAATGATGACACTGGTAATGTCACATAACATTTTTGGCGAGTCTGAAAAGGAAACACAATAGGAATATTAAAACTATTAGGCTAGGAGAGATTTATTGTTGGAAATTAAAATTAAGTTCGTATGCCTTGCTAGGATAATTTTTGAAATTATTTTCTGTTCTATAATTAATTTAGTCATCGTAGAAAGTAATTTTCAAAGAAATCAAAACAAAGAATTTCATATAATTGGTCATTCGAAGTGGGCATTGTGATAACATCCAGTATATTACTTTGAATCATTGAATTAATGTGCTCGAAGTAGTTGAGTCTATAGACACATCACAAAATACAGTGTTTTGAAGAATCAGTTATTTTATTTAAATAAATCAAACTCTTTGACTTTCTTATCTGCTTTCTTTTCTGCTATTTTATTTCGTTTTTTTTTTTGGTAATTCGTTTAATTTTTTTACTAAACACATACTAATAATTATAATAAATTATTAACCACTGATGGTTGAACTACAAAGGGTATTCTACACTTCATAGAAAACAGAAACAAGTCGTGGTGTAGCGTTAAACAGATACCATTGCTTGGCAGCTGCTTACGTAATTTGGTACTGTGGTTTCCTTGAATCTCGCTAGTAATTTCCTTTGAGGTTATTCGGTTTATAACACTATATCTTCTCATCTAATTGTAATGGTTTTATTTTTTTAATAGATTTCATTTCTTAACTGCGTTCCAAAAAGTTCTAGACTATCTATTAAATTCCTTAGAAATACAGAAAACATGTTTTTAGCTCCTTTGTATACGGCATTCAATAAATTTGTACTTAAACTAATTAATTGTTACTTATTGTAATTGTTACTTCTAAACAAAAAATATGTCGATGTAATCAATGTTGAAAGTTATAGGTAATAAACTATATCGATTTGAATCAGTAGCGTTACCACTCTAAACCCCTGAAAAATGACTGAAAATAATAATAAACACGATATGACTTAACATAAATTATGAAAAACTCCTTGGTATTTTTATTTATTTAAATTAAAATCTCACCTTTAAACTTAACGAAGAAGTTCTTGAAATATCTATTTCTCTACATGATGCATCTTATAAAACCAATCTTATTATTAATAATATATTATAAAATATATTTTGACATGTCTTTCTAGAAAATGTTTGTTTTTTTTTATTATTTAATTAATACATTGTTACTAGTCGGTTCCGTCTAACCTACAATTTGTTTTTATGATAACTTAAAGCTAGGTATATAACTAGGAGTACCCATCGGCCCTATCTCCGTATCTGGCGAAATAATGTTTATACATGTCACTGCTGTATTTTTTAATATATGCACCTCACTACACAACACCACACAAGATCAGATGGTTTGACTCTTTTGAATCTGTGTACTGTTCTGGTGATATCCAAAAGCTGCAATATTTCAATATTCTCATGAGAATCGAGTCTTTCCTCATGCCCCTTGCAATTCTCTTGATTTCTTGAATAACTGTGGGTATCTGAAGGTATCGATGTAGGTAATCAGTCCTATAGTATTTGGGTGCGCCCACAATACCTCTCACGACTTTGTTCTGAAACTATTTTATTTTATTTATGTTACTCTTTGCAGAACATCCCCATAATTGAACTCCGCATGTCCATATAGGTTTCAGTATTTGCTTATATAATAGCAATTTATTATGTACTGATAATTGTGATTTTCTTCCAATTAGCCGGTACATTTTCCTATATCTCATTTCCAGTTCTTTTCTTTTCTTCTTTATATGTTCCTTCCAGCGATGTTTTGGCTTCTTCGCTATTGTCTCCGGCAGCTATAATCGCAGTATCATCAGCAAATGTAGCCATCATGATATTCTCCAATTGTGGTATATCACAAGTGTAGAATAGATAAAGCATTGGTCCCAGTACACTTCCTTCTGGTACACCTGCTTTAGCTTCCTTTATTGTAGAGTAAGCTCCATCTTATTTGACTCTAAACATTCTGGTTGGAATGTACGATTTTATAGTTCGGTGTGTTGTTTTGGTAGCATTTTCTGTAGTTTATGAACAACGCCTTCATGCAAAACCTTATCGAAGGCTTGTGCTATATCCAAGAATATAGCTGAGCATACTTTTTTACTTTCCTAGGCTTTTTCAATAACATCTGTTATTCTGTGGACCTGGTCAATTGTTGAATGCTTGTTAATAAACCCAAACTGGTGTGTTGGTATTAGGTTTTTTCTCTCTATGATCGGTTTTATTCTTTTCAACAGGAGTTTTTCAAAATCCTTAGATATTACTGACAGCACTGATATAGGTCTACAGGCTTTTATTTCGTTTGGTAACTTAAAATCTTTATGATTTAAACATAACTGAATATAAAATATTTAACCTTTCTATAAAACTGTTCCTGTGTTAATTTTCTTGAAATTTTAATGTTGAAAAGTTCCTAAATTAATAAATCTATTTCGACATGAAACCTAAATTATCACTTAATAGCAAATAAATAAACTAAAAAGGTTCAAAAAATTCCATTTGAAAACCATACAGACATGGTATATTGAATAAATTCTTTTATATTAGAGAAAAAGAAGATATTCATTTTCATTCTATCAACAAACTAATAGATCTAGACATTTTCAATTTTCATACAATTATATTTTCGTCAAACTTTAATTCACGAAAAAGAATACATTTTCATGTACCTATTTTACTTATTTCAATACATATTTTACTTTACATTATTTTCTATGATATATATAATATTTTCTCCTACATTATGACAATTGTTTTGGAATTAAGGCTACTTGGTATCCTACCCAATCTACGCCGGTGGATAAAAAACTACGTATTCAATACGAGGCGGATACTTACGTACCTTAGAATATATATAAAGGACAAATGATATACGTGGAGTAAGTATTATATACATTAAAAACTATTTTTTTATATTTATTGAAATGCGACTTATTTCGATCGATGTTTGACATGGAAAAACCATATAGTGACAAAACGCAAACAGCTTGGGGTTAATCTAAACCAAATGTATTAATCGATAGGGCGTAAATCCAAAGTATCATTAGATAACAAGATTTTGCTGTATAAGTCAATACTTAGACCCATTTGGACCTATGGCATTGAATTGTGGGGTACTACTAGGAAATCTAACATAGATATCCTCCAGAGGTTCCAGAATGAAATGTTGCGAGTCATCGTCGATGCCCCATATTATGTGTTCAACAAACTGATTCAGCGCGATATCCCCATAGAACCCATAATGAGTATGATTCGGAGTGTTAGTACGAAGTACTCTGAAAGACTATTAGAGCATCCCAACGCACTCCCCAAACAGTTAAATGTGCGCGATGACAGTGTAGTGCATAGGCTCAAACGCAAACTACCATATGGACTAATTAATGGACACATAGCGTGAGATTTAATAATCTCTAGAATAGTTTTTAGAATAAGTTAGGATATACTTTAAAATAAGTTAGAATAGTATAAAGAATAAGATTTAAATTATAAGTCGTACAGCAGATCACTTACTGAAGTGATCTTCTACATGTCAGGATGGTTATATTTTATAACTGAAATCATATAATAATACTTATTGCCCACGGGCAGATTGTTGACGTTCTTATTATTTTAAATTGTTTTCTAGAACTGAGACTTATTTCAGGTGTCTACTACGTCTGGTAGTTTTCTTGTGCGGGCTTCTAAATCATCATAGTCACCTTGTAAATTTTAAAAAAGATCGATGAGTGATTTTTAAAGATTGGTGGAGGTCTCTAAAGTAACTTTTGGTTCATGTAATACCTTGCTGAATTTTCGGAAAGTTTGCAAAATTTCGTGACATACGTGAAATGACCAATATACTATCCAACAAGTATGAACTCAAATTCCTGTAGTTTATCACACAAATTAGCTGCTTCTCTTCTGATATCTCCTTTTTGCATGTCATCCACAAAAATGACGACTAACGCGTCTATACTTAAGACCTTTAACGTCAACACTCTAAAGAATTTAAAACACGCGGATTTCCAAACAGCCTTACCTTTCGTTTGCGAGCTATTGTTTTTAATGTGTTTGCTATCTCCCAGTACGTGATGCCCTCAGCGCTTACTTAATTTAGTTATAAGCAAATCTGGCACTGATGGCAAACTATCAGGAATGCAATGGAATTAATATACCGCTATACGGTTAAAATCCATATCTTATATCTATATCCTTATAATCGATCCTTATATACGACCATATTATTATCACATAATTAACATACATGAAAAAAAACATATTGTTTGACAAAAAAATATGTTTAATAAAAGGATTAATAGTCTACACGTTTTTTAAACAACACTAAGCGTAAAAATCAGAAGTTCACCTTCATTGATCGTATAAAATTTGATCGAACCGACAGAATTTCCTTGACACAGAAATCGAAGACTGGTTTATGATAGTAATCTATCTCCAACGTCAGAAATATCACTTTTAGTAGCACTCTTACTAGTACAAAAAATAGATTGATTAATTATACATTCGAAATGGAGTTTAATTATTAACTAATTTCTTGTCCAGGGTGGAAAATTTTTAGGTTATTTTCTGAAATGCCTTTTTTTGACCTGACAGATAGAAGGAATTCAATTATTAAAAATAGAAATTTTGATAATAATTATTTTAGAGATATTTAGAGTAATTATTCTAAACTCACAATAACAAAATTAATTGACTTGGTTGGCGCAGTACTCAAGGTAACAAGACGGTCCTCCTACTGTTGCGATAATCACAGACCCAGTAAAATTTGCTATATGAAATACTTTATCACGATGTGATTTAATTTTATTTTTGTCACTGTATTAAATAATTTTCAACATACTACTTAGTAGTAATTACCTTTCTTCATAACTTGTTTTCAGAGTTTGTTCTCATTTTACAGGACCACCCTTCACCATGACAATATGTTTAATATAATAATACAATTGATTAATTCATAATAATGAATAATAAATAAATAGACCCATAAAAATAAATGACTACAATTATGAAATCTACATGTAATAAAATAAGTCATAAACTTAAAATATCCCATTTGAATCATATTATTTGTAATTTATACCGGGTATATTCGACTTAAATCACTTAACTGATAATGGAAAGCTTTTGTATTGACACTTCCGCTCAAAACATCGCCAGTTAACAAATTAAAATGAAAATATTGACACTATAACTACACGTAAACAATGTTGAGGTATTTTGTAGTTATTTCAACAAAGTACGACTTCTAAACAGATTTGAACATAAATACCTTTAGCGATCTTAATAGAAGCGTATTGCCGAAAATAACACCTGACGTCACTGACCATCGTTCAGTACAGATATGCTACCATCGACCGCCTAAGGTCATCTTAGGAAACAATGGGCTTGCTCTATATTTTTTGTTCGTATTCTTCACATTTTTTACGATGCCAATAAATAACGGTCACGTTATATAACCATCGCCACTTTATTTCGTCTTACTCCCGATTCACCGAACCATATACCACCAAAGTAGTTAACTCCACGTGGTCTTTTCGCAAAATGGGTTTGGTCTTGTTCCATAAACTTCATTTCATTTCTTTTACAAACTTTACAAACAGCTAATTTACGCTACTTAATTGTCAGCATTTTTTCGGAGCTAGGTTTATATTGGAATGTCTTCCTTCGCTCACAGTCTTAGTTTAATCGGCAAACTTTGGGCAGCTTCGATAGGATACCGTCGTTACTTATTTTAATTGTTAATTATCATTTTCATTGTTAAATGATTGTTTTCACGAAACTTCTGTATGTTAATTAAGTGTATTACTCATATGTGTCACGATAAATTTCAAACTCACTTCACATGTACGTTTACAATGTTGGACGACAGCAACGATGCAGTAAATCAACTAAATTTTGAATCATATATTTGTTAATTTTGCCTGCAGAAAAGTATTTCACAATAATCAATAGCGTTCATGATTATGTCCAGGAAACTAAATTAAATGTAAAACCACCATCAAAGATAATACAAAGCCTACAAGCAACTTCTCCCCATGCTTGAACGCTATCCAAATATAAAAAATCATACAATACAATACAAGCTTGTGGTCATCAGAAACTGTAAGAAGATTGTTTTCTTTATGCAGGTTTCATTCATTCTTAAACAAGAGGCTGTTTATCTGATAGTATATAGTACATCTAGTGTTTAGAAAAGAAAACTTCTATTAAACTCTTCTATTTACATAACGTAAAACCTCTATTTTGTAATTTATATTTTGTATTTTACAAAATATTAAAAATACTGTATTTTGTATTTTATATTTAAAAACACAACTTAATTTTTTTTAATTAAATCAAAAGTATATTCAAAGTTCTTTTAGTAATGCGTCGTAGATATTTGTGACATTGAAACATTACAATGTTGCCGCATCAACTCTGAGTCTTAATTCACTTTGGCTTTGACATACAAAAAAAGTCTAATCTAAATAAAATAATTAGACAACAATGTTACCAAATATAATTTATTTTAACGTTATACTATACCTAAAAACTATAGTTAATTATAAAGCCACACTAATTTATAGGTAAGTGTTAAAACCTCTTGTCTATTGCTTTCAAGAATTCTGTATATGTCTGACAGCTGGTCGCCGTCCGGTTGTCAGATGTACGCTAAATTATTCAAAATATTAGTTATAATAATTAGAGGTTATAAACCGGCAAATATTATTTTAGCCCTTTATTTTGATAAATTTTAAGTGGCTCCGTAATATATCATATTACTTTGTTTGAAATTCAGAGTCACAAATTGATTGCGGTTTTAATAGGTTATTTCGAAAAGGAACGAGATAACGGACGCCTCCATTTACTGGTAAATTCCGTTAGAGAGGTATAAGTCCTACAATTTTATTGAAAATGTTTTTTAGCGCGTTGCTGGCGTGCTAAATAATACTGTGGATAGTGTGAGTAACATCGCTTACAAAATGAAGAATAATACGTTAGATTCACCTAAGAAAATCCGTCTACATACAAAGTGGGTGACGAATCTTGACCATCTTTATATTGGCTCTATCAGAGACTAAATATACAAAATGTATAAGAACCGTAAGTACACAAACTATTTTATCGATATAAACATAATTTAATAAAATTATTTTAGAGAAAATTGTCTCTCTGGAAAGTATATATAAAAGAATTAGGGACATGTCGCTTTTTGGGGGATGTAAGACATCATTTTATACACTTTTTTAGTGATTAATTTTATGAAAAATGGTGTACACAGATATTAGCAGAAAAAATAAAATATACAGTGATACCAAGATGACTTGACAAGTAAACACATCATTGAAGGAAAGAAGAACTAAACGAAAAAAATAAATATGCTCTCGAATGAAAATAAAATACGATTCTCAGATCCTTGTTAATTAGGTGGATTAGGCCTCCAGGGGGATACCACTGCATAAAAAAACGCGCCTAGAAAGTCTACCTCATGGATGGTGGGGAAAAGAGTTCAATGTAAACAAAACAAATCTAACCTACAAACTATTATAGCTGTATTGTAGTTTTAAGTCCTTCGATAATCTATGTATTAGATTTACTATAATGTTAAAATAAATTATATTTCAAAATATTTTTGTTCAATTATTTTATTTAGATTAGAAATTTTTTGTATGTGAAAGCCATACTGAACTAAAACTCAGAGTTAATTCGGCAACATTGCAATATTTCGAAGTCACAAATTTCCATGATGCATTACTTAAAAAACTTTGAATAGACTATGACCATTTCAACAAATGACCGGCTAGAGCAAGATTTATCTTTAAAAGGGGCAAACCAATCGTAATTCCCGATCCACCTGATTCCCCCTCAAGACAAATTGCCGGTTCTATTTAACAAAATGAATTTTTAGTTAGTTTAATTTCTTTTTCTTTAGAACACTTTTCAATAAATCTGAAACAATATTTTCTTTGAATAAACGCTGAGTATGTTAACTAATGATTATAATTATCCTTGTGAAAGCTTTGACAATGCTATTGAAAATTGATCGAATTTGTCGAAATTTCTGATCTTAATTATTTAACCAACGAACCGTTAATAATAATAGACATTGGACCCTTTCACAATCATTCAAGGTTTTTCTTTCGATTTACATAGATCACTTTTCGAAAGTTTAATATATTATTTTAGATTTCTCCATATCCTTTACAATTCACATACATACATACTCTAAAGTAAGGAATCTATCTAGAAAATAATTATATTAAATATTTGAAGAAGACGTATTAACATATATTCTGGTGTGTTGATAATAAATGATCTTCTACTATAGTATCATCATATCATAAAATAATATTTAGTTTTTCACTAATTTCAGATATTTGTATGTATGATTCGGATTCATTGTAGAATGAATATAAAAATATAGGTTTACTAAATTAGATGCATTTTTCACAACATATCCTCAAAACTATGCATAACAGCTCTTTCTGTATTGGTTTTTAACTCAGTCTGCACGTTGCAGTTACACATTGATTTTCAGGTTGATTTAGTGTGTTTCGATATTTATCTACTAATTCGCCTACAAAACGCCTATTATTTAAGAAGATGCTTCTGTTGGTTTTAACAGCTTGTAATACAATACACCTTGTTGATCCCACCATTTACAGCAATATTTTATGGCCATGAATATGGCTTTGATATCGATTTGGATAACTCTCTAACCCATATGGCTTTTGCGCTTGAGATTGTTATAGTAAATTTAACTTTTATCGCCAGCTACAGTGATGGAAAACTCTTCTTTTTTGGCTAGCAAACAATGAAAGCGAGATGTTATAACGATTTCAAATACCATTTTCGATCAATTCGTGTGGTAACCATTTTTCCCTCTTTTGGATTTTCCCCATCATATGTGAACTTCTGCTGATTCATCAACTGTTAAAAATCGCTGCTTAAAATCGTTAAAACATAAAGCAAGCCATACGTTTCTGAAAGTGTCTAAAGGGCATCAGCATCCAATTTCTTCAAATTAAACAACTAAAGTAATGAAATATCGGAAATGCAATTTTGAGACTTCCATGCGAGAGCCTCTATTCACGGAACAACTCAATTATACTAAATGGAAAACTGTTATTTTATGTAGAATTTCAACAGTTGCTTACACTGATGCTTCGCATTTTCAACAATAGTTATCGCTGATCACAATGCATGCATCTAATATATCTTACATCAAGGAAAATATAAACCAGAAAATCTTACTCACTGCGCAGTATATAAAAAACAATGAAACAATTAAATCTATTTTAAAATTATACAAATATATTAATTTAAATATGATAAAATTATCCTAGTTCAAGTGAACTCTGTACACAACTTTTAAATAAAAATAAATATCAGTCTTTTCTTTTCATTTGATAAATTCCTGATAAGTTTGGTCAATAGGAAAACCACAATAGTAATAACCAAGTAATGTTATTGTTTAGTCATTGTAGTTGAATAATATTTTATGGTTATAATAACGTGGAATATATAATTAAAATAAACAGTATGCTAAATATTACTATTAGGTGCATGAAAAAGTAATCGACGTTTTTATCGATTCATTCCTATTTTGCTAATTTGAAAGGTTATTGCGTTGCCTAATTAGGTATATACTTTGTTTAAATAATGAATTTTTTAGCTAAAGCCGGAACTATATATACAAATGTTGTATTATTTTGTCTAACCGAGAAAATGGGAACACGAACACATTTATCAAATACTTACAATAAAATATTTAAATATTTAAGTATAGACAGTATACATCCGAGTTGGCAGAGTTGGTTTAAGAGTTCACATTAAGAGGGCATTTAAACATTCAAGAATTCACTTAATATGTTAAATCTCTCATGTTATTGCTCTCCATCTCTTAACATACGGTTTGTAAAAGTACTCATCAAAATAATTGCAAACTGCATATACTTGCAAGTCCCTCTTATAAAAATAAAACTATAAAATTACAATGTATGTATATTGATTTGCTGACATGATATCGCTATATTTCCAGAATGTTGAAAAAAATTTCAACTTTGAATTTTTTAAAGTGTACATCATATCATTCACGAATATTTGGGTATAAGAAAGTTCTGTGTAAAGTGGGTGCCGTGCCAGCTCACTTTTGATAAAAAACAACGACGAGTTGATGATTCGGAGCAGTGTTTGAAGATGATCAAGCGTAATAAACTCGAGTTTTTGCATCGATATGTGACAATCGATGAAACATGGCTCCATCATTTCACTCCGAAGTCCAATCGACAGTCACCCAAGTGGACTGCACACGATGAACCCGCTCCAAAGCGTGGGAAAAGTCGGCTGGCAAGGTTATGGCGTCTGTATTTTGGGATACGCATGTAATAATTTTCATTGACTACCCTGAAAAAGGAAGGGTCATCAATAGCAACTATTACATAGCATTTGAAGGATGAAGTCGCCGAAAAACGGCCGCATTTGAAGAAAAATGGCTGCTTCACCAAGACAATACACCGTGTCACAAGTCATGGCAAAAATCCATGAATTGGGCTTCGAATTGCTTTCTCATCCACCGTATTCTCCAGATCTGGCCCCCAGCGACTATTTCCTGTTCTCAGATCTCAAAAGAATGCTCGCTAGGAAGAAATTTTCGTCGAATGAAGAGGTGATCGCCAAAATTGAGGCCTATTTTGAAGCAAAGGACAAATCGTACTACAAAAATGGTTGGAGGGTCACTATAATCAGTATATCACCCTTGAAGGGAATTATGTTGAATCAAAAAAAATAATTTTGCCAAAAAATTTGTTTTACTATGGTAGAAGCAATTGACATGTTATTACATCGTATTACATCTCCAATAAAATAGAATGATATCCCCTCTAAAATCCATAAGAAATGTAATTCAAAGTATTAGTGTTAAATACATTCAAAAAGTGTTAATGCCCCCAATGTACTTCCCAGTCAGCTAAATGTTCAGTGTACAGACACCAACACTTGGGAGACCATACATTGCTATTCTGAAGATGATCAAAAGCAAATTGGTAAGCGAAGATACAGCCAAGACTCAGAAATTATTTAATGCTAAGCTATAATTTATAGTAGTAAAATTATATAATAATATAATTTAACTACTAAGCTATCCAAATGAGAAAATGACCATGTACATCTCTTTGATACACTCTTCAAGAGGAAGGTTATATATAGGGCGACTAATACTAAGAAATTGGGGTGATGTCTAGCATACGGTGTGACGAGAAATGTTTTTATATTATAAGAGTTTCGTTTATAGATTAGATTTGATTCCTCAGTCGTGTAGTCGATTCCAATTAAAATAAAATAGATTTAAAGTAAATTAAAGGTTTTTTTCATAACTTAAATACAATATGATTTAAGATGACAACAATACCATTTATAACGAGTCAGTAATAGAAACAATCAACTCCATTTGAATCAACTTTGATATATCAATCGAAGTATGAAATATAAATGAAACACGTATAAAAAAATGGTTGGTTCTTCATTGATTCGGATGACAAATAATTTAAAAGGCAAGCCGTCCTGTACAAGGTTGTCGCTTATTTCATGTACTGCTATCCTTGCCATTCAATGTTCCGACCTTGTCAGCCTGACCCAACTACAGGAAATTGTTTCGTTTTCTGCGTTTTTGTGAGCAGCGATTACATTGTTAAAATTATATTATATTATATACATATTTCTTTTATTAATAAAATATTATTTAAAATTAATAATAATAGTGGTTTAACGAGTGCCTTAAATGTGTACCATTTTATTTGCCGTTTGTTTGTTATTTGCTGTTCTTTCCATTTTTTATCGCTATTGTAGAAAAACAATTACATCTTTTGAAGCTTTATATATAATTTATGATATGTGAAGGGTTTAAAACAACAAAATCGCTATATATTATTTCAAAATCTATTTTATTTTACAGACATAGTGTTAACAATAGACATTGCAGAAGTTGTGCATTAGTTGTAATAATGCATGTTGTTGTAATTTGCTTCTTCAAAAGCATGAATGGAAGTGATTTCTGCATCCAGTTATAAGGGGCGATGAAAAATGGACTTATTTCTAAAATCTTGAAGCTTCCAATTTTTTTCTTTAAGCTTACAATTCCTCATAATCAAACTTCTTGCATTAATCCAGGCAATCATAATATACAATGTGGTGCAAAAGCCCCGCTACCATTTTTATTGCCTATAACTTTGCATAAAGAAAAGATAAGTAAGTTTAGTTTTCATAAAAAGTTTATTTGGCCTTTACAATTTTTTTTTTTTTTCGTTGCGATCGAAAAATTACATAGCCTAAATGGTGACCACAATTCGCTATGCAACTTTCGGCCCTTTTTAAGACGTTTTTCATGACATCCTGAAACATCTGATGCTGAATTTCTTCAATTCCTTGGTGAATATTGTCTTTAAGATGTTGAATCGTTTGGGGCTTATTCACATAAATTTTGATTTAAAAAAACCCCATAAGAAAAAGTCTGGTGCTGCTAAATCCGGAGATCTGGTTGGTCACGCTAAATATCCACTTCGCGAAATCAGTCTTCGTGGAAAAACGTCATTCAATAATTGAATTGTTGAACGAGCTGCGTGTGCTGTGACCCTATTTTGCTGAAACCACATGACGTCTAGTCCTTGCTCCTCCATTTCAGGCACAAGAAAATTTCGAATCATATCTTGGTTCCGTTTAGCAGTAACAATAACTGCAACACCTTGGTCATTTTCAACAAAAATAGAGACCAATGATGTATCCAACATGAATACCGCACCATACAGTTGTTTTTAGTGGATGCAATGATGTTTCCTGAATTAATTGAGGATTCTGTGTTCCCCAAAACTGAGTGTTCTGTTTATTGAGAAAAAAAATGGGCTTCATCGCTCATTATCAATTTAGACGAAAAATCTTCAATTTCACGAACAGCCTTATGATTGCATTACATCATTGATCATGATCTCTCGTTAGAAATTTTTGGACTAAACTCGCTTTAAACTTCGTGCAGAAATGTGTAACTGAGAACCACGTCACCGAATTGATGTTTCTGGAGACTCTGCAACATAGTTGTGCACCAGAGCCACATTTTCAACGTTACGAGACGACCGTTGTCTTCCAGAACAAGATCTGTCTGCTGTCGTAACGTACTGCCGAAAATTCGCAAGTAAACGATAAATTATGGTTTTGTGCGATACTGGACGTTTAGGATATTTTTTATGCAATTTCCGCTAAGTGGCAATAATGGAACGATTCTTTTCAGTAAATATTGTCACTATTTCTGTTCGTTCTTGTGGCATATATTTATCCATTTAATAATAATTTGGACGTCTACATAAAACAATGGTTAAAGCGAAACTGAGTTAAACGTCACATAACCAAGATGCCCCACCTGTTATATAAAGCTTCCTTATTTCGTGTTTTTATCCAATAGAGATAAAAAGAACCAAACGAAGAAAAAAGGAATCCAGAAAAAGGTGATAACAAACTAGGGACCCTACAGACAAAAACATCCTTAACAATAAAACACAAAAGCTTAATTACAATTCGATGCCGAAATCACTTCCATTCATGCTTTTGAAGCAGTATTTGAATGATGATTTTTGATTTTCTAATTGTTTTGCCATTCAATTCGTGTGGCACTCGTGTATCCATTTTTTTAGATATTTATCAACGCTTGTTTTTAAGTTTGTGTTGGTTGTTTATGCAGTTACTGCTACAATTTGGCATTACATTCATGTTCTTACCATTGGAGCATGCTCATCGTATGTTTTTAGCAGGACACGATGACTTTCGGTGGCCCTTTCGTTTTGATGAGATGAGAAAAATAATACATGCTACAACTGCACGTTGTGAGGCACACAAATCGACAATTTCGAAATAAAATATAAATTTATAAAGCTATTATTTTGGCGGAACATAGCTTGTGTCGTTTTGGGGCTAATGTCAGTAGAATAAAATGACATGCATAAAATCATATAACATTGCATAAATATTAATATTAACTAAAATGTAATAAAAATAATTAATAAGCCATAAGCATGGCTAGTGAAATCAGTTACAAAAACTTAAAAGTAATTACTAACATACCTGGTAACAGTACCAACGAAGAACAAACGAATTACGTCATAATTTTTAAACTTAAAAACCGAAACTATCCCAACAGTTGTTCCAAAAGATCTAAGAGAATAACAGAACAGTACCATGACTGGATCTAATTACTGGGATAATGTTTAAGCAATAATTTCTGTGAAATCTGCAGTTCCCAAAATTTAAGCGATTTTAATATGTTTCGTTCCTGGAGATTAAGGCAAAGACTCGGACGATAGAGAGCGCTGAAAGAAGGCAGCGAGACCTAAGACTCTTTACGATCAAACAAACCTTGCTACACTTCCATGAAATCCCAGAGGCTTTGCAGCTAGTACATCCTTCGCCGACTAAAAAGGATCAAATTCTAGGAACTACACAGTGGGCGTGTAAAGTAAGAGAATAAAACTACAGCCTATTGTTGAATGAACTGTGGTGTATGGGAAGTCATAAATGTTAGAAATAAATTAATGGTTGGTCTAAGATACTAGTTTTACTATAGGATTTAAACAAAATCGGTGATTTTCATTAAAATACTGAGAAAAACACACTGAGAAAAAATATACTAATAATTAATATTGCCCACTGAAAATTAAACATTTATTTTATTTCGTCCAGATTTCGTAGGTTAAGAAAAAAAGAATGTGACACAGAATTTTTTTAAGTTTTAGTTTTTGTATGTAAAATTTCGGTTACAGAAATGTTATCACCTTATATTATCACCTTCAATTTATATATTGACAGTTAACAGATGTGCCAATATGGCAAAACGATTATCTCGTAAGCAGTATTTTTAACCAGATCTGTACTTTCTACGATGATTTTTTAATTCAGCAGTTGAAAATATATAAGAATTGGATATTTTTGGGTCTCAAAAATGTTCACCATTATTATTGACTAAATATTTCAAAATAACTGAAAGTTACCGAATACGTCTTTTATTACTCTTTGCAATAAATATGCTTAGTACAAGGTTAATTTACATATTCATTTATTACTATTGTTTAAGCAGGATAAGTGTGGAATGAATACATCAGAATGTATTTTCCAAGTTAAGACTAACTTATATACTATACAAGTCCATGTGGTCTCGCAGTTCGCTTTAATCGTCTGATTTCCATGTACGTTATCCAGTAGCTGTATTGTGTATGTGTTTTATAGCAAAAGAGCTCAAATCTCCACAAATCCGCTTGCTAATTTAGAGATTATGGTAGAATTTTTCGCTGGACACATGATGATTTATTTTTTTATTAATTATTATAGCCTCGAATTATATCTCGATGGTAGGTTAAATTGGAAACATCATGTTAGGCAAAAAGCAGAGCAGATTAGACTCAAAATCAAGCAACTGTACTGGTTAGTCGGGAGATACTCTCAACTTGACCTAAAATCAAAGAGATTAGTTTATCAGTCAATCATAAAGCCAATTCGGACCTATGGTATGCAAATATGAGGCTGCACTAAAACATTAAAGTTACTAGTAATCCAACGCACCCAAAAACAGAGTTCTACGATTAATTGCCAGTGCTTGTCGCTACGTAACCAACGAAGAGTTATACGATAACCTCGAAATCAAATGGATACACGAAGTGATCCAAGATCTCGCCTTAAAACATGAAGTAAGGTTGCGCATTAATGCAAGTACAACAGAACGGTAGTAATAAAATAATTTGTACATTAAGATTGTACTAAATATATCTAATGTAAAATGTAATTAATAAAAAAAATTATTATTATAGTACAACATGACCAACAATTGAAACTTTTTCTCTCGCTATAAATAAAAAATATGTCCACTTCCTGTTTTATCCTCTATAATTTACTGGTTGACAGAAACCACTATTAAAAGAAAAACCATAATGAACGATAATGACAGAAATATTAAAGGTTATTTTAAAATAGACGACGTCGCCACCAAGAAAACAATTGAATCACGACCAAGTGACGCTTTTCAACTTCAACACGCATTGTGACACATATTTCCTTTACAAATAGCATGTTAAAGGCTCGCATTCAAAATATCAGGTAATAAATGTTACTAAAGAAAACAATAATAACCGTGAACAGAAATATAGATCTGGAAAGAACCGTATGCAATATTATCGCGCTTAAATACAAAAGATAGAAACATAGAATAGGAAGTTATAGGAGCGAACGTAACTATAGTCTATTCAAAGTTTTTTTAGTAATGCGTCATAGATATTTGTGACGTCGAAACATTGCAATGTTGATGTATCAACTGCGAGTTTTAGTTCAGTTTCGCTTTGACATACAAGAAAATTCTAATCTAAATAAAATAATTGGAACAAAAAATTGTTATCAAATATAATTTATTTTAATATTATAGTATATCTAAAAACTACAGTTAATTATACAGCCACAATAATTTATAGGTAACAGTTAAAACCTCTTATCACTATTGCTTCCAAGTATTTTGAATACCTCTGACAGCTGGTCGCTGTCCGGTTGTCAGATGTACGCTAATTTATTCAAAATATTAGTTATAATCACTACAGGTGATAAACCGGCAAACTTTATTTTAACCCTTTGATTATTTTGATAAATTTTAAGTCGCTCCGTAATATATCACTCACTTTCTATGACTTTGTTTGAAAATGCCGAAAACAATAGATATTCAGGGTCACAAATTGATTGCGGCTTTAATAGGTTATTTCGAAAAGGAACGAGATAATGGAGGTCTCCTTCTGCCGGTAAATTCCGTTATAGAGATAATTATTGATGATATTAAATAATATAAGTCCCTACAATTTTATTGAAAATGATTTTAGTGATTGCTCCCGGGTAAAACATTAGTGTGGGTACTGTGAATGAAACTGCTTACAAAAAGAATAATACGTTAAATTCACCCAAAAAAACCCGTCTATATACAAAGTGGGAGACAAATCTTTACCATCTTGATATTAGCTCTATTCGAGACCAAATATACGAAATCTATACGAACAGTAAGTACAGAAACTATTTTATCGATATAAACACACTTTAATAAAATTATTTTAGAGAAAATTGTCTGTCTGGAAAGTACACATAAAAGAGTTAAGGACATGCAGCTTTTTGAGGGATGTAAGACATCCTTTCATACACTCTTACAAAGATAACGGTCGGAGAGGTTTAATACAACTTCCAGACATTCCCCACGTCCCTTAAAAAGAATTCAATTTTTAAAGGCATAAAATAAGACCAAGGAAGATAAACTATTGAATGATAAACTCACTGAGACAGAGTGATGAGAGTGGAAACAACTAAAATATGCATATAATTATTTGAATATAACTGTAGAAGATGGTATTGTAGGGCGTGAACGATTTGTGTGCACAGATATGATTGTAATTGTTCAAAACTAAATATGAGTATTAGGGTAGAACGTATGAGGATAGAATGAATACTGTTTTGTAGATATGGTAAATGCATTAGACAGAATTCAGGGATTAATTTTATGAAGAATGTTATATAATATAAATATATAAAATATACAGTGATACCAAGATGACTAAACAATTAAACACACGATCGAAGGAAACAAGAACTAAACGTAAAAAGGTAAATATGCTCTCGAACGAAAGCAAAATAAGTTTCTCAGATGTACAATTGTTAATTAGGTGGATTAGGCCTCCAGGATGACACCACTATATAAAAACGCGCCTAGAAACTCTACCGCGTGGGTGGTGTGGAAAAGAGTTAAATGTAATCAAAACAAATCGAACCTACAAACTATTATACCTGTGTTCTCAACTATAATTTTAAGTAATTCGATAATATATGTATTAGATGTACAATAATGTTAAACTAAATTATATTTGATAACATTTTTGTTCAATTATTTTATTTAGATTAGAATTTTTTGCATGTCAAAGCCAAACTGAACTAACGCTCAGAGTTGATGCGGCAACATTGCAATGTTTCGGCGTCACAGATATCCATGACGCATTACCAAAAAAACTTTGAATACACTATATATTCAATGTTGAACATCTTGATAACGAGAGGGTATACACGCAAAAATAATAATAAGGATTTTGGATTTGAGACTAGATGGCTATAAGCCCAGATGTGGTAAGTTTTTCATTATGGCCAATCTATATAATTGAATTGATATACATAATATGTGCTTCGTCATAGATTATTCTGAACTAGATCGAACTAGACTACGAACTAAGTGAATATGTGGAAATATTGCAAGACCGAAATGGTTACATATGTTTTTATTATTTAGCTATTTTTATTATGTTATGTTATCTAAATGTTATTTTGTTTTTGTTAAACAATGTCAGGAATCTATTAGTGAATGATGCTATATCTTGATTTTTTAAGTAATTATTAAAACACCTAATTTAACTAAAATTCTCAATCATATTTTATATCTAGAGCATCCTCAAAAGGTAATTTTACATATATTTTCATACTAAATGTTGTAGAAAAAGTAAAATATATCATTAATGCGAAATGAATGAGATATGACTCAATGAGAATGATGTTATATTTAATGTGTTAAAGAATATTTCAATATATTCCTATTTAAACTTATATTATTGATTTAATGAAAGATATTTAATATTTGTTAAACATATCAATTATCAGATTAGATAGTCTTTTGTTGACATGTCTGTTTCAGTGAAATAATAACCAGTATTTTAAGTAGTTTTTTATTAAATCCTTTTTTATTTCCCGCCATAAATATTCACGCTTGGCGCACCCTCTGGTGACTAAGACGCGTAAAACTTGGTTGCAACTTACCTACTTACTCTATACCTTTTTGTTTTGCGAAGATTTGCTAGTATCAAGCAGTCATCTAAACACAGATAAGTTTATGCCTGAAAGCATCAATTAGTTTTTGTTCTCATTTTCATCTACACTATATAAAACAATGGTTTTTAATTTATTAGGCCTATAAGTTAGTTTTAATATGAAGCTTTGTTGAAAAATTGGTATTGATAGCATTGGTCTACTCTACTTTTTCCCATCTTTCAGACAATTTACGGATTCCTTCTCGAAAGAAGGTCGTATCATTTTAAGCGATCCTCGGACAGGTCACAGCTCATATGTTGAAATAAGTACTGATCAGAAAGAGCAATGTTTGAAGAATACGATGGACGGAGTAGCACTTCTCATTTTAATATTTTCAAGTATGTTTTAATTGCTGAATTCTAGCTGAAGAATAACACTGTTGTGTCTTTGCTCTTATTCTGGCCGTCTTTCGCGCAGTGCTCGGTTCAAATGCACCAATTGTAGTCGATAGCGAGCCTTGTTGATGGTTTCATCGAGTAATATCTTCAAATCCTCGTCACTACATATTTTGAATGTCCATAACTATTATTCACATGTCGAAATCGACGGAGCATAAGCTTCACACAGCATTCACCAACCTTCAGCCGTTGTTTTCCTCAAACTGAAGTAAAAAAAGCAAAACTTCCGCAAAGAAAATCTACTCAGTACAAATTTTCAACGCACTGACAAAATGTTTTGTTCGTGCGAAATGACTGATACTAAAACTAAAACGAAGCCAGTCAAGTTTAATAAACAATAACACCATCTATTGTAAATTCTTTAAAATTAACTTATAGACCTGATAATTTATGATGGCATCTAATAGAAAAATGTATAGACTCTTGACATATTAATTTAAAATTAAACAAACAAACCTTCAACATTATTATTTACATATATAGTATATTTAAAGTTTTTTTTGTAGATACGTCATTAAGATGTTTAATGTATTGCCTGCCGCAATTTGTATATACTTTTAGGAATCAAACGACATTTTCCTTATCATTTTCGCCATCGAAATTTGTGATGTCAAAACGTCGCAATGTTGCCGCATCAACTCTGAATTTTTAATTCAGTTTGGCTTTGACATACAACAAAAATTCTAATATAAACAAAATAATTGAACAAAAATGTTATCAAATATAATTTACTTTAACATTATAGTACCTCTAAAAACAGTTAATTATTCAACCACAATAGTTTATAGTTTAGAGGTATAACCTCATATTACTATCGTTTTCAATAATTTTGCATACGTCTGACAACTGGACGACTTTGACAGGCTCATTCGTTTACGTGTTCAAACTAATCAGACAGCATTCTGTCTCTTTTTAACTACAATAAAAAAAATTATTTAATTAATACATTGTTACTAGTCGTTTCCGTCTAACCTACAATTTGTCTTCATGATAACTTAAACCTAGGTATATAACTAGGAGGACCCATCGGCCCTATCTCAGTCTCTGGTGAAATAATGTTTATACATGTCAATGCTGTATTTTTTATTATATGCACCTCACTACACAACACTACACAAGATCAAATGGTTTGATTCTTTTGAGTCTGTGTCCTGTTCCGGTGGTAACCAAAAGCTGCAATATTTCAATATTCTCATGAGAATGGGGTCTTTCCTCATGTCTCCTTGCAATTCTCTTAATTTCTTGATTGACTGTGGGCATCTGAAGATCTCGATAGTGTAGCTAATCAGTACTATATAATTTGGGTGCGCCCACAAAACCTCTCAGGACTTTGTTCTGAAAAAAGTGTATTTTACTTATGTTACTCTTTGCAGAACATCCCCATAATTGAACTCTGTATGTCCATGTAGGTTTCAGTATTTGCTTATATAATAGCAATTTATTATATATTGATAATTGTGACTTTCTTTCAATTAGCCAGTACATTTTCCTATATTTCAATTCCAGTTCTTTTGTTTTCTTCTTTATATGTTCCTTGCAGCGAAGTTTTGCACCAAGATTAATTCCGAGATATTTAGCATTGTTGTTGCTATATGGAATGATAGTATTATTTAATGTTATTGGTGCTTGTACGGTCTGTTTATAGGTGAACTGCGCATGTACAGATTTACTTTCATTAATTCTTATTTTCCAAGCTTGTGTCCAATTATTTATATTGTCACTTGCCTGTTACAATTTTAGTGAATTTGCTTCACTATTGTCTCCGACAGCTATAATCGCAGTATCATCAGCAAATGTAAACTTCGTAATATTCTCCATTTGTGGTATATCACAAGTGTAGAGTAGATAAAGCATTGGTCCCAGTACACTTCCTTGTGGTACTCCTGCTTTAGCTTCTTTTATTGTGGAGTAAGCTTCTTCTTGTTTGACTCTAAACATTCTGATTGTAATATACAATTTTAATAGTTCAGTGTGTCGTTTTGGTAGCATTTTCTGTAGTTTATGAACAAGGCCTTCATGCCAAACCTTATCGAAGGCTTGTGCTACCTCTAAGAATATAGCTGAGCATACTTTTTTACCTTCGTAGGCTTTTTCAATAACATCTGTTATTCTGTGGACCTGGTCAATTGTTGAATGCTTTTTAATAAACCCAAAGTGATGTGTTGGTATTAGTTTTTTCTCTCTATGATCGGTATTATTCTTTTTAACAGGGGTTTTTCAAAAACCTTAGATATTACTGGTATCAGTGATATAGCTCTAGAGGCTTTTATTTCGTTTGGTGTCTTCCCAGGTTTTGGGATCATTATAATTTCCGCCATCTTCCAAATGCCATAAGCAAAATATTGTCTGATTCCAAAACGAATTTACAAAATACGGCCGGTAATACATTAAATATCTTGATGACACATATACAAATAAACTTTGAATACAAAAACAGTAAACATGACAGTAACAGCAATCTTACAAATCAAAAAATCAAGCTCGATAGATGGCACCACTCACTTGATTTCAAGTTAAAATGAAGGTTATAAAATTATGATTTTTTTTTAATACACACATACATAATCTCGATAGTATTCAACTATTTTGTCAGACAGGTGATATAATTAGTTACAGTACTAATCTAAATCTAAATATAACTGAGGAAAACCGTCCGACTCCGGCCTAAACCGGCCGCGCTGTATTATATTTACCTGCATTTTTTTAAATATCCCGATACCCAAGCCGATACGCTGCTGCAACTAATTGCGAACGAATTTATGAGCGCTTCGACAGGCCCGTGTCTAATTTATTTTTTCGTTAACGGTCCAATTGGACGTTTTCCTCTAAACACAAACGCGAAATCTATGGACCAAGCTGGAACTATACGGCGGCTGAATTATAACAAACGTCATAAACTTTAAAGATAAACAGTCTGGTAAACGTACATTGGTCTGTAAGTTTGATGTTATGAATTTGGAAATTTCGCGCAGTTTTTCATTATGTTTTATATAAATCTACCTATTGTAGTGCCACCTACCAATTTTAATAAACAAGATTAATAAGCCCGAATTTTGTTTACAATGACATTTCCATAGTGACACTTGACTACCTATCACTTTTTATAATTCAAAGAAGTGAATATTTATCGATTAATTCATAAATCATCATATAATGTCATCATCATGTTTAATATGTTATAATCACTTATGTATTTTATTTATAAGTGTATATTTATTGTTATTGAGATCTAATAACATTTCCATATTGTTGACAGTGACAATTGACTAATTTTTTAATTTTTTTATGAAGTAAATGGTTTTAATTCAACTTTTAACCATATAAAAATCATACAGCCTATGTTGTATTTCTAATTATGTATTTATTATTACCAAGCCAAATTTGTTTATGAGTTATGAAAATTATTTAAAAGCGCTAAAAATCTTCGGATATAAGTAGTAACTATACTAAGAAATGCTCAACCAGCAATCGGTAACACTCGGCAGTTTTTGCCTCACTTTGCGACGTTGCCGGTTACAAGCGATAGAGATATAGTATATGAGGTTTTTATTTACATTCTTTAATTACCGTACTGTGCGTTATTCTCAGTTTATCGTATACATATACTGTTATATTACCCAAATTTATTAATAATTGTTTATTTTATAAATAGGGTTAAGAAATAATTGATATGGATATATCACTTGTCTTGTTTTGATTTATTTATTTAGATTTAGATTTATTTATTAGACTTAAGTACTATATTACTATTTGTTCTTATACCCTTCTGATTGTAGTTTTATATAGTAGTCAATAATAGATAAAGCATTTAGTTATGAATATGGTCAAATTACCAAACAGGTTTTCGGGGAAATTTCTTCCAAATGAGTATATTCTATTATATATTCTATCTATTATATATATTGTAATTTTGCTATTATGTAATGGATTTAATTCTATTCGCTATATATGATCTATATGTCACTAAGAAAATTGAACAAAAACCATTGAAATTTGATTCGATTGAAGACTTTGAAATGTGAAATATACAAGTGAAATGTGAACCTATGATGTTAATGGGCCTATGTTGGTAGAAACTGTAACACATCTAGATTTTGCTTCATCGATTAGATATTACAAAATTATATCAAAGGGTGAGGGGCGTTTAAAATTCATTATTATCTTCACATTTATTTATATACAAAATAACTTTGATTTGTTATCGCAATGTTTACATACAATTTATATTACATTACTTTTCTTTTTTCCTATAACAAAAAATTATCTGAAAATTAAATATGTGAATTGGACGTTTATAATAAGTTCTTGCTGTTACTTTATAACGCAATGTTTATAAATTGATTCATAAATTATATTTGTTACAGCTCATATTGCTTTGCATGTCATAAGTTATATTATGGAAGATAAAATTTGTACCAATAAACTTTTCAAAATTTAAACAGAATTTAAAGGAATATTTTGAATTAGTTTAAAAATCCAAAAAATATATTATATATATAATATATTTTTGAAATATAAGTATAATTTATAAGTTATTCTAAATTTAATTATAGAGTTATAATAAAAAATTGTAAAAAAACATGTGTTGGATACCTTTATTCTTATATATAAAGTTCTGAGGAGTAAATGACCTAAAGTTGTACATCAATATTAAATTGAAAATTACTTTTTTATAATAATATTATAATTTTCTTCAAGCATTTATTTCTAGCCTATTTATTATCTCTTATAAAATATACCGTTCATATTTAAATATCAAAGATTATTTTATGTAACGATAAATAAGTTGTTCTTGTAGAGGTACTATCAAGAAACTTTTTGATTCACTCCAGTTAAAAAAAAATGTTTTCTCGATGTCAGTAGAAAGAGATTAACATTTAGACGAAAATAACTTATAATAAATGTTGTGAACGTTAATTAAAATTATTAACAATTTTTTGATTATATACTTATTATTTGATCTTAATTAAAACACATAAAATAAATATTATAATTCCCATTAAACCAAAAATATTTTTTAGCTAACTTTTGCGTTAATACTTGTTAAAGAAAAATTAATTTCAAAGAAACAGTAGCAGTATTTCTCTTAGATCGTTTTACATCAAAGAAAACAAATATACTAAGTAGAAACGTTAACGTTAATGTTAACTACAACAGCTAACATTTTATGACAGACGAATAGTAAAATACATAAAATATTATCATTCCACTGTTCCTTGTTAACGCGAAATTAATTTCAAAGACACAGTAGCAGTATTAGTAGAGTATCGTTTAGTAGTAGATCGTTTTAAACCAAAGAAAACAAATATACACAGTAGAAACGTTAACGTTAACCTAGAAGAGCTAATATTTAATGACAGTCGAACTTAAAAACACATTAAATATTATAGTTCTATGTTTTCTTGATAGTAAATCAGAAATTCATGAAGCCAAACATTATTTCTGAGCTAACTTTGTGTTAACACTTGTTAAAGCAAAATTAATTTCAAAGAAACAGTAGCTTTATTACTTACACCAATGAAAACAAATGCACTATGTAGAAACGTTAACGTTAAACTACAAGAGCTAACATTTTATGACAGACGAATAGTAAAATACATAAAATATTATCATTCCAATGTTCCTTGTTAAGGCGAAATTAATTTCAAAGAAACAGTAGCATTACTTCTCTTAGATCGTTATACACCAAAGAAAACAAATAAACTAAGTAGAAACATTAACGTTAAACTACAAGAGATAACATTTTATGACAGACGAATAGGAAAATACATAAGATATTATCTTTCCGTTTTTCTTGCTAATAAAACAAAAACCCAATAAACCAAAAATTATTTTTTTAGCTAACTTTTGCGTTAATACTTGTTAAAGCGAAATTGATTTCAAAGAAACAGTAGCAGTATCTCTCCTACATCGTTCTACACCAATGAAAACAAGTATACTAAGTAGAAACCTTAACTACAAGAGCTAACATTTAATGACAGTCGAAGAAGATAATTTACCCAAACACGAACTTTTATTAAAAGCAACAGTTAAATATTTACACAATACTTCGATCGACGCCGTTCAGTCTCGTCATCCGTTGTGCCACTAATTAAAACCGTCAAAATCGATGAGACTACATCAAAATTATCTATACAGCTTCAACGTAGTAAACCTAATTCTTTTTGTTTCCGAACAAGCGAATTGGACGCGGTCACAGCCAACTTCAAATACTTACCTAAGGCAATTCGGACAACGACGATTCCGATACGGGACTGAAACGGCACTAGCGTGAAGATTTGGACGGGTATTTTGAAAAAATCGAGCGCCAAAATTGAACGGTCGCGTGCCATACGTTCGCGACTCGGCCGAATCAAAATTTGGAAACGGCAAAAAACAACAGAGGGACAAGCGACGACGACCACTACCGTTTAAACGGTCAACAGAAACATTCTGTTAGCGGAATGCCAGTTTAGTTCATTTTTCGAATGTTGTGTGGTCGGCCACGCGGTGTCGACAAGAACGGAAAATATTCGAGATAAGGACGGGGAGAGTGCCCGGCGATAGAGCTAAGAAATTGGACGGTGGACGGACACCATATTTATTTCATTAGTCTATATTTATTTTATAGTTTATTGCCTTATGAACATTGGCGTCAAAACTTATTTAATGTATTATTCTTTTACTTTGAATATACTTAGATAGATACGTATGACTTTCTCTCTTACTTATTTTATATTACATTAGTCTCAAATATTGTTTTATATGAAAATGTCTACTTTTTTCTTATATTATAAAGTATTTCTTTTACCAAACAGGACCTGGACCTACTGCTTAACGTGACGAGAATCTAGTTCTGGAGAATCGCCGTATACGCACACGGATATCGTTTATTTATTATGATTAACATTAAATCTTCTTTATTTAAACTAGGGTAGGTACCCAGAAACTAAAAGTGTGGCTTATATAACACATATCCTGTATTTTGGACTTCATTTACCAATGCGTCAACCATTGTAGGGTCACTTTTATAATTTCTAACTGTGGAATTCAATTGGTTTGTTTGCTGAATATTATATACGTCTTCATAACTCAATAAATCCATTATTTTCAAAATGTCGCTACTGAAATTAGCTCGTGTTTCATCCAATATAGCATCCATTAGAATTTTTAGCAGCTAGTTTGGCTTCAATCAAATTTTATCTGATTGTAATAACTCTCACTTCTCACCTTTTGGTACACTCTCATGAATTCCTGATCGAAAAAGCTTAAGTTTAGAAATAGTAATATTTTTACCAAAATAGAAACTCCAACTCTAAAAATCGTTTAGTAAGCCAAACTTCAATATTTCTTGTTTTTTAATGCTGTCCCCGGCCTACAATAAAACACATTTTTTGGCAAAATTAGTTTTTTTTTATTGAACATAATTCCCTGCAAGGGTGATACACTGATTATAGCGATCCTCCAACTTTTCAATAACATTTTTGTAGTACGATTTATCTTTTGCTTCAAAATAGGCTTCAGTTTCGGCGATCACCTCTTTATTCGACTAAAATTTATTCCCAGCGAGCATTCTTTTGCGATACGAGAACAGGAAATAGTCGCTAGGGGCCAGATCTCGAGAATACGTTGAATGAGGAAGCAATTCGAAACCCAATTCATGGATTTTTGCCATCTTTTTCATTGACTTGTAATACGGTGCATTGTCTTGGTGAAGCAACACTTTCCTTTTCTTCAAATGTGGCCGTTTTCAGCGGCAAAGTGAGCTCGCGCGGCACCCACTTTGCGCAGAGCTTTCTCATACCCAAATATTCGTGAATGATATGATGTACACGTTCAGTTGATATCTTTAGAGTGTCTGCTATTTCATTCAATTTCAATTTACGGTCATTCAAAATCATTTTGACGATTTTTTTAATGTTTTAGTCGGTAACAACCTCTTTTGGGTGTCCACTGCGTTCACAGTCTTTGGTACTCATTTCATAACGTCTAAATTTAGCATACCAATCCTTGATGGTTGATTTTCCTGGGGCAGTATCCGGAAACCTGGCATCAAGCCAAGTTTTGGCTTCAACTGTATTTTTTCCCTTTAAAAAGCAATATTTTATCAATACGCGAAATTCCTTTTCATACATATTTTCACAATAACAAAAGTTGCTTCACTCAAAATGCTATAATTCACAAACTGATGATCCGACAGCTGTCAAATTTATACACGCATCTTTTGAGGGTGAGGGCTAACTAAAACATATGAATTTAATTATAATAGCGCCATCTATATGTCAGGGAACTTTTCAATTGACCATTTTTTAATTCATTGATATATGCGTAGTTTTCTTTCGCGGGGTCAATTATGCATAAAATATAATGAATTTGGTTTAGAATTTAATCCAATTTCCAAATTTAAATAAAATTGAATGGCTACGCACTTGGATGGAATGTCCTCATATGTCTGTTCCGATTAAAAGTATTATAACAAGTTTTTACAATATTCACAAATCGATGATTAATCCATTACTGCCCATCATTCATAATCCAAATATGAACAGTGCAAGAATAAATACACTAGAAGCAACAAAGACCAGTGCCACGGTCAAATCCAAAATGGCTGATGAACGGCTGTTCTAGGACGTTGGATTCTACCTCTTCATTGTTTTGAATAAAATATATTGTACCGATTGTTTACAAAAGAGCTTCAAATTGACAACTTTTACAGCAATAAACAGCTAAAAATGTTATTAAACCAATTTTAAACATTTTAAAGGACAGATAATATATAGACTAAATTTAAGCATATATTCGTAAGATGATGCACACATATTAAATTCATCCATGTATTGTGCATATTTTTTCACTTTAAAAAAACTTTTATTGAGAAAAAATGATGCAAAACAAATTTATTTAAAAAAATTCTATTATTTTTCTTCTTAACTTTTTCCTGTTAGTTTGGCAGCGATATTATTAGTTCTGTTTTCATAATTCTTCAGCATTTCTAAACCGTGTGCCAGAGAAGTCATATTCAACAGTCGTAATCAAAAGCATTTTCCCCGCTAGGTATGCTAAGGACAACAGAACCATAGAAAAAACAGAACTTTCCATTTAAGCTGCAACAGCGTATCCTTCATAGATCCTGAAACAAATGACAGAGCGTTTTCATGACAGCGTCTGTTACTCATGTGTTATCTTCGTATAAAACTCTAAGAAAGCAATCAAACTGATATGATGTAGTGCAATTACTATAAGTTCCTGTTCCTGTATTTGATGGACTTCGGCAGCAGTGTTATTCAAATCAAACAACAACAATAATGTATATCAAAAATGCAGTTTATAGAGTTCTGTGAATAATACTACACAATATTAAATGGAAACTGTTATTTATGTAGAGAATTATTTATGTCAAGACCATCGGATTTAAAAGTTAGCGATATCTACTGATAATTTGACTTTTTAAGGTATATTTTTCTAAAATTATACGTTAAGTTATAGACAATATTATTTATCATATAGGATAATGGTAAATATGTTTAACAGTTTGTAACAGTTATATTGCATATTTTTGAATAATTTCCTTAAGATTCATTTTATTTATTTACCTCTTACCAGTTTTATTCGGATTATCAGTATAAGAATATAAGAATTAAATTAGTTCATAATTATAATTAATATTACGTTATGTCATTGGTAATTCGTTGACTAGTATTATTATTTCATTTAGATAATTTTAAGCGGTATCACTTGTTAAATAAGTAAGGGATAACTGAGTTATAGCAAAAAAATGTGTCAATTGAAGGAATATGTTGAACAAACGCTCCTGGAATTAGTCCCTAAGTTGTGCTCATACAGTTATATAAAAAGGTTAAGAAGCCATTGATCTAGTATACCAGCGATATACGACTTATTGGTAATCTTTCTCAACAACAGGTATAATTCAACCAGTAGAAAAACTGAAATAAAATACGGTCATTTATTTTGCAGATAGGTACACATCTAAATGCTGTAGACGGGGCTGTTGCCATTGATTAGGCACTAAAATCTAATAAATTTTAACTAACAGTAAACAAAATGTTACGAAGATCAGAACAGAAAATATTAACAGTAATGTAAAATTAATGAATCAAATTAAATAAATCATTATGAAGACCAAATAGATGTTATAATTTGTAGCTTAAAATCAGATAGTAACCAAAAAAATACACCCTATCAATTTGTCTAGTTATTTCTCACTGTTATATTAGTTACAATTATCAGTTTCAGTCTGATTTGATATACAGTGGTCTCTACTGTCAAAGCACATACGCCTTATTAAAATAATATTGCTAAGGCTACATTCAACCAATTGCACTCATATCTTTAATTCACTAATAACTTTTGATTACGACAATTCAAGAGTTACGAGTGTAATTTGGCGACATCCAATTTCTCAACTCGATCAAAACATTATACCGAGTGATCGGCGAAACATAGTGGTCAAATATCGTTTAGAAACACGCGACGATAACGATTTATCGATTATTTTTTACTTGGCCGGCCTCTCTCTCTCTCTTCTTGTGGCAATTTACGACGTGCGAGGCCAATGTCCCGCAAAAACTAACGTAAACCAGGTCTTTCTGGGAAAATCGTACTCGTTTCCGATTTGCCCCTTGTTGCGCTGTTCTGCCCCTTGCCGCGCCAGACGCATTAATCTGTTTTCCCGTATCGAGTCTTGGAAAAACCGAGGTCGTCACCCCCTGCACTTTCGATTGCTTTTCCCTATGATTTTTCGATGTTTTACTTCATGCTATTCATGACACGTTGAGTATTGGCCTTGTGGGAAGTTTTTTTTATAATAATTAATATGAATCTCTGTAAGGAAATTCAAATTTCTCGACTCCATAGTTCATGATTAATTGTTATAGATTAAACAATTTACCAATAACAATGAATCAAAAAACTGAGCGAGTAACAAATATAAAAACACTTTCTGTGAGAAATATTATATTGACCCCAAATTTCTACAGAAAATTGAAAATTCCTTGTTAATTTTTTACAAAATCTTCAAATATGTTTATTTTATAAACCTATATGGTTGTTAATTTTACATTTTTAAGTGAAAAAATTCTATTTATTGCCAAGGCAAAATTTAACTAGTTTGATTCTAATGATAATTTCAATACACCTAAAATATATTTGAACATACACATATATATTAATCAGATATAACTAAGAGTCATCCAGATTGCCTTGAAATGGGAGATGTTATGGCTATATTGAATTATGCTGAAAAGGCATCAAAGTATCCTTTGCTTTATAAAGCAGGTTATATTTAGCTGCAAGCTGAATTGGCAAGTTTGGTTAAATCTGAAAACATCAAGTAGCAAATGCATTAAATCTACATGCATGTGTACTCATAATTTTAACAATTTATTTTGAATACTTTCCATACATATTATATTCTCAATTCAATGCATTTTCTGCCTTCACCATATTGAAATCCCATACAATTCTTTATTTTACACTTTACATACCCTTGTAAAAACTCAGTTTAGTTTTTATATTGATGTTTTCTGCATCTAATCTATTCTTAATATGTTTTTTTCATATATTTCATTCACCTTGATTCATCTTTTTTTTAATATAGACAGTTATAGTGACATTGGAGGCTCTTTTCTTTCAATTTTATATACCAATTTTAAATTATTACTATCCAGGAAGGATCACTTTTTTCATTGTGTTTATCATTCACTTGTTTCATCTCTGGATATATTAACCTGAAAATTAAGATATCTGTAAACTTTAATACACTTTTATTAGATAAATTAAGCATTTATCTCTGTACATATACAGATTGGGGATATTGTGGATCAGGTAATAATATATCAATTCAAAATATGTATATATAAAAACACAACACTTTAACAATTAGCTTTTATAAAATAAAGACATATGATCCTTAATAAATTGTATTACATCTACAATCTTAACAAATACAGCATAAGAAAAAAGTATGAACATATTTAGGTAACCCAAAAGTATCTTTTACTCAGTAGCACACTACTATTTTAATTTGTATAGAATTATATATGTATATAAATATACATATACATATATATATATATATATATAATTGGAAGATTTAAAAAGTAACATAGTTAATATATCTACAGTTGCTTAAAAAGTTAATTTTCAGGCTGAATAAGTCTAAAATATATTCAAAAATTAACATATTGTTTTAGCTCAATTATCGACAATTAATTGAACACATTTTAGACAGCTACTTGTACAAATAAATATAAATACACAGTGAAAGAGAGTTTCAAATACTATTTAATGCTTTGTGCTAGTTTGGTTTGAAAGTATTCACCATCACCTTTTGTTGCCTGTTTATTTATACTTTTATGCCTTTCTTTGCTTACAATCTCTTCTATGACTTCACCGTCTCCCTTGATAAGTCTATAAAACCATTATCTTGTTAGTATTACACAAAAATGCTAAGTACAACCTACCTATTACGTCCTGTTTCCTCACAATAAACTCTTCTAACTATACTTTGTTTCTTTTCCCATTCCTCTTTCCTCATTGGTGCCATAGATTTAGATTTATCCATCAAATCAATAGGTACATCATTAGATTCTTTTTCATTGTTATCTTCATCTTTTTTTATTTTTTTGGTTTTCTTCTTTTTGTCATTACTGTCTGATAACTAAATAAAACTGGTTTACTTAAATAGACCTATGAAAATAAATATATATATAAACCTTTTCTGAATTTTTTTTCTTATTTTTCTTTTGTTGTTCCTTTTTTAAATGAATAAGTTTTCCTTTCCTTTTCTCTTTCAATTTTTGTTTTAGTATGGCTTTATTATTTTTTTTTCGTCTGCGATTATCTTCCGACGATGATGTGGATGTACTACTGCTTGTACTGGAACTAGAACTACTAAATGCAAAAATGACATTCATTGTTACATAAATCAATAACAAATGATTAATTACCTTGATGAGCTACTAGAACTAGAGGAAGTACTGGTCATGCTTGAAGTGGACGAATTTCGTTTTCTAATTTTGGACGTTTTGCTTTGTTTTTTACGACGCACATCCTCATCAGATGTGCTGGTACTACTAGTAGAGGTATCACTTTCCGATTCTGAACTTGTAGATGTATCGGAGCTTGTACTGTGTTTCCTTTTCCTTTGATTTTTTTCCAATTCCTTCCTACTTCTAAGTTTAGTTTTTTTGGTTTTTTGCATTTTCAATATCACCTATGATCCACGAATGTAAATATTCATAACCTCAGCTGTCAGAAGTCAGTTGTTTGTGTTTTCATTCTAGCTAGGCAAAATATTGATTCTGCTAACTTCGTGTCATTGGAAAAATATTACAAATGTTTTTCTTTAAACTAAATTTTTATATAAGTATAATTACATGTATAACAAGGCTCTCAGAGTATTAATAAATAATTATTATGCAATAAGATTACGAAAATAGTAGGGAATGGATTGCGCAAAAGCTGAATAATACTGAAGAGGAGACTGTTTCTCACGTAGTACATAACCTATATAGATGAATTGTGTTTTGATAAATATAATTTGGATCAAACAGAAGTAAATATATAATTTAAGATATGACGGTCTACAATATATATATTTTTGATAAACATGGAACTCTATTGTATTACCAAGAGTGGATTAGATTAAAAAATTGTGCCATGACAAGGGAAGAGGTATAACTAAAACAAGCGATTATTTCACTGTGACTATAAATTATGTTTAAGGAAGCTAAACTTATGTATGGGATGCTTTTTTCATTAAAGTCCTTTGTAAATAAAATTTCACCGTTGGATGTTAAAGAAGGTTTCCAGTTTTATAGAACATCTAAGTATACTTTACATTATTTAGAAACACCTTCAGGTTTGAAATTTGTTCTAAATACTGATAACCATTCGCAAGGAGTAAGAGATTTGTTGCATCAAATATACAAGGAGGTATAGATAAACTGATAGTATATATTAACTGTTTTCTAATATAACGAGTTTTAGATTTATGTGGAATATGTTGTAAAAAACCCTATGTGTGTTTTGAATGAACCGATTCAGTCTGAACTGTTTAAAACAAAATTAGATGCTTATATTAAGCAGTCTTCAGTACATTCAACTAAACCAATTTAATATTTTCGATATATATCCATTTATTTTATTTCATTTTAGCATTTCATAAATAATACTCTCAAAATAGTCAAATATATTTTGTTTTTAATATAAGAATTTTATTATTTGTAATAGGAATTGTTATTTATAGTAATATATGCTGTTTGTGTATATTTTCACTCTTATTTTGAAAATTGTAAATATTTATTATTATTATAAATTGTGGTCAATGGAATATAAAATCAGTATTATTTGCATTATGGACATTTGATTATGTGTAAATTTAAAAAGTTAAGCATTATATTTATCTGTCGAATATAAACATCAAACATATTTAAGGGGATTTATAAATTTGTAATTTAGTTGGTTGTAAAGTGGTTAACTTAACATGAAGTACAATATTGACAATATTCGTGGTTTGGAGTTCACATTAAACAGTAGGTCCAGTCCAGATAAATCCTAGATTATAAAAAGATTCTCAAATATAAAAAAAATATTGCCAATATACCTTCTATGTTGGGCCATTTGCATAGCATTAGCTATAATATGTCGAGAACTGACAGTGCAGATTGTTAAAAACATCGTTCGGGGTGAAAAAAATATGTTTTAAATGCTATTTACTAGATTACTACTTAAAAAATGTTTAATAAGTCATGGGATTTGTTTTCGTGAATGGGTTGTGATGTTTGCCCATAGAGAATATTTTGTTTTCAGCGAGATTATCTGCAAGAATATATCGCCCTTACATTTTTTCCAAAAGTATGCCAAATTGATTAGGGCAGCTCCACGAATACAAATTAATTAATGATACACAAGAAAAAAGGTTACTGATATAAAAAGAATAGTGTTTGCTTTTTTTCCCTTCTTCTTGCAGTAACTGCCCTTTTGAACTTGAATGACGCGGCACTTGAACTGGATGGCCCTTTGCGCTGTGCTATTCTGCTTGCGAACGACGCTCACCTTCAGTGCGTTGCTGAACGTCGGGGCGTCATGTTGTGGATTTTGCGTAGGACACGTGTCGGTCTTACGTCAGCGGCGTCGCTTTTAAACGGCATTAACAACAACGGTGAGTGATTTCTGTTTCAGCTGGGTTGTAATGTTTCATTTTATTATTAATTGACATTTAGTTGACAACGACTGGTATGCTAATAAATCAAAGTTTATTTAGATCTGGAATGTCAGGATATTTAATATTATAAAATAGAATAAAGAGCGCAAGATATAATTTTATTTGGAATTTAATATGTAAAAATTACATACATTTCAAAAGTTGTTTAATGAGTATATATCGCTTATTTGTTATATGTATTCCATGTACATTGTTCAAAAAATTTACTTGAAGTTAGAAGATTAAAAATCAAAGTAAATTAAAAAATAATTATTTATTTATTGTGCTTTAGATTTAACAGCGGATTAAATTTATAGTAACATTGATAACAATGGAAATAATAAAGGTATCATATCCCCTCTTAAATATTTGTATGATTTGATTTTATGAATTCGAATTGTCGGCAGTAGTTTTTCCGTTTTTTTGTGCTTTATATTAATTTTGTCTCCAGGGGTGTACCTTAAGATATTTATAAGAAAAAAGAAGAAATTTTTGTATAACCTCACATCAATGCTCTATACTTAACCATCATTGGTTTATTTCGCATTACACCTCGTATATAGACATAAAACGTGTATAAAATCCCGCTGGGGATTTGCTAGCAGTTTCAACGTGGGGCTTACGTATAAAGGGCACCATTAAATATGAATCGGTTTTAATCCGGTCCCAATAAAAAGTTCGATAAATAAAATTCGAAATGTATTTTTTTGCCAGTGATTTTGTTCGTTTTCTCCTTCGTCGACTTTGTCGTTTCTATTACGACGAAAGGTCTTATTTGGCCGGTTGGTATGTATATTATTATTTACAGTTTTGCGATATTATGGATATCGAATTTATTTATTTAGGAAAATAAATTGATTTGTCCTCGGAGTTTTGTCGTCTCTCGAGTGTATTATTATGGGTGTTTTTTTATTTGGTGATGCTTAAAGGTCGTGGTAAATGTTGGTCTGTTTAAAATAATATAAAAATTCTGTGGCTGTTTAGTTCTTTTTCTCATCTTACGGACATAGACGAATCCGGCATTAGATGAATTTGATACGATGAAGACCATCGTGCAAATTTTCACTTTTTCATCACTGAACTTTTTTTTGTTTCGGCCTAAAACCAGGCGGTGGAATGCATGACGCATACCCGGCCGCGGAGATTTGCCCTGGAGTGACAAGTTGGACGGGGTTATGTGGGACTGCCCCTGGGCTTACCAATACACTAAACTGAAACCACCTCACCTGTGGGTCGCTATAGTCGTTATTGGGCACGAGAACCCGGCGAAATAACAAATAGTGAAACTAACTACTGATTCGCGAACTTGAGTTAACACACGACTTGATACTGTCGTATGGGGGTAAAAGTAATGATTGCAGCGACGGATGAGGTCGTTTTAGCCTGGAAAAGGGGGAGGTTAGCGGTGACGTGATGCTAAGCTCCTAGCATGCCGACGACCAGCTCGCGAGTGCGTTTTCAGAAGTGCGTTTTTAGAAGAACTTGAGCTGAGTTGTTGTTTGTGGAATGATTGAGATATGAAGTGCTTGATTTCTGGAGTGTCAGTTTGCCTATGAATTTGATTATTTGTAAAAAACCATGGTGCGTTTAAGATTCTCCTGAGGTGCTTATTTTGGAAAACTTGAAGCCGTTTCACCTGGTTGGGTGTAACAAACTTGAAGTAGATATTAGATCCGTAGAGAAGTAGGGATTGGATTAACATCTTGTAAAATAAGCATTTGGTGGAGATGGGAAATCTGCTAGAAGGGCATATTAAAGAAGATAGCAGGTTTACTATCCCCGAACCTTTCTGGAGTTGAGAATGCGAGTCGAATAGTCGGCCGAAGTGGAAACTTGGGTACGTGACGTTATCCAGCCATGGATTCTTAAGTTGCGACGCTCGCAGTGCGTAACGCTTCTTATGGAAAATGATGGCCTGGGTTTTCAGGGGGTTGATTTGCAACCTTCAGAATTTGAACCACTTGACCGCATGATCGAGCTGCTTCTGTAAACGTTCTTGAATAGTAACCTCAAACCTGGAGGCCGTGAAGAAAGCAGTGTCGTCAGCGTAAAACACGACGTCAATGTGCTCTTTTGTCGACAAATTATCACTGAACTTTGTCTCATACCACTTTCGACAGTTTTGCTCAACTCGAGCATTTCGCTCATATATTTGTATTTGAAAATATTATTTTGACAACGCTTATTTCATATTGAATTTTGAGGTAAGCGACTTAATAAACTTTATTCGAAATATTTGATAAACTATATTAGCTCCATAAAGTAGTTTTGAAAGATTTTTTTATTTTAAATTTATTCTTTATTTATTCTTTATTTTATTATTAACTGTTGTCCGGATAGTCGCTAGCGGATTTTTCTCATCTTTTAGACCATTTACGGGTTCCATCTCGAAAGAACCCTGTATTTTTTGAGGCTATCGACGAAAAGACCCAAAAGCAAAAGATCTTTCTATATATGAAGTACAAAGTCTGGAGAATACGACGGGTGGGGTAGCACTTCCCATTTTAATATTTCCAAGTATGTTTTCACCGGTTTTTCAAGATGTGGTCGAGCGTTGTTTTACCTAAGAATAACATTTTTGTGTTTTTGCTCGTATTCCGGCCGTTTTTTTGTCGCGCAGTTCTCGGCTCAGGCGCTTTTATTGTAGGCGATAATTATTCCCATTGATGGTTTGATTGAGTCATTCCTGGTGAGTGGAATCCTGGTCTTTATTTTTTCTGACTGCCAGAACGCTCCTTGTTCGGTGTCAAAATCATTACTTCTAAGGCGCGACAATTTAAAAGCACTGAAAATCTTTTTTGTTCATATTTCGATGAAATGACATACTGGAAAGTGAAGCCAGTTAGTGCAAGCTTGAATCTCTCCGAAGCTAGCTAATTAGCTTATTTGTATGAATGCCATGAAAAACCCAATAATGGGTCAAGTAATGGGACTTGAAAAATAACCATTTAAACTAGTAATACTTATATTTGTATGCAACAATTATTTATCTATTTATTATTGATATTACTTAAATGCTTTCTGTGTTTCTGAATAAATGAATTGTTTTTTAATTTTCTTCTTTAATGTGCCGCTAATATTGAACATGTATGGTTGATAGTTTTATTATCAAAATTATAATAAATGTGTTAATTAGAGTAAATATTGCCAGCAGATGGTATAGCATTTTACGGCAGATGCGTTGGCTCTTCAAATTTCTTCAAATTTCGACAGAGAATATCGCGGCTGTTAATTACTTGCCTTACACAAGGACCCCGTCTTTCGTTTAATTCAAAATGACGAATATTGTGTCAGAATTTAGACCTGCGCTCATAGAAGATGCTATTAAATCGGAAGTTTAAAGATCATTACCATAGAAATGTCAGTTGTACTTATCAAAATAGATAGCGTTAATTATAAATAATTGTAGAGACCGCTCTTTTCACTTATCTGTTTCATACATTTCCTTAACACTTCACATAACTTTGACTTAACTTAATATCCTGCGCATACTCCCGTTGTAGTCTTTAATGTCGAAATAAACAAGTTTTAAATTGGCCAGTGTTTTCTGTTCCCTTGCAAATTCCTTCCATAAAATATTAGTGATAGTTCGGACAATGAAACAAAGTCAACAATTACAACAACACGGACATTTCTACATAATTTGTGGCTATCGCCACTACATTGTAGGTAACCTCACATTCATCATTTGGGAACTAGCGCTTGGCAGTATACCTGAGTCCGTACCATGCCCGGTACGGATTTTTTCAAATTTTCAGATTCAAATTTTGTAGAGACAAGTAACCAAACTAATTGACAGAGTGAAAACTGGAGAAACCGATAATGAAAATGACGAAAGAAAAATCTCGATAGTCATAGAAGCGAACAGCGAAAGTGATGTAGCAAAAAGTTCAAATAAACATCTGAAGAAGATTTTCCTGCATTACCAAGTAAACAACGGGTCAAGAAACCAGCTGCAGACAAAGATAGGGGTGATTTTGCACTTGATAAATAGTATCATCGACGTAGCTTCCATCTATTCTTCCGCTTCTCCGCGAAATAACGCGAACCCAAATGATGAAATAATAGAATGTACCACAGCGAACGCGAACACTAATTTTAATATCAACACAACTGATTTCAACACCAATTCGACACAAGCTAGTTCTAAAAAGGCCCGTGTACCACCGATTATTCTTCGAGATAAACACGCATACATGGAGCTGATCCGTATCCTCACGTTTCAGGGTGTCCAGTTCGGATTTACCCAAACTAAACCCGAAGGGGTAGCTTTTTATCCACCGATTCCAGATGACTACCAAATGATGATCGATATTCTAAATTACTGCAAATATGGCTATAATACTTTCTGCCAGACGGAGAAGGGGCACCAACCAAGTGCGCCAACTGCGGTGAACTACACACTGCAGTCTATTCGGGATGTAGATGCCGCCCAATTCCAAGACCCAATAAACCAAAAGACCAATACCTCCCCCACTTATGTGTGGAGAACTCAGGAAAAGGGTCGGTTGGCTGCTATTTCCGCAGCTCCACAGAACATAACCACCATTGGCGAAATACTCTCTTGAACATCTTCAGATGATCAAGGAGACTATTTTCAATGCTTTTAGCACACTGCTCTTGGAAGCGAATCCAATTCATATCCATCTATTGAAAAATAGATCGATTTAATGAAAAATAATTTAAAACTATTCCAAGGAAAATAAAAAAAAGGAAATTCCTAATTCATTGGGGGTAACTTCAGAGCATATCATCCATACTGGAGCACCAACAGGATTATTGGACTTGGTAGTGAAATGATGGAGCCATGTTTCATCCATTGTTACATATAGACGCAAAAACTCGGGTTTGTTGCGCTTGATCATGTTCAAAGACTGTTTTGAATCATTAACTCGGCGTTGTTTTTAGTCAAAAGTGAGCTCGCGCGGCACCCACTTTGCACAGAGCTAGCTTTCTCATACACAAATATTCGTGAATGATATGATGTACACATTCATTTGATATCTTTAGAGTGTCTGCTATTTCATTCATTTCAATTTACGGTCATTCAAAATCATTTTTTAGATTATATTAATGTTTTCGTCTGTAACAACCTTTTTTGGGCGTTCACTGTGTTCACCGTCTTCTGTGCTAATTTCATCATGTCTAAACTTAGCATACCAATGCTTGATGGTTGATTTTCCTGGGGCAGTGTCCGGAAATTCGACATCAAGCCAAGTTTTTGCTTCAACTGTATTTTTTCCTTTCAAAAAGCAATATTTTATCAACATACGGAATTCCTTTTTATCAATTTTTTTCACAATAACAAAAGTTGCTTCACTTAAAATGCTATAATTCACAAACTAATGATCCGACAGCTGTCATATTTATACACAGATTTTTTGAGCGTTAGGGCTAACCAAAAAACATATGGATTTAATTTTAGTGGCGCCATCTGTGTGTCAGGCCTGGGACTTTTCCATTGACCTGTTATCCGAGTAATGTATTGAGGCCACTTTTTGAATCATTTTTCGATCTATTAGAGCGCATGGGTTCCGGAATATTCATATTTCAACAAGCACATTAGAAAAAAGTTTTAAAGTGTTTATCATAAGGTTATTTTATTTTAATATTATTCGCATTTAGGAAATTGTGCAGAGTGTGAACATGTGGGCGCTTTACATAATTTTTATTCACGGGGAATGTATTACCAAGAGTTGAGAAATTTTACTTTGACTCTTAATTTTTGAAAAAAAAAATAATTACAAATTTTCAATTATGAGTAACTCAAGAGATCGAGATGTTGAGACTGATTTTATGATAAGGCAAGATGATATTTGATGCCACAAACCATTGAACGACAAAACACAAAGCGATATCAAAATTTGTTTTATTATACTGTAAGTAGATCCTTGAAGTTTCTCTGTTATTTTACACCCCTGTATTACTACGTCAAGAAAAGAACACTTTTTTGTCAGTTATTGTAAAAAGGTAAATTTAAAACCTTTTAATTGCACAGTATATAAAGATCTTCCAAGAAAATATTAAAATTAACAAGATATATATATATATATATATATATATATATATATATATATATATATATATATATATATAAGATATATAAGATATACTCTTAATTAAACAGGTAAGAAGAACTTTATCAGAGAAAGACTCGAAGTTTCAGTATTACAATTGTATGTCCATTTATATATATTTATTTATTTATTTTTATATTCCTATTAAATTTTATTTAATAATTTTTTTCAGAAATTAAATAGTTTTTTATTTAAATTTCAATGGTCCATGAAACGTAATGTCAGGGCTATCACGTGCCGTACCTGCGTTGAATACTTAAAGAACCAATCAAATGTTTTTACAGCAAAATATATTCCTTACAGGTTTCTATAATGGAGGTTTAAACTGACCAATAAAATTATTTAATGGGCGCTTATAACCCCATTTAGATATTGGACGTAGCGAAACTTTTCTTCAGAGATCTATCTATTATTCTAAGGAAAATATCAATCCTTGATGACAGTGGAATTATCGATGACAATGACAGCGTCATTTAGCATATTAGTTGCTTCTATTACATTATGTCAGTTTAATAATATCACAAAAGAGACAGACTTAGAATGCGATCTCCCGTGTATAAAATCGTAACCAAGTTATATTCGTCCAAGTCACCAGAGGGCACGCAAAGCGAGTTTATTTACTACAGGTGGAATTAAAGACATAAGATTAAATATGTTATTATATTACAGGGGGAAATTAAAAAATATTTTTTTATGAAATATTTCATTTAAATACTAAACATTTGTATAAAATATTTTAAAAATACACTAAACAAAAGTACTTAATGTGTTTGGTTCTTAACAATATGAAGTTGAAGGCATAGATTCATATGTTCCGAAAGCATCTGCGCAGAAACATGTTTTATAATTTTCAATTTTCAAACCTCTCAATTTACTTCCTGTGAAAAAATATGATATTTGTACTTACTTCTAGTTCTTTCCGAAGATTCTAATGTGGGCTGAGCAATTACTGGTTCGAATATTTAAGAACCATCCGTGTAAATGCTGAGGTGATTTATGTAATTCGCCTCAAGTGTCTGGGCGAGGAGCTGTTTTACTGTGGAGAAGCTAATCTAATCTTTATTTAGAGCCTTCATGGATAGATCTATGGATATATTGGAGTACTACCAGGGTGGTATTGTCGTAGTTCTGTTAGAAATACTGATGACGGGCTTGTATGCTTTTTTGTTGTAGTGTTGTTGTCTAAATTGTTAGAGAAGAAATAGCCAAATTGACTCAGCTCTGAATGAAATTTGAGGGAGCTTGCATAGTTCATGAGAAGGAGCTCTCGCCGTGAACTAAGTGATTGAATTTCTGCCTCACATTGAAGGCTCTCAACCGGACTAGTGTGGTATGACTTCCATAATCCATCTTACTTCTAATTAGTGTCTTATATATGTTACTCAGTGAAATTCTATGAGCACCCGAATAGTGATTAGAAAGAGTTTTCAATAAACGTATATCTGTCAAACATTTTCCCTTTATGTAGTTTATGTGAGAGATCCAATTTAGTTTCTGGTCAAATATCAATCCAAGGAATCTATGTTCCGGTTTATTTATTAAATTCCTACCATCCATTGTCAGTGCGACCACCCGTGGGCTATTTCTTCGTCTGCAAAAATAGACATTTAGAGACTTGTCAGCATAGAATTTTAGTCCGTTTTGATTGGCCCATTTTCGTATTTTATTGAAGCAATTCTGTATATATATTATATTTATATGGAACTAACTTCGGTAAACTATATATTTAAACTGAATATTAATATGGTTTTTCCATAAAAAAAATTAATGATGAAGTATATCTCTTAATTAATTAAACTACTAAATTAAAATGAACGATTTTTACATGTCACGGGTCTTCTATAAACCTTGTACATTTGATGAATGGTATGCATCAAAAACTCCAGCCATCCGAACGAAATCCGGCGATTTCCGTCGTGAATGGAAATCCATTAAGTCAAATCCGTATTTAAATCAAGTCAAGATCCAGCCCTCTCCCATTAGCTTTTATTTCCCCGAGTAATTAAGAACTGGGCAAGCCCTTTGGACGGAATTAGATGGATTACCAAATATTTTTCGTTCAACCACACGAACATTAAATCGAAAACATTCCGATTTATTTATAGAAAGTCGGGGTTTGATTTAGAACGAAGCAAGGAAAAATATTTAAATGTTTGATGGTTCATAAGAATTTGCTGTATATGTTTCCACGTTCCTAGAGAAGGAATTTGATATTTAGGGGAGTTATTTAATTTTCACCTAAATTGAATATGCACTGAACATTTTTAAAACGTTTTTGTTGGTGAAGATTTACCTACACATTGTTCCTACTATGGAAATGTTAGTTAGTTGTATATAATCTTGTATAATATATAGTCTACTTAAAGTTATTTTGCACATACGTCATCTAAATATTTTTTTCTAAATGTTGCCGCATCAACTCTTAGTTTTAGTTCAGTTTGACTTTGACATACGATATAACAAAATTCTAATCTTAATAAAATAATTGAACAAAAATGTTATCAAATATAATTAGTTTTAACATTATAGTATATCTAACAACTATAGTTAATTATACAGCCACAATAGTTTATAGATTAAAGTTATAACCTCTTATCACTATTGCTTTCAATAATTTTGCATACGTCTGACAACCAGACGACTTTGACAGGCTCATTCGTTTACGTGTTCAAACTAATCAGACAGCATTGTGTCTCTTTTTAACTAGAATAAAATGAGAAGGAAAATATTCTCTGATTCTAAAACAAATTTACAAATTGCGGCAGGCAATACATTAAACACCTTGATGGCGTACGTACGAAAAACTTTGAATATACTATAGTCTATCCATTAAAATAGTGAATTACAGTGAACTCGCGTCAACTAAATTTATGACGTCAAAACATCGCAATGTTCACACATCGACTTTGCTACTATAGTTTATAGGCCTATATATATACTATAGTCTTACTATAGTACTATAATAAATTTCGAATATAAATAAAACAAAGAAACAAAAATAATATTATTAAATATATAGTCCGTCTAATAAAACAGCCAATGCACTTTCAGTTTTCGTTTATTTTGACTCTGACAACTGAACGAAATAGTAATGTAAATATAATAATGAAGCAAAAATAACGTTATAAGATATAATTTATTTTAACATTATAGTTCCTCTAATGCATATTTATTGAAGGACATGTACTATAGTTAATTAAACAGCCAGAATAGTTTGTAGGTTAGAATTGTTTTATCATATTTCCATTGACATATGACTTCTGTGTCTTCTTCTTCTTCTGTTTCTTCTTCTGTGTCTCTAATGGAGTTCGTCCAGACTAAAAGTGTTATTGTATATAATCTTTCTCGAACTTTATGTCCATTGAAGTACCTTGTTGAAACACCCATATCAACTCGATTGGATTGAATATGCAGTGATAGGGAGGAAGGCGTAATGCTTTGTGGCAATATTGTTCAGCTATATGATCTACTCTCTATCTTTTTTAGTCTACTTCTAAACAATCAGATGACATAAATAATTAGACATTTCATATATATTTACCAAGTAACAATTTGACATAATTCACTCCTCGACGTGGTAACTTCAAAACTTAATTGTTTTGCAAGGCCTCTCCATTCCTTAATTACAGTATTTATCCATGCACTTGCTGGGATCTTTTCTACCATTGTGCTCTGGCTCATTATCAATAACAATAAGTGATGCTTCTTCCAAGTTCTTTAATAGCTGATTTTCAAAGCAGAGCAAAAGCATGTTATATTCATATATCGTCTTGCCTTGAGTGGCCCATTGTTTCATGCCCATTGAAATGTCCATATAAAGTTCCATATAAGATTTCGAAATCATATAAGGAAACTTCCTTAGTTTAATTATATGCTTTTAAAAATTGGATTCCTTGTCTTTTAGCACTAGCATAACTCAGACTAACATAATTGAACATATATTGTATTAGATTATGTTTATACCGGAAAAATTATTCACTAGTTTAGCCATTTGTCGTTGTCGTTTGGTATTTTCAATGAGATTAATCACAAATATTAAACAACCGTTATTAATATTTTGAGGAATTTTGCAGACATTTGACAACAGGTGTCGATCAGTACCAGCACAAATCCAATTTTATAGACTGATTCGGTTGCATATTTCGACGTATTAGACAACATTCTCTTATCTTTTTTTTAGGGTAAAACGAGAATGAACCGAAGTTTACGTTATTATAAACTGAATTTGGCAGTATATTCGATGCTATTTATGACGTGCATTATCTGTTTTATTGAAAGGGATCTGATTTTTAGTTCTACGTTGACGAATAGATAACATGATGCAAATTTATTGAATAACCTAGTAACGTACACAATTTTTCCTAATAAGGGTTTGGATTAAAAAATTCTTTACAGTTTCATAGATATTAATGTTATTACAGAAATATTCGCTGCAGATCCTTGAATGTTGGAGAGTCAAGCAGCTGCTCAAGTATAAACAACAACCAATTAGTACCATATTGTTTTTATGCGGCACTCGATGAATTTCCCCCTATCCGCAGCAGAAAACTTTGCCAGAATTACGAAATTATCTCGTTGGAGGCGGCGAGCGTCTCGCGCTTTGACAGTAATGAGCTTTTCCGGCGAAAAAGCGGTCATCAGATGCACGAAAAACTTTCTGCGGACCATCCAATTTTCATCAGCTCGCCGACGCTGAAGGCCATAGGATAAATCTCGCCTTTTAAGCTACATTATGTTTAAAGAACAGTTTTTGTACCAATTATGAACAGCTTAGAGTTTTTAGCTGTGTAAAAAAGGTCGGCCCGCAGTCGAGAAAGTTTGGTAATTAGGATAGGTACGGTATTAGAAACAAGAAGTTATTAATAGGAATAACTCGCGTTGAAAGTTTTACTTAATAACCGGGCAATAAACATGTTTACAGCCCGTAAAAGTAATAAAAAATACTCTAACGATGATTGAAGAACACGCAATTAATTTTGAGAGATTTATAATATTAGGCGCTCAAATTAGTTTCTTCCGGTTAACAAAAGGATACTTTAATAACTTTATATTATATTTCTTCAGTTCCAATAAATCTGCAGATAAGATACATTGAATGTTTTTTGGACCAGATAACAATTTATATATTCGGCTTAGAGAAAATGTTGTCTCCCTTTTTGAAGAAATTTGGCACGGGTAATCCTTATATTGAGGAATAATTTTCATCAGATAAGTAATGAAAAACCCTCAGATCGGTGTCAAAGTATATAAACAAATATTTTAGGCTCTGCTCGACAGGCCGTCAGCTTCAGCTCTTACACGGTAGGTTATTCATTGTTTCTGTTGTATGTAAATCAATTGTTGCAAGTAATAAACAATTTGTGCATCAAGAGTTACAATGAATGTTGCAAAGAATATTAATAATCTCATTTGTTGATGAGTTGTTAATTACTACATGAGACATAAGACATACGACAAAATAGAAATAATATATAAATAAAAGCAATAGAAGGTAAATTAAAGATGAGTTATCTGCTAGGGCGAGATAGAAATGTAGAGTAAATAAGTAAAGAATGATATACTATAATGCAAAGAATGCAATATTTAAAAATTTAGTAAATAAAGCAGTTTTGATTATTTACTTTGTAGACCTAAGTTTTGAAAAATAAATTATCAATTTCAAAATTTTTCATAATTCATATATTATATGTTTTAATAACATATCAAATAAATATGTTTCAACATGTATTACTTCATTTATTATTCCATATCAATGTTTATAGCATGTAAAGAAAGATCATGTATATTTATATTTGATATTCTGAAGTTGTTACAGTTCTGAACCAAGCCGGCAGACAGGCTACTTAGGACATGATATGCAAGCGATAACAATTATTAGTATCAGTGAAAATATATTAACTGATCTGTTAACCGCTTGAAGGTTAAATAGAAATTAAAATTATTATATTTAAAATGCAGTTTGTTTTAAATTTTTTTTTTCTTGGAGATAATATTTATTTATAGACGTGTTTCATTTATATCCTTTCTTAACATGTTTTTGTCTCAACGCCGTAGAGTGACTCGAAAGACCCTAGTACGATTTTTTATGCGAACGTTTGGTCCATCGATTTAGCAGTAACTAGCGCTCGATAATCGGAAAGTTAAGTAGTTATTGAGGAACATTTACCAGAGGACAAAATCTACCAATGGTAAACAGGGTAACACCTCTGTAACTTTCTCAAGTTTTTCAATCAAATGCATAACCTTGACTTGTTACATTTGCATTTTTAACGAAAGTAAATATTCTCGCTCATTTCAAACGCCCCTAAAGTATAAACTTCTCAAATATAAACATGTTTATCTTTATTTTTTGGATTCCTCTAAACGCCATATTTAAAAATCATCCAGCCGGCAAGGAAATTGTCTCGTTAATTTCGCAAATTTGCCGTGTATATGGCAAATTTCGCGTTTTTCTTTTTTCAGGCGTCGTCTCCCTAAAGACCTCTGAAATTTATTAGGATCTTAATAAGAAAAGGCAACTTGTATTTGTTTTCTTGGCGAAATTTTCGTCGTAAAGTAAACGTGAAAATGTTTTATAATATCGTGGATATGAATATGTAAGTGGTTGGGATAAAACAACAATTTTAACAAGGTTACGACACGAAACTGACTTTTTGCCTGACGTGGTAGTTTGAAATATTACTGTTTTTGTCAGTGCTAACAATTACTTGATTTATTACTGTTAAACGGTTGGATATCTTTGAGCTATACCTGTGATTGTCATCAATGGCGTCAGCATTGATTTTGACGAATGGAAAAATACTTATTTTTTGTTCATAGAGTTTTATTTGTAATTGATATGAAACCCATATAGATTAGTTTCTGGGAAAGTTTTATCATCAGGGGTTATCGATCTAGGAGAACTAAGCTACAACTGATACTACTGATAATAGAATTTATCATACAAGTTTTTAAAATAATTATTTTAAGTATGTTCAAAGTACTAAAAGTATAAATTGAAAACTGCCGTTATTTTTTATATTTTAAAGCTTTATTGCACAAAAACTATTACATTATTCGTGTAAACCAACGCGACAATGGTGTATCGCCATTCACAACCTTCATCATTAGCAATCTATAACCGGCGCATGGGAGAAGTGTCTAATTTTCAACTAAAACGTGCTGCGTCGCAAGACTCCTAGCATTCTTCACTAAATCTTCACTCATCACTTTCAATGATTTTGATCTATGTCTTTTTTGGAGCTGTTTCCGAATGGAGATTTTGTAACCTGTTTTTTGCCGGATAGTCAATAATTATTCAACAATAATTTTAAATTGACAAGTGGCAGTGTGAAAGAAGTAATGGAGTAATAATCCCAAATATATTTCATCGCATTTTAATATTTGAAATGTAACAATGACATAATATAATAAATGTAATTAGTTTATTTCTATTTCATTCCAACGTGTGCTTATTTAATGTTTTTATTTCATCCGTTCCTTAAGTGAGACGGAAAAGTATGTTTTCCTGCTCGAATTCTCTTTGGAAAAGAATAGGAGATATTTGCTGCATTCTGTTAGGTTTAAAAGAAGAATTTTATTTAGAGTGGTGTAAAATTATTTATATATTTTATATATTTCACTATTGTAAAGAGGAATGGAGTAATGACCACTACATATTTGCACCGTATTTTATCAACTCACCAATCACGTATTTACGTATTAAGTTTTAACTTTTAGAAAGCTTGAACAAACATCGGGAGACTTAGAAAGTCAAAAAAGTCAATCGACAAAATACCTAATAGTTGTCAATACAAAATAAATTCAGTTAAAAGTACTTTACTATTTATTAATTAAGATGTTGCGTTTTTTAATTTATTAAATCAATAAATAATATTGAAGAATAGAGTATTTATAATCATATTACTTTGAGGTACTGAGACAGCAGCTCGGAATGCCAAGGTCATTAAAACAACTGGTCCAACCCAAACATTTGGATATGCTTTTAAATTATTTAACGGCCGCTGGATTCATACACCTTTTGTAATTCTTCTCTACTGTAATTTGTTTAGTATATTACTTTTGAATGTCATTTATGTATACTTTATTTAAAAATACATTGTAACTCGACCCTAAATAGCCCAAGAGGCTGATGGGCCTTTAAAATAATAAATAAATAAATAAATAAATAATCATATTACAAACAAAACACGTATATTACATATAAATCTATGTAAGTATAAAATCAGAACATTATTTACAAGGTCGCGATTAGATGAAACTAGTCGGACCAAAAGTAGTGACTGAAAATAGTTTATTGAAACAGTCGTTAGTAGTTTTTAGTCGACAGTTACTCACGCTAATAAAGACCCAGTGGACAAACGGTGTTATCAGTCCATGCATAAGAAAAGCTTTTTCTTTTACCTTAGCTCTACAAACGGTTATAATTATAAGGAACTTCTTTCCAATTAAAATACTCTCCCTGTGGGAGAGCGTCTCCAATCAGTAGACGCTGAATCCAGACAACGTCTCAACCAAAAATCCACGAAACGCCCATCGATGTATTTCGGCGGATCCGATGGCACAATTTTATAATATTATTCCTTAAGTTACGCGATATACAGTGTAGGATAAAGAAAAATGACGCTACAGTATTCCAATCGATTCAGGTAGAATTCGCAACAGAAGTGTCGTCACTTTCATGTCAGAAAAGTCCAAAACCACGGTATTCTGCGTTTCTGATTTGTTCTTCGATTATGTAATGTTTATAGCGTCTTAAGTGAATGACTTATAAACATGCACAACTTGTCTTACACATCAAACTTGAAATACCTTACATTTACAGACGTCAGACTGTAACAGTATCCAAGTCTCGAAGCCATGCAGAAGTATTGGCAAGATAATCCTTTAACAGAGCCAGATTTTAGTCTTGATTGTAATACTTTCCTTCTATATAAACTCCTCTAGCTTTACTAAATATTTGAATTCCTGCACTTGCTCCAAGTGGATCTGGCTGGGATTTACAATAGCAGACGATATGTCAGTTGGCAATACTTTGGTCTTTTATTCATTAGTTCTCAAGCCATTTGGCTCTGTAGTGCTAACTATATCTTGAAAAATGCTGAAGCCACAATGTCTGACTCGGAGAATGTATCATTAGCGAACATGAGTACGGTCAATGGGTTTATAGTGCTATATTGAGCCTCATGTCTGTTGTTCAAATATACTTGATAAGTCATTTTATAGTCGCACACTATTGGAATTATATTAAGACGATTGAAGAGGTTCAGTAACTTTTAAGGGAACATGTTCAGCTTCCAAATATACCCAAAGTATATAACAGGTTTCTTCATCAGCTGGTATAGTGAGAAATCTTATCTACACAACCTCGATTGATCTAAATCTCAGTTGAGCTTCAAATATAGAAGTTATTGAATCTGAAGATTTGGTATACTGCTATATAATGAATAGGTGATTTTATTTTAGGCTAAAAAGCGAATAAAGAAATTATTGCTGTATATAAGACGATGCGTTGTCATAATATGGAATGATTTCTTTTCTTACTAAAGCAGTAACATAAACATGCTGAATAATCTTCTGCTGATCAGTTGTAATTGCTTTATCAAAGAAATAATACGAAATAGAGTAAACTTATTAGAAACTAAACAAATTACTTATGTAGTGCCATAACTAGGATAGTCTTAGCGGTACGCAGTTATCAAATTTTGCACGACAACGAGTCACTAAAAGGCCAATCACTGCATTATTTAATTGATTTCGATTCAATATGCTTAATTAAGAAAGGGTGGTGTGTTGATTGATTGTGTACCGAAGCGCTGATAAATGATGACACAAACTGTGTGGTAATGTCAGTAATTGAGACTAGCGATTGTTGACAATAATCTTATGTTTCGAAGTTGATATATGTTTAATTTAACCTGAGTGTATCCGTATATGTGTTTGGCCATAAAATCTGTGACTGAATGTAGGATACTGACAGGTCAATGGAAAAGTCCCCGGCCTATCATAGTAAAACATATTTTTTTGGCAAAATTAGTTTGAGTAAAAACTCAACATAATTCCTTTCAAGGGTGATATACTCATTATAGCGACGCTCCAACTTTTCGTTACCATTTTTGTAGTACGATTTGTCCTTTGCTTCAAAATATGCCTCAGTTTCGGCGATTACTTCTTCATTCGACGAAAATTTCTTTCCAGTGAGCATTCTTTTGAGATCTGAGAACAGGAAATAGTTGCTGGTGATCAATTCAGATCTGGAGAATACAGTGGATGACGTAGTAATTCGAAGCCCAATTCATGGATTTTTGCCATCGTTTTCACTGACTTGACGGCCCAATAATGCTATGTATTAGTCGCTGTGGATGATCCTTCCTTTTTCAAGGTAGTCAATGAAAATTCATCCATGCGCATCCCAAAATACAGACTCCATAACCATGCCAGCCGACTCTTGCGTTTTCCCATGATTTGGAGCGGGTTAATCGTGTGCAGTCCACTCGATCACCATGACTGTCGATTCGACTTCGGAGTGTGGATGGAGCCATGTTTCATCCATTGTCACATATCGACGCAAAAACTCGGGTTTATTATACTTGATCATCTTGAAACACTGCCCCGAATCATCAACTCGTCGTTGTTTTTGGTCAAAAGTGAGCTCGCGCGGCATCCACTTTGCACAGAACTTTCTCATACCCAAATATTCGTGAATGATATAACGTACACGTTCAATTTGATATCTTTAGAGTGTCTGCTATTTCATTCAATTTTAATTTACGGTCATTCAAAATTATTTTGTGGATTTTTTTAATGTTTTCGTCGGTAACAACCTTTTTTAGGCGTCCACTGCGTTCACCGTCGTCGGTGCTCATTTCACCTCGTCTAAACTTAGCATATCAATCCTTGATGGTTGATTTTCCTGGGACAGTGTTGGGTAACTAGGCATCAAGCCAAGTTTTTGCTTCAAATGTATTTTTTCGCTTCAAAAAGTAATATTTTATCAACACGTGAAATTCCTTTTTATGCATTTTTTTACAATAACAAAAGTTGCTTCACTCAAAATGCTATAATTCACAAACTAATGATCCGACAGCTGTCAAGTTTATACACGCATATTAAGTTAGGGTTAAGGCTAACTAACAACATATAGGTTTAATTCTTGTAGCGCTATCTATGTGTCAGGCCGGAGACTTTTCAATTGCCCTTTTATATGTTGAACGTTGTATTGATGTCTCTTATTTAGTGAGAGAGAATTTGTCATGATATTCAAGCAAATGTCAACAAATGCTATCATATTACAACTTTTTTCGAGGTAATATCAAATATACTTACATTATCAAATTCTACTGGTGTAACAAAACTGATTCAGGCATTTGCATCCTTTTCTTTTATCCCTTTAAGGAGAATATGAGAATATCGTTCAGCTATTCCTTAAATTGCTTTGTGGAAATACGCTTTTATTTTTCTTTCATATTTTTCACCAACTTTATATTCTACTCGAATATCTGCAGGATGGAAAGGTGTATTAAACATATATATATATATATATATATATATATATATATATATATATATATATATAATAATTCAGGTATGATAATTTTATAGTATTTCTTTTAAAATCATTTTCAAATTGGTTGTATTTGCATACTTTGTAATAAAATTTTATTTAGTATTACGTATAATTTTTATCCCTTTGAAGGTCATTTCGCGGCGATACAATAGTACGGTTATGATCTAAAGGGGACAGGGACAAACATAAAGTGTTTATGTAAAATAATAAATTAATAAATAAATAAGATAACACAAATAGGGGGGTTGAAAGAATAAATAGTGTGTAGGAATGTTCGTCGGGTCGGTCGATCGGTCGAAATGTGTGGCTGCCGCTGCGATTGTTTATCAGAACACTCACTACTATTTTTGGAAGGAATTTGCACGGGAACTAAAAACACTGGTTGAATCAAAGTTGTTTATTTTAACTTGCGATTGATACATGTGGTCGATGGGAGGATTGACAGGATATTAGGTTAAGGTGAAGGAAGTACGGTAGCGCTGTGGAAGTGGTACTGTTACAGGGGGACGGTGATAAGAAAAAGAGAGCGAGACGTCGTCCTGATGGTCTTTTATACCCTGGAACTGCATGGTACCAATCCACCGGCGTTGCCAACCTTTGTAGTTGTTGATGGTGAATTGGTGGTGGCCTAAAGGGTCGTGGCGGTCGCCACATAACTCCCCTCCTAGTGGAACAGCCGTGGAACGTACCTATATGTGGTGCAAGTTCCGGAATGCATCCGCAATCACGCAAACAAACGCCCGGGGACTGCTGATGAGATGGGGATCCCAACCTGAGCGAGGAGTTTTACGGGATCAGCTGCCATCGGAGCTGTAGCAGGACGTCGTTCGTCTTGAGGCGTTTAGCTTTGTTTGAGGGTACCTGTAAATGTGTTACGTGTCCCGTTTCGTGATGCGAGGGTGCTCATGTGTTGCTGGTATACATGATGGGCTTCTGTGGTTTTCGTCCATCAGGCTAGTCTCGTGGGATGTCGTCGACCACGTGATGTTGATGAGTTCCGTTCCTCGTGCTATCCTTCCATGCACGTGTCAAGCACCTGTCGAGTGGCTTATGTTGAGTTGATTTACCTGTTAGGCACTTTGATCACGTCGGGGTCACCAATTTAGTGTAAATGATGATGTGGCTCGGTGAATGGAGGTAAATCGAAATAAAACAGTGGTGTTTACATAATGTGACCGTTATTTATTGGCAATATAAAAACAATATAAAAAATACAAATAATGAAACGGTTGTGGTCTGGTACAGCTGTTGATATCTTCCGGTCCTACAGATACCGTTGCATCATCGTCGCTTTGGCACTTGAATGTGGTCCATCGACGACGTTGAAAACAAGCTATTCTTCAGACAGGGCTCCCGTAATCGACGCTGTGGGAGGATCGACTGTTCGACGACGTGGTAGCTTATTTTCTTCGACGACGAGACGTTAGCAATTCTGGTACTTCGGCGAAGACATAACGAGTCTACGGTGACTGCAATCGGTACCTAGCTTCTGGAGCTGCTCTGTGACTAATCCGTAGTCACATACGTTAGGTTAATTCATAAAAAACAAATAACGACGGTATCCGACCGAAGCTGCCCAAAGCCTTTTAAATCAAAATATCTGCCATTATGACGGAGACGGCGAGCGAAGGAAGACATTATGATTTAAACATAGCGCCGAAAGAAATGTTTAGCCGAGACGCTGATGATTAAGCAGTGATGAAAAATATTCAAAAGATTGTGAAATAAAAATTTTGACAAAAAAAATTTAAAAAAATGAGTTGGAAATAATGAAATTAATCGGAATAAAATGAAAATGAACCTTGAAGGTAAAATTGAAAACGAATCGAATTAAAAAGATTTAAAATTTTGAAACAAAAAAAGAATATAACGGTCACGTAAAATACACCATTTTCTACGTACCCTCCATTCACGAGTCCAAACCCAATTTTGCGAAAGATCACGTCGGGGTCACCAATTGTAGGAATGTTCGTCGGGTCGGTCGATCGGTCGAAATGTGTGGCTGCCGCTGCGATTGTTTATCAGAACACTCACTACTATTTTTGGAAGGAATTTGCACGGGAACTAAAAACACTGGTTGAATCAAAGTTGTTTATTTTAACTTGCGATTGATACATGTGGTCGATGGGAGGATTGACAGGATATTAGGTTAAGGTGAAGGAAGTACGGTAGCGCTGTGGAAGTGGTACTGTTACAGGGGGACGGTGATAAGAAAAAGAGAGCGAGACGTCGTCCTGATGGTCTTTTATACCCTGGAACTGCATGTTACCAATCCACCGGCGTTGCCAACCTTTGTAGTTGTTGATGGTGAATTGGTGGTGGCCTAAAGGGTCGTGGCGGTCGCCACAAGTGTATATACAATTTTAAAATAAACACACACACGACTACAATCACAACTATAAAGAAGTAGAGGATCCATCCAGACAGCACACATCAGCAGCCATACCGAAATGGTAATTGTTATTTGATCAGTAACTCTAAACTTAGCATAAGCTAGATTCTATGGAGAAAATCAATCTCCCATAGAAATCCGAGGAGCCTGTCGGTATTTTCTCCTGTTAAGGCATGTTTAACATTTTGTAGCACCTACTTATTTCGAATCTGGGTGAGCCGTGGATAATCGTTCAATATGTGGTAGACTGAAATAGGGGCACGGTGACAAAACTCACAGTGAACAGACGGGATCGAAGCCATCAAATGATCATGCGAGAAACGATAGTGGCCCAATTTCAGTCGATTTAAAGCTATGGCATGGTGACGAAGAGAAAGAACGCGAAGAGAGGAGAAAAAATCAGCTTTAACTTCAAAAAGCCTGTTGTGGTTGACCTCCTGGGCCTAACGGTGTTGTACCTCGCTACTCGTAGAAGAAGATACGAATGGTATAAGGTCGGTATGGATAACAAACATCCGTGATGAGGAGGGGAGATGAGGCTGCCGATTTAGCCGCACTATTTAACGCGCTCGTTTTTCGGTATACCATCGTGAGAAGGGATCTACAGTAAACTTGTCCTGATCCCATGCAAATAGAGGGTACGGATAATTGAACTTCTGTTTCAGGAATTAATCGAGAGCATTTTGGGCATCGGTTTGTGTTGAGATGTACAATAATGCTTTAAATATCGCGAAGAGTTCAGCGGTTAATACTGAACCCTGTTCAGCGAGCTTGAAACGGAAGGCCCGGTTGTCTATCACAAATGCACTGCCATGTCCGCTGCGAGATTTGGAGCTATAGATATATATGCTTGCGGCCAGGGTAAGATTGGAGAAGCTCACAGAACTAGGACCGAATAATATATGAACAATGTTCTTTTTTATAAAATTGACATAATGATATGTTTATGAAGGGGGTAGTGAAGGTCCAAGGGAGAAAATTGCGGTAGCAGGCAAGGAGGGGATGCAACAATTTTTTTTATTAATGATTATCTTAAATTTATTTAAATTGATAAATGTATGTTTATTTTGTTCGCTGCTTAAATTCTAATATTAATGTGATACATTCTAAATTAATAATAAATGTTGTTTTAATAAAAAGTAATAAATTTAGTTAAAAACCAAAAAATGTTTTGATGTAACATATGCTCAATATTTACATCACATTTTATTATTGAAGCTTCTATGTTGATGGACGGTTCTTATTCTATCTAAATGTGAAATTTATATTGAACATTCCAAGAAGGTCGAGTAGGATAGGTTTTGTTTCATTTTGATGTTCGGACGACTCGTTATTATTGTTTCAATGATTTCTTTACAGGCCTCACATTTTGACTACGTACTAGTGAACTTTGATTATTTACGGAGATAGATTCAAATTTGCGTTAACATGATAGACAGTAGTATGATTTGTATATCGTAAAACTAAAATAGTGCAATAGTCGCTTATATAGATGCCAATAATTTGTCCATTATATTAGAATAAATGAAAGACAGTTTAGGCTATTGACAACAGACGGATTTACAGGGACATTCGGATAGAGCAAGTTATATGGGATAATTAGTATATTGGGCTTTTCAATAAGAGTGCATCCATATTGATGTGGAACAAAACAAGCAGTGTGTGAGATATTAATGAATAACTCTATTGTATGTATAGGTTTATATCGCTTTTAAGGGTCTTATGAGTTCAGAAAATCCCTCAAGAAATTGTCTAGGTAGATTAAATCATATGGTTTTAATATCACCTTTGTGAGGTTTTCGGGGTGATATCTGAACCTCATTGATTGGTGTTGTTCTATATATGGTAATTATGTTTATTAATATAGTCAAAAGATGTTTTTTTTGCCAAATTGGGGTCTTTTTGAAAATCTCTGAAGCATAAATTTGAATACTATTATAACGTGACATCTATATGATTCAATTTTTGAGATACTTTTTAAAAATTACATTAAACTGTACAGCTGAAGAATTTCTGTTGTTGAAGGCATGGTTGGTTTGGACGTATTTGTCGAATGAAAAATTAAGAATTTGAAGAAAGATCATCTATAGTCAATCATCTATCTATAAAATTGAGTATTAGCATTTTCTGCAGCCACAATAATTTCACCAAATTTTAAAAACAATTTTCTTCTCTAATTGCCAAAAATAACTAAAAATTGATTATGCTGGTTTGCCCAATATTAATTTGACAGTAGTTCCAGCAATATAGCTTCTCAGGTGCAGTATTGATTCAAATTTGTTGTTAAAACAATGAATCTCAACAACATGCATTTAAAAAACAGGCGGAATGTTGACAAAGTAATTTTTCAGCACTACAATGCTCGTCCATATGTCCTACTAACCCAGCTAAAAATGTTTAAGAATACTCAAATCAGACTTTCTACCCTGCCCGTCTAGATTTCGTTATTTTCTCCTAACTACTATTTATTTCTACAATAGCACATGATATGTCGAGAGAGATATGGTATCAGAGAGATAACCAAAAATCGTTTTTAAATAAGATATGCTACTAATCAATTTCAAGCAATTATATTGTAAAATTATTAGAACATCATTAACATGGCCGCTATATTCGTCATTTCCATTAATAAACAGATAGGTGGTGGACAAAATAATATGAACACTATCAGTGAATCAGTGAATAGGAATAACGGGAGAAACCCAAAGTTAACTTATAGAAACCGACGAACATTGAAAGGGATTGTGGCATTATAACATTAAATTACCACGGCAAAACTGACAACAGAACTCAACAATATTTTGAGCAATATTGTTTCGAAATAAAGGTAAAGTTCTATTAATTTTAGTCACGTCAACCTCTTGGATATTTTAGTGACTGGACCTACAGCTTAACGTGGGCTCTGAACCACGGTCCTCGGCATTAAGCCTACTGACTGAGGAGTGACCAACTTTAGAAAGCATCCCAGAAGACATCCGGTCTTACTCAGCCTGGTTACTGGCGTGACTGAGATCATGTTCCTTGTCGGATTTTACACCCTTGCCAATCACAAATATTAAACAATCAGAAACATACATTTTACGACCATGCCCAAGCAGGCTCCGAACCCGGGATTATCGCAACAGTTATCTTTAGCATTGCGCCACCAAGCCGGTATTTTTTTCGATAAAAATTGCGGTGTGAGCTGCACAAAGTTAACATTCATAGAAGGGCTGCGATTGCAAAACCTTTTATAGCAGAAGCCAATGCCAAGCTGAGAAACAAAGGCTGTATTGTTTACATTGTTTCCAACAAATGGCTCAGTATATGTACGGAGACATATGACATAATCGAAATGTTATGAAGAATTTTAGAGTAACGAGTGTTTCTTCAATCTTCACGTGTGAGCAATCAAGGCAAATTGAAGTTAGTGTCAGTCAGGGAACCGCTGGTGCTAATAATACAAATAAGAGGGTTCCAAATGAAGTTATACTATGGAGCTATCGAAGAAATTCTCCAATATTAGTAGGAGAATACAGTTTATTAGTAAAGAGTGAGGAGTAAATCTTTATCTCCAATATTTTTGAGGCAACAGAGGCATTAAGGCATCAGGACTTTAAAGTCGGTGCCGAACCGAAACAGTTATACTAATTCAGATTTGTTTTGTCGGTAATTTAATTTTTTGTATATGTCACAAAATTATATTTCAAAGTCAACGATCATTATTACATTTTATTTATTATTTTTATTATTTTATTTTAAAATGTTTTTTTTTGTGTTAAAAATCTAAGTTTGATTATTTTTTAATTTTTAGTGAATTCTTTATTTATTTTTGAAGTCGAATAAATTTTTTTGCTAAAAATATTTAACTTTTCTCTTTTTAGTGCTAGATATTTACTCAATAAATTACGTAGTTATTTTGTTTAATATTGCATTGGGTAGGCCAAGTAAAGGTGCAGGGATATTGAAATTTGATTGAAAATAAGGAACGCTTCAGACTCCGGAGTCCGCTATCTAGCCTAGATGATTTGTCAAATGTTCTACCTGAACTAGAACATCAAAAAATTGTTCTCCGTGCTAGGAATCAATTCAATAACCCCCATTTGGAAGCTAAACGCCCTAACCGTTACACAACAGAAGAAGTAGTACAATATAAACAATATTTCTACGAGGTCTTATATGCTACAGTTACTGCTTAAAAATCAAACTGAATGGCTTTTGCACTGAGCGACTTCTGATTTTTCGCCGCATCAGCTGAAATATGTGAAAACTTTGTACGTGCCTTTGAAATTTGAGCGTTTCGCTCGATTTCCCCCTTTCCCCCAACATATCCTGATTTGGTTACAATGGGACCATCTTGGAAAGGCACTCCTTCGAATAAAAAAGGAATTTTGAAAATCGGTCGACAATTGACAGAAAAATCGGCGAACGTACATTAAAAAAATATATTCAGCCGAACAGATAACCTGCTCCTTTTTCGAAGCCGGTTAATACATAATTGTTGTTGTATCTTGGTATGTAAAATAATTCTTGAAATGGATATAAATAAAACAAACTAATATTGTACCCATGTTCCATTGACAAAACATCAAGTATATTCCATTAAAATGTTCTTTTACGTGATAACGGACGATTTAAATTGAAACCGTCGGATCGGTGGAAATACGACTCCGATATAATTTAGAGCCTCTAAGGTCGAATTAAGTTTACTATCAGTATTTTAATCAGGATTACGGTTTTACTTGACGTTCTAATTGTGCCATTTGATTAGAACCGTGTAGCTAAAGGTCGGTTTTTATGATATCGTATTTCAGTTACGTAGGAGCTAGGAGTTGGTTTGATAATTTGTTAATTTGTTGCTGCTGCTTTTAATTATTGTACTAAAAAGATACTACTATGGAGGAGTATTTCGATTTTCTTCTTTGTTCTGTCTTCATTGCCTGGTCGATTGTTTTACATATAATTTCTATTTTCGGATGAAAACTTTAAACAATATTTAAAAAAATATATATTATGAATCCTCATTCGTTGAATTAACCAATTTTCTCAAGGCACTCAAAATAGGTATTTGTTTCAGTTTTTTTTTTTTTTTTTTTTTTTTTATAATTATATACATTGTTACTAGTCGTTGCCGACTAACCTACAATTTGTCCTTATAATAGCTTAAATCTAGGTATATATCTAATAGGACTCATCAGTCCTACATAGTCTCTAACATAATAATAATTGTTTTAACACTTTGAGTTTTTTCTAATGCACCTCACTGCACTACACTACAACACACTACACAAGTTCAAATGGTTTGGTCCTTTTGAGTCTGCGTCCGGTTTTGGTGTTGTCCAAGAGTTGTAATACTTCGAAATTAACATGAGAGTGAAGTCTCTCCTCATGTCTCTTTGCAATTCTTTTAATTTCTTGATTGACAGTCGGTATCTGAAGATCTCGATGTAAATAAATGGTCCGGTAATATCTGGGTGCACCTACGATGCTTCTTAGGACTTTGTTCTGGAAAACTTGTATTAGATTTATGTTGCTTTTTGCGGAACATCCCCATAATTGTATTCCGTATGTCCATATAGGTTTTAATATTTGTTTATATAGAAGTAATTTATTATGTATAGTTAATTGAGATTTTCTTCCAATTAGCCAATACATTTTTCTATATTTTAACTCAAGTTCTTTTCTTTTCTTTTTGACATGTTCCTTCCACCGTAGTTTTGCATCAAGTGTCATTCCGAGATACTTAGCATTATTGCTGTATGGTATGACTGTGTGGTTTATGGTCAATGGTGTAAGCGCGGCCTGTTTATAGGTGAATTGAACATGCACAGATTTGTTTTGGTTAATTTGTATTTTCCAGATTTGGGTCCATTTATTTATAGCGTCAGTAGCCTGTTGTAGGTTTCTGGTTGCATCTTCGCTATTGTTTCCGACAGCAAGAATAGCAGTATCATCAGCAAATGTAGCCATTGTAATGTTTTCGATTTGTGGTATATCACATGTATAAAGTAGGTACAGAATTGGCCCCAGTACACTTCCTTGTGGTACACCTGCTTTAGCTTCTTTTATTGTAGAGTAAGCTTCCTCTTGTTTCACTCTAAACATTCTGGCTGTGATGTAGGATTTTAATAGTTCGGTGTGTTGCTTCGGTAATATTTTCTGTAGCTTATGGACGAGGCCTTTGTGCCATACCTTGTCGAAAGCTTGTGCTACATCTAAGAATACAGCTGAGCATACTTTATTATCTTCATAGGCTTTTTCAATAACATCTGTTATTCTATGCACTTGATCAATCGTTGAATGTTTGGTAATAAACCCAAACTGGTGTGTTGGTATTAGGTTTTTTCTCTCTATAATTGGTTTTAATCTTTTCAAGAGGAGCTTTTCAAATACCTTAGCTATCATCGGTAACAGTGAGATAGGTCGATAAGCTTTTATATCATTTGGTGATTTTCCAGGTTTTGGAACCATTATTATTTCAGCCATTTTCCAAACGTCTGGGACATATTTCAGTCGAAATGCTGCATTGATTAAGTTAGTGAGCTTTATAATACCCTTTCTTGGCAGATTGTGCAGCAATTGCCCTGTTATTAAATCATAGCCTGGTGATTTATTTGGCTTGATGTTTGTTTTAATAACGTTGGTGACTTCTTTCGGAGTTGTTAATTGAATTGTCGAATTTTCGCCGTCTATGTCCGGTAAAGTATGTTCAATTTCACTTTCGTTTGGTTTGAAAGTTTTCTCTAAATGGTCAGCGAATGCTTCTGCTTTCTCCAGGTTGCTGCGTGCCCAACTTCCATGCATGTTTCTTATCGGAGGACTATGTAGACAGGATCGTTTTAGGTATTTAGTGGCTTTCCAGAGCGAATAGTCTGTGTTCTTGTCGTCTGTTAAATTTCGTAGATAGTTATTTATGGAATTGTTTTTAATTTCCAAAATTTCCCTCTTCAACCTTTGTGTTATGTTGTTTAAGATATTCTTATTTTCAGGTGTTCTATTTTGCTGCCATTTTTTCCGTAGTTTTCGTTTTTCAGCTACCATTTCCTTGATTTCTTTCGGGTAATTTATTCCTTTGGTTGAAGTTTTAATTTCTGGAGTGTTATTCCAAGCAGCCTGTTGGATGTCTGCAACGAATTTTTCGGTTTCATAATTTAATTGGTCTTCTGTCTTAAGGGGAACATTTAGTTGAATTCGATTGTTTATTTCTTCAACAAATCCTTCCCAGTCTGTCCTCTTGTTGGTTAATGTTGGATTTTGTTGTTTTCTTATAATGTTTTCACTCAGCGTCAAAATCACAGGTGTGTGATCTGAACTTAAGTCAAAATTTTCTTCAACTTCCATGTAGTTAGTGGTTATGTTTCTAGCTATAAAGAAGTCTAACAGGTCTGGAGTTTTCTCTGGATCGGTAGGCCAATAAGTTGGTTTTCCTGTCGACATGTAACTGCACCCTAGCTCAGCAGCTGCTTTATGTAATTCATTACCTTTAGTTGTCGTCATTCTAGATCCCCATCTTGTATTTTTAGCATTGAAATCACCACCGATTATAAATTTTTCTCCTAGGTTGTTTAGAACATTCAAGTAATTTTCTTTTTTTTGGTTGTATCTTGGAGGGCTATATATGGAAGCTAATGTAACCCTGTATTTGCTAGATATAACAGTTACTGCCGTTACCTGATTTTCTGCTAAACTGAGTCCGGGTTCTTGATGATGGCATATATTATTTTTTATTATTATTGCACTTCCTCCTCTTGCTGTGTTAGCTGGATGAATGGTGTGGTAAAAGTGATATCCTCTAAATTTAATAAAGGATTCCTTTGTCAAATGGGTTTCAGATATTAAGCAAATATCTATTTTTTGCAATTCTAGGAATACTTGTAGGTCAGCGTGATGTTTCTGAATCCCATTAGCATTCCAAATTGCGATGCGGATGTCTTTACTTGCCATTTTTAGTTCTTGAGGCCACCGCCCTATTGTTTTCGAGTTTAAGTAATCTTTCAGAAAACGATTCAATAATCTTTTCCTGGTTGTCCAGCTTTGCTAAAAGTTTCAATAGCAGTTCGTTGGTTGTAACGTCTTCTTTTTTTGTTTCTTTTTGAGCGGTTTGGTTTATGCTTTGAGCATAGGTCATTTCATCGTTGACTTCGTTGTACATTTTTGGTTGTTTATTTTGAGTCACTGTTTTTTGCTCTTTAGCCTGACTGATTTTATTTCTTCTCTCTTGGAATGTTTTCGCAACTACGCATCCTCTGTAGCTTGCTGGATGCGTTTCATTGCAATTCGCACATTTCGCTTTTGTTCCTTTGGGTTTTTTGCATTCTCCCGTGATGTGTTTTCCTGAGCATTTTACACACCTTGGTTCCCTTTTACAGAATTTTTGTGTGTGTCCATGTAATTGGCATCTCTTGCACTGTGGCACAAGATTTGCCTTTCTAAGAGGTTCTATTTTTACTTCGACTCCTAGAATTTGTTTAATTTCATAAATTGCTTTTATGTCCGTGTTATGTTGGAATGATAACATAAACAGTGGTAAAGGCTTCTTCTGGACAACTATTTCTCCATTGTTATTTTTATTTCGTTCTTTTTTCAGGATATTTGTGACGTCAGTACATTTAAGTCCATTTTTTATTAACTCTTCCACTATTTTAGTAGTTTTAGCTGTCGGTGGAAGCCCTCTTGCCATTACTTTAATGTCTCTGGTTTGCTTATCTTCATACGAGTGCCATTGTAATTTTAGGAATTCCAAGCACTCAGCAATTTTCGTAAAAGTTTTACGACATTCGGCGTTTAATTTGATTTGTCCATTGTTTAATGTTGTTGCTCTAAATAGTATATTATTTGTTTTCATTGTTTCATATAGCAAGTCAAAGTCTGTGACATTACTTACTATAATTGGAGGTGGTCTCGGCCCTTTTATTTCTTTATTCAATTCTTGTGCTTTAATGGTTTTTGGTTGTTGTGGTGAAGCTTCAGGTGTATAGTTTGCTTTTCGTTTCTTATTTCTTTTAACTGTTATCCAGCCTACTTCTTTTTGCAATTCTTCCTCGTCTGTTTCATAGTTTACAGGCAATTTGTTTTTAGTGCACTGGTTCACTACGGGAATGCTAGTTGGATTGTATGTGTTTTGGTTTTTTATTAGGAGTTGTAGTGCATCTAATTGTTTTTGCATATTTGTTAGTGCAATTTCCAGATTCCGTCGGGCTGTTTTTTCGTTAATATACGCATTATAGAGAGCTTGCTCATTTTGCGTTCTCTTATGGTTTTCTTGACAAAAGATTTGATTCTGTTGTGCCAGATGAGCTTCACCTGACGTTGAGGATTGTGTTTCCATCTCATTTAGTCTCTGGTTCTCTCTATCAATCATTTTTATTTAATGAATAGTTTAATTCACGTTTTTACAAAAATTTCAGTACCGGTATTTGTTTCAGAACCGTTATAACGCCGCATTTGTGGTACAGATGATGCACCTCCGACCCTTAACAGCCCCCAAAATTTTACCTTTGTTACTTTATTGCAGTGACCATCGTTTTAAACACATTTTCACTAAACATTTAACGCGCAGTTTTAACACTGTTATTGTCGTCACGGTTTTTACTTATTTTTTAAAATCGCATTTGTGGCACAGGTAGTACACTTTCAAATTTATTACACTGACCGTCGCTCCAAACACGTCTTTACTCTACGAAGGTCGAACGACGATTTGTTTCAGTGATGACCTCTTCATTCGATCCAAATCTCTTACTACGCAGATATTTCTTCAGGTTTGAGAACAAAAGTCACAGTCTATGATAATCTAAGTCACTATGATAATTAAGAGGTAGGATATGCCGTATGGAGTAGCAACCTGTGGCACAATTTATGGATTTTTGTCATGGTGATTTGCCACGCGTGCGTGCATTCAAAGTCTTAATGGGACAACACATTTTTTGTTTTTGCTTCAAATAATGTATCGAATTTGTCCAAACATTTGGGATTTGGTCTACTGCAAGAACAAACTAAATGACGCAGCCTATTCAAAATCTTACAGTAGCCCAATAGATGGCAGAAGTGGGAAGCAGCTGTAGGAATGTTCGTTGGGCAGGTCGGTCGGTCGAAAATGTTTGGCTGTCACTACTATTTGTGGAAGGAATTTGCGCGAGAACTAAAAACACTGATTGAAGAAATACCGGTTTATTTCAATATTAAATGAATACATGTGGTTGACGGGAGAATTGACAGGATATTAGGTTAAGGTGAAGGAAGTACGGTAGCGCTGTGGAAGAGGTACTGTTACAAGGGGGCAGAGAAAATAAAAGATAAGAGAGCGAGGCGTCGTCGTGATGGTCTTTTATAGCCTGGAACTGCATAGTACCAATCCACCGGTGTTGCCAACCTTTGAACTTGTTGTATGTGAATGCGTGGTGGCCTAAAGGGTCATGGCGGTCGCCACACAGCGATGCATTTAAAGTTATTGTCAGGAAATCCAAAAAGTTACTGACTTATGAAACTATCCTCGTAATAGAAGTGGGTACCAGTAACTTGGGCAAATAAGGTTTTTATTTTTATTTCAATATCATCTTCCCACAATTCAAAATATTTAATGGGATACATTTTAAATTTATGGTATGATTGTATTCTTAATCTTCTTTGACAATATTCTCTCTATCTATAGTTGCATAGTACTTGAAATAAATATCTGAATGGTATAACAAATAACAATATTACTATTTAACTTTGTATGTAAATTGAGCGAATAAACACCTTAGTATTGATGCTCCAGCTATGAAGTAGGGATGATGATGAGCTACAAAGTAATGACACTAGTGCTGTTAAAAATGGTAATTTCAATGTGAATATGAATATTAGCAACCTTTTTCGAATTTTTAAATTAGTTTTCCATTGTACAAAATAGTAATGGAAATATTTTTCCATGGGTTCGTTCATACTATTTTTCCTTTATGATGAATCACAATTCTGGTTAATGTATGGGTAGCCTGGGTAGTTTGTATCAGTCATAAAGTTTTGTGAAAAGACCTCCTGCTTCAATTTGTATTGTGAATGATTTAATTGTGCATATTCTTACAAACTTCGTGTCAATTAAGAATTGCTATCAGAATAAATTGAAAATATTTCAATTACAAGTTAGAAACGACTTTATACTCGTCGGGTCGACTTAAAAAACAGCAATTGTAAACAAGATCCCTGTTAAGTCTTAGCGATCGTATCGACAGGTGATGTCATCCAGTTAACGGACAACTGATCCCTCCTGATTACTTCCTTCTTGATTTTGTCGAGATTAGACTGAGCCGTATGCGACAGGCTATCTTGTTTGCTCGATTTCTAGGAAAACCCCGTTGTTCGGCTGTTTCGAGCACCGACAGCGGAACCGCACGCTCGATTTCATCGCCTTCTCGATGGTTTTAGTAGTTTGGCAAATGGGGCAGAAAGCAGAGTCCTTAAAATTTGCGGGTAACGGCTGGAGGACTTCGGGATTTTCGTTTTTTTCCTCGTCTATTCAAGTGCTTGCGTTTGCTGGTTTGGTTTGTAGTGGGTTGGTAATTAATTTTCAATTACTCCACTATTTACCAGAAAAAAAATTGTAAAAACTTCACATCAACACTTTTTGTGTGTAAATTTAAATATTTATTTAAAAAATAATAATAGTGGTATTTTTCAAAGTATAATTTGAATTGTATTTATGCAATGCTATTATATTGGGTAAATGCATGTATTCCTATCATTGTTGCATTTTACAAATGCTTTTATTGAGATAACTAAGTGAATTGAAATTATTTTCTACAATTTTTGTGTTAGAAATTATTTTGTGTCGTTCAATCTTAGTGACTATACCGCGTCGAAGGAGCGTTGTTCGTTTGGCAGCGATCCAATCATCGATCAATTTTCGCACTTCTTTAGTAGTTTGAGACCGTTTGAAGCCAATCTGCATAGACCTGATTAAATTGTAATCAGAAGCCGTTGAATATGCTGGGTGTGGCAAAACAACAAATTTTGCCATAATTATGCTACTTTGAGTCTGTTACTCACTATTGCTGTTCTTTTTAAACATCCCGTCATTAAATTTGTTTTATGTCAGTAGGCGCGTGCAGAGCGGGAATATTTTTTGCCGATATTTTTGAATGAAAATATCGATAGTTAATTATTATTGGTTAAAGTTTTATATTGGTTCAAAGTCTACAGTTCTTGTAGGAGAATATCGAACTTTTGGTTTGAAGTTTCTCCGCCAGTCATCAAGTGAATTTTGCATGGAGTGGAGAAATATCGATGTTATTGATATTGATAAAAATAAGTATAGGCAGTTTTGTTCGCCGATATATCAATTTATCGATATTTTTCTCGGTGGCTGACTTCCCTAGTGTGTAGTAACAGTTTGGTTTGACTTGGCAATTTTGCCTAGTAATTAAGAATTTAGCGTAGTTTTAACTAATTCTGGTCGTTTTTTTAATGGCCTGCTTCAATTGCCTTTATTGATGAAAATAGATTTGGTTTAATTAATAGTCTAACTGAGTCGAGTAGCTAAATCTGAGCATTTCCTTTACAATCGAATCCAATTTAACCAAAAATTAAGCATCAGTTCCATTAGCATCAATGTGGATTTTGCAATCGTGTGTGAAGTTTTTTTTTTCAGAATTTTTAGTTTTTTCGTCACAGCATCACCTTCTATTGAATTTAAGGGCCTCTAAGGGTTCCATTTTAGTTTTATGTTAACACATCTCCCCGCTAATTATCTTTTGACATCCTTCTCGGTACGGTTCCAACCTTCGTGGTGTGAAGACGTATTTTCAATACGGTCCAAGCTTTAGAAAGATAACTTTCTTTAAAAAAAACCCAGTATTTATTATTACTATCCGTCTCTCAGTGGACCTAAAGTGTAGTGAATACATGTTTACGTGACCAGACAAAAAGACTGCATCTCATTTTTTAATAATTTAAAATTATTTCCCCTTATTTTACAACAGTCCTTTTGAAATTCATTTATAATATTTTTGGTCAAGAACTAGTGCAAAAATAATACGTAAATGAAAAATGAAGTGGGCGAAATAAACAATGTATTTATTTTATGTTTTTATCCTTTGGAAGTAAATAAAATAAAATATTTTAAATCTAAAAATGGCCAACCACAGCCATTCAACCAAATCACCTGCACACTTTGATATAAGATTAGAACAATCAGCAGTAATGTAAATTCCACCATCAGAATGGACTACAGTCATTAACAAAAAACGATTGAGAAGCTGAAAGCAAGAAATCGCGGGGAAACAAACAAGAATCAGTGACTATTGATTACAGAAAACAATAGAGACAAAAAACAGCTTTAGCAACCAGTTGGAAGAAATTGACGAGAATATACAACCAAGCCCTGAAAAAGTCTATAAGTTAGGACTAATAAAACACATCCATGACCTATTGAAAACCATTAATATGAACTACACAATTAAAACAGTGAGCTATGAAATTATAAATATAATAAATAATAAAATAAAAATCAAATTGTTCGCAACGGAACACTTTAAAATTCTAGTAAAAGAATTAGATGAAAGAAACACCCAATACCATACATTCAGGCCAAAATCCGAGAGAACATTTAAATTCGTGTTAAAAGGATTACATCACGGGACGGACTTTAACACCATCAAGGTGGAACTAGCTGAAAAAGGCCACGAGGTTGTAAATGTTCACAATATACGACATCGCACGACAAAAAAACCTCTGCCTATGTTCTATATTGATTTAAAACCTAATGGAAATAATAAGGCGGTGTATGAAATCACGCCTTATTATACGAGGTGTCAAGCGCACGGGCACACAAAGACTTACTGTCGCAAATCATATAGATGCGTAAAATGTGTAGAACACAAAAAAGGAGACTGTACTCGTAAAGTTCGCGATAAAAAGTTGAAAAGTGCTAACTGTAATGGAAATCATCCAGCGCACTACAAGGGTTGCGCAATTCACAAGCAACTACAGCAGAAACTCTATCCTGCCTTAAGAGAAAAAAGGCATCAACAGCAATTAAAACAATCCACAGCTACCAGTCTACGCACCAGACCAAGTCAGCTAGACATAACTTATGCCCAAATGGTTGAAAATGGTGCAGCACAAAATTGAGAAACCACATCACCACATACTGAAACTAGCAGCAACATTTCTAGATTAGAAAACATGATGGCGAAACTAATGGATCAAATGAGTACGATGCTTGGTCTACTCACAACCGTCGTCAGCAAACTTGCCTAATGCCTGAAACCATTAACTACAAAATCGCTGTCTGGAATGCCAATGGGCTCCAATGACACGCCAGGTAACTAAAAATGTTGGTAACTGAACAAAATATTGACATCATGATGGTTTCCGAAATACATTTTACGAACAAAAATTATTTGAAAATTCCCAAATATAAACTTTATCATACAAATCACCTTGATAAAGCACATGGAGGAACAGCCATAATCATTCGAGATGATATAAAGCATTTCGAAAAAGAAAAATTCCGCAAAGACTACCTGCAAGCCACCAGTATAACTATAGGGGAAGTCCATGGACCATTAACAATTTCTCCGATTTATTGCCCATTCAAACATAACAACAAGGCAGAATACTTTCAAGAATTCTTCAGTAAGCTATGTAATAGATTTATAGCCGGAGGAGATTATAATGCAAAGCATTTAATGTGGGGTTCAAGAATAATAACATCAAAAGGTAGAGAACTGCTAAAAGCAATAAAGACAGATAATTTACAAAATATCTCTACTGGTGAATCAACATATTGGCCTTCAGACAGAAATAAAAAACCAGATAATAGATTTCTGTATTACAAAAAATATTGATACAAAAAAGTGTCATGCAGAATCATATTTGACCTGCCTTCTGATCATTCATCAATAATAGTAACACTTTTTTCAAAAATTACCATCAAAGGTAAACCCCCTTCTCTGTGCAATAGACCGAAACATCTCTCTAAACATACCGTTACAAACTGAAATTGACATAGCAGCAATAAACATTACAAAAAATATACAGGAGGCAGCATATTCCGCGACTCCTATCAATGAAATATTTCGGAAAAAGCAAGTTACCACGGAATTGGCAACAGCAAAGGACTGAAAAGAATAAAGGAAAATTTAATAGGGCAATAAAAGAGCTGAAAGAACTAATTCAAAATGAATAAAACTAAAACATTCAAGAATACATACAAGACACCAACTGAGGCTACAGACTATTCGTTGTGGAAAGCAACAAGAAAGCTTAAGAGACCCCAGCAGCATAACCCACCTATTAAAACTAGTTTTAAACAATGTTAAACAAACAATAATGAGAGAAGTTAATATTAAAAAAGCTGCTGGTTATGACTTAATTACTGGTAATATTTTAAAAGAACTATTACAAAAGTATATGATACTATTAACATTTATATTTAATGTTATGCTACGAATTAATTACTTCCCTAGCATCTGGAAAGCAGCTAAAATACTAATGATTCTTAAATTAGGAAAAATACCAGAAGATGTGGTCTCCTATCGGCCTATAAGTTTATTACCGATAATCTCGAAAGATTTCGACAAACTATACATCAAGAAGCTAAATTATATAATAGAAAAAAGAAAAATCATTCCAGAACATCAGTATGGGTTTTGTAATAAGCACGGGACTATAGAACAGGTGTACAGACTTGTAAACAAAATAAACACTGACCTAAATACCAGAAGATATTGTTCGGCTGCTTTTCTAGATATATCCCAGGCTTTTGACAAAGTATGGCATACGGAATTGCAGGTTAAACTAAAGAAACTTCTCCCTCATCCGGACTATCAGTTACTAAAACCGTATCTCAATGATAGACATTTTATTGCAAATCAAGGCGATGAACATACCGAATTAAATCCCATATATTCAGGAGTTTCGCAAGGTAGTGTAGTGGGTCCAGTACTGTATTTTTTGTATACGGCCGATCTGCCTACCACAAAAATAACTACTGTGGCAACATACGCAGACGACACAGCAATCTTGGCATCCCATGAAGATCCAGTCACAGCATCAATAAACCTACAAACCCACCTGGATCAAATACAATTATGGTTGAAGACATGGCACATTAAAGTCAATGAAACAAAATGCACCCATGTAACGTTTACACTGCGTAGAACAACATGTCCATCAGTGAATATCAATCATCGTCAACTCCCCCAAGCAGAGCAAGTTAAATATCTTGGTATGCACTTAGATCGACGCCTAACCTGGAAGAAGCACATACTCTCTAAACGAAAACAACTTCGACTGAAATTATATCAAATGTATTGGCTCATCGGGCGCAAATCCAAGTTATCATTAGATAACAAGGTGTTGCTGTATGAGTCTATACTCAAGCCTATTTGGTCATATGGAATCCAACTATGGGGTACCGCTAGCAAATCTAATATATCCATCATTCAACGGTTCCAAAATAAAGTGTTGCGTGACATTGTTGATGTATAAAGTGTTTTTGTGAAGTACTTCGAAAGAGTGTCAGTGCATCCCAATGTACTCGCTAATCAGCTAAATATGCGACGTGATAGTGAAGTGCGTAGACTAAAACGTTTAAAACTACCTGATCTGATTACTGGACATATGTAGACTTTAGAATAAGCTTTAGAATAAGACTAATTAATTAAGATAATTTTTTATACAGAAGATCGCTTAATGAAGTGATTTTCTACATGCCATGTATAGTATAATATAGACATAAGAAACACTTATTGCCTAAGGGCAGATTGTGGAATCACAAAGAGTAAAAAAAAATATCCTTCTAATATTCATCGAATAAGGCCTCCATTATACTTCAGGCATCCGCATATTCCTGAATTATCCATGTAATTTCTGTGTACTCCACTATTTTCAATATTTCTATCACCGTTTTTATTTTCCACCATAGATTTTATCGCATTTTATACACTTTAATATTTATGTTACACATTATTACAGAATAAGGTTTCAACCAGCACAATATTCTATACGTTTACCCTTTGTTTCGCTACACTTTTCAGCGATATTTGGTATAATAAATAATTTTCTACGTATTATTACGATAGCGTCCAATTACTGATAGGTTTTGGAGTTCTTTATACACTAGTTGTCGCCCTGTGGCCGAAATCTTACCACAATTTATTAAGTTAATAATGTTTCTCTCATAATAAAGAGAATAATCTAAAAGCGGTGTGTTAGTATTATTAAAACTTTTTTGATAATATTTATATAAGTTCAGAAACATATTTGTAATATAAAATTAATTACAGTGACAAATATCTCTGTAATAAAATATATGGAAACTATCTGAAGAATTAACACTCACTAACTATTTTTAAATGGCATTTAAGTCAATCTATTTTCCATTAAATTTTAATAATCAACAAAGTGTTAATAAGTTTAAATTCCTACATTACTGAATATTATAACAAAAGTGTTATAAGTAAGTTTATTTTAAAAATTGCAAAACAATTTCAGAGCACCAAATATAAATATATGTGGATTATTTATTTTTATCTTATAATCATATTAATTATAATGATTAAATGAAATAATACATAATTGTATATTAATTAAAACAGTAAAGAACACGATTAGGCACTTTATTTTAACAAAACAGAAATCTTAGTAAAATAATTTATTTAGACTCATTAAATGAACTGAAAGAACTTCTTTAATTACTAAAATTAACTAAATTACTAAATTACTTCTCAAAACTTTTATCAGCGGTTTAAGACATTTACAAACAAATTACAGTTAATAATTGATAATTTCTTGTATTTCTCTCAAGTATTCCATCTACGCATATTTTGTAATTAGTTTCATTTCATCTACATATATTTATTACTTCATTTATGTATTAATATATTTTTTATCTTTTATACACGTTTTCACCTAAACATATATTGAGAATCAATAAAATTAAATAAACCTGATTTTGGATTATTTGATTACTTCTTTACGCATAGTTTTCTTTACGCATAGTTTTTTTGTAATGTTTTTCATTTCCGTCATTTAATTTATTTAATAAAACTATAATTTTATGTAATATTCTGGAATCAAATTATTACACATACCTCGCCTATAATTTATATTCTATGGCATTCGTTAATTTACTGCTTTCTATTTTGCGTTGTATCCCACATGAGAACTCACTAACAAATGAGAAATTAAAACATTCATTTTAACTCTTGATGCATAAAGTGATATATTTATTACTTGCAATATTTGGTTACGGATTTGTTATGAAATGCATTTACTAATAAAACTTGGAATGAATTAGAAATTAATACCAATTAAATGCATGCAATGAGAAAAATCTTAAGACATTTTTTGCAATTACCTCTAATACAATGATATGCTGTCTCCAGAATCTTATAATAACTTCTCTCAGCTGTTTTGAGTTTTTCTTCTTATTCTTCTTATTTAATTCTTAAAATTAAAAATGGATTGATTGGTGGTTATATTATGAATCTGAAAAGGCTGTTTCCGAAAATCTAAATATATAGTAAACAGGCGCAGACAATTCTTGTTATTCTGGAATTTTGTTAGACTATATTAGAATGAAATTTTCGCATATGTCCTGTTTTGTTTCACAGTTAAATATACATTTCGATAAAACGGACACATTAATTTGTTGTCCGTACAAATAATGCAAAATATAACTTTAGATTATTATACTTTTTTCAATCGTTAAATCATAAATACCATAATTCTTTAATAATTCAAACAATACGGGAATAACCACAAGTAATACAAAATCTTAAACGACACTGCATCAAATAAAATAATTTAACATCTTAACTCACTCACTTTTCGTATTATATCATTTCAAATTCAAAACGTAAGGACTTGTCTTCTGGTTTAAAATTGTTCTACATGCATTTTGCTGTAAAATTACACGTAGTTACACGGTAGTCGATTTACGTACAACAGAAACGGCGAAAACGACGAGTATTAGAATTGGAGCTAGCAGCGGGTTAGCCAGGTCCAATGGAAATACAGCCTAAAATATTTGTTTATATATTATGATTTCTTGATTTTCATTTAATTTTATTGGAATTACCCTAATTGTAGGGTATATGATGCAAAGATAGAGGGCTAACATTTCTTCCCCCATATAAGCTTAAAGCGTGCCAAATTTCAGGCCCCTCGGTGCTCCTCTTTTTCGCCAAAAAGGGAGCCAAAATTTTCGCTAAACCGATTAGTATGTAGAAGAAGATATTTCTTTTTTTTATGATTTGTTAGTATTTTGTTTTATTATATTTATGTCTCTTGTTCTGTTCATCAGTACTATCAGTAACACATGACTGACACCATTTTTTTGTACATTATCAATTTCTTAACTATCTTTATTAGATACCCAACTATACTCCTTGCAATTATGTACACACGTCAAACTCAAATTATTACATATATATTGGCATCTACAGTATAATATTTGGTGGATTATTATGTCTTAGTACACTCCAAAGTCGAATCGACAGTCATCCCAGTGAAGTGCACACGACGAACTCGCTCCAAAGCGTGGAAAAACAGTCGGCTGACAAGGCTATGGCGTCTGTATTTTGGTATGTGCATGGAATTTTTACTGACTACCTTCAAAAAGGAAGAACCATTATTACATATTACATTCTCGAACAGCGATTATTACATAGTGTTATTGGACCATTTGAAGGACGAAATCGCCGAAAAACGGCCGCATTTGAAGAAAAAGAGTGTGCTGCTTCACCAAGACACACCGTGTCACAAGCCGGTGAATGGGTCCATGAGTTGGGTTTCAAATTGCTTCCTGCTCGCTGGGAAGAAATTTTCGTCGAATGGAGAGGTGATCGCCGATACTGAGGTCTATTTTGTAGCAAAGGACAAGTCATACTACAAAAATGGCATTGAAAAGTTGGATCACCCTTGAAGGGAATTATGTTGAATAAAAAAAATAATTTTGGCAAAAAAATATGTTTTGCTATGGTAGACCGGGGACTTTTCAATTGGTATATTATATTAAATAGCTATTGTTAAATAATTCCAACAAGTACAAGCCCAAAATATATTAAACAGAAAGCTTTAAGTAATAAAATTGGGTAAATATTGAATAAAGCTAAATTTCAATAATCTAAGGTAAAAAATTCAACAGACATGAAATAAACAGCATCAGCACGGTATGGGGTCATGGTGTCGTCGACAAAACTATTAATAATTTGTAGAGGAGCATGAAATTTCTATTTCGTGTTGATAAATGTCCCCCAGTCAAATGTCGCCTTTCTTGCCTTTTATGACTTTCCGCGATGCCTCGCCAAGATAGACTAAGGCAATCGACCGGAATAGGAAGGAATTTTGAACGAAACGCGAGCAGGAAGTTCATTAAAAATTAATTTTACATCGACATAAATTGCATTAAATGAGGAAAGGTTGGAGAGGCATCGAAAATTAAAAGGTCACGTTGAAGGACCCGAGTTTATAACTGAAAGAGTTTAATTTTAAATGCTTTAAGTATTGTTCTTGATCATTTTTGCTCTTTAATGTTAAATAGATGGAGTTCGAAACATAATGTACCTTTCTGTTGTATTTATTGAACGAACGAAATTACGATCAGAGGTAATGCTACCTTAAAAATATCAAAGACCAAACATGTAAATTATTACTTGACCAATATTAATGTAAAATTCGGCAAATGTCGAGTGTACATTAGTGTCTGAATATTAAGTTTTATTTCGTGTGATTCAAATATAAGACGAATCAATCGTGCATTCAAATTGAGGTCAATATACAGGGAATGTACAAAATAATATGAACACCTGACATATACACAATATTTATTTATTAATAAGGAGTCGAGGCACCATTTGCTTTTAAAATAAATGACATTTTTTGAGGAATAGATTTCTAGAGTAGTTGAATATTTCCTGTTGGCTCAGTAATGTTGGAGATGGAAGTCTGCTAGAAAGCAGAGGGTGAGACTCGGCCCTAAATCTGTCCATAACGGCTGAATTATGTTGAGACCTGGCGATTGTGTTGGTAAGGAAATATGCTTGATGATATTCTGATGCACATCAAATTAAGGCTGAACTTTTTTGGCTATAAAATGAATGAGAGGACAGCTGAATTCCACGATATTGCCGTCCAAATGATAACGGAACCTCCCCATTCTTAACTGTAGGAAGCAGGCAGCCTCGGTCGTAGGCTTCTTTTGGGGTGTCCATATATAAACCTGGCCTTTTGCAGAAAGCAATGTAAATGATAGTTCGTCTGACCATACTACCTTCCAAATATTAAGTATTCAGGCTTTATGATTGTTGCACTATTTCTTTCGTAACATAGTGTTGGGTTCTATTATAAAGTTTTATAATCGCAGCCCTTCCAAATATTAGGATAGTAGGTTTACCCGGTGTACTGTTTTTGTCACATTCGAAGCGGTAGCTTCATGTTTATGTCTGGTCACAATCCTTTTTAATGTTTATCAGTCCCTATCAGTTAAATTTGAATTTCGTCCATTATACTTCACTCTTCGGAAGGTCGTTTTAACAGTCATAGAGCAAATCACTCAATACATAGCTGTCTAGCATTATTTACATGGAAGCAGGGTTGCCAGCATGTAACAAGATACATCAAGCCGTACTATATTACATGGTATCCATATTCTTTGTATATCCATTGCATGTTGAACAATGACAAATAATTAATTAGAGACACTAACTAGGGAAAATAATATTTTTGAGTCGTATCATTATTGGAAATGAAAAATATAAACTTTATTAGCGACAGTGATATAAAAATAAAATACTTTTTTCAAATTTATTAAATAGGCGTTGACTGCGTTTTTGGAATAATAGAGAAGTTATTAACGGCGTTATGGAGAATACTACATCAAGAGTTGAGAGTGAAAATAGGAATTAGCGGTAATGCTATAGGTATTCGTTGATTTTGAAAAGACGTTTTATTACTTCTACAGAGGAGTGAATATATCAGTTAGGGTTATCATTAATATAAAACTATAGCCGGTGCTCTGAGAGAGTGTCTGCTACTCAAATTCAAACTCAAACAATACGCTGCTGTTCATGTCGCATTCTATGTTTATTCTTCAGGAGTATACTTTACTAAATCTCGCCAGTATTAGTGTTCAGCTCAAAGTTTTGGTCTACAAAGCTATTATCTTTTTTGATCTACTGACTTACAGGTAATGTTGTCTCTCGCTCACACATATGGTCGTAGAGAAGCAAGAGCTCATGTAGCTTAACAGATTCAGGTCACAGCTACTTTTTCCGTGTTACTGATCCCAAACACTCGAACTCTTGCGCTTGCTCTAATAAGAATAAATTGTTTCTTTGATATTTACAATGATATTACAACTGGTTAGTTATCGACTTTAGTCCTTCTTCATTAATAGTTTCTTCATTAATTCTCCAGTCATAAGTCCTTGAAATGCGAATTATATCGCCAAGAATGCTCGAAGCCTTAATATCTGCATCAGCGGATGCGAACCGAAATTTGTCGCATTATACTGAGCATCGTATTTATTTTCCAATCGTTCTTAAACTTTCCGCGTAATTGCAATCACTACTATGTTGAAAACCATCTTAGAAACAACATCTCCTTACAGACTACCGGCTCGCATTTTCATAAATTAAGTATTCATTATTGGGTCATGAGCAGGACGTAAAATAATAAGAAAAGAGACGCTAGACTCAAAATCATTATAATAAGACAAAAAGGAGAATTAATACACTAGTAATATGAAATAATGAATTATCTGTGTCACGCCATTCAAGATATGATTTGAATTAGGAGAAGTAAGCTAATTAAAAGTTCAGTAGATGCCAACAGAAGGACAAGAACCTAGTATCGATAATGAACAAAGAACAAAATAAAAAAAAATTGCGAATTAAGAAAATGAAAATTTAGTAAACAAGAATTGGAAGAGTATAAAATACATTAATTAGAACGATGATGTTTTATAGTGTAGAGGAAACGGCAATGGCGAAACAAGATGAAGCCAAATTAAAACTAAGAGACATCATTTGGCATCATTGCTTGCATTATAACTATCATTTGTTTCCTCGACATAGTAAAGCTGGGTAATATAGACTTTGTTATCATACAATTTTGAGTTTATAAAAAAAACCAGTTTAAATAGCATACCTTATAAATTTGTATCTATCACCATGTAGTTTTTTTATGATTATTAAAAAAGAAAGTAGATTCAAATATAAGATATATTAAATATTTTATACCTGCTAATATAATATCCACAATAATTAATAAGGTAAAATGAAACAGGTGACAATCTAATAAATTTATCTGTATCGTGTTTAACTTCGATTAGTCACCGATTTGTAGGCTAGAGTTTCAATCGATAATGTTACCAACAATTCTTTACACACTCTCAATCCTCTATCAATACGTTAAAAACCATTCTAGGTGATTGTTCATAATTTAAAATAAAAAAAGGATGTTAAAATTATTTTTTTGCCCATTATAATTATTTCCTTTCAACAAAAACCATAGCTCTTAAGGTAATACATTTATATCCTTATGTACATTATATAATATATCATTCTTCTTCGAATTTTCACGTTGGGTTTGGATTATTCTTATTCAAACAACACCCCGACGTTGATTAATGAACGGCTTATATTTTCGGTTTACTCGAGTTAAAATATCAGCTTGTTATTTATTTAGGCTGCCTGGATGAAGTTTTTTCTCTAAATCTCGAGATGGTTATTTATAACTATTTTATGAGTAGATAGATATTTACAATATCGATAATTACCGGTCAATTGAAAAGTTCCTGGCCTACCATACACACATATTTTTGGAAAAATTAGTTTTTTTTTATTCAACATAATTCCCTTCAAGGGCGAGCGATACATTGATTATAGCGACCCTCCAACTTTTCGATACTATTTTTGTAGTACGATTTGTCCTTTGCTTCAAAATAGGCCTCAGTTTCGGAGATCACCTCTATATTCGACGAAAATTTCTTCCCCGCGAGCATTCTTTTGAGATCAGAGAACAGGAAATAGTCGCTGGGGACCAGATCTGGAAAATACGGTGGATGAGGAAGCAATTCGATGCCCAATTCATGGATTTTTGTCATCATTTTCACTGACTTGTGACACGGTCCATTGTCTTGGTAAAGCAGCACTTTATTTTTCTTCAAATGCGGCCGTTTTTCGTCGATTTCGTCACTGTTCAAGGTAGTCAATGAAAATTATTCTATGTGCATCCCAAAATACATCTCGACATATATCGTCATGTTATCAGAAAGATGGAAAAAAGTTGTAGAAAATGATGGAGATTATTATAATTAATATGTATTGTCCCGATTTATCTTAATAAATTCCTTTTTAAAGTGAAAATATGTGCAGTATACAGGTAGTCGTGTACGAAATATAAGGATGTATGAAATCTACTGACGGAATAATACAAGTTCTAATAAAGTTTTACAATTTAAAACATAAGTGTTTTGAAAATTTTATATCCCAATAATTATAGAACAAATCAGGATATTGGTTATAAGATATCAGAATTTGGGCGATATTGGTTCGGTGAATGGAGGCAAAATAAGATGGAGCAGTGATGTTTATATGATGTGGCCGTTATTTATTGACATTATATGAAATTATTTGAAATACAAATAGATAAAAGGGAGCGGCGAAATGTTATGGGCAGTAGATGGTGGCACATCTGAACTGAACGATGGTAAGTGACGATGAATCATTTAAAGTATTTTTTCGAGATCAACATTTCGGAACTGCATTACGTTACGTTTACTGGACCGCGTTGCTGGTACCTCGCACGTGCTCAACTTCTGGGATAATATTACTGGGTATTTTGTAGACTATTCTAGGTTATTCTAAGATGTAAAATTCGACATGCCTAAACATTCGCTGCAGGGATATACTACTCTCTTGTTGACTGTAGTAAAAGAAAAAGAAAAAAGTGTAAATAAATTCGCGAATAAAATACTTCGCGTATTTGTCATACGTTATTCATATTTTTGAGAGCTTGTTTTAAATATTTTAAAGTCTCCTTTTTACCAACGAGGACTGTACTGGACCTACAGTTTAACGTGGGCTCCCAACCACGGTCCTCGGCCTTACTACTGACTGGCCAGTGACCAATTTAGGGACCATCCCAGGAGACATCCGGTCTTACCCATCATTGTTACTGGCGTGACTTGGATGGTTATTCCTTGTCGGACTTTCCACGGTTGCCTTTAAAAAGACATTTACTCGATCCCCCCGCGTCAAATTCGAGTCCGCGACTATCGCAACTGTAGGAGGACCGTCTTGTCGCCTTGACCACTGCGTCAACGAAGCTGGCATTTTAAGAGTTTGAATTTGTATTCATATGCTTTAATTTTTTTTAAAATTATTTATTTATTTTATAATATGTTACTAATCGTTGTTTACTAACCTACAATTTTCTATTACAATAACTTTAATCTAGGCATATATCTAGCAGGACCCATCGACCCTATCGTAGTATCTGGCGTATTTGGCGTCTACACAATATTAAATGATTTGATTCTTGTGTCGTGTCTTGGTGTCATCCAAGAGTTGTAATAATTGTAATACGATGTTAACATAACAATGGCGTCTCTCCTCATGTGTCCTTGTGATTCTCTTGATTTCTTGACGGACAATCGGTATCTGAAGGTCTCTCTGTGAATAATCAGTTCTGTAGCCTAAGGGTGCACCTCCAATACTTCTTAGGACTTTGTTCTATTAGCCCTACTACATTTCCTTATGGTACATTCCTGCTTTAGCTTCTTTTATTCTGGAGTAGGCTTCCTCTTCACTATTTCACTAACATTTTCTGTAACTTACGATCAAGGCGGTCATGCCATACTAGAAAAAATTCTTTGGAAAATGTTATTGTTGTGGAATTAATCCCAGCTTTTTTTAACATCATAAGGTTGCCTTACAATACCGATAACTTCAACTATAAAACATTATCATATTTTTGTCGAAGGAATAATTTTAAAAAATGATTTAGTTCCATGTCGGACGCTCATAAACAAATAAATCAAATAATTTCTGCGAATAAGAACGTCTCGTAGTCACGATAACTCGATATAAATGTGTCAGCGGCAAAGGTCGTGTTTTTAATTTAAGATGAAAATTTATGATCGGTGATAAGTTGACAAAATGGCTAAAGGAAGAATGTAAAAGAAGGATATTAAGGAAGTTTTATGTACCTTTTGAGCGGTTTATATTGCAAGATGTCATCTGTCGAATCGAGAAGATAAATGGGAACTAGGACAGGAATTATGGGAAAGCGTTAGGAAATCACCTTTTGGTAAATCTGGCTGAAATGCGATTATATGTAAAGTGATATATTTTGTTGACGTGTACTGTTTTAAAGCGTGAATAGTGAAATTTTTTGTCAATGAAATATGAGTCTATTTTTCTTTGTATATCGCTCCGCGGTGGCGAAATTTAGACCCATAGGTAACTCATTTAAAAATTAGCAAAAGTAGAAATATGAAAAGTTATCCTTAATTTTTATGAATTATTTTAAATTAAATACTACCGTTTAAACTGTGGAATTATATATGCTATTAGAAAACTGTATTGCTAAAATCTAGAGAAAACTGAGTGAAAAATACCATATTTCTATAGAAATCATATTGAAATATATTTACATCAAGCTTATGGACCATATTTACCTAAAAACAGCGTATTGAAATTATTTAAATATATTTCTGAAAGTCCATGAACTATATTTACATAAAGACTTGATATTGTCTAATATTATTTACATAAAATTCATCAAAAATTAAAGCAAAATCTTCATCTTGCAGATCTGAAAGAAGTTTCCAGTCATTTCCATCACATTTTTAGAAGATAATAACTTATTTACTTAACATCTTGTGTACAAATATATTTGTTTTTCCTTGCTTGTCACTCTCTTTCACCTTCAGAGTAGTAGTCATTAGATCATTAGTGTGTCATTGATGGTTAATACTAAAAGTTTTGTTTATTATTAAGTCAATTCTTATTCGTAAATTTAATAGTTTTAATGTATCGTTTCAGTTTATCGTATCAAAATCCTATCTAATTTGTTGTTTTAATCAAACTTCGCTCTCTTCAGTTTTCGTTCAACAAATTCTAACACCTATAAAAGAAAGATTAAATCATTACTACAATATATCATAACATAACGTATTGTTCTGAAAGGAACCTTTAACATTTTGCCGACGTTTTTGGCAGAATCTCCGCTGTCATCTTCAAGTCTGGCTTCTTCTTGTTCCACTTCTCGTTATATTAGCCCGGAATGCAACGCATCAAACCGTGATTAGATTTTATAATCTTTTAAACATGAAAGGCAATTTTCGCTATTGACTGTTTAATTCTTACCAGAGATTATATTTCATATAAAGGTACGTACTTTGCGATCGGTATATCGAGTCCATAACGTAAATATCATAGAATAAAGAAATTTAGAAGTGAAAGTTATATGGAAAAATCGGGTCCCACGTTTAAGCTTTTCGGAATCCCCGTTACGCGGCCAAATGTAACTGAAAAATGTAACAGATATATATGTGTTTCTCTCCCGTTCGGCCTCGGTATTAAGAATTATAACCTAAGCAGTTAACAGCCATTTTCAGGTGATATAATTTGTATTGTTTATTTACGTCAAGTTTTTCGGTATCTGTTTTTATATATATTTGACAATTACTTCAGATTATTCTGTGTATTTTGATTTATTAGTGCAATGAAAAGAAAACCTTAAGGGGATCTCTTATGATCTCCTATGTAGGTCCAGGAAAGTTTGTAATCATTTTAAAGATGAAGTCTATAGACCAAAATGTGAAAAGCCATGGCTGAAACAAGATGTAATTTCTACTAGTAATTTAAATAGCAAGTATTTTGTTAAATAATAATGATTTATTGCATTGAAATAATTAAGCAATATTTATTGAGATTCTTTACCTTTACTACAAGATAAGGAACATAAGCCCCCAATGGCAATATTAAATCACATAAGTTTTTTGAGGCTGATAGATATATAGAAGATTCTTCTACACCAAGACCCAGAAGTAAGTATATAATAAAAAACTTATGTTTATTATAAGAGAATGGAGGTTCTAACTTCAAATTTTATATGTTCATTTACAGATAACTCAGTCTGTCTCATCAGTTTTGTTTCCTGGTGGGATGAAAAACTAATGGCTTTATCCTTATTGAAATGCAGTCGCAGAAGATATAAACTGTTATCGAAGATATTCTACTTGCCTTCTAGAAGAACGTTAATGCAGATACTTAATAAGGTTCCATTTTGCTGCTGGAGTAGTAACCTCTAATTTTGGTGGTTACTTCAAAAACTTGACTGTATACACCGAACTGCAGTTGTCATATTTCATAAAATGTACCTCAATTTAGGTAGGTTGTTAATTTAGATGATTCTAAATAATACAACAGAACCATTAATAGTTATATTATCTTATTTTAATGTCTGTTTTAAATATTAGAGAGAAGATAATATCAGTGGATATGGGTAGTATTTTGGGTAGTGGAGATATCTCTGTGATTATATCAATGTCTTTATGGTCAAGGAAAATTAATGTTATTGTAATATATCAATAAAATATATTTAATATATTTATTTTTTATTTTCCCAGTAAAATTAAAAGAATTTTTTAAATTTCCCGCTAAAATTTTTTAATATACATTTTTAAATTTCCCGCTCTACATTTTTAAATTTACCGCCGTAACTAACTGTCATACGGCGCATGCGTAAACATACGGGGATTCCGAGCGTAACTTAAATCCAATTTTAACATAGAAGATGCGCTTCTAAGTTTCTTTATTCTATGCGTAAAAATCAAGTGAAAATTAGTGACATATATGTCAAATATTATCTAACTATGGGCTAACGATAATTTTGAGTTATATTATAATTACCAGTAATTGTTTATGGTAAAGCATACTTTGTAAATGTATTTCACACTTATTAATATTTAGTCACAAATTTAGTCCGCGAGAAGTTTCTTTACTTATCAATAATGCTAAGGAGAAGAGGACTTGCAACCTACGAGAGACAGAAAATAATAATAGTCGTGTTCATATATCACAATTACGTTGGGGAGTGACTGAATATAAAATGGATAGGCTTAGAATACGAGTGCCTGCAAATTATATTATTGACTGTACGAGTTTTTTATGATAAGATAACAAATAGAAGACAACCAAACAATGCCAAACATGGGATTCAAAATTCAAAGAATTCAAATAATTACCTTCCATATATTTGAATTAACCAGTCGAATTTCTGCTGATAAGATAACAATAAGAAATCAGTCGAATAATGGCAAACATGGCTTTCAAAGAATCCAAAGAATTATATTAGTTTTTGTATAAATATTAATATCGTACTCTTCAATTCTGATTTCATTCTTGAAGTTCGCGCCCTGAAGAATTGTTAAACATAAATAATTCTATTTTGGTTTTACAAGTTGCGTTATTTTATAAACAAACAAACTGTTTACAATTGGATGATGTGACAATTATCTATCAATATTGTAAAACACTAAAATATACTAATGGATTTACTATGTTTTGTCGTGCTGATGGAAAAGTAAAATTGACACAGTTGGTCCCATTGCCAGTCCCATTCATTGCGTTTGTTAGTTTCTGAGATGGAAAGGGATTCTAACTAATTTTAGATCATGATATGAAAATATAATAGTTGTTTCCAGATGACTTGATTGGAAGAAACACATATTATTCAAAACAATTTCAGGTCCACTTTCACGGTATTTGTATTAGAAATAAGTTAATAAAATCTTAAACAATTGCAGATTCAAGGACAAATTTATCAGTTATTAGCGTTGATATGACTACCAGATGCAGATCAACAATTGTCACAAAATTATTTTATGGGAATTCCGGATGCGAAAGTGTATAGGCGTTATACTCACAAAGCAACTGTGAAACGAGAGTGTCTGAGAACTCCTAAAATTTCTTCAACTGAACAACGACTTAATATATATTTTAAAAATAATGTTAGATTAACAACCATTGACGATATTATGTCGTCAGACCTAATGAAACATCTGCCGGTCGGCACGGTAGTTTTAATTCTCCTATAATCAACGAAATGGCTACTGTTATTCGGAGAAACTTTGCAAGATAGATGTGAGTGGTACTTGAGATATAGGCTATCTCTCTCTAAAGAAAAAGGGAAACGTCGTTTTATTACTAGTGATAGGTTATAATCGACATAAGAAAATTGAATGATATTGAATGTATATGATATAACTCGGTTTTATGTACGAATTCATCTGGATATCCTTTAACTACGGGGAACTCCCAAAATATGGTGTGAGAAGATTGCAGCAAAAACAATGATTGAAAGGCAAAAAAACAGAAAATGGAATTACCCATGCCACAGTAAATTTTAAACCAAAGATATGTGATCTCTCAAATTTAAACTATTGGCTTTTGGACTAGAGCTACGTTTATTAATCAAATTTAGATAACGTCTCAGTCATTCCAAATTGCATCTTTAAGGCGGGAACTCCGATACTCAGCCTACCCCAATCAGGTTGTCTTATTTAAGTAAGGGTTTCCTTTTTATGAGTCGTTGAACATATTAAAAATCTTCAAGATCATAACATTTAGAATTCTGTATCAAACCAAAAACTCTGCTGTACGGGTCATCCAAACCAAATCAAGAATGTCTCTTGTGTTAGTTTTTATGTAGTCTCACTTTTCATCAAAGCCTCCATCAAATAAACCAGTTCTTGGTTCACGTCGAATTGTCAACATTTAAACATTCAATACAATTTTTTCCTAAAATAATTCCGAGATTCCTTTGTTACATGTTTTAATTCGACAAAATGATAATGGTGAATCGCTAGAATATCGAACTTATAAATTTACAGGAAACCCATATTAGACATTACACCGTCACTTATTCCAAAAAAGTCCGTTCTTTAAAAACTGGAAAGCCTTCATCATATTTGAATTTGGTTCTTGTTTGCACTGATGAATTAAACTAAACATACCTGTATGTAATGTTTCCCAACAATGGCAGGTGTACCGCTAATGGATATAATAGCAAAGTAGCAGCCAAAAAAGTGCCACACGCAAGTAACAATATTAATAAGTGGTTCTAGAAGTGGAGAATAAAAATCAACGAGAGTAAATCAGTGTATATTGAATTCATATACAACCAAACTGTTCATATACCTATATATACGAATAACATTGTTATACTATTATACCATACAGTAATAATGCTAACTTTCATCCCAAGAGTGCCTTGGGATGAATCTTGATGCAGAACTTCGTTGAAAGGGGAATGCCAAAAAGAAAATAAAGAAGTCGATTTATAACACAAAAAATGTATTATTTATTACGAAGAAAATCGAAATGATTCGTATATAAGTTGATACTGTACAAAGAAATAATGATACTTGTATGGACTAATGGAATTCAGTTATGGGGATATCCTGCGAGAAGTAATATGAACATAATATAAGTACTCAATAATAAAGTCCTAAAAAGTAATATGATGCACCCAGATATCATAGGACCAAAGTAAAAGATTCGCAATTAGATATGAGGAAATACTTTCCCAATGTTAACGCCGAAGTACTGCAACTCTTGGATGACAACTGAACTAGGACGCAGATTTAAGACAACCAAACCGTGTGAACTTGTGTAGTGAATTATATTAAATAATAAATATACTAAAAACTGGTACTATCTTTTATTTTATTTTATTAGACACTAAATAAGGGCCAGTGGGTCTTCCTAGATAAGTTGTTAGTTTTAGTCACTGCATAGATACTCTAGAGACAAATTGGAAGTTAGAAATCAGTAGCTAGTCATAATAATTATATTAATAAATAAACAAAAAATACCTTAATAACATTTATTCCTTCAAATCATTGATTGCTCTGAGTGAATTTCAGACACTCAAATAGTATAGTAAACTGTAATTAAAAATGATAAATACATGAAATTACATAACATCTACGATTTAATGTTGTTGTCTACTCTTGCTAATAAAATGCAAATATGACAATGTCTAATTCTGGCTATTGTATCTTCTATTTTCTTGTTCCTATTGTTCGAAGTCAAAAATAATTGTGTGGAAACATATCCAGGCATGACAACAGCTTCTCTAATATTTTAGATTAATTTATTATTGTTACGGTTTTCATAGCAATATATTTATAATAAAATTATATGCGGGTTATTAACAACATTATATTCTTTAATTTTATTTTAAATTATATTTGTTTGCGTATGAGGACTTACATCAACGCCTAATACAAACTCCGCAAAAGGTACATAAAAATCTCCTTATATTTCGCTTTCATATTCGTCGGTTTGTCATTTTGTCAACTTATCGCGGCCCATAAATCTTTCCCTTCCAAGTAAAAACACGGTTTTCGTTCCGTTACATTACCAACATCCAGTCAGTTTTGGTCAGGGTTTGTTGGTTATTTCGGTCTTTTGAATTTAGAAACGTTGCTCTGAAATAAGCATTATGCAAATAAGAGATATCCGAAGTTTTTATTTTTATCCAAAGTATAAAGGCAAGCTTATTTTATTGGATTTATAATAAAATGTCTCTGGTTTAATAGTGTGGAAGAAAAACATAGTTGTCATATACGTAAGGGAGTAAAATATATTAATTGGACAGATAATAAGACCCTGAACTTGCTTTAATATTTTTATTTGACCCTTATGCAAAAATATTTATTTGATAGTGTAAGGAAAATGGTAACTGAAAAATGAGAACTAAAATCGCAGAAAATAAAAATATTAATTATTAGATTAACTAATAAATGTAAATATTTAAAATAGAAATACTGGAAGTGATCTACGAAATCTGACTAACGGTAAATAACCCTCTTATTCCTAATACGTTTGTAAAGTTTACTTATAGTAGAGCTTCATGGAAATTGGACACCTAACAATTAATTAAAAACCGAATCATTGGGCGACCAAATGGTTTTACTTAGTTGTGATTCTAGCTGGTATTAAATATGTTAATACCTATGGTGTTAGAGAAAACTCTCTACTGTAGTTATATACTTGCATAAATATATTGGCAAGTACTTTTCACTAAACCATCTCAATTTTTTCTATTATTCTTAGTTGTTCGTCTTTAATCTGATCAGTGGGCAATAAATGTTTTGTATGGCAATTATTGGATGCATAATATGTAAAATGGCTTCAGTTAGAGATTTGTGTAAAATATCATATTGTAAATCTTATTGTGCAGAATGGTAGCACTGTAGTCATCACGCACATTAGGATATTGGTAACTACATTGGAGTACACTTTTTCGAAATACTTAACACCAAAAAGTTGAATTTCTCTCGTTATGTTAGATGTTTGCCTGTATTTTGATCAGCGACAAAAATGAATGTGTTAAACAAGCTAACCTAACTGTTTATCCTAATTCTTAAATTTAAGCATTTCTCTATGTGAAATAACAATTGAAAAATCTATATTAAATATATCTGCTGCCGAAATCAATTAATTTTATAAACGTATGACGATGCTACATCGTCACATCCCAATTATTGGGTTTGGTTTTCATTGTTTAAAAGTGGCTACTTTGGCTGTCAATGAAAAATAACAGCATGGATGTGAATAAGATGCTTATAGACACATTATGGGGAAGATTCAAAATGAGTAAAAATGGTAACCACACGAAATTACTAAAAATGCCGTTCCGAACAGTTTCAATATCGTGATTGATTATCAAGCAAAAAAGAAGAGTTTTCGCTAGTATATTGTGACTAGCGCTGAAAAGTGTATTTGCTGCGCTGACCCCAAGCGTAAAATATAATATTTTAGTCTAGGAATCATTCACATCGACACCGAAGCGGAATATTCATGGTGGAATCAGCCAGTTAGTGTATTGTAATTTGATATATCTCACTGGAATTATTACAGTATATATATACAGATAACAATTAATCAAATTGAAAAAGTATTGTGGTAAAAGGGCATTAAAAGCGAGTTACAGACGAAAATGCTCTTCCATGGTAATGCTCGATTACCCGTTGCAATAATTGTGAATGATACACTGTTGCAGCTCGAATGGAAAGTTCTCCCGCACAGCATACTGATCAGAGATAGCAGACCGATGCAAAATAGCTTGGTTAATACATGGTTTTTCAAATTCTGAAGAAAATAAATCGATGATTGAATCATTGCCAAGTTAACATTGTTCCTTCGACACGGTATCATTTGGTTCACAGTATCGTATTGTCAGAATAATGGAAGAAATTTATAGAAAAAGATGGAAAATACTTTAATTAACATACTTTACATAATTTTTCTCAGTAAATGTTCTTGTTAGGCGATGATGGGGATTATTATATTTTATACATGTACAACCAAGTACTTTTCATCACACTATATAAAAATTGATGAACAGCACGTGGCTACAATGGTCTGCCAATAAAACTAATCTTCTTCGACATAATTTAGCATTTGACATTTCTTTCCCAACGTAATCCGTGATCTACTGATAATTGATACACAGTTGTGGAATAAATACAGAGAAACACACAGTACATTAGAGTGGTTTGGACATGCTTCTCGAATAAAATGTAAACAATCTCCTCATAAATGTAGGTGGGAAAATTTATCTTTTGGATGGAAGAAAAAATCCCGGAAAGAATCATGGATTATGATCATGGAGGGTGGTTTGAATGGTTGTAGTTTACCAACATCATAATATCAGTGGAAAATTAGGCATCATTTTCAAAAATCAAACTGTTAATTAATTATTTTTCTAAAATGTATATATTGCATTGTTTCTGCCTTTACATGAAATTAAATCTGGATGTATATCTAGGAGAACCCATCGGCCCTATTTTAGTCTCTGGTGTAATAATGTATTAACAATTATGTGTTTATATATTAAGACTAACGTTTTTCCTATTAAATGCACCTCACTATACTACACTACACAACATCAAATGGTTCGATTCTTTTGAGTCTGCGTACTGTTCTGGTGTTATCCTAGAGCTGTATTACTTCGATATTGACAGAGAATGGAGACTGTCCCATTTCTCCTTATAATTCTTTAGATTTCTTGGGTGACCGTCGGTACCTAAAGGTCTCGATGTAAGTAATCAGTCCTGTGGTACCTCGGTGCACCTACAATATTTCTGAGAACATTATTCTGGAAAATTTGTATTTTATTTATATTAATTTTCACTGAATATCCCTTTAATTGAATTCCGTATGTCCTTAGAGATTTCAATACTTGCTTATATAACAGCATTTTGTTATATACTGATTATTGTGATTTTCTTACACTTAAGAAATATCTTTTCTTTTTATTTTTTACATTTACTTCCAGTGAAGTTTTTCCTCAAGATTTATTCCGAGATATTTAGCGTTGGAATAATATTGTGATTTATTGTTAATGGTGCTTGCGCCATTTTATTTTATGTGAACTGTAATTATGGGTCCAATTATTTACATTGTCACTTGCTTGTAATTTCTATGTGGCTTTTTCGCTATTGTCTCCGACAGCAAGAATCGCAGTGTCATTTTCTGTAGCTTATGAGCAAGGACGTCATGTCATACTTTATCGAAGGCTTGTGCTACATCTAACAACATAACAGGTCAATTGAAAAGTCCCCGACCTACCATAGTAAAACATATTTTTTTAGCAAAATTAGCTTTTTTTCTTCAACATAATTGCCTTCAAGAGTGATACCCTGATTATAGCGACACTGCAACTTTTCGATACCATTTTTGTAGTACTATTTGTCCTTTGCTTCAAAATAGTAAGTAATTGATAAATGGTGGAATCGTGAACATGTTTTAAACAGATTAGATTAGAATTCACAGTTTAGTGATTAAAATTGGTCAGTGAGTCGGTAAGTGAAAGTGACTGGACTGGTGAAAGTGAAGGAAACTTTCAGGATATTTGATAATACTGGGCAATACTGGAAATTCCTGAAACAGAGTGATCAGAGTGGAAACAACTACATGTATGCACATAATTAATTGAATATAACTATATAAAATGGTATTGTAGGGGGTGAAATATTTATGTGCACAGATTTGATTCTAATTGTTCGAAATTAAACATGAACATTAGGTTAGAACGTATGAGGAGAGAATGAATACTAACTGTTTTGTATATATGGTAAATGCATTAGACATAATTCAGTGATTAATTTTATGAAGAATGGTGTACACAGATAGTAGTGAAGAAATAAAATATACAGTGGTACCAAGATGACTTGACAACTAAACACACCATCGAAGGAAACAAGAACTAAGAACTAAATGTAAAAAGCGAAATATGCTCTAATGAAAGTAAAATACGTTTATCGGTAGACTAGGCCTCCAGGGAGATACCACGACATAAAAAAAACGCGCCTAGAAACTCTACCTCATGGATGGTGGGGAAAAGAGTTAAATGTAATCAAAACAAATCTAACCTACAAACTATTATACGTGTGTTCCTAATTTTAAGTCCTTCGATAATATATGTATTAGATGTATTATAATGTTAAAATAAATTATATATTATGACATTTTTGTTCAATTATTTTATTTATATAAGAATTTTCTTGTATGTCAAAGCCAAACTGAACTAAAACTCAAAGTTGATGGGGCAACATTGCAATATTTCGACGTCACAAATATCCATGCCGCATTATTAAAAAACTTCGAATAGACTATAGGTAAAATGTTATAATATAGAAAGACTAATTTTGTAGATTTAGGAACAAAAATTTAATTATGTTAAATAATATGAAAAAATTGAAACATATAACGTAGTTTCGGTTAAATATGATATGCCAAAAAGGCTGCCGAGTGGAGTAGTGATACGAATGAAAAGGATATTTAAATTTATATAATAGCCAATGCCCTGAAAATAATATCAAGGATATAGTGTATAAATAAATTCATGTTGTCTGTTTACTTTATAAGAGAAGTAGCCTTACCATAGCTATAACAGCAAACATATGAGAGAAATTGATGATGATTACTGTATGCTCACAAAATTTTACTACAACTAAAAACTGTCCATGCGAGACAACGACGACCTATATCCCTTGAGTCGTGTTTTCAAGTATATAGCTCAACTAGTATATATTATTCAGTGGATTTTCAAGAAATCACTGTGGTGACTTGATGTGTTTACGTTATAAGAATCTCTTTCATATTAGAATATAACACCGTACAATCGCTTCTATAACTCGCTACTTATTTCCATTAAAATAAAATGGATTTAAAGTAAATTAATAGTTTCCTTTTAAGCTCTACAGATTTCATAATTTGTGATATAAGAAATAATTAAATATATAGCTAGGTCGTATCAGATATGCAGTTTCTCTTGTAGTAATTTATCAATGTCTACGAAGAACAATCATAATATAAATGTAAGGCGTGAATGATATATGGCGATGATGAATGTCCATTCCATTTCATACATTAAATATACATTATTATTAAAGTAGTAACAAGATAATATTAGTATACGTTACAGTATTTTTCTGAAAATGTTTGTTATATTGATATTTTATTAGAATAGTTTAATATATTTGCGACATTTTATTTATCTTTTGAGATACGATATTTCATAAATTGAAATACTGAAATGTTTACACATGTTTTCAGATTATTTGACAGTTTTTGCTGAATTGCCGATAAACGGTAGCATATTATTGGATTTGTTCCCCTTTTTTAGGTGTAGGGAAGTTTTGTTGATATTAAGATGTTTTTATGTTTTTGAAAAGCTTCAATAAAAAATGTTTGTCGGTATCTATTTTTGGATCCAAGTTCGTGAGATATATATTATGTGAAAAGATGTAACTTTTAGCCATTTTTAGATTAAACGTATATTGGAGTTTGTTTAATTGTTGGTTTTCAAAAATATGCAACTACTACTACTTCTACAATCTCTATTAGTATACTAATCAATAACAATATTTTTTTACTATAGTTTTAGAGTATGTTCATCTGTAAGATAATATATTACTAGTTTAAGGTCCGGATAAAGGTGTGCCATTCTTAATCAAAAACCTGAAATATATCCAGGAATGCCACCGAGAAATATTTTTGAACTATTAGGTATTTATATATTTTGTTCATCAGTCTATGTATGGTTTTGAGCTTATTACATATTTCAAATTGATGTTTAAGTATAATATTTCTATTTTCATTTACTATATTATTATATTATAGTTACTTGGTAATCAGTTTTCAAAAACTTTTACTGAAGATATAATATTATTATAACTACTACCAACTGATCACTTTGAAGTCAGCGCCGAACCCAAACAGTTATATTAATTTAGATTTATGTTGTAGGTAATTAAATTTTTTGTATATGTCACATAACTATGTTACTATTTTTGTATTGCTTAGGCTTGGTACCGACTTTATAGTGATCAGCTGGTTGTAGCCAAATAATATTGTAAATAGATTAATAGATCTAGGTAGGTATTAAGCTAAATTGTGTGTAAATAGTAGAATAAAAAATACGTGTAGTAGATAGGTTAAATAAGGTTTTTGTTTAATTTTATTTAGTTATTACAACGATTATTATGTACATATTTTATTTTAAAATATTTTTTTTTCTGTTAGAAATCTAAGTTTGATTTTTTTAAATTTTTAGTGAGTTCCTTATTTATTTTTTGTTTGTTCTTATAAGATAGACGCATTCGTCTACAATAGTTCTACGAGGTCTTATATGCTATAGTTAATGCTTAAAAAACAAACTGAACGATTTTCGATTTTTCGTTGCTCCACTTGCTCAACAATAACATTATACACAACTATCTGATTATTTTAGATAAAAATAGGTGAACATTTTGTACGTGTCTTTGAAATTTGAGCGTTTTCTTCGATTTATCCCTCTTCCCCCCCCCCAACAGATTTTGATTTGGTTCCAATGAAACCACCTCGGAAGTGCACTCTTTCGAATAAAAAAAGAATTTTGAAAATCGGCTCATAATTGACGGAGAAATTGGCGAACATACATTAAAAATAAAGATATATACAGCTGAACATAGAACCTCCTTCTTTTTCAAAGTCGGTTAACAAAAAATTTACAGTGCTGCGATCCATATTAGCTGTCAGTAACTGCTCAGTCTATTATGAAATAATAAAATGGTAATATTTATAATAAACCAAGATCTCGTGAATGCCAGATTTGTGTCATTTTACAAATTCTGAACGCCACTTTATCTATGTAATCACACTACTACATAAATATTACAATCAAGACTAAAATCTGGTTGTGTCGAACGTTTATTTTCCATCCAATCCTTTTGTAAAACACTTATATAGACTGGGAAATTGTTATAGCCTGACGCTATAAGTTTGAACTATTGGTAACAAATTGGTGCACTAATGATAAAAACGATACTCTAAAATATATAAAAAGTTGATATTGTTTAATTGACGTTGATATACATTTACAATAACAATGTCATTTTTGCTTTCATTTTATGCTTGTCCCACTAAGATGTATGCACAGTAAGATTTTATGGTCTTCAATGTTCAATAATCAATATATTGACTTTGATGTCGATATAGATTGGCTAACTGGACTACCTGATCAGTTCTTGCTCTTGTAATTATTATAGATCATATTTAATCACTAACCACAAAATACTATTTTTTGCCTGCCAAGCAACGCAAGAGCGACCTTGAAATGGTTCGAAATAATTTCACTGAATTCGCCTGTTCAATTGTTTTGTTATCCAATTTTTGGATCTTCCCTATAGCATGTAAACACGTGGAAATAATTTGTTCATCAATTATTAAGTTGTCTGAATGTTCCTTTGAGAGTTGGACGGGGATTTCGGATAATAAATCTTGTCATTCATTATCTTTGAACTTTTTTGTTCATTTGGGCAGTTGTTGGTCATTGTCACTTTTAAGTCAGTGAAGCCAAAGCCGACAATATCATGGAGTAACATCACTATACTGCTTCTAAATGTTTTTGGTGGGCTTTGGCAGCACATCTCTTCAAATAAAATAACAAAAGTAATGAATGTCGAAAATGCAATCTGGGATATTCCATGATTATCGTCTCTATAATTAGAATAACGGAGTAATAATAAATGTTGCATTATGTTGTTTAAGGATATATGGTATTTCGCATTTTTGTCCATAGTTTTCGATGATTAAAATATGTGCAAGGACAAATCTACCACACCCATCATTCTCAATGGTTCTAAAACAATATGTTGCTTGTTATAGCCGATAATACGGAATGTAATTCAAAATGTTAAAATTTGTGCGTAGACTAAAACGTTTATAACCATCCAATAGCATTACAGGACAAACGTAGACATTATAGAGTAAGACCTATTATGAGATATTTTATATACGATATGAATTGAATTGATTTTCTACATGTCGTATATATGATCATTATTATAAAAAATACTTATTGCTCATTAGGTGACAACATAGGAAATTAAGGTACAACATTAATTTCCATATTAATTTATTACTACTATTCTGTTTTATTCGCATTAATAGACAAGCAAGGCCAGTATGGGATTGATACATCCGTCTGTATTTCCGAAATGAAAATAAAACTAAACTACTTAAGCTTAAGTTAAGAATAACATTTATACACTAAACAAGTTCGTGCGGTTTGTTAATTTATGTTTTTAGGCGAAATCTTGGATCACTTAAAAGTGATTAATATTTCGAAATCATCGTGAAGCTGTTCGGCGGTTACATAGCTATAAGTATTGGGAATTGATTAGATTGGATTGGTTGGATGTTTTAGTGCAATCTATAGGTCCAGATCGGCTTTATGATTAACTGATAAACTAGTCTCTTTGATTTTAAGTCAAGTTGACAGTCTTCCAATTAACCAGTACAGCTGTTTGATTGAGTTTAATTTACTACACATTTTGTCAAAGATGTTATTTCCAGTTTAATCTACCATCAAGATTGAGGTCTAGGTAACTAGCTGTTTCTGCTTGAGGAATTGGACATCCGCCAAGTGATATAGGCTTTTTATTTCATGTTATTTTGTCGCAACGCAAAATTAACATAGACAGATTTGGAGCTTTAAACTGTGTTTTCCAAACTCTAGTTCTTTTGTAGATCTTATTGCCTGCTATCTCTACTTTTTATACAACCTTAAGTAGAGATATGAAATCGAAGAGATATGAATCGCCTACGAAAGTAAAAAAGTATGCTCAGCTTTATTCTTAGATCTTTCACAAGCCTTCGATAAGGTTTGGAATAAAGGCCTTGTTCATAAACTACAGAAAATGTTACCAAAGCAACACACCGAACTAATAAAATCGTACATTACAAGTCAATCAAGAAGAATCGTACTCTACAATAAAAGAAGCTAAAGCAGGTGTACTACAAGGAAGTGTACTGGGGACCAATGCTTTGTCTACTCTACACTTGTGATATACCACAAATGGAGAATATTACGATGGCTACATTTGCTGATGATACTGCGATTATAGCTGTCGGAGACAATAGTGAAGAAGCCACATGAAAATTACAACAGGCAAATAACAATATAAATTATTGGACACAAGCTTGGAGAATAAGAATTAATGAAAGACAGACCGTACAAGCACCAATAACATTAAATAATACTATCAGTTCATATAGCAACAACGCTAAATATCTCGGAATGAATCTTGATGCAAAACTTCGCTGGAAGGAACACATAAAGAAGAAGAAAAAAGAACTGGAATGCTATATAGGAAAATGTACTGGCTAATTGGAAGAAAATCACAATTATCAGTACATAATAAATTGTTAATATATAAGCAAATACTAAAACCTATATTAACATACAGAGTTCAATTATGGGAATGTTCTGCAAAGAGAAACATAAATCAAATACAAATTTTTCAGAACAAAGTCCTGAGAGGTATTGTGGGCGCATCCAGATACTATAGGACTGATTACCTATATCGAGGCCTTCAGATGCCCACAGTCAGTCAAGAAATCAAGAGAATTGCAAGGGGGATGAGGAGAGACTCCACTCTCATGAGAATATTGAAGTATTGCAGCTTTTGGATACCACCAGAACAGGACAAAGACTCAAAAGTATCAAACCATCTGATCTTGTGTAGTGTTGTGTAGGGAGGTGCATATGATAAAAAATACAGCAGTGACATGTATAAACATTATTTCACCAGAGACTGGTGTGACATGTGACTCCTAGTTATATACCTAGATTTAAGTTAGCATAAAGACAAATTGTAGGTTAGTCGGAAACGACTAGTAACAATGTAATAATTGATTTAAAAAAAAACCCTGAGTTGTTTTCCATAGTGAGTAGCCTTTGCCTGCTTCCAGGTTTAATTTACTTACATATTTTTTGAAGAAACTCTATTTATATTATTTAATCTTTTGATTTGTCTGATTACTAATTCTATTAAATATTGTTTTGTTCACAACATTTCTGGTTCTCAGCCATACTGTTCTAGCTTTTCGTATTTCTTTCATCTATTCCCTGATTTCAAGGGTGTAATTTACCTCATATTTTGATTTTTCTCTTGATGTTGCTTCTTTTAGAGCTGAATGAACTAAGGTTTAAACTGATTTGTTTCTACATTATGGGCGTAAACGTGTCCCAATTTGTAAATTTGTTAGTAGGATCGAGCTTTTTTGTCTTTGTTCGGGATTCTCGCGTTTAGTTTTAACAATACTGGGATGTGATTAGTTCACACAAGCGCTAAGGGCAATAAAGATTGTAACAGTTTTACTAATAATTTGATGACATTTAGCAAATATATTCTAAATTCCAAATTTTATATACTAAAGTGATATTATATCAGTAATATTAGTTTAAACTATTCAAGGAACAACGATTGTCTTTTGCATGGTTAAATGGATTTGTAGTTATTGAACTTTATTTAACCAATTTAGTATTTTTTAATAATTTTAACGGACTACATATTTAACCATAAATGATATATTATTTAATTCATTATGATATCTTGTAACATTAGATACTGTATCAATCCAAGATCTTTCTCGCCTTATTCTAGGGCGTGAACGCGAATAATCAAAATATTCTTCCATTTTAACGTCGGTGGACATTCCTGTTAGGCTTCGTTTCATTTTAAACAAGAGCGCCGCTGGGACCACGGCTCAAAAATGCTCATTATGTTACGACAACAACGCGACGGACAAAAGAAAAGCACGGTCGAGAGGTTTTTAACTCACTCCACGATATTTATACCAATTAAAGCGGCACATCCAACATCCGGAGTTTATTTGGTCTCGTAAAAAGCTCTTGTTTGTGTACGCCCCGAAAAAGAAGCGGAGCGTGGTTTATCTGAAGCCACATCTTAATTTTGCCGAAACTTATGAGATAATAAAAACATGTTTTTATTAATATTTTTTTCTATTTCATATAAAAAATTACGAGTAAAATTAACTATTTAATTAAATTATTGAAAATGTTCCAACTTCAATTGTGTTAACCTTACGTACCACAGGTGTTACATAATTATGCTAATTGATTATATCATATTGATTATATATCTATTACATATTTGTTATAAAAAAATTTAAAAAAATCCTTTCCCAATATCTTGTTCAGCATTGTGTTTTGCTGTCATTCTAGTCTATGTCTTTGGTGAGCAATGTTTGCTCTTACTCAAATATCTCTTTTCTATAAGTCCCAATGTCGACTAATTGTTCAAGAAGACTAAGTGTGTATCACTGGTTCGTTGTCGAATCTGCTATAGAAATAATGTATGCTTTCATATGCCATAATAAAATATTTTTCCTAATGTTTAGTTACAATGAATGAAATTGGACAAAGGAAATAATTTTTCTTAAAAGTTTCTCGTTATATAGTTTTTTAAAGTCACTATTAACATACTTATCCGGTGTCGAACGAATGTTTGCATGAATGATAGTTATCTACTTATACCTTTTTATGTATCAGATCAATAAGTGTCATATATTAATATTGTGAGGTTTGTTTGTTCTCATAACTTTTGTTCTATTCATTTTTTAAGTATACACTGTAATGCTTCTATTTTTATCTATTAAATGCCCTCAGTTTCATTTCCTATTATGTCTCCTTTCTTATCTTTGTAGGCAGATAACATAAAAATACCGCTGCAAAAGTAATAGCAGTATTCAACACCGACGGAAGCAATACTATTTCGACAAAAACAGTATGGCGGAAACTTCACAAATCTGACTTAAGGAGGACTGCGGTTGCAAAACCTTTTTTAATGAAAGTCAACGCCAAAGTCGAAGAGGTGGTACAATGATAATAAAACCTGAACACCTGATGATTGGAAGTATATGGTATGGATGAGTCATCCTTTGCCTTGTTTCCTGTAAAAGGGCAGGTTTATAAATGGAGAACCCCACAAGAAACATACGATTCAAACTGCCTGATTCCTACAAGCATGTAGGTGTTTTTGTTTTGTTTCGGGTGGAAATATTGTGGTATTCAGCTGGTCCTATTATTCACATCACTGTCCGAATTATTGCGAGTGGATACATCCTCAAATCATATTGCTATCGAACTCTATCATATTCCAATATGTTAATGACCATACATAGAGCCAAAAAGGTTCAGTTTTAGTTTGAGAGGCATCAGAATATCATCAAATATCTTCCGTAGGCAGCATGATTATCAAACCCCAACATAATTGAACAGTTATGGAGAGTTTTAGAACAGAGAGTGATGAGTAGGTTTCCATCTCCAACATCATTGAAGCAGTGGGCGGATGTTTTGGCACAACAATGGAACAACATTCCGGTGGAAACTATTGGGATATCATAATGCGAGGGCTCAGTACTTCATTAATAAAAAATATTGTGTACATATCAGGTGTTCATTGTTCGTTTCGCGATTATACCCAAATATTGTATATAGAAGCTCTTGTTGTCTTATGATTGGCTAAGTAAATCAATAATTCGAAAAAACAATTGCTAAATAACATCCTTAAATTCTTAACTAGGTAATTCAAATAACATTGAGTAACAAAAAGTGTTCATCTATCGATGAAATACAGAGTTTTGAAGTAAACGTGACCCAACCATTAAATTCGATGATTTTAACAGCATTTTGCAGTACTAAAAGTGTTGATTTTAGTATTAATGGCAACGAAAGGCTTGAAAATTGAAATGCCGGATGAAAATCCTCGCTCATGTTCTCAAATAATTTTAAGACAGCTAAGTAGTTGATGAAACAACTGTTTTCAGAAACAAAAAATGGTTTTCACATAAGTAAAATTATAATGGGCTTTTATTAATGGCAAAAGAAATTTTCTGCCACCGAGTGTATTTCGAATTGCTAAGTATGAATGAAGCCGTGACTGCAGACGTCAATCGAGCAAAATGAACGAAGTATTGTTAAAAAGAAGGTCAGGAGCGGCGAATAATAGATGCAAAGTTGTCTTCTTGCATATGTAATACTAATCAGTTATTGATTGATTATTCTTGATGATTGAATCAATCTGGATTATCTATTAAGTTTCACGGAAATTTAGAAAATATTTAATTTTTCGTAGGAATTTTATTTTAACATATTTTTATCGGCTGGCCTTATAGTTTTATGCTTTTTTGTGCTTTACACTTTTTTGGTACGAGTTCTCAATTTCTCATGATTAGTTGATGACTGATGCTTCGTGTTTATTATTGAATTATTATACCATGTTAATACATTACAGTCACAAAATTTTAAAAAAATTATTAACTTATTATTAAGTTATTATTATAAGTTACATATTATTACATATATTAAGTTATTATAAGTCTAATACTTATAAGTACTTATTACGGACACATTGGACCGTACTTATCTAGTTAGTAGCACTTTTCATTGTTTTAATATTTAATACAGTGAAGTGTACACAACTACACAAGATCACATGGTTTGGTTCCCTCGAGTCTGCCTCCTGGGTCGGTTCTATCCATAAGATGCAGCACTTCGATATCAACATAGTTTAACAGTTTTCCTCATGTTTTATTGCGAATTTCTTCTATGATAGTTGGATTCTGAAGATGCTGGTGTAAGTCTTACAGTATCTGGGAGCATCCACCGCATCTTAGGATTTTATTTTGAATTATCGACAATTGTTGATGCAGGATAATACCTAAATATTAAGTAATGAGGCTCCAATACAACGGGCATACCGTTGTTTTTGTTTGTACTCATTATGCACCATAATTTGTGATATTGCTCAAAAATTGATCTGATTGAATATTGATTTTTTGATGAATAAGGATCAACAATTATCAACAATTGTTGATGCAGGATAATACCTAAATATTAAGTAATGAGGCTCCAATACAACGGGCATACCGTTGTTTTTGTTTGTACTCATTATGCACAATAATTTGTGATACTGCTCAAAAATTTATCTGATTGAATATTGATTTTTTGATGAATAAGGATCAACAATTATCAACAATTGTTGATGCAGGATAATACCTAAATATTAAGTAATGAGGCTCCAGTACAACGGGCATACCGTTTATTATCAACCAACCAAATCAAATTATTTATTACCGTTATTATCAACAATTGTTGATACAGGATAATACCTAAATACTAAGTAATGAGATGATGAATGAATGATTTTTTGAAGAATAAGGACAAAATAATATATAAGGGATTAAATACACTTTGCAGTTTCAAACTTCAAAATAGTTTCATGCCATTATCCGCCATCTATCATACTTAGACATCAAATTATCCTTCGTGATGTAAGTCCTATCGATTCCTGAATCTCGGCAACACAAACATTCACGCACACGCCATACCGTCACATTCCGTTTCCCTTTTATCCGCCAACGTAAACAACGCGGCGCTGCACCCTACTAAAAGCTTTTGTGTTTGCGGAATCCTAAACAATTTTAATTGTTCGCCGTTTATATGCTCGCGGGCTGGCTAGTCGCGAAAGAGCAAACACGTATTCGTTTTCGAACAGACTACGATCTCGATTACGTGTCGATGCTGCCGGTGAGGCTAACGACGATCGAGACGGGATTTCCGGAAGATCGAGCGATGTTTATGAATGAGCTAATAAACTTCTTCATGAAAGAAGAGAAGTTGGCGCCGGCTCGATTGTCTGACGTTTCACATCCAAGCGGAAAAACAATACGGCATTATTGATGAATGGTTCTGTAGTCCGTCCAAAGTAACACTCATCTCAATAAGATCAAAATATATGACGTCACAAAGTGTCGCATCCATTTTTACGTCGACTTTTAGTCTTAGAATGGACAGACTTAGAATGCGATCTCCTCTGAAGAAATTTGTAGCCAAGTTTTGTTCGCCTGAATCACCTGAGTGTACGCAAAGCGGGTTTATTTACTGCACGGGCAAGTTAAATACAGACTATAAAAATTTTACATTACAAGGGTGAATTAAGAAATAGGATTTCAATAATATTGTCTTTGCTCAAGATGTTGTATACAATTAAACATTTTAAAAATGATCTCCATTTGTTGACAACATCTCAGTGCGAATGTTGGTTAAATTTGGTTTTGTAGATTCTTTTGTCAATTAATTAAAAAGTCTAGAGATAGCTTCGCATATAAACGAATTAAAATAGGTTCTTGGCGCCGTTAAATAACATTTTGATAATTTTACATAATAACGGAATCTTAAAAATCTATATATAGTCTATTCAAAGTTTTTTTAGCCGCATCAACTCTGAGTTTTAGTTCGAAGAAAATTCTAATCTAAATAAAATAATAGAACAAAAATGTTATGAAATATAATACTATTATAGCACATACATATATTATCGAAGGTCTTAAAACTACAATTAAGAACACAGGTCTAATACTTTGTAGGCTAGATTTGTTTCGTTTATATTGAACTCTTTTCCACACCACCCATGAGGTAGAGTTTCTAGGTGCTTTTTATATAGTGGTATCCCTCTGGAGGGATAATCCACCTAATTAACAATTGTATATCTGAGAAACGTATTTTACTTTCATTCGAGAGCATATTTACCTTTTCGCGTTTAGTTCTTGTTTCCTTCAATGGTGTGTTTACTTGTCAAGTCGTCTTGGTGTCACTGTATATATTGTTTCTTCTGACACTATCTGTGTATACCATTTTTCATAAAATTAAATCACTGTTTTCTGTCTAATGAATTAAACAGTTAGTATTCATTCTCTCCTCATACGTTCTAAGTTAATTCTTATGTTTAATTTTGAACAATTACATCGTATCTGTGCACACAAATCTTTCACGACCTACAATACCATTTTCTATAGTTACATTCAATTAATTTTTTGCATACTTTTTAAAACTTTTCCACCCTCATCACTCTGTCTCATGAATTTCCAGCATTGCACAGCGTTATCAAATATCCTGAAAGTTTCCTTCAGTCACTTTCACTTACCGACTCACTGTCCAATTCAATCATTAAACGGTCAATTTCTAATCTGTCTAAAACATGTTCACGATTCTACCATTTATCAATTACTTCCTCTGTATGTCTTATCGAGTTTATCCAAACAGAAGGTGTTATGGTTACAATGCTTCCTTCCACATATTTAAATAGTTTTTGATTGAATATCCTTCTCGACCAGCAATATTTCTGCAATTAATTATTAATAAAAATAATGACCAACAAAACCTAATCGAATGCTATTATAACTTTTATCTTTATTCATCAATGTTTGTTGTCTTTACACTTTTTTTGTTATTGTCTTGCCAAGAGTGCTACAATGAACCATTTTGATATATTCAAGCTTCATCAAGATATAAAAATCCAAATAGTTTATCTTCCGTGGTCTTATTTTATGCCTTAAAAAATTGAATTATTTTTAAGGCAATGTCTGGAAGTTCCATTAAACCGCTCCAAGCTTTACCTTCTGCAAGAGATCTGTAAGAGTATACGAAAGGATGTCTTATGTATGATATCGTCTTTTATGTATAGTCTACATACAGACAATTTTCTCTAAAATAATTTTATTAAATTATGTTTATATCGTTAAAATAAATTGTGTACTTACTGTTATTATACATTTCGCATATTTTGTCTCGAATGGAGCCAATATCAAGATGGTCAAGATTCGTTACCCACTTTGTATGTAGACGGGTTTTCTTGGGTAAATCTAATGTATTATTCTTCATTTTGTAAGCGATGTTATTCACAGTACCCACACTAATATCTAGCGCGGCAATAACCCGCTAAAAATATTTTCAATAAAATTGTAGGGACTTTATTATTTAATAATTACCTATCTAACGGAAGTATAGGCCAAAGGGGGCCTTTCTTATCTCTAGTTCCTTTTCCAAATATTTTATTAAAGCCGCATTCAATTTGTGATACCGACTATCTATTGTTTTCGGCATTTTCAAGGGGAATAATATCATATATTACGGAGCGATTTAAAATTTATTAAAATAATCAAATCGCTAAAATAACGTTTGTCGGTTTCTAATTAGTAGTAATAATAACTAAAATTTTCAATAATTTTGACACTACGTCAAAAGTACGTCTGACAACCGGCAGCCGTCCGTTTGTCAGACGTATGCAAAATTCTTTAATGCAATAGGTTTTAACCCTTACCTATAAATTATTGTGGCTGTATAATTAAATGTCAAATAAAAATAAAATAAAAGTAATATTTCAGATATACTAAATGTTAAAATAAATTATATTTGATAACATTTTTGTTCAATTATATTATTTAGATTAGAATTTTCTTGTATGTAAAAGCCAAACTGAAGTAAAACTGAGAGTTGATGTGGCAACATTGCAATATTTCGACGTCACAAATATCCATGACGTATTACTAAAAAAACTTTGATTAGACTATAACAATTCTTTCTTTTAATTTTACCATCAAAACGTCGCAATGTTGGCGCATTTAATTTACATTTTAGCTTTGGTACATAACAATATTCTAATTTAGATAGAATTCTAGAAAAATCCAATGCATATATTATCGAAGGACTTAAACTACAGTTAATACAACAAACACTTGTTGGAATTTTCATTTGAAACATTTCTGTTTCTAGCATGAAAAATAATATATCTGCAATAAGTATTAAAAATTAATATGATTTACAAAATCTAATCAAATGCTTTTGCTATGCTATCAACTTTTGTTGTCTTTACACTCTTTTCATTAGCGTGTCAAGGGTGTTCTAATGTTTCATTCTGAAATACCTACGTCAAATACAAATTAAAATAACCAATCTTCTATAATTTTATTACATGCTTTAAAAAATTGTATTCTATTAAAGCCAATCTCTGGAGGTTGTACTGGATATTTTTGTGAGTTATCTTTATACGATTTAAATTATATGTTTCCTAACAGTGTTTGAAGTGATGACTACCTGTTCGAAAATCTGTTGTAGGAAATCACAAGAAATGTACTGAAGTTTATCGTTATTTACTTATAAAAACCATTTCAGCACTAGAGGAGAATTCTTTGGAAAATAAATAATTTTATTTGCACCTTTACATCCTGGAAAAATACTCTTATTATGATTATGCATGGAAACAAATAATATTTATGCTGCAAAAACAAGATCGTCATAACAAATTTCCTTAAAATTATACATTGTATACTTAAAATTATACAAAAAAAACATATATAACCTGTCATAATAAAAGGTCGCAAAATCTCAAATCGAAAGAAAGAAAAGAAATCCTTTTGCCTTCGGTTCTCTAGTGTTTCAGGCGCGCAAAACATGGTTACGGCTGTACTATGTAAATTTCGAGTTCCCATTTTATATTTCTATGTTTTGTGCTTTTAGTTTATTTTGGCTTTGACACTGAATTTCTAGTGTAAATAAAATAAATAATTAATAACTAAGAATAAAGAATCAGGTTCTCAAATATGAACATCCTAGTATATCTAATGCATATATTACTAAGGACATAAGTTATAGTTAATTATACTGCTAGAGTAGTTTGTAGGTTGGGGTTGTTGTGTATTCATACATTTCATATGTGTGATTCCGAATACAACCAACATCAAGGTGATCTTGTTTCGCACTTGCTTCATATGTAGACGGTTCCTCTTTGGTGAATTCAACATTGTGTTGTACTTCGCTTTTTGATAGTTTTAGTCACAGTGTTGCATTCAATATAGCAAAATGCTAAACATATTTCCATCAAAAACCACAGCAGCATTAATAGCCGCATTAATATTTAATAGTATCAATACTTACCTCTTTAGAGCATTTTATTAGTACCTTTATTTCGTTTCTGTTTGAAACCGACGTTTGCCGGTTTATAACCTCTAATTATTATCACTAATGTTTTGAAGTATTTAGGAAACATTTGACAACCAGGCCAATTTTATAAGCTTATTAGGTTACCTATTCAGAGACATCAGACGGAATTGTATCTGTTTTTAACTAAAATAAAATGAAATTCAAAATACGGTCTGATTTTGAAACGAATTTATAATCTGCAATAGGCACATCGACATCATGATGACGTAAGTTCTTTATTATTTTCAGTCTGGCTCTTTTTAGTTTAAAATTATATTAAAACTTGTCTACTAGACCATCAGTTCATTTATATTTAATACTTATGAGTTTAAATACACTATTCAACAATACATCGTAAATCTGTTGTCACATTTTACACTAATTAAACTCACGCGCGTTATTGCACAAGTTCTTGGTAGCCCATAGTGGACGTTCTCTTTTATAACCGATTCAACTCCCCTCGACCTTCTTGAGAATTCTGTCGCTGTGGAGTGTTTCTTGAGAGTTGACTGAGAAATTTTTACAAAAACAGCAAGCATATGTCACATACACAAGTTGTCATCGGAAATAGGGATAACATTGAAACATTTTCATTAATTCAACTACAAATGTGAATCGATCCTTCTTTGCTGCAGGTCGTTTAACTGCCTGGCCGATTGATTCATTAAATGTGCCATCAGAACCATTAAATATACTATTACCTGAAGCCACATCTTATTCAAAATTGTTTTTGCGTAAAGTTCATTAATTCAAATATTGATTCCAAATGATATCATTTGGCACAACAAAAATCGTTCAAAATAAGCAATTTCAATCAATATTCATAAATTAAGTACCATCAAATTGATTCTTTATTTTCAATTCCTGCCTGATGTCAAACTAAAATATTTGAAAATCTATTTTATGGGTGATAAGAAGCACAAACTATTTTATGGGTGATATTAATGCATATTAACACACGCTGTCTATATAACTATATCGGGCATATGGAGGAAAAAGAAAATGTAGCTGTTGTGGGGATGTTTTTACAAAATCATAATCAATTGGTCGAGTTGTTCAACACCATTTCCATTAGGTTACAAAACGATCACAATGTTATTATCATTAAATCAGACGAAGTACTATATGGAATGATACAATATACCAAGTTAATGAAGATGCGTCATTAGTAACGTGGATGGAACAATATCGAGAACTGATGTCGAGAACATCGGTACCGCATATTACATACTGGTAATCCATATCATAAGCAAGAAGACATGCATTCATGACTTTTTGTAAGAAATATTTCTATTTCTTGGTAAATATGCAATAATAATAATAAATGCAAATATTCCCAAAATATTGTAATTGTGATTATCTCGACTATATACAAGATACTACAATGGTGATTAGAACAATATTCATCTATACAAGATACTCTTCGGGAAATTCTAAGAAACTATATAATTCCGAGTCAAAGCACTAGCCTTAGTATCCAAAGTGTACATCTTGACATATCCATCGCTCAGTCCAATACCAAGGCCGTCTCGATTAATCGAATCATCATGAAAAGGTCATCAGGTGCCCTGTGCGTAATTCGTCAACAACGCTGTTCTGTACTTTCCTACATTTTGTAGAGTTTGTTTGTCAGATCTGTTCATCATATTTAAATCAAATCCAAACTAGGGCAAAATTAAAATGTTTGTTGCCAGGTCAATAATAAATGCATCACCACTGTGCCTATGTTGAATCAAAAATTAAAATTATATTAAATAGTTAATATTTATAATAGTTATTAAATAGTTGTTCATTAAACTTTATTACTGGGTATGAAAAATAACCTTTGAACAGAACGTCTCTCTTATCTGCTAGTAATAAATATATTTTCCTCATATAAAAATTCTGTAAAATATACTAGTAAAACTAACAACGTTACTTCGCTGTTTTTAAATCAATTCATATTATAATTATGTTTGGGGTAAAACTTGATGGAGTAATAATTTTAATTCCGTATTTTATTTTGTTTTTTCTTAAAATCTTGATCTGTTGTAGAACACTGAAAATATTATTTGCAATATTATTGGAATAACGCTTCCAGTGAACGTTAAGAAGACAAAATCGTATTTGTACATTTAATAATTGCTAAATATATCGGAATGAATCTTGATAAAAAAACTTCGCCGGAGGGAAGATATAAAGAAGAAAAGAAAAGAAGAGAACTGGAATTGAAATATAGGAAAATGTACTGGCTAATTTGAAGTAAATCACAATTATCAGTACATAATAAATTGCTATTATATAAGCAAATACTGAAACTTATATGGACATACGTTCAATTATGGGGATGTTCTGCAAAGAGTAACATAAATAAAATACAAATTTTTCCAAGTCCTGAGAGGTATTGTGGGCGCAGCCAAATACTATACGACTGATTACCTACATCCAGATCTTGTGATACCCACAGTCAGTCAAGAAATCAAGAGAATTGCAAGAGGGCATAAAGAAAGACTCCAATCTCATGAGAATATTGAAGTATTGCAGCTTTTGGATACCACCAGAACAGGACACAGACTCAAAAGAATCAAACCATCTGATCTTGTGTAGTGTTGTGTACTGAGGTGCATTTAATAAAAAATACAGCAGTGATATGTATAAACATTATATCACCAGAGACTGAGATAAGGCCGATGGGTCCTCCTAGTCATATACTTAGATTTAAGTTATCATAAAGGCAACTTGTCGGTTAGTCGGAAATGACTTATAACAATGTAATAATTAAATTATAATAAAAAATTTAATAATTACAATATGAATTTCAATGTTTTGTTATATAATTGACTGTCAGAAAAACGAATAAAACCCAGAAAAAAAGCAAGTAATCGCGAGCTAAGTATAATTTTCGCTGAGCATGTCAAGTAATCGGTTTTGTCTGGTCATGAACTGTTCTGGGACCAGCGAGGATATTCCATTTTCTGCCTCTCCGTCATAATTTAAAATTTAATTGAAGTAGAACGTGTGAAAGGCGAGAGAAGGACGCATAATTATTTGCGCCCCATAATGGAATTTCCTTTTTTTAAGCTTCTCTCGTCGCAAACGACGTTATAGGCTAAATAGACTGTTTTCATTGGAAAGCATCGTCTATTATTGGACGTCGGCAAACTGGATTGAGCTCGAATAAATCGGACGATACTAAAAGTACGTATTAACGGGGTTATTTTTACACACTGGATGGATTTTCTTTTCAGTATCGTATTTCACCTTTTGGAGAGAGTTTTAGAAGTAAGTTTATATTCTTAAAGAGTTCAGATTGCGGACCTAATTCATCTAAAATGTGATCTTAATAGGATGATATTGATCAAAAACTAAATAATCACGATCAGAACATATACTTAATCATCACGTTGCACCTTGTGTGCTTTAGGACTTTCAGTATTCTGCATTCTTCATACTTCATATTATTCAGTAGTAGATTTGATAATTTGGTCACTGTTGATGATTGACCACATCCGTTCTTGCCTCGATCAATATTGGCCTCCTTTTTTTTAACCATGTTTTTTTGGATACTGTTCTTTGCCCTTCTATTCAAAAGGTTGATTTTGCCACAGTAGTATGTGAGGAACTAATTTACCTAGCGAATAGACAAAATAATATGAACACCCTGCAATATTGTACACCTCGTTTCATGTTGGCAATACTTCGTTTGTTTAAACAATACGATGCGTATGTTTAGCACTCAGTTTACATGCCAAGTTTTGTAGGTTAAAAAAATAAAATATTAATAGCCCAGTAATCAGATCAGGTGGTGTTAAACGTTTTAGTCTACGCACTTCACTATCACGTCGCATATTTGGCTGATTAGCGAGTACATTGGGATGCACTGATACTCGTTCGAAGTACTTCACACAAACACTTTATGCATCAACAATGGCAGGCAACACTTTATTTTGGAACCGTTGAATGACGGATATATTAGATTTGCTAGCGGTACCCCATAGTTGGATTCTATATGATTATATATGAAATAGGCTTGAGTATAGACTCATATAGCAACACCTTGTTATCTAATGATAACTTGGATTTGCGCCCGATGAGCCAATACATTTGATATAATTTCAGTCGAAGTTGTTTTCGTTTAGAGAGTATATGCTTCTTCCAGGTTAGGCGTCGATCTAAGTGCATATCATTGATATTCACTGGTAGATATGTTCTTCTACACAGGGTAAAGGTTATATGGGTAAACGTTACATGGGTGGATTTTGTTTCATTGACTTTAATGCGCTATGTTTTCAACCATAATTGTATTTGATCCAGGTGGGTTTGTAGGTTTATTGATGCTGTGACTGGATCTTCATGGGATGCCAAGATTGCTGTATCTTCTGCGTATGTTGCCGCAATGGTTTATTTTTGTGGTGGGCAGATCGGCAGTACTGGACCCAGTACACTACCTTGCGGAACTCCTGAATATATGGGATTTAATTCGGAATGTTCAACGCCTTGATTTACAATAACATTTCTATCAGTGAGATACAATTTTAGTAACTGATAGTCCGGATGAGGGAGAAGTTTCTTTAATTTAACCTGCCAGCCCGTGTGGCATTCTTTGTCAAAGGCCTGCGATATATCTAGAAAAGCAGCCGAACAATATCTTTTGGCATTTACAAGTCTGTGCACTTGTTCTATAGTCCCATGCTTATTGCGAAAAACGAAACTGATGTTCTGGAATAATTTTTCTTTTTTCTATTATATAGTTTAGCTTTTTTATGTATAATTTCTCGAAAACTTTCGAGATTATCGGTAATAAACTTGTAGGCCGGTAGGAGGTCACATCTGGTACTTTTCCTCGTTTAAGAATCATTAGTATTTTAGCTACTTTCCAGATGCTAGGGAATTAATTAATTCATAGCACAGCATTAAATATAAATGTTAATAGTTTCATACCATTTTCTGATAGTTCTTTTAAAATTTTATTAATAATTAAGTCATATCCAGGAGCTTTTTTAATATTAATCTGCCTCATTATTGTTTAAAATTTTTGACCGTTAGTCTCTCGTGCGGTAAGTCCATTTGAAATGGCGAATCCAGAAAGCTAGTAATTTTATTTTCGTCATCTTTATGAAGCTGAGGCTCGAAAGGTTTAAATACATTTTTTAAGTGTTTTGAGAAAATGTCGGCCTTCTCTTTATTGCTTCTAGCCCAATTATTTTCGCTTCTTTTAATAGGTGGATTATGCTACTGGGGTCTCTTAAGCTTTCTTGTTGCTTTCCACAACGAATAGTCTGTAGCCTCAGTTGGTGTTAAATTCTCTAGGTACTCTTGAACGCCTTGGTTTTGTTCATTTTTAATTAGTCCTTTCAGCTCTTTTATTGCCCTATTAAATTTTCTTTTATTCCCTTCAGTCCTTTGCTGTTACCAATTCCGTCGTAACTTTCTTTTTTCTTCTATCTTTTTATGCATTGTACATGATATATGTGTATTTTTTCTTGGATATGTTTCATTGTTAGGAGTCATGGAATATGCTGCCTCTTGTATATTTTTTGTAATATTTATTGCTGCTATTTTTATGTCAATTTCAGTTTTTAACGGTAAGTTTAGAGAGATGTCGGTCTAAGTTTTCTCTAAATGAGGACCAGTTAGTTCTATTATTGCACAGAGAAGGGGGTTTATCTTTGATGGTAATTTTTGAAAAAAGTGTTACTAATATTTGCGAATAATCAGAAGACAGGTCAAAACATGATTCGGCATGACTTGACAAGACATGACTTTTTTGTATCCATATTTTTTGTAATACAGAAATCTATAGTATCAGGCATTTTATTTCTGTCTGAAGGCCAATATGTTGGTTCTCCAGTAGAGATATGTTGTAAATTATCTGTCTTTATTGCTTTTAGTTGTTCTACACCTTTTGATGTTATTATTCTTGAACTCCACATTAAATGTTTTGCATTGTAATCTCCTCCGGCTATAAATCTATTACCTAGCGTTCTGAAGAATTCTTGAAAGTATTCTGTCTTGTTGTTATGTTTGGGTGGGCAATAAATCGCAGAAATTGTTAATGGTCCATGGGCTTCCTCTATGGTTATACTGGTGGCTTGCAGGTAGTCTTTGCGGAATTTTTTTTTCGAAATGCTCTATATCATCTCGAATGATTATGGCTGTACCTCCATGTGCTTTATCATCAGGGTGATTTGTATGATAAAGTTTATATTTGGGAATTTTCAAATAATGTTTGTCCGTAAAATGTGTTTCAGAAACCATCACAATGTCAATATTTTGTTCAGTTACGAACATTTTTAGTTCCCTGGCGTGTTGTTGGAGGCATTAGGCAAGTTTGCTGACAACGGTTGTGAGTAGATCAAGCATCATACTCATTTGATCCATTAGTTTGGCCATCATGTTTTCTAATCTAGAAATGTTGCTGCTAGTTTCAGTAGGTTGTGATATGGTTTCTCGATTTTGTGCTGAACCAGTTTCAACTATTTGGGCATAAGTTATGTCGGGTTGACTTTGGTCTGGTAGGCAGACTGGTAGGTGGATTGTTTTTGTTGCTGTTGATGCATTTTCTCTTAAGGCAGGATAGAGTTTCTGCTGTAGTTGCTTGTGAACTGTGCAACCCTTGTAGTTTGCTGGATGATTTCCGTTACAGTTAGCACATTTCACTTTATCATCGTGAATTTTACGAGTACAACAATCTCATGTTTTGCGTTATTCTGCACATTTTACGCATCTATATCATTTCCGACAGTAAGTCTTTACGTGCCCGTGCGCTTGACACCTTGTGAATTGTGGTATAATTCTTTTTGTATGTGGTGGTTCGCATTTAATAATATTATTTTCCAATTTGGTGATTTCATACACCGCCTTATTATTTCCGTTAGGTACTAAATCAATATAGAACATAGGCAGAGGTTTTTTTCTCGTGCGATGTTGTATATTGTGAACATTTACGACTTATATTTTATTTACGGTTATTGATGGTGGTTTGGGAACAACTTTTTCAGGGCTTGGTTGTATATTCTCTTCAATTTCTTCCAACAGGTTGCTAAAGCTGTTTTTTGTCTCTATTGGTTTCTGTAACCAATAATCACTTATTCTTGTTTGTTTCCTCGCGATTTCTTTTTCTGGGCTTCTCAGTCGTTTTTTGTTAATGACTCTAATCCATTCTGATGGTGGAGTTTAATCTGATATCAAAGTGTTCAGATGATTTGGTTGAATCGCTATGGATTGCCATTTTTAGATTTTTAATATTTTATTTTATTTACTTCCAGAGGATAAAAAAATAAAATAAATAGATTGTGGATTTCACGCACTTCATTTTTCACTTACGTATTATTTTTTGCACTAGTTTTTGACCAAAAGTACTATAAATGAATTTCAAAAGGACTGTTGTAAAATAAGGGGAAATAATTTCAAAGCACTAATAAAAATGAGATGCAGTCTTTTTGTCTAAACACGTATTCACTACACTTTAGTTGCACTGAGAGACGATACAAGATAGTGTCTACAGATACTTCTACAAATTATCACAAGATAGTGTCTTGAGACCATTTCTATATCTGTTCTATAATGCTGATATCCCAGTAACAAAAGAAACAGTACTTGGAACATTTGCTGACGACACATTTATAATAGCAAAAGGTGTATCTCTGTTTAAGGCTATAGAAAAAGTACAAGTAGCAATCAGCAAGGTCTACAAATGGATTAAAGACTGGAAAATACAGCTTATTAGCTCCAAATTTGCCCATGTTAATTTTGGACTGGTTGGTCGGAATATACTCTCAACTTGATCTAAAATCAAACAGATTGGTTTATCAGTCAATTTTCCTATTTGGACCCGTGGGGTGCAAATATGGGGTTGCATTAAAACATCAAACCAACTAGTTTTGCAACGCACCCGAAAGAAAGTTATACGATTAATTACTAATGATTATCGCTACGTAACCAACGAAGAGCTGTATCATAAGCTCGGAATCAAATGGACACACGAAGTGATCCAAGATTTCGCCCTAAAACTCAAACAAGGTTGCTAAATCACAGCAACGTGGTCGCAATACAGTTACTAGACACCACGCAGGAAATCAGAATTGAAGCGTACCAAACCATATGAACTAGTTTAGTGTATAGGAGTTATTTTTAACTTTAGCTTAAGTAGATTAGTTTTATTCTAATTTGGGAAATACATACTGATGTATTTATCCCTTTCACACCTTGCTTGTATATTAATGAAAGCACAACAGAACAGTAGTACATTAATTTGTTAATTAAGATTGTACTAAGCATATCGAATGTAAGATGTAATTAATAAAAAAATATATCTAATTATTATTACCTTTAAAATTTAATCTTATATGCCATGTACCATGGAGCTTAGAACATTCGACATATCGATATCAATAGGCACCGACTAATTCAATAACGACTCAATCGATAGACAAATCGATAGGAAAAAGAGTACGCGGACGGTGTGATATGTGCATTGCTGCCTTTAACTACCGTCTGCTGTGATATTTTGATCAAGCCGCGTTATTTAGTCTTTGTTTGACAGCAATTTACAGCAAACAAAGTGTCCAAAAAGTTGGGTACGAACTACTATTCCAGAAGATATTCTCCAGATTTAGTCTCCATCGACTAATTCCGGTTTCCAAACTTGAAGAATTGATTGGACGGTAAGAGATTTGGATCGAATAAAGAGGTCGCCACTGAAGTAAATGCCCATTTTGAGAAAAGAGGAGGATTAGGTTAAGATTAGGAATAGAAGGGGATATTATTCAAAAATAAAATACTACCGAAAAAGTATCTTTCATTCAAAAAGTTGCTGACTTATCAAACTGCCATCATATTATGATACTTTTTTATTTCTTTTAATATAGCATGCGTTAATTACTAGTAATATTTCTAAAATTTATATACCTGTTTTGACTGCACAGGGCATTGATCCTTGAATATAATCACTAAAAATATATTTGATTGATCATTTACATATTGCAGAATTTAGTGTATGGTCATTTTCAAGTGGTGAATTCAATATAGTTGACATTATGCACTATAATAATATTTTTGTTACCATTTTTATAATCGCTTATAAGGATCTTGATCTTTCAGAGGACATAGAATATCTTTGTCAAAGTTTTAACAAGTGAAAATAAACATTTTGAACATGTTAATTAACAATAAACAATTTACAAGCGATATATTTCAGATGTTATAACTGGTTGTTACAATTAGTACAGTAACCCTGTTTGATTATATTTTGCCAAATGTTATATGAAATGTTAGTAAATATGATAAGATTATAGTAGCAAAGTATTTACCGTACGTTGATAAAAATAGCACATTTGTTTGGAGGGCTGTAGAGATAGAGAAGAGTTATACATTGAAGGACATAATTGTTATATATATATATATATATATATATATATATATATATATATATATATATATATATGCATAATTTTTAAATAAAAAGCATACCCCTGTTATTTTATACTTATTAGGTAGTTTCCTATATTATAATACTTTTTTAATTTCAAAATATCTTTATAATATTTTAAAATATTACTATTACATAATAATAACTTTCTAATATTAATATAAATGTCTACTTTCATATTATAACATAAATATAGAATAATAAATAATATAATACATTTTAGTATATGAAAACAAGGTATATTTGAATAAAAAAAGATTGAAACTGATATTGTATTTATGTGTATGTATTTAACCAATAACGAATATAGTTAAGTATATTATATAATTGGAAGTGTATATTAAATTAACAAATTTACTGTTAATAATGCAGATTCTTCTATTTGGTCTATGTGTTGCATCTATAAAAATTATGTCGTCAATTTCATTTTCATTATGAATTCATATAGTCTTTATATTTTGTCCATATTTCTGAACTAGAACATATATTGCAAAAATAATAAATAGTTCAGGCTGATTAAATTTATAATAATTTCCTTAAATTAATTAATTAAATTTTTAAAAACAATTGCATTGTTTTTTGCTTATTTGTTCTATTCTTCTATCTATTCTATCTCTTTAATTTGCCTTTTAAAGTTATCGTTTATCTACTGCTTTCTACTTTGCCTTATGTCCCATGTGGGAACTAACAACTCAAGGAATTAAAATTCTATTAAATCATTTTATAATTATTAATATTCCTTGAAATATTCAATATAACTGTCGATGCGCAAATTAACGTTTTTATTAGCTGTAATATTCGGTTAATGCTTTATTAAGAGATGCATTTACTAAAAAAAATTAAAATGAATTAGAAGTTAATACCAATAAAATTTAGAGAAAAGAACTTTTAGAATTACCAATGGCTCCAACATTATTCCCGTATATAATCGAAAATAACTTTCAATTTTAAATATCACTACTTTAAACTATATAACTCCGTTAAATAATGTTTTAAGATATTCATTTTCCGTTTTATTATCTTTGAAAATGTAAATTTTGGTCAAAATATTTATTTATATATTTTGTGCCACCGATCTGGCGTATATTTTTTTGAACAGTGTATGAAGGGATGTCTATATCCCTTAAAGAGCTGTATAGATTTACATTTTCCATGGATGCTTCCCAGGCTAACAGTTTTGTTTGAAATAATTGTAATTAGTTATCTGTATATTGAACTTTATAAATAAAATTTAACAAAATTGATTTTGAAGGTGATCTTCATTCATCACCCGTTGTGGATATTATTTTAATTATCCCCTAAGTGGACACCATCTTTTCGGTGAATCTAGCATTATATTGGCATTCATTTTGTCGTAGATTTTGGTGCTCATAGTGTTCATACTAATATTAATTACAGCTGAAACGAGCTAAAATATTTAAATAGCTAAAAAACCACAACAACTTAATATTTAGTAGTGTTAATATTTATATTTTAACGTATTTTACTCTGTGAACCAACTCACCATTTGATGAAACTCAGCTTGGACGGCACAAAGCACAATAAAATAAAGTTGACGATGAGAACGTAGTGACCCTGGCTGTCTCGTCGTTAGAAATGGATTTTTATAGCATTCCTAGGACGTGATGACATCTAGCAAATACAACCCCCGAAGAAAGATCAACACTGTTGCTATTCATTTACTCAATTATTTCTGTTAATAAGTATTCGCAACGGTGGCAAATCATATAATTAAAAAGAAGTGACAGTCCCGCCTAGTTTCTTTATGTTACATTATTTTTCAAACCTTTTTTAAAAACACTTTAACGACCCAAAAATTAAAAGGTCTAAAATATCGAACTACGAGATGGAATTCTAAGTACCATAGACATTAGGAACGATTTATGACTTCCTTGAGTGCTACATGTCTGTGTATGTATTTTAGGAAAAACAATTCGACAAAATATAAACAAATAAAACTCTTTTATATAAATGAATTCTAACAATACCATAATTAGGTCTAACAAACCTTAACCAAAACCAGAGAACAAGCTGCATATTTGAAATGGTCCTGAAAGCCGCAATCAAAAGAAATCGATTATTACCACCGTCTGCAGGAAGGAGACACAAGCGAAAATTGTCGGGACACAATTGGAATCAAAAGATCCCGGTCGAACGTCTTGTTACCCACCGGTGTCGGGGATCTGGGGCTTAAACTCTCTCTCCATCTCCGTCTCCCTCTCTCCCTTACTCTCCTATCTTCGGAACTTTTAAAATCCAATTTGGAGTAATGAGCGAGAATAAATTCGGCGAAATTTGACAGAGCCGGCGAGAGTTCAAAGAAACCATCGCCGCGTAATAGGGAAAGGCTGACGCTGTTTGAGATTGTTAATGAAATAAAAAAGTTTTATCGTTATTCATCTTGGTGCGGGAAACCTGTTATATTGACGTTGTTAATGTTAGATTTTATCGAGTTAGCCAAAGAAGCTTCGTGATCATAATTTTTCTAGATAAGCTGGAGAATATACCGGGAGAGCGAATTAATATTGACCTGAAAAATTATATTGAAAGTGTTTAAATATAAGACATGATACAAGCTGTATTAAAAATGTAAATATACTTTCTCTTTTCCTTGCGAAAATTAATCTGTAAATACCTATTTAGTTTTAAAATATTTATATTTAAGAGTAAATGTGTCTCGATGAATGGAGGTAGGGCGAAAATAAAAGAGTAATGGTTATATGATGTAATAGTTATATATTGACGTTATAGAGGGGCAAGGTTACCTGAGGGATGTTTCGGTTGTCAATGGTGATATGCCTGAACTGAACGACGGTCGAGATGTGATAGAAATTACCCTTTAATGATATTCGAGATGAACGTCTCGGGGTTGCCAGATCTTCGTTATAGTTTACTGGACATCGCTTCTGGCACCTCGCACTTGTTCAACATCCAGATAATATTTTCTGTGTATTTTGAAGGCCGCTATTCGAATATGTAAAATACGACATGGCTCCAAGTTGCTATATATTTATGAAAGAACTTTTCTAAATAAAATAGTATCCCAGTGATATTACCAAAAATAGGAAAAGGCTACAAGATTTTCAGAAAACCTCTAGAGGATAACCTCTAGGAATCTCAACCCCATATAGTAGATGGCATTAAATCATTACCCTGCATCATTGGACAGGAACTGATCGAAATTCAAAAAATGCTACTGGTTTTAACCTTATCACCGGAATAATATTAAAGGGACTGCGAAGAAAAGGACTAATTAAGATCATTATCGTAACAAATGCTTCATTCAGACTTTAATATGTACTACAACTGAGGAAGGTGGTTGAAGTAATTATGATTCATAAATCAGGAAAGCTACCCCATTTAATAGCATCATACCGGCTAAAATCACTATTGCCGATTTTGTGTAAATTATTCAAAAACCTTGGAAAAGTTTAAACTAGTCGTCAAGGAAATATTTTGGTTTAAACTATATACGTACGTGAAATATGAAGGGTTTTAAGTAGAACAAAATGGCAATTTATTTTAGGTTTGCCAAAGGTTTAAATCTATTTTAACATAAACCGAACCCACGCCCAAAATGATTCTATAAAATCTGCATCAACAGCAGAAATTGTCGGATATATTCTAACACTTTCTCAATGCTCTACATCAAGTTTTGAATAAGTTCTGGGTTTAAAAATGTTATGTAAACATTGTGTACACATGACTCCTCTAACAACAAAAACATATTGGAATGTGTGAATATGAGAAAAATTTTAAAGGTTTTAAAAAATATTAAAAGAATTTAGTATGTCCTTTCGTTCAGTATGGACGAAACGTGGGTCTACCACCATAATCCTGATTAAGTAATAAGCAGTGATCTGAAACAGACCGATTTTCAAAATGAGTATGTGCTCGGAAATAAACAAAAAATGTGTTAACAATAGTTTCTTTGGGATGAAAAAAAAAGTTTGTTCATTATCTTAGAAGTTATAAAACAATATATCTAAATTAAGCTGCCCAACAATGAAAATGATTCAAAAATAACCGAAATACATAGGAATTTATTTTTATCTGCCCTATCTTTTACATATATTTTACGTAAGTGACACTTCATATTTTCTATATACTACATTTTCAGTTTGCGTTGTTAGTATTATCTGTTTAAAGGTTATAAAAGATGATACTATTGTAGCAACGGAATATTTCATAACATATTTGGTGTATATGATCCTGAATGTCTTCATTTTGGAGCATTTAAAAGAATAACATTTGTCTTTTCATTTGTGATAAAATAACGTTTGCCTTACAAAAACGCAACCTCAACACCTTTCGGGAAGGCCCTCTACTGGCCTTATTTTGCTATGCATTTGAAGGACCTATATATATTATGAGTTCCACACATATGTTGCAATTTAAGTTCAGTTATATTACGATAATGGCAGAAAGATAAAGAACGATTAATGGCTTTTGCTGTGCCTACGGTTTGGCGTACAAATCATATTGATGCAACTATTTTTGTCAGTAACTTTTGTTTTACTATGCTAATAAGACCCGGATAAAATGTTCGAATCTACATCTGCTGTTCGACTTATTTCGAATTCAATCCATGGTTTACTAGTTCCTACTGCACACTAATTTTATAACTTGAAACTAGGCATTATAGACTAACATTACAAAGGAGAACTCAACAAGCCTTCAACATTATTTGAATCTAGTTTTGAAGAATACTGATCAACCGCCAATTGAAGTTGAGTAGTCTGTTTTGACTTTTTAGTTTGTCACTGTACGAATCGAAATTTTTAAGGCCAAGGCTACACCAATGGAATAATAATTCTGTAAAATAAGATCTTCAAATATAGACAACGACAATGAGATCTGCTTGCTTGTTGTGAAAACAATTGAAAAAAATTAATAATTAATAGATTGCATTATAAAATTAGAGCTAATAAGAAGAGCTTCGTTAAAAATACCTGGGTTTACCGAAGAAAAATATTATAAAAATACAAAACTCTAAACTCATTTCTAAAATCAGTGAATTAAACTACAAATTGTGTCAAAATCTGGCGCATGCACTAGATTTAGGCTTCCTGAAGTATGGCTCGCCTAGCACCTTATAATATTATTTCATCGAAATTTGCTTTCATGAAACGAAAGACTGGCATAGATGGCTATTTTGCAGACATTGTAGAAATTCACTTCAGTTCTGGAATGCATGTTGTACAATGCGACAAATACAGCACTGGATATTCAAACAGTTTGGTCACGTCTTCACATCATCGTCTCGACGATGTCGTCCAACGAGTAATCTATTTTAACGGTCGTAAGGTTCTAAGGGTGTCGTGTATATAGTTTATGAGTAAACTGGTTGTATCGTTTAGCATAACGGTTTAATAACTCGTCACTTATTTTCATTAAAATACAATAGTTTTAAGGTGAAATGGAAGTTTTTGATTTTCACTCGCGAATTCATCAAGAGAAGAAGGCTGATTGGCATTGGATTTAGTTGTTCTGCAGTTACTCGTTACAGAGTTAGAGCATAAGCAACGCTGGTCAAGCTATAAGCTTACCAAAGTTTGATGGGAGGTAATGAAATGCAAATTTCAGTAGCCCAGTTATTCAGTCGCAGACTAATTTCGCATTTCCTTGCATTTTAATAATAATGAGTCTGTTAATTTTGAAAATTGTTGTGAGATGAACCTTCAACGATTCAGTTAAACAGAGTCTTGATTTTAAAGATAACTGATTGAATTATATATCTTTATCGTGCTACGTATATCTACTCTTTTTTATTAATGATTCAATAGTAATTATCTTTGAATAGAATGGGAGACGTAAAACATCTCAGAAAGAATTTTCTGTTGAATTTAAACTCGACATTAGTTCGACACATATAAAAATTATACATAATAAAAACTAAAGCTGAATGATAAATTGCTCATATATCGTTGCAATAATATATTATTACGATATAATACATTTAAAAAATAAAATAAATTAAAATAACTATCATAAAGTGTTAAAAATTGATACCAAATAATACAAAATAAAATACTGCATTTTTTATAAAGTAGGCATCTGAAACCACCGGAATATTTCCTGTTACTTCTTTCAACTCGCTTCTATCAACTGGCACTCAAAGAGGAATCGAATAAGTTGAGCAGTAAAAATTTTACAGCTTCTTTTGGCGAGATATTGCGTCATTTTTCCTGATCGTATAAAATTATGATCCAGCTGGCTCCGGGAGCTTTTATCGCGCATTCCTCATTCAATCATGGATTTTGAATATTTTATGAGCTAAAACGGAAACTGAGAAATTAGTAAGTCAGTGAGCATCGACGTTCGGGACATTTTTCCTGTTGAATTCATTTAGTCGAAATAATTGTGTTCTAATAAAGGCAGTTTTGTTGGCTTTGTGATGCCTAATTGCTCATTAAAGTTTCTACAAGGATATAAACGCAGGTTTTTTTAGTCTTAAGTCAGTTACTATTAACATACTTACAGGTCTATTAACATACTTCTCTTTAGGAGATCCATTCTTTTCAACAAAAACTTATATCAACGTAATTTTGATATTATACTAATATACAATAATAATAGTCACTTCGTCGATTTTATTATTTATTATATAAGGTTTTAATTTCCTTCGCTTATTAAATGAAACTTGCTTAAGAAAAAATTGCCGTTTCCCTATTTTTAACTGATTTATTGGTACAATAATCTACTTCCACATGGTAGTAGTTGCTGTTCTTTACTGGATTACACTTTTATTTTACCCTTTTTCACAAGTAGTATATAACAAGTATATAAAAACAGAATATTTAATAAATTATATAGCCAACGAATTTTCTACTCTATATTTTTCTTATCTGTTGATTTTATGAACTCTGTGAGACTAGCATTTAGCGGTATTTCCTTCTAGCTCTCTTCGCTATAATTACTTAATACAAGGTACAATTCAAACGTCGACAAAAGTTATTCTAGTCTAGCACTGAGACATATCTGTATAAAACTATAAAGTGTAAATAAATTATAAAGTGAACATTTTGCTATGAAGGACGTTCCAGTTAAGGAGTACGACCTGAACCAGGAAGTGTTGAAAAATAACTTTAGTACATCCATATACCTCTGTGCTATCTGAAACGTAGATGTATAGTCTATAGTCGACAAGACGAAGGATAATTTCAAACAGTCTCTGTTCCATGATGATTTGATGGAGATTTAACTGCTTTTATCTGATTTTTATTGCCATAATATTACGAGGCATTTTATGTATTGGGCTGTACTAGAGTTTACTTGTGATGATAATGCCGAAGTAACTGATAATACTTTGTGCTGAAAATCGACTCATTTCAACACCAAATAATTTCAGAACTTGCCAACAGCAATATGAATGTTTAATGACTAATTCTATATCATAACGTTGGTTATTTTTATATTAATTGACGAGATATCTGCCTTTGAAGTATTGCGACTACCAAATACTTGTTTTAGACACACTGTAAGGTTTTAAAATTAATATTTAACTGATGAATGATTTTGTACCAAGAATTGCTATGTCTTCTAACGTGTATTTTTAAAACAGCGGTATACATATTTATCAACTTATTGCCACAAGTTTAAACATGGTCGTCATTCTTATGCCGTGAAATATCGGGAATAAAATTCAAAATCAGTTGTGCTACAAAACAGTGAAAAATAAATCATACAAGATCATCGCATTACATACGGGGATATCTAGAGAAAGCATTCAAATGCTCAAGGGCATAAACGATGCTATTTCCAAAAGAGTAACATACATAATAATGAAATAGGTGACTAGTTATTTTTGAAAAATAAATTATGCGGACAGTGATAATCATCTATAGAAACAACCCTGGATATTTTCAAATATTAAGTTTAAAGAATCTCCCAAAGTAAAGAGACACAAAACAATACATAGAGTTTTTCAATAAGGACGTAGTTCTAATGTATTAACGACCTTTTTTTCCTTTAAAAGGTCCGTGTATACCATAATGTATGAAATATAGATTCATAAAATAAAACAAACATCATTCAAATATCGTAACACTTTCAGCAGTATTAGTAACCAAAGGTTCTTCTTTCTTTGGAATTCTGCTGGTCCTTCTTCACTTCCAAATTTCAAATCCGCTAAACTAAAGGGAGGGATTCACTAGACTAGGTTTTCTATAACATATAAGACCCGCCATTTATCGACTGAATTTTATTCTTAGACTATGCTGGTCTTTCTTCTCTCCCAAATACAAAATCCATTAAACCAAATTCAGCTTCATTCAGCATTCTGTGTACTTCTAATACGCTATTATTCGTTCTGTAGGATCACGAAAATTTTGCACTAGAGTTGTTAGTATTCATGACCAAACACAACTGTTTTAGCTTCCAATAGTGTTAGTTTTCTGTTTCACATTATTTACGATTTTGATCCATGTCTTATTTACAACCGGCAACCTTAATTGAACATTGTTTTATAAATATATTCAAATCATTGTAATATGAATGTCTCCATCTGCACAGTTATAACATCTTAATGAATAACTTCATTTTGATTCGACCTCGGAGTGGAACAAGCAGAATTTGTCTTAATAATCTCATTTGAAACCATGGCATAGGTCATTCCAGTTTATCTACATCAGAATGACTAAATAAATAGTCAAAACAGAACAGTATTTTAGTCTTATTATTACTTATTTATTAAAATTATTTTAACTATAACATTATTGTGTTATTTAGTGACTGATAACAATGTATCACTGATCACTTTACTACAAGAATAGAGGATTTGTATATACTGAGAGATGAATAGAGAGTAATAGAGAGTAAGTAAAGGTAAATTATAAAGGTAATAAAATTCTGATATTTTGATATGATTCAACTGACTGATAGAACATGCAATGTCATCAGGGAAAATTAAATTAGTCAAGAATTCCAGAAATTGATATGACTATATTTTTTCTCTCTTGGCGTTTTCAAACATCTCCCATCTTTACTGAATAATTCCTCCTCCTATGTATGTATATATAATATTTATATTTTTATAAAACTCTTTATCAGCAACAAATAAAAAATGCAAAGTACTTTATTATGTATTTTTCTATGTGTGCACGATTCAAATTTGAACATACCTGAGCTAAAAGCATTTGTCTGTTTACTGGGGTGAAACTAATCCCAGAACACTCAACTCCATCGAGACTGAAACCAAGCAGTTTTTTCTTGTATAATCGTACAGATATGTCTAAGAGAAAATGGATTTGCATCGAAAAGTATAAAATTTACAATTTTGTTTTTTTTTAAGTCTATAAATAACTTGATATATTTCCTTTACAATACAAAGTGTATTTGCATATGTTGAAGTTCAAGGAATTTTCTTAGGTAGAGAAAAAATAAAAAATTAATGAAATATATATATATATATATATATATATATATATATATATATATATATATATATATATATATATAGTAATTAATCACATTTTTAAGTAAATAAAAAATAGCTGTAGGTAATTAACAATTAACTCGAACTATATAACAGACATGTATAAAACAAATATGTTCATTGAGTATTGTCGTTTGGTAAGAAAGATACACATTTATGACATTGTACATATTAAATGACGGTCAGTTATTTTTTTTAAATTATCGGAATTATGAGGCATCGAAATGTCTAAGGATAGTACATATAGATCGGCTTGTTAAATTACGACGGCTGGAAAATGGTTCCATTATGTCTCAAGTGTCTCATAGATTTTATTGCAGGCGTAATAAATGTTGTAAAAACGTATACGTAAAAAGATATATGGGAAGTTTTAATAGTGGCCATTTTGATGCTTTTATTAATATTGGTGGTAATTATTAGTGATAATAATTCAAGGTAAGGTTAAAAAATGTATTTTCTTTAGTAAGTCAGCCTCAAGAAAACATAACAGTAAAAATTTCTATATTGTTAGTTAAGTTTAAATCGAATTCAAGAAAGAGAACTGTGATAAGAAAATATTTATAGGTGTAATTAATGTACTAATAAAGAACTAAAACAAGCTGATTGACTAATCAAAGCCATACTGAGGAACTTAGAGTAGCTGTTAGGAGATATACTTAGAAATTGCTCTAAAATGTGATAAAAACATGAAATACATAGGGAGAAGTTTTTTTAAAATATATAAAAATTCATCCTGTTTAAATACAGCATCTATAACCTAGTATGACAAAAACAGATCAGAAGACTAACACCTTGGAGTACTTAATATTAGTTAAAATAGGTACAGCTTCCTGTTATTGAGCTCTACTCTGAACCTTTTTTGTTGAACAAGATAATATATGGCTTACGACTAATCCACGATTCATCATGACAATGGCAGATCTTCAAATAGAAGCGAATTGGTTTTAAGGTGGCCATAGCGCCATTTTAGGCCCTAGAGACATCACAAAAAACCTAACTATAAGCAAAAGGTCAAAAGAATGCTAAAAGCGTCAATCGTCAAGTGGTGAATAATTTCAAGTCATATCAGCAAGGCGAACGATTTCTCCAGGACATTAAATATACGGAGAAAAAGCGAAGGAAAATTGAGCGTCTCAAAAATGTGATTAATTACTATATATATATATATATATATATATATATATATATATATATATATATATATATATATATATATATATATATATAGTAATTAATCACATTTTTAAGTAAATAAAAAATAGCTGTAGGTAATTAACAATTATCTCGAACTATATAACAGACATGTATAAAACAAATATGTTCATTGAGTATTGTCGTTTGGTAAGAAAGATACACATTTATGACATTGTACATGTTAAATGACGGTCAGTTATTTTTTTTTAATTATCGGAATGATGAGACAACGAAATGTCTAAGCATAGTACATATAGATCGGCTTGTTAAATTACGACGGCTGGAAAATGGTTCCATTATGTCTCAAGTGTCTCATAGATTTTATTGCAGGCGTAATAAACGTTGATAAAACGTTAAGATTTACGGGAAGTTTTAATAGTGGCCATTTTGATGCTTTTATTAATAGTGGTGGTAATTATTAGTGATAATAATTCAATGTAAGTGTTAAAAAATTTATTTTCTTTAGTAACTCAGCCTCAAGAAAACATAACAGTAAAAATTTCAATATTGTTAGTTAAGTTTAAATCAAAGCAAGAAAGAGAACTGTGATAAGAAAATATTTATAGGTGTAATTAATGTACTAATAAAGAACTAAAACAAGCTGATTGACTAATCAAAGCCATACTGAGGAACTTAGAGTAGCTGTTAGGAGATATACCTAGAAATTGCTCTAAAATGTACTAAAAACATGAAATACATAGAGAGAAGTTTTTTAAAAATATATAAAAATTCATCCTGTTTAAATACAGCATCTGTAACCTAGTATGACAAAAACAGATCAGAAGACTAACACCTTGGAGTACTTAATATTAGTTAAAATAGGTACAGCTTCCTGTTATTGAGCTCTACTCTGAACCTTTTTGTTGAACAAGATAATATATGGCTTACGACTAATCCACGATTCATCATGACAATGGCAGATCTTCAAATAGAAGCGAATTGGTTTTAAGGTGGCCATAGCGCCATTTTAGGCCCTAGAGACATCACAAAAAACCTAACTATAAGCAAAAGGTCAAAAGAATGCTAAAAGCGTCAATCGTCAAGTGGTGAATAATTTCAAGTCATATCAGCAAGGCGAACGATTTCTCCAGGACATTAAATATACGGAGAAAAAGCGAAGGAAAATTGAGCGTCTCAGTAATAAAAAGGTACTGTTGAATGCTTCACAGAGACCTTCCGGATTCTTCCTACAAGCAAAAATTACAAAGTGATGCCCATGCAAGAAGAAAATGCTAGTGAACGTATAGAAACAGAAAAAGACGTATCGTTAATGTTTTGTAATTAAAATAATATTTATCAAGTCTATTCTCTTTTATTTTAACGTAATAACTCATTCAACATATACAAATATATATATAACATAACCAAATTATCATGAAACATACCGTCTTGGGACAAAAAGTAAGTCATTTTCGGATTCAACACAATCAATAACGTATAGACTTTGTTAAAAAACCTAAACTCTAGCTAAAATTTAGCCAACATCTAAAATTAGTTCTTATTAAGCATTTCAACATATGTGGTACTAAAAAATAAATGTTATAATTTAACATATGTATATTAAAACCCTATATAGATCTTCGACATGAATATTTATTTATATGAATTTAATAGAAATTAATTTACATATTGTGAATCTCTCAAGATGAAATCACATTTTGGAGAAGTTCTGCAGTGGGGAGCTGAGTTAAATTAGTCGAATAATTGTTTTATTGATGTTCAGTAATTAGCCAATTTAGTGAATCGATATCAGAAAACCCTTCTTTTATTAAAAATAAAAATTATAAAATAATACAAAACCGTAATATATAGAACAAATTTACATTTATTTATTCTTATAAACGCAACCTTAATATTAACATAAATCGCTTTTCATACAAAATTTGCAGGTTGAAATTTCAATGGATTATTAACTAGTGAGTGACAATCTCTTCATTTATTGGTTTTAAACATCGCTTCTCAATTAACGCATTATTTAATGTTCGTCATTAAAATTAAGCGTATATAATAAATGGTGTCTTATTAAAAAAACTTTGGTAGATGTTTGGACATCCGTAGGACAACAAAAAATTCAATACAATCAACATTAATCATAGGAATACTATGTAATACCATAACACAAAATTTACCAATATACCACCCTTCTTTAATAAATAACTTCATTAATAATAAAGGTTGATGATAAATATGGCAAAGTTCAATATCGAAGTAACAATATCAATATATTCACTATGCATATTCACATTTTATTGATGTATTTCCTTTACATTTGATTTTTTACATCACCTTCTACACATTCTTTGTATTTTAGCTGCTATATTTTTCATCAATAGTATATAAACACTTGGCATACTCTAAATATGTATATTGTCATCATAGTATCAGTAGTAAGTATACATGATTATACATAACATTTTTAATAACCACTAGGAACCATGATGCTAATATTGATATATACAAATTTAGTATATACTTTAGAGAGCAAAATAAGCAAGAAAACTAAGAGGTATATAACATCTATACCACCTATAAGAAGCAACAACGGATCATGGGCTAGAGACAATGAACACAAAGTAAAGCTCTTTCCTGCACATCTAGTTACCTAGTTCTTATCAAGTCTATATCCTAATCGTGAATAGGCGAATTACATCATAACTAGTAGTAATAAGTTAAACTCACAAATCATCGCACCACTAACCCCAAGAGAACTAACTAATGCGTTAAGAATAAATCTGAACCCAAAAAAGTGACCGATATTCAATTTGATCACTGAAGAAATCCTAAAACAACTGCCTAAAAAATCCGTAGTAAAGTTTACTAATATTTTTAACACAGCGAATATATAAATATGTGCCTGCATATTAGAAAGTGGCGGAAGTAATTATGATACCAAAACCTGGTACTATCATATCGTATAGACCTATTTATCTACTTACAATTGTGTCGAAACTTTTAGAGACTCCAATAATAAAACAATTTCCGATTCCGACAAAAACAATAACCGACCAGGTCAATAGAATAACGGATATCGTTGAGCGTTCTTTGGAAGAAAAACAAATATGCTCTGCAGTTTTCCTAGACGTAGCACACGATTTCGATAAAGTTTGGCAACAGGGCTTGATATATAAATTAAACAAAATGCTGCTAAGGCAATATGTAGTGATAGTAATATTATATATTTCCAATAGGCTCTTCAGAATAAAACAAGGAGTAGAATATTCTGAAGTAAAAGTAATACAAGCAGGAGTACCTCAAGGTAGCGTACTGGAACCTCTATCTGCTTTATACTAGTAGCATACCAAAACTAGAGGAACGATACTCACATTTGCAGATGACACAGCACTGTTAGCAGTGTGCAAAAACCAAGAAGCATACATAAAGAGACTACAGGCCGCTAGGGATAAACTAATTGACTGTAAATAATGGGGAATAAAATTAAATAAGTTGATATTTGTTCCTAATAATTTTACCAACAAGAAATTAAACAACTCATCAGTCATGAAATTGATTGGTGCTTTAGTATATGTAAATAGTGCTAAATATTTAGACATGACACTGTTTGCTAAATTGAAATGGAAAGAGTATGTTAAAAAGAAATTAGCCGAACTCAAAATAAAATATATACAGTTATATTGGCTTCTTGGAAGAAAATCCAGAATGTAGATTTATCTAAAATAAGATCATATGTTCAAGCCAATATATGTATATGGTATAGAGTTGTGGGGCTGTACCCGGGATAGCCATGTAGAGAAAATTCAAGTATTCCAGAACAATTGGGGAACGGTATTGGACGTATATATGTACGCTATGAAGACTTGTATCGTGACCTAGAAATTCCTACAGTTAAGGAATAAATTAATATGTTCGCTGGAAAACACGAAACCAGGCTGCAGCTGCAAGTGAGCCCTGATGCGTTTCAACAACTTTAAGAACGACACTCGGTTTGCAGACTGAAGAGGACTAAATTCCTGGAAACTTGTGTGATAGTGCGCAAGTGAAGGGGTGTAAGGTGTGAGAACAGAACTATAGATTGTCGCTGGATGGACTATAGCGTTAATTATAATAATAATTGTTAGCAGTAAATTAATAATAAATTAAATTTTTAAAAAATGTTAGAGGAGCTTTGGTCCAAAATAATATTTGGTGTAATTTTGGGTTACCTCCATAAGTTTTGTATATATTTTCTCTTATCAAAAAAAATTGCCAGCCAACATTTTTCTGGCGCTCTTCAATCAAATCTACCGATAAACAGTGAAAGGACTGTCGTCGTGGAAAGCTTTGAAAAATAATTTCCGAGCGAAATTGCGTGTGCATCTCGTTGAGCAAGTGGAAATTGAAAAAGTTCCTCGGTAAATATTCGAGCCGGTTGCGTAATGGCAATCGGGAAATGGGTGGGGCGGCAAAGCCGAGGGAAAGGGGATGACGCCCCTTACCTGTTACTGTCGGTCGACACTCAAGGTGAATAAAGTGCAATTTTGGAACGAGGAAGATGGGGATGGCGATACTGCTTTAAATGGTATTTATTTAGAGTATCGTGACCAAGTTTATTTTTAATATCGCTCCCATTTACTTGTATTTAATTGATTGAGTTTCCTATAGGCGCAGCGAGTTAATTTGGAATGTTTTTCTTTGCGAATTCAGGCCTGTTGTGGGTTGTTGCGCAATCTAAGATAATTTTAAATCGAATTTATTTCTATATCGTTAAATTGTCGTTTTTATTGATTTTTGTTCTGCTTTTCACTATAAAAATTGCCCCTTACATTGGGAAGATTTAGTTAGCTGAAGAACTTGTTCCCCTAAAATTTATTAATCTTCTTAGGAATCTAACTACAGGTTCAATTAGCTGTGTGCGATTTTGAAACTAGTTGTTAAATTCATTTGTGGTAATAGCCAGTGTTCTCCAAGCAGATTGCTTTTCTTTAATACTTTTCAACATGGCACTTGTGTTGAATTACCCTACGAAATTACGTTTTTTCCCTCGAATGTACGGAAAAAATCTGGCAAAGTTAAAAACGCTTTATGTACTTAATTCACGAAATTATAAAAGGGTATAATAAATGGCTAATGTTGACAACTTTTACACTGTCAATGGGTACCTGCTATGCGCTTCTGGTTGTCGAAGTTTGTGTGCATTGTAGAAATTTGGTGAAGACTGTATTGACGACTGTGTTTCTATGGTTACTGTGAAAGGCTGATCTGGAATGTCTCTATTCACCTTGAGTATGCCACGCCCTTTTCTGTTCATAATAAAATTTCGGGTTTTCTGTCTGTCATCCTGTGCAAAAATTGTTTGCACGATCTTATGTTCTCTGATGATAGTGCTATATTTTCTGATATAGATGTTGAGGATAGATGTAAAGCTTCTAGAATTTTTTGGATGTAGTTCGCATTACAAAGCCACATGGCTTGAGAATTAATGAAAAAAAACCTGACGTAGCTCCTGCTATTACAAATCTTAAGGAGATTGAGGAGAGCAGGTGCAGGAGTTTAAGTTCTTGGGATCAGTAATACAGAAGAAGAGAGCAGTACCTACTGCCTAATTAAACACAATTGACCATACTTCAGGAGATTTGCTTCTTTATTACTGTTAAGAACAAAATTCGTCTCTTTCGAAAGCTTACCCTGCCACTCCTTCTTTATGGCTCCGAAACTTCGTTAATGTTACAGTCTGACATCTTTCAAATCCGATACGTAAGGCAAATTTGATTTATTCTTCCGAGATCGTATTGGAAATGAATTTATTTGCATAAGATACTACAATCAGTGAACAACTAAGGAATAATGATAGAGCTATTGAATGAAATGATTTCTTCACACGCTTCTGAGGCAAAAAATTGGCTTTTGCGTGGAAAACGTTGCAAATAGCTCCGAATAAGGAAAGATAATAGAAAACGATCTGAAAAACAGGAGATTTGCTGTTGAACATTGTCTGCGGCATCGATATACCGACATTACATTAACACACATTAGTTGAGAAGCTTTTCTTTTCAAATATTTTTATCAACATATTTTGGATGTTCAAAGTTCTAAACGTTGGAATTTTGATTTTTGAAAGGCTTACTGAGTATCTCGAATGAGCTTCAAGACAGCTTCTTCGAATTTTTTTGGTCGGTCAAGACTTGTTTCCAGCAAAAGTTCATGGTATATTATCTAGTTAGTTTTAATTAAGCTAAGAATAGATGTGGATGATGGATATTATCATAGAATAGAAAAATAGGTAAGACTTTAAAAGAAAGAGGGAAGGAGAATTCAGCCAAATTTTCGATATATTCTAATAGATAGACCATTATGATTAAAATGGTTGTAGTTTCCCATGCTGTTTATATTTATAATACTCATCAACAAGGTGTAGGTAAACTCATTACCAGTATGTAGCTTGATAACGCATGGTAAAACTGATTAATTTTTTGATGTGTATCCAAGAACACTTCAATAAACAGATTATATAACCAAGCACTTATTTGTTTACGTGGCTGTGACACTTGTGGGGCATAACTAGTTATTTATATAAAATTCATTCAAAGAGATGTATCAAATACCGAGTTGTAGAAACGCCATGTTGCTATTCAGGCAACTAAATTATTGTATTCATAAATAATTGGAAGTTCGTGTAGAAAGTTCTGTGGCCCGATGAAAAGTAAAATGTGAATACAGCTATATTTTTACTACTTTACTAAGCTATATTTCTTATAAAATAATTAAAAGTGATAGAAAAATTGCGCGAGCACTATCATCGCTAAATTAAATGATAATACTTAAGCATAATTAAAGAAATGGCAAATACGTTGTTACCAAAAGAATTGTTACCTCTAATCCTAATAATGAAGACGTTCGTAAAAATTTTCTTCCGAAATTATATTCAACTATATTTTAAAACTATTTTTGTCATTTAGTTATGTAATATTAATTATGAATTAGTATTGAAGGATTTTTATAAATTCAAAGCATAACCGGTTTCAATACTGTGTCTGAAAAATTAGACCATGTTTTAAAATTCTGAGTTCTATTCTACTTTACACTTTATCACATTTATGCTTCAATTAACTGCAATAGATAGCAAATTTCTAGGCTAGTTTTGTTAGACTTGAGCTTTTATGTAAAACTTTTAGCTGATCATGATAATATCGATATTTATCAAATGTACTGTAAGCAGCCATTTTTAACACATGGAAACTAATGCACACTCTCTTTTATTGTTAGAATATACTTTTTGATTTTTTAACAATATACGATGATTTATTATTTTTCTTTTATTTTATTTACAAGAAAATTATATTTTGGACATACATATGTCGAACATAATATTATTTTTATTTCACAGTATTTACTTTTTAATTTACATCTCGAAAAAATGTGATATAATGGAATAATACAAAATTAACTTTTATAGTTATTTTATTATAAATGAAGTTACACTAGTGATATTATCTCGTGTCCATTAAATCCCTTAAAATCCATTGATAGTCCGAATATTGTTATTACTAAAATGCAGTTGTTAAGTTAAAGCTTTTTATAAACGATGATAACCTTCTAACCTGTTTTGTCACATGATTATCAGTAAACATAGCGAGATGGTGATAAACAACCTGATGGAGAGTGATGGTATCTCGTTAATGAAATTAATTACTGTTGGATGCAACATACTTTCGGCCTCTACTAATTGTTGTACTCGATGTTTACAGTCGTTGGCGGTATCAAGTTCGTTTGGCAACAAACGCAATTAAAACTTTGCCCTGCTTGAAATTCGCAATTATCTGTTAAGGATTCATCACGGGCAAGAACCTGAATAATTTCGATGCTTACTAGCATGAAAACAATTTTGGCGCAGATAATTAGTGGATTGTTTAATAACTTTCGACATCTCTTGTTCTCGACACGTATCCGAATCCAAATAGCATTGTATTATTAATAATTTTGAAGATTTCAGGAAACGTTCAACTAGATATATATATAGTTTTGATTATTCAGTAACTGATTATAGTTTATTATTGGTATATTATCCATATTCAAATGAATGATATAACATTACAGTAGCAGCAGAAAAGAGTAGTAGACATATGTTAACAGTTGATCAGTCAAAAAATTGTCAGATAAGCGGGAAATAGCCAGTGAAAGTGATAATAAACAAATATTTTTACCAAAATGGCAATGAAGAACATGCATCATTTTTAAGGCAGAATAGATAATATATTAGTTATTTTAGTCAAGCAAAAGCTAAACTAATTACCCTAATCCAAATTAGACAATAGACTGTGGATAATATTCCATAGCTTACCTGTTTAAAATACTTGAAAACACGACCAGAAAAAATTGGTTGACAGATAAGGCCAAATTTGGTTTTCCAAACTTGGGGCAGATTCAGAACCACGTGAAAAATTTGCGGTTATAATACCTGATTCCTTGTCCAGCTACATTCTGTTTAAGTTCTTGGTTTACTTTGCTCAGTTTCACAAAACATTTCTTATAGCTTGGTAGGTACCTGTAGTAACACCTTTAAAACCTTTAGTGGAACCTTTAAAATTTTCGAGATTTTCCCATACGGCATACATGTAAATATATGTATGAATAACTTCTAGTTGAAGGATTTATCTCTTTTGTCTTGAGTCAAATTTGTAATACTACTGAAGGCTTGGCTGGTCACTAAGATTGGAATCTACTTCTAAATCTAATCGGAATTCACATTTAAGACATTTGTACTATTAATTACATCATTCATAATACAAAACATCGGCGCGAATACTGAAAATTGGTTACTGAATCTGCTCGATACCATTTTTCATCGAAAACCCGTCAATTCTGAGATTCTATGCGGTTTACGTAATCTTGTTATCCGTAAACTGAAACTTTGTATGTAGTCTTATTAAACCATAAAACATAAAAGTGTTTCTAATAACTCAAAAATATCACTGTTTGATCATCACAGTCACAATGCCTATCATTTTCTGCATCCATATTGCCTACAAAATAATTAATTTTCAATTTCAATATAAATCATTTTTAAGAATTGATGATTTGCATTTGGTATGTTGTGTGATCCTAGCAATTGTTTAAAATTTTGTTAACTAATTCCCTACCTTGAAAGCGGGCATGAAATTGTTTTGTACAGTATGTGTTGCGCCAAACGACGTCATTTATAAACAAATACTATATTTTTGAATATTGCCCATAATGGGTGGTGGGACTAACTGAGGCAATTTTATTTTTCCACCAACTCCACATAACATAGTAGACTCACTTCTATATTTTATTGCCTTACGATATTGAACAATATTGAATACGATTGTCATTTGCTCAATTATAACTGTTTTATTGGCACCATAATGTATTTCCGGATCGTAGTGTAATGTTGCTCGTTTTTGGATCACATGAAAGCTGTGTCTGCGGAATCGCTCAATTCCATTGTATAGCGCTCACTGTTATTGTGTTTGATGTGCAAAAACTCGTTGCTTTCTAAGCCTATCTACTCAATTTCCACCTTGAATGTAATTTTCATAACCAACACGAGTTTTACCATTTCCTGCCTCTGGTTATCAGTGGGGTTCGCACATGAGGTAGTTCGTTGAACATTTAACATATTTCGACGACCTAATTCAGATCGTCTTCACCTTGATATTGTCGATAAAAAATGTAAAATTCATCGACAAAATATGCTTTGCAGTAAACAACGTCACTAAATATTTCGACTATATTCTTGGTAAATATTTGCCCGATCGCAATTAAAAGTACGATTTAAATTGCCGTTAGTAAATAGTTATATATAATTCTCATGTTAGCGAATCGACGTACTATATTTTTTTAAAATATAAATCATGGTAAAGTATTACATGGCCAGTGCCGAGATATTATCTTCAGTCTTTAATACATCATATAATCTCATCGCGAATTAACAACTCTAAGACACAAAAATATTTCCGAAAGCACCTATAAATACTTTATAGCCAACAAAAACGTTGATCCTTTGTTACATTGATTGTATGTATTGGAAAAGAAAATTATTACTTTCCTATTAATTATTTTAAATTTTTCTCATCATATAAGCCTTCTCTGGATTTACACAAATATTTTAAAAACCAAAAATAGCTAAATTTGTTCAACCGTTCTAGAATTTTACCGAGACTAACGAACATATATGAAATTGAAATAAAACTAAAAGCAAATTTTCTAAAGTAAGAAAAGTATATAATAATGATGGAAACTCGATGTAACGTAGACTCCTGGTTATTTAACTAATCCACGTGATTTTTAAATTCACGTGCGTGGTAACGACAATAATCAACTATATTAACGAGACTGGTGTTACAGCAGAAACTAATAAATTGAAAATAGTTTTAAAATATTTTACAGCAATACTACTATTTGTTACTTGATTCAAGGTACTTTGGGGCCTGATTTTTACATTAAAAATATATTTTTGAAACCGTTTTTCCTTTTTTGTGGAATTAGAAATATATTGTGTTTCGATTGGTTGCATATATCTAAATATGTTAGATCTAAGAAATAAAAAATCCGATGTTAAACCATTATTGATTATTCAGTTTATAACCGCAAACTTGCCAGCCAGTGGTTAAAGATACAGGGCAGTCCTCCTACTGTTACTATAGTCGTCGGTTCGAATGCTGCTGGGACATAGATGTACTTTATGTTTGTGATTGTAATTTTAAATGTATGTAGGCAACAGTCAAAAATTTGACAAGGAATAACCATCCCAGTGACGCCAGTAACCAGGCTAGGTAAGACCGGATGTCTTCTGGGATGGTCTCTAAGTTGGAAACTGGGCAGTCGGCAGGCTTAATGCCGAGGATAGTGGCTTAGAGCCCACGTTAAATAGTAGGTCAAGTTCAGATAAGCTCTCGTTGGTAAGAAAAAGACTTTAAAATATGTTCAAAAGACAATAACCGCAACTTTACATATATCACGGTAATAAATTATCGCGTTGACGGTTACAATATCGATTCCCTGAGAACCACAAGAACATAAAAATATTGGGACTGATCTTAAATGTGTTAAAATGTTTAAAATTTTATAGTTATTTCTCTCTTTTTATGTGTATTGGATTATATATAAAAATAATTCCGATAATCATTTAAAGAAAACTGGAAGTATATGTTTACAAAACATATTTAATAACGTGTTAATGAAACAACTTACAACATCGTGTATTTGAAATGTTATCAAAAATATATAATTAATAAACTATAAATAATTTTACCCTTAAACCCTAAAAGTTAACTCTATAACCATAATATAAACGAAAAATATATTTACGAATAAATATTTATACATTTTAATGAGTTATAAAATACTATTTATTATAAGAAGGCAATCATGCGCTAGCAAATTATGATAATCAATTTTATTTAATCCAAGCAATATAAAATAACGATGAAATAATCTTGATTCTTTATCATTACCTGTATTTAATATATTTTTACACGTTATAAGTTTTAAAAATTCACAAAATTCAAAAAAGTTGTCAAAACAGCTTTTAATATCCACATTACTTAATGGTTGTAGTTTCCTTTAATATAAATTGAAATTGAATTTAGAATATAACCGTACTGCGCCTATTTTATCAAGGGTACCAAATTTTTAGCAATATGTTATTTTAAGCGATTTAATATTTTAAAAATTATAACACTAGAAAGGGACAATGATAAAACAATTACTTTTATTATTGCCTGTATTCAAATATTATCACATTTTATAACTATTGAAAATATTGAAGAAATTCAGGAAGAAAATCCTTAATACCTTTAGTATTTAAATTCTGTATTTTTTTTAGATAAATTAAATATAAATTTAAAATAAAATATATTTTAATTTATATTAAGTTTAATTATTTTATTTTTATTCATTCATTTTACGAATTACATAATATTATATATTATTAAAGGCTAATCATGCTCTAAAAAATATGAGAATAATTAATAATCATATCAATAAAAAAGAACGATGATATAGCAATTATGTTTATTATTGCCTGTATTTGAAATGTTGTCATATATAACAACTCTTAAAGGTTTTCAAGAAATAGAAAAAGATAAGCTAAATATAAATTTAAGCAAATCTTCTAAAGTAAGAAAAGTATATAATAATGATGGAAACTCGATGTAACGTAGACTCCTGGTTATTTAACTAATCCACGTGATTTTTAAATTCACGTTTAAAATTTTATAGTCATTTCTCCCTTTTTATGTGTATTGGATTATATATAAAAATAATTCCGATAATCATTTAAAGAAAACTGAAAGTATATGTTTACAAAACATATTTAATAACGTGTTAATGAAACAATTTACAACAGCGTGTATTTGAAATGTTATCAAAAATATATAATTAATAAAATATAAATAATTTTACCCTTAAACCCTAAAAGTTAAGCCCATAACCATAAAATAAACGAAAAATATATTTAAGAATAAATATATATACATTTTATTGAGTTAAATACTATCTATTATAAAAAGGCAATCATGCGCTAGAAAATTATGATAATCAATTTTATTTAATCCAAGCGATATAAAATAACCAAATAAAAATAAATAATCTTGATTTTTATCATTTAATATATTTTTATACTTTATAAATAAAAGAAAATCACAAAATTCAAAGAAGTTGTCAAAACAGCCTTTAATATCCACATTACTTAATGGTTGTAGTTTTCTTTAATACTAATTGAAATTGAATTTAGAATATAACAATATTATGGAGCCGTAATCACACTACAGAAAATTATGATTACCATTTTAGTTTACGTTGCCCTACCGTACTGTGCCTATTTATCAAAGAAACCAAATTTTTAGCAATATGTTATTTTAAGAGATTTAATATTCTAAAAATCATAACTTTAGAAAGGAACAATGATAAAACAATTACTTCTATTATTGCCTGTATTCAAACATTATCACATTTTATAACTATTGAAAATATTCAAGAAATTCAAGAAGAAAATTCTTAACACCTTTAATATTAAAATTCTGTAGTTTTTTTTAGATAAATTAAATATAAATTTAAAATAAAATATATTTTAATTTACATTAAGTTTTATTATTTTATTTTTAAACATTTTACGAATTACATAATATTATATATTATTAAAGGTTAAACATGCTCTAAAAAATATGAGAATAATTAATAATCATATTAAGGAAAAAGAACGATGCTAGAGCAATTATGTTTATTATTTCCTGTATTTGAAATATTGTCATATATAATAAATCTTAATGGTTTTCAAGAAATAGAAAAAGATAGGTTAAATATAAATTTAAGATAAAAATAGATATCTTAACGAATTACAAAAATGTCATATATTATAAAGAATCAACCATGCTCTAGAAAATTATGATACCCCATTTTATTTAATGACGGTATACCAAACTGAGACCATTTTATCAAAGGAACCAAATTTATAGGAATATTTTATTTTGAATGATTTAATAATTTTAAGAATACCACAGAAATGTTAAGATGTTGAAAATATAATTAATCTACATTTTAAGGCTAATAATTTAAATAATGTAATTTTTGGGATTAGAAATATATATTTGGGTAAATACGGGATATAAAGATATTTAATGCATTATAAACCAATGAAAATAAAATAAAAAAATATAACTTTTTAGATCCCCATAAAAAATAAATAAATTTTATAACCCTTTTTTATAGTTATGTATAATTTTGGATCCTCCATTTTTATAGGCGATTTAGGTTCGCTTTATATTGACACTAAATATTCATATTTTCAATAATTAAAATCAATTATCTATTAAAAGCGGTATCCACGTAGTAAAATGGTTTAAGGGTTTATAATAAGTGTTTTTTTAATAATATTTATATAATAAAATTACATCTGCCTCTTAGACTATGGAATATTTATATGAGTCAAGAAGACTAAATATGTTTTTATTTATTTTGCAATTTGAGCATTTTGTTCATGTCAATCACTTAGATTTTTAGTGTCTAGACTTACTATCTGACATGTCGACTCCGAACCGATGGATTTGATCACTAATGCTTTCTGTGAGGTATAGATATTGGAAAATTAGGGACTCTACTTACTTATAATCACTAAGGATTCCTTTAATAGTGTGAATTACGTGTATGTAGTTCATGAAAATAAAAGTGTATAGAAAGACTTTGCTCTCAATCGCAACAAAATTAGACCACACATATTTTTACTAACTTATATAACACGGTATAGCTTCTCGGCTTCTAAAGGTGGCTTCAGAAGGGTTTTGAGAAAAGGAATTTCTTCAGTTTTTTCAGCTCAAAAAGTGGCCAACAGGTTAATGATTAAGTTATCGCCTACTCTTCTTCAACAACCAAATTTTCTGTACAACTCTTGGCTGCTTTGGCAAGCGGCGGGGTCGGGGGTCGTGGATCGAACGAACTTAACGTTTCCTTCGGGGGGTTTGCAAAAATGGTACCGAATAGTTGGAGGGTCGCTATAATCAGTGTATCGCCTTTAAAGCAAATTACGTTGAATAAAAAAAAATTTGCCAAAAAATGTGTTTTACTATGGTAGGCCGGGGACTTTTCAATTGAACTGTTAAATGCGAAAAAATAATTAAATTATTTTGAAAGGCTTAAATGGATATTACTTTCTTGTCGGATTGATATAAATGATACATTTTAAAAAAATTAATTTTGTTGTCATTTTTATTACCTTAGAAGACAAAAACAATGCATATGGACACAGTGAATACAAATACAATGGCGTCAGCTATATCGCGCTACTCTCGACAATTGATCTGGAATTTTACATTTTCACGTTAATTCGTTCACAATGGACGGTTGTGCATAACTCGCCATCTCATCCGGATGTACGCTCTACCATTATTCGATATTAATATTCAGTTTTTCCCCACGGATTTATTGTTTTTTCCGATTCTCATTTATTTCTTTTTGACGATCAGGAACAGAACGTGTTTTTTAACGTGCATGATTTACATATTATTGCTTATATTTTCAAATTAAGTTTTAACCATTTAATTATTTTTTTATTAAATTATCGAAATAAATTAATATTTATATTACTAAACTTTTGTAGGATTGTATATTATGCTGATTTTCGTTTAAATATTTACTACTATTCAGATCTATTTCGCGGTAGAACAAAACACTGAGTTTATTTTGAGATGTTAGAATTATATATTGTCGACGAGAGGATGGATAGCATAATTATTCTCGTCAAGGTCAAAGCTCATTTGGACATAATAAAGGGACTAAAACAAGAGAGAAGCCGCATACTACCGATCCTCGCGCATTGGCAACCGTAGATTCCTGTGTGAATGTAAATGTGGAGTCATATAGAGTCCTAGTGGTCGCTATACAGCAAGTTCGCGAAGCACCATCTTTTATTCAATAGTAAAGATAAAAATTCGGCTTGATACAATCTCCTGTTTAGTAACAATATATACAACATTTTTTTAGTAAATTAAATTTAATTTGGAAGCTTTAAAGACAGAGCAAATTATGTGAGTAATATATGCCACATTCGATAGCAATTGAACAAAAATACCACCATACTGGTTTAAATAATAAAATCGTATTACTAACTTACTTTACCATGTTTTACATTTAACAATTTCTCTGCCATTCCTTTATAATTATTCAGATTGAACTTTACATGGAATAATCTTTCATAATTTTTGAAGAATCAAAAATCATGTCATTTATATTACCTCAGTCTCCAATTAACACATCACCATATCTGGTTACAATATAATTATAATAAATATCTTTCTTATAAATATTTCATTATATATTTTCTTTAAGACATCGTATTAGGAGAAATGTATTCGTATAGTTTTAGTTGATTCAAAGTATACTGAATGTATACTAAAATGTGATACGGCACAACAATTTGTTCCCATATATTTTGAAAAAAAATGATGCTTAGGCAAATTAGTGCAAACAAATGTTGAATGTATGGGTGCGAATGATCATATATTTCATCAATTACTATTTTCAAAGGTTATGATCAAAGGAATCATTCAAATTTTGTGTATTAATTATTTTTCATGAAAAAATTATTAATAAGAATTGTTTGGGTAAAACCTGATAGCCCGTTTCTAAGTTGGTTACCCGATAGTCGATGGGTAAAAGATCTCACTAGTATTATTTGTTGCAGATAGAACCTAGTTGGTAAAAAGTGACTCAAAATATTTTGGTGAATATGCGAAGTATTAATGTAAACATTGTGTCCTAACAGTTGCACTAACAATTAAATTGGATGCTTTTGACATTTCCTTACATAAAATAACATACTTAACTTTATTAGATTAACTATCTACATAAAATAGTTTTTTATTTAGTATTACTGGGTTATCCAGTGTATAGAGGTACTAATCATGCAACACTCAAAGTGGTTTTTTGACTTTCGCTATTACTATATTTAATTATTAATTATTTTTATTATTTAATTTAAAGAAATTTGCCTATGAACTCCATGAAACTTTATTAAAAGTTATGGTAATGTGGCTCCATCATATATTAATCATCGGATTTGCATTCAGCGATTCAAATGTGGTGAGTTTGAGGAGATCCAGAATGAGGGAAAGTGTTCTACGTTACGATTTGACTGAAAAGTAGTTTTAAACATTTTCAGATTAGCAGTTTCATTACTCGCCATGCAAAAAAGAGATTTTTTATGGCTAGTGGCGAGCAAACTATATAATACGATAATACAAATCACCAAAAGTTATGTGTTAAGTTCAGGGCCTACTGATGATGATCCACAGTGACAACGAAGTGAAATCAGATGGATAATCATAAAGTTTTGCAGTGCATTTGATAACAAGATATTATGAGTTGCTAAAGTCGAATGAAACTGATGCTGTTTCATGCTGTTTTGCATTCCTCTGATGTTCTGACTGATACTAAAATTGAACGACGTATTGTTACAAAAAGATGAGTAATTTATTTAGACAACACATGTAAAATCATCCTCTTACATGACACTGCTCGGCCAGAGGTTGCAAGAGTGGATACACAGTTGTAGCTTGAGTATTGGATTATGCCGCACCCAGCTTACTGATCAGACATAGTTTTTTTTAAATACTACTTGTTTGAATCGCTGCTGCAATGCAATGGGAAATGATAAACCATCATCATTCTTTCAATATTATATCAAAATATTTTGATTAGTATACATTGTACCATTTTCTTGCAATAAAGCCGTGCATATAATAAGAATGAAATTTTGAAAGATATAGTATTTGTTTGCAACGTCTAACTGTATGGAAATAATTTTCAGGAGGCATGACACGAATTTTAAATGTTTTTATACAAATTTTGGAAATAACCTACAATGAAACAAAATATCAAGCAGCTTCTCTTCTTTCATCGAACACTGCCTTTCCTCTACAGATTTCCATAATTAAGAAGAGTATTATGATTAAACATTTGGTGCTACTATGGTTTCCCCTCGATATCTTAGAATAGTTAGTTGAATATTTTTAGAATAACACACTATCCAGAATCCACCAAAAATCTTCTTCCTGGTTTTTATATACGGACAATGCTTTTGTTTCCTGGAATCATGGAATGAGCGAACTCAACCAGTTCCTAACTTGCTTGAATTTTTGAACATTCATAATGGAGACAAAGAATAATTTAAAATTTATTTCTTAAAAATTTTGGTACTACGAAAGGATAATTGTCAGATTTACATGAAATCCGCAGATATAGGAAGCTACTTTGAGGCAACGTCACACCATTACCTGTCTCAAATATCGTTGCTTAATTTATAGATCTACTGTCGCATTTGAGCCAGATTCATTAGAGAATGTTCTTAATGATCTAAGACGAGTGTTTCTTCAATATGGATTTAATTTGATGCATCTAAATAAGGAATTCCTCCTAATGACCAATAACCTCCAATAAATAGTGAAACAAAAAATGATAACAATGAAGATGTTTCCCCAGTAGTTCTTCTTTTACTTCAGGGAACATCAGATCAAATCATAATAGTAGTTATCTTCAACTCACATGGGAAGGTGTCCCAAACTCCAAGACTAAAATTGATCGGCTAAATGCAACAAGAGTATATAACTGTGACAAAGTGTACACAAGAGAAATTGGGAGGATAAAGTACACATATAAAAGAATATCAATGACGTGTAAGAAGCGGACATAGTGGTACTCAGTCGACTTTGGCGAAACACTAGATAATGATGTTGCTTGATATAAGCAACATCATTCAACTTTGGTTCCAAAATTTTAGCCAGATTAAGAGGCTACAGCAAAATTGTAATACGATAAAACCTATACCAACCTTATATTACTGTTCTTCCAATTTTTTTTTACTTATTTAGCAGGTAAGCACTTACTTAAATATGGTAACCTAGTTAGGATAGCTTCAGTATTAGAGGTCCCACCCTGAACATGTAATTTGTAACTGTTACAACACGTCGGCTAAGTTTGGTCAGTAAACGCAACGCTAATCTGAAAATCAATTAAACAAGTCTAAAAAAATTAAACAAAAAAGTTTATTATAAAATCAGTGTATTATAAATTGCCACTAAATATTCGATTCTTATTTTGGATGAATCACTGTTATTCATTGTTTAAAATATGCCTGCGAAATACTTTTTCACATTTAAATTTTTTTTTCCATATTTGAAGCAAATCAATTAATTTTCGCAATACCGGGGCAATTAATACAATTTGAGGTACAACAACCGAAAACCGTTTTTCCAAAGTTTTAACATAAAAACACCGATAAAAAGAAAAATAAACGGTCCCAACAAAGCTAACAATCGCCAACAAAACAAACAATTTTAAACTAATTGCCGGATGGTTTTTAAAATTTCATGTTCCCCGATATTTCTCCTCAAATAAGCGACGCCATTAGATGAAGTTTTGAAGTTTAGAACATTTTCACGTCGTTTTATTGAAGAGTTCAGAGTATGGAACAAACTTTCTTGATTTGAGTATGTGAGTAATTGTTTAGGAGGTTTATAAAGAGCCATTTCAATTTGTCGACACGTTTGACAAATCTTTAAAAAATAACTAAATAAAAATAAACAAAAACCTTTTTTTTACATATTTTAAACTCTCCTTTTACCAAATATGGGTTTGTCTGGACTGGACCTACAGTTTAACGTGGGCTCCGAACCACGGTCCTCAGCATTAAGCCGACCGACTGGCGAGTGATCAACTTTAAAAATCATCCCAGAAGACATCCGGTCCTACCCAGCTTGATTACTGGCGTGACTGGGATCATTTTTCTTGTTGGATTTTACACTCTTGCCTAGGACAATCACAAATTTTAAATAATCACAAATATAAATTTACGACCATGCCACAGCAGGATTCGAACCCGTGGCTATCGCAACAGTAGGAGGACCGTCGTATCGCCTTCACCACTGCGCCACCAAGCCGGCTAATAAGAACCTTATTTAAACTCTCTACAACACTTATTTTATATTCTAATACACGCACATTTTAGTCTAATACCTACCTAAACCTATTTATCTATTTACACTATTATTTTAACTACAACCATCTGATCACCTTGAAGTCAGTGCCGAACCCTGTTCCTATTTTTTGAAGTCGGTTCAAGTTTTTTTGTTATAAATGTTTTATTATTTTTCTTTTTTTAGTGTTAGATATTTACTTAATAGATTACGCAGTTATTTTATTTAATATTACAATAGGTAGGCCAAGTAAAGGCGCAGCCCGTATGAGGAAAAATAGTAATAAAGAAACATTGATTGGAATTAAGGAGCGCTTCAGGTCACCAGGTCTGCCACCTAGTCTAGGTGATTTGACCAATGCTTTAGCTAGACAACAACAAAAAGTTATTGTCCCCGCCGGGAATCGAACCCGAGAACTCTGTTTGGAAGCTAAACGCTTCAACCATTACACCATAGAAGCAGTTGTGTACAATATTTCTGCGATGCCATATATGATTTAGTTTGTGCTTAAAAAGCAAACTAAATGGGTTTTGCACTGAACGATTTCCGATTTTCCTTCAGATCAGCTCAGCAATAACATTATACAAAAATATCCGATTATTATTGATAAAGAATATGGAAAATAATTGTACGTCCTTTGAGATTTGAGCGTTTCCCTCGATTTCTCCCCTTCTTTCCAAAAGATCCTGATTTGGTTCCGATGGAACGATCGGGGAAGTGCACTCTCAAAAAAATGAGAATTTTGAAAATCGGTGAATATACATTTAAAAAAGATATACAGCATATATAAGATATTCATATACATAAATATACAAGAACATAGAACCTCCTCGTTTTTCGAAGTCGTTTAATAAAATAGTAAATATTCAACTACTAAACTAGCAATTCTTGTACATATGTTATATCGCGCGACATATAAGGACCTGATTACGTGTTCTTATGTTAAGCTGAAAGGTGTGGTCAGTGGCACATCTAACTACAGTGAAATAAAATAGTTTTAACGTAAAATAGAATAAATGTTTCTACAATTTCGCAAAGGACTGTGACATTTTTGATGAAAATTTAAGGTTAAATAATTTTTGGGTTTTGAATTTATCAATCAGTCTATTTATCAATCTTCTGTATAATAATTTTAAAAAGATATTTGAATTTTAGTGCTTTTTGGCTGGTGATGGTGATTGACAGTGTTAGTTAAAATCAAGTACTTTATTAGCAGACAGGGTTCCCTAATTTTTTTAAGCAATTTGTTCAGCGGACTAGAAAGGGTTAAGTTGTTTATTGAATGTCTGGTTTAGTAAAGTCATTTTCTCTAATGCGTTTAGATGAAGTCTCGGGCGAAGATGTCACAATTATATTTTTTAACTAGTCAATCTGAGTCTGTTTATTTGTCTAAATTCCATGTGAAGTTTTATCAGAGAAAAAGAGGGCAGAAGAAGAAGGCAAAACATTAGGGATTGGTAGACGGAGGATTGGAAGCTTGGGACCATACCAAATATTATGATGACGTATTCCCTGAGAAGAAGAGAGAAGGAGGAGGTAGAGCATTAGAGCTTCCAAAACATTATATGGGTAAAAGGTCGAGTGTAGAGGAGTAGAGGTCTTGTACTGTATTAAAGCTTGGAATCGTTCCAAGTTTCATGTGACACTTTTCTAGAGAAACATGTTAGTAGTAATGTAGACGAAATTATTTTCTTTATTGTTGCTTACATGTGTTCGCCGATAATTCACCAACATTTTTTTAATTAATATTTATTATAGCAATCTAGTAAATTAACATTAATAAACTATTTGTTTTTGTCCTACCTTGTTACATTCTTAACATTGCAAGTACTTATTCCTATATACATTTTAGTTAGACTTTTTTAAATCCACTGTGTTTTACTAATAACTTCACTGATCTAGACCAAATGATTTTACTCTCTTTAATCTTGCAAACAATCATAAGCTAAGACTAATTCATCATTATCTAGGAGTTGCTGAACCTCTACTGGTGGTGAAAAATCTGTTCATTCATTTCAGTTCACGGTTTCTACCTTCACATCCTCATGTAGATTTCGATTGCGAATGTGCCATGGGACATCAATAATACCTTGCAGTACCATGTTTTGGATCTTGTTCTATTGTTTTGGCTGGTACAACCCCTGAGTTACACCATAAGTCCACGCTGGTTTCAAGATTTGTTAGTAAGATAAAAGCTACTTTTATTCTGATAGCGCTGAATATATACCCAATAACCAATATATTTTTTTGTGCTTTAGCTTGGGTTCTTCACATTTTTTCTTAATATAAACAGGATATTTGCCTGTATTTACATACGTCTTGTGCTTGATTCTGTTGTCGGTGAACATTCTCTAACTAATTTTGATTAATTTTGATACTCAATTATTTTCTCCATAAATACGATTGTAACCTTTCGGTTGTTTCACTTTTGTTATCTGCAATGGCTAGTATTACAGTGTTATCTGCAAATGTAGCAACAACATTTTCATTGAATGTAGGCAAGTCCCAAATATACAGCAGATAAAGGACTACACTTCCCGTTGGCACCACCATTATATTTTCCTCATGTTAGAATAGACATATTCGTGTTGAACTCTGATATACCGGCCAATTATATATGAATTTTTGAATATTGGTCAGGGAGAAGCTAACATATTAGATGTTAATCTTATTCCTTAAACTTTCATGCCAAACTTTATCGATAGCTTAAGTAACATCTGAAAATATTGCAGAACAAATTTTATTCTAGTGATTTTTTTCTGACATTGGTGATTTTATGAACTTGATCAATCGTGAATTGTTGTTTACGGAAACCAACTTGGTGATTCGAAGAATTAGGATTTTGCAGGCAATAGTATTATTGGTTTGCCGTTGTTTCATGTGGTGGTTTTCTTGATTTCGGAATCATAATTACTTCAGCGACCTTCCACATTTGGGGTACATATTTTAGTTGGAATTAAGTATGAATTTATTAGATTCATAGTCTTAATTAGTGCTCTCCCTGGCAGTTCCTTTAATAATTTCTCGATAATAAGGCCAAGACCGTGAGCCCTTTTTATTATTTATCAAAACAAATTTAGAACAGAATAGGAAACATTTTGAGTAAGAATACATGACGATGATGCGAGTTATTACGTTATAAAATAAACAGTCAACCATACTGTCATAACATGTTTAACGCGAACTCTTGAGGATGAATTTGTGGCCGATGAGGGCACTCTTTCAATATTTAAATAAACATATTTTCAATGGAATTGCTATAGCGTACCATTGAAAAGAAGAGACCAAAAGAATACAACATCGGGTGCATTTTCACGTGATTTAAGGCATTCTTATCGACACAGAACTTTCATCCATCCATCACAATATAATCAAAAATTAGATCTTAGTATTAGATTAGATCTTAGGATGGCTTCAAAGAATATGTAAATAAAAGAAATAAAGTAAAGGGAGGATTTAAAGAGGTATTAAATAATAGAAAATATTTTCCTCATTTTCCCAATCCCAAAACGAGAGATTAAAATTGTGACAAATAATGAAATAATAAGCATAAATTTGTGCATTAAAGATGTATATTCGATAGACGAGATTGCTCTATAACATTAATACAAATACTGATAGATAATTGACAGAAATTACACCTCTCCTTATAACCTCCTTGATCGACGTGGAACATTATCCTCAGAGCTATTTTTTCTTTTCCAGATACGTCAGTCTTTAAAAATAACTCCGGCACTATGGAAAGCATTAACAATTTTGACCAACATAAAGATGCCTATCGGTACAATATTAAGATGGAAGTCACTCCCTTGCATAATTTAGGCACTAAACGTGCATAATATTGTTGAGTTACTGTTTTTATCTAGTAATTAGTTTAGATAATACTGCGTATATTTCGAAGAAAAATCACCATTATATCCAAATTAACTGTTTTGGCTATGTATTTGAAAAATAGTAGCATATCATTGTTTCAGACAATGAAATAACCATTGTCATCATAATGAAAAGCTCTAAATAATATCGAACTGTATTATGTCTATTATATATTATTATAATAATATTTTATAACTACTCTATTAGATGTCTCGATGAATGCGTCTTCTTTGTAGATTTGTAGGTTATACAGATAAAGATTAACTTTTTTGTGACTTTGTACTGAAAGAAACATGTACAACATATTTTATTCGAAGTATTTTCCACAAATTGTTAGAATTTTCACCACCTTCCAACCATCATATGGAATAAGGTTTTAAAATTCCTCAGTCAAAACATCGACCGGAGCCAGTGGTAGCCGGAAAGAGCAATATTTAGTGAATATGGCAGGTTGATTAGTTATTTTTATTTAGTCATTTCCATGTAGGTTAAATCGGATTTTCCATCCTTTTGGCCAAAAATTTTAATAATGAAAAAATAAATGTAGAAAAGCATGTGCATATTCTCTAATGACAGATTGTACCCAATACTAGACTCATATAACATAACATATCAACTTGAATATTATGATTTATTAAGCGTTTGCTTGTATTCTGATCATATATTTATTTTAAAAAGGCTTTTATTTAAAAAAATGGTTTATTATTTAATAATCAACATAAAATGTACATTATTTTTTATAACATTTTTGTTCATTATAGATTTGATTTCATGATGCTGATTTGCGGCGATTCAATCATAGTTTCATTTTCTAACTTTTTCAGTATTTCGAATCCATGTGACAATTGCTTTTGAAAGGTGCTACCGATCATTGTCACACAAGAGAGTCACTGCGTCTGTTGTTCGCTATTCATGGCCTATTTTTCAAAATGTCACACCTTGTTGATGCCACTAAACTTTTGAGCTTGAAGTAGTCCGAATTTACATTACTAGTCAATTCATGTGGTATCCATTTTCCTATCTTTTGGATCTTTCCCATCACAAGTAAACACTGGAAAGTTTAACAGTTTGAACTGTGTTTTCGTTCAAGAAGTCTTACAATTCAATGTAATTCTTCGTATTATCATGTTCGAATTTGTTTACTCCTCCAACCCGTTGTTTGCCATTGACAACAAAATCACAACTTCAAAATTGTTAAAATCAAAATATTGATATAATTGGGATATGCGAACCAGCACTATGCTTTAACAACAGATTTAACAGTTTTGTACACTGATAGTTCCCGTTCTCAGCAGTTGATATCGTTGACCAAAATATATGCAAGTACTAGATTTAGTAATAGTTCTGTGTTCCGCTAAATGTTTGTCTTTGATGACAAATTCACCGTTCATAACGTCCTCTGCATATTTTTGCAAATTAGAGAAGCTGATCTAACACAATAAGAAGTACCCAATCTTACGACACGACATTGTAAATTAGACAATTTTACATTATCTATCAGGTGGCTTTTTGCGGAATGTAATAGAGTATTTTGTACAACTGATAAAAACACATTTAAAGTTAATAAACCAACCAAATAACTTGTGTTGTTTTGCTTTTTAAAAATATGGGCATTTAATTATTAGTTATAACAACCTTTACATTTGCTTCAATAAACAACCACTATTGTTTCAATCGGCAATAAAAATACAATTGCCTATTGAACAACCCTCGTATAACAATACGACAAAAATAACAAATTAATAACTAGTTTGTTATTTTTGTTTTATTTCCGTATTTACTTTTCATCGAAATATTGAGTATATTATTTCAACACTGCGGAAATGATATGGAAAATTCTGACTCCACCAATGCATTTATTTATATAATATCGAGTGCCTTATTGGTATTTCGCATATGGTTTTATTTTATTCAGCCGCTCACGTCATACGAGCCACGCAGAGCATTATTCGTGTATTACATATTTATGTTATGGAAAAAAGATGAAAAGCTTTTATAGGGAACCGAAATAATGGATGAGTTGTTTATTGAACGATAAGTGTTTAGGGAGTTAATGTTTTCAATTAACTAGTTTTTCTACTATTATATGTTATATCATAATAAGAGTATCGGAAAATTGATGGTTTGGCTATTGATGTTCTGTAATTTATTTAAATTCAAATTTTAAGGGCATCACAATTCATTTACAAAATATCGATTAATATTGTCGGGCGAAACATAATCTAGGCCAGGAGGTAAAATACAAATTATATTTAAATAAAACAATATAAAACAATCTAACGTCTTAAATGAATTAAAAAACAGAGATTGAAATAGATGATTATAATTATGCAGTAAAATAATTACACAATAAATGGCGAAATAAATAAAGCAGATTCAAAGCGTGTGAGATTTGGACGTCGAGGTGGTCGGGTGACAATTCTGTGTGATTAAAAATACACATGACATTTAACAAGGATCAGTGATTATCATGATATATACTTCTAATGTCAGGTAATAATGAAATTTAATATTACTGACCGTTACTATTAGTGGTAGGTAATACGTACAGGTAATTATTTATGTTGTTGGGTCATATTAGTGATAAATAATAGTACCGATAAGAAATGGTACTGATAATGGATGGTAACAAATAATGACAATGATGGTCATTAGTAATGACGAAATAACCATGCTGGTTAATAATACAAATATAAATAATAGAAAATCATAATCATAACAGACATTAATAATAGACAACAAATAACAAGGGCTAACGTATAGGCGACGTATCTTCTACCCTTATATTAACTCTAACACTAACAATAATAGACATACAATGAGATCATGGAAAAGAGACGTGCGAGACGTTGACACTAAAGTTAGTAGGCTTTACTAGGGTAAGGCCAAATTCCCAAATAAATAAGCAACACTCTGGCTGGGTGTCTCGAAATGGTGACAGATCCGAAAAGCGGTATCCCGCCTTCTAAATTTCAATTTAGATAAATATAAATAAAATAAAAATTAAAAATTCTAAAGCAAAAAACAATTATAAAATTATTAATTTTATTAATCATATATTCTATTAATCATGTTTTCTATCTTTTTGAATTTGGTTGTTTCTTTAATGTTTCTCCATCATTTCATCTCCTTAATCTATACTAAGAAGTTTCCTTATTTTACTTCATCATATGTTCTGACTAAACTACCCAATAAAAACAATAAATATATCTGAATTTTTTGTGCAAAAAATAACTTATTTACTTATAATCATAAATTATTTTTTAATTAAAAGCACAGGGTTTACATATTATAACTATCTATTAATTACAACTCTATGGTCATATTGCTCTTAAAGTCTAGATATAAGATTAAGGACCTAAACATAATTAGTACTTGATGGATATATTCCCACTGATGCACTACACATAGTTTAAAAATATGCTACAGTTTTCGTACAAAATTTACTTTTTTTTGTTCAAAGTCTTGGGTCTTGTATGTTTTACTTCTGGGCTCACTGTTGTTGAGTGGTTGTAACACTTCGACGTTTATGTATTATATTCACGCAACTTTTGTTGATTTTCTTTACAAACTGTTTAATTTCTTCACTGGCCTATATTTCTTAATCGTATATCCTTATTTCCAATGTACAATAAGGCGTTAAAATTGCTGATTTGATTTAGTCCAAGTTCTGATGTATTTTTGATTCCACCACTAATATATCGAGCAATTTTTTGCTATACTATAGGTTTCACTCCTAGATGTGCTAACACATGAATGTGGTGAAAAGTCTGCTTTTTACTCATTTACGATATTGTCTTAGGGTGAATGGTATTTTTTTCCATTTAAAGTTCCTTGATAAATCCTGACAGCAACTTATATATATTAAATTTATTATTGGTGTTGTTATTAATGCATCTTCTAGTTATTCGTCCTCTTATTGAGTAACTGCTACCTTGTCATAGTTTATGAGTTTATAGATGTATTTTACTTTTCTAAATTATCGATAATGAATCACTCACAAAATTTCAGATACACGAATATGTTCAATTGCTGTTGTGAATTGATAAATATATTGTAAATGCTTCTGCTTTTTTTGTAGATATCTTCTCATCTTTTAATTTGAATGTATATAGTACTAGCCTGTGGTCCTTTCTTATAGTAAATAGAGATATATATTCCTACAAGTTCTTTATCCTAAGTACTATATAGTCACTGAGTATTCGACAATTTCATTGAATGACATAATATTGGTATCCAGCTTCCTTCTTCAAACTATTTCAGTACATGTGAGTGAAAATTATGCTTTTCGAAACGTTAGCATTGCTGGAGTTGCTAAATATATATAGATCTCGTGAAGTTTCTTTTTGGTTTTGCAAGGCACTCGAATATAGTGTTATCATGTAATGGGGTTTGAATCCACAACACCTCCTATAATTAGTTGTTTGAGGTAATTCCTATACTAAAACAGCCTTGACATTTTTATTAAAGATTTTGAGACTGCCAATGCAATTTGATTGGACGAAATTTTATCGATTTTGTTGATGCCAAGCTCACATTTATTTAGTCTTTCAACCAGAACGAAAATGCACGTTGATATTTTAAATAAATCGGATAGATTTTATTTGATGAATTTGATTATATAAAAAGTACATAAAGTAAATAAATATGTGTATGATGAAACTTAAATATAGAGTAAAAATCTGTCAAATAATTGGATCGAAAATAAAATAAAAGCCTAACGTAATTTTATGGGATTGCTATTGGCTTAACATTCAACCGTTTCAATTTAAAACTAATCTGTGTATCAATTAATATTAAATGAGCTTGAGCATCTCGCCCCTGTCTGACGCTCTCTTTGACGATTTAAGTGTTTATTAAAATTAAATGAATATCAGATCAGCACATTAAAAACAAAAATGTTATGTTAAGGATAATGCTGGAATACTGTTTCTTGATAGATTTAACACTAAATAATATATCGAAATATGATGATGATGACTCAGGTGAGCCTAGAAATTCTAATCATGGATATTGCCGGGATGGGAAAGTTTCCTTTCATAGCAAGTTTTCTCATCTGAAATTATTTGTTTAATATTTGATATGATATTACATTTAGTTCTTTCATTGATGATAACCTGCCATTCAAAACCTTGAAAACACCCTATATAATAATATTACAATTTTAAGAAATGGTGGTTTGAGTCATTGAATATAAAAAATTATTAGCTTCAGTTCAGTTTATTTTGTGGCGTCAATATTATAGTTGCAACAGTTGCATTGAGCCAGGAAGGATATTCAATGCACCAAATTGCCGAAAATGTTAGAGCACCATTTAAAGCTGTATATTATATTCTTATACGAAAAGGATTTATTGGAGGAAATTAAGATTGGAAGAGCTTTGGATGTCGAAAATCTGTAGCAAAGCAGGAAAATAAGTTTGTTTTATCGTTATCACAAATAAATCGTCGTTTAGCCTTGCCGCAAAGTTAGTTCTACTTCAAATGAAACACGAGGAGGCTAATTTGAACTATAGCTGTAAACACACGTTTACTGTTTGTTGATCTGAAGGAGGCGTAGCTGCTAAAAAACGACATTAACTAATACTCACAAGGGAAATAGACCAGAGTGGTCTAAGATATATAAGAATGGACGAAAAATTATTGAGAAATGTTTTTTGGACCGATGAGTCCGAATTTCATATTTTTGGATCTAATAGGCAAACAAAAGATGTATTCCAATTTTCATTTGCACTAAATATATTTAGATAACTCTAAATGAATACAACTGAGTGACTTATCTGTTTTATTGTGTTATTTTTAACATTGCCTTATTGCTTCCAAGCTTTTGAAGGTTAATGGTTAACCTAGCTTGCTAACGGTCATCATTGATTTGAAGGTTGAGGATTTGAATCCGCGACTATCGCAATAGTAAGAGGACCGTCCTGTCGCTTTGACCACCGTGGCCACCAAGCCGAATTTTAGATCTCTTGAATTCAAACGTTATTGAATAGAGATAATTTGCATTAAATATTATAATGCGAATGTTATAAAATACAGTAAAGGTTTTTCATAATGTTTTTGTTGTTTGGTTCGCCTTGTGACTTTCTCTATCCTCAATTTTTAAAAAAAATTTGAGTGGCCATAGTTTTGTATGTATAGAAAACACAAAAGATTAAGAAATAACGATTTCTAGAAATTTATTGGGGATTGGAAGAATGCTATTATACTAGTATAATATTTAGTGGACAACTTGGAAGCGGATTACATAAATATATTGTTCATAAAAAATATATATGCACATTATTTTTAAACTCCATGTATATTAAATGTTGCACACGATAAATCAACTAGCAATAATAATAGTACTATATTGTTTACATTTTTAATTGTTTCTCTATTTTATAAACACGTTATTATTTGTCTAATGTACTATAATGGATAATTTAATAATTTAAATTATCCACTATAATAAAATTTAATAATAAATTATTAATAATATAAATATTTAATTTAAATATTAAAAAAAATTGCTATAGTTCTTTAAAATGTAGTTTTTATAATTTGTTGTAAAACAATTAAGATTGACCTTAAAACATATTTGTGATATATATATTTGTATCAATAATATCAAAAACTTCTGTTATATATGTTTCTCAACACAACTATTGGGATATGAAATGGCCTTAACACTATAGTTGAGAAATGTAATATACTTAGAGTGTTAGGCCAATTGAGGTTCTCAACATTGCTGTTGGGCTGGGTAGATTCCCCAACACATATAATACATTTTATTCAGGTATTTAAAGTTAATTGTGACGGTCAATGCTTATTTTGTTTGAATTTTATTATTGCTAAGAACATATTTATTGATTGCCTACTTTACAACGAGGCTGGTTAAAAATATTTAATAGATTAAAGATACATTTATTGCTTCGTCATAAATCTAGCTGAGTAGATAATCCTAAAGTATGACAAGGGGTGTATTGCTGACATAAGGCTGCGTCCATAAACATATATTGTTGGTCTTGTTATTCAGACAAGACTCGAATGGATGGTTGATTATATATTTTTTATGGGTTTTTAATTCACAATAACAATGCTTTATTACTTGGAGTGTTCCAGTGTTGCCATTATATTGAAATTAATGTTTCTTGTAGTTAATTGAGTGTGTCGTGGCGAAGAATTAAATATCGGGAATGTCCTGATAAAGCTCACATCTGGGATGTGCATTAGCGGTAGTTTAAAGCATATTTTAATAGGTATTACGTCAGAGGAACATGCACTTCTAGAAAGTATTGTTGTGTAGTACCGCCACAAGACGAAATATGTCGCCCTACCTTGGTATATTTATGATGTTTATCAGCGTTTTCAACGATTAGCCGACATGGGCGAATTTCACTTTTATCATCGAAATCTCAGGAACTAAAATGAGGAAACCAATTATGAAACTGCCATTATAAAAATGCATTATTTCATTTTATACCATTTTAGAAGTAAATAGGCAAGATGTGACGGAAATTACTTTTTGAAATATCAATTTTTAAAACGCAATATTTGAGTGATTAAATAAATGATGATATCTACTCAGAAAGTTCTCTGGATTCTCATCTTTTAAATCCGCTATAGTATGGCTTCATTGAAGAAATGTTAGATCTGTTAGGAAAACTTTAATAAAAAAGTCCCAAAAATATTTCTTATAATTATATGTTAAATAAAATTTATAAAAATATATTCAAATATTTCTTATAATTTTATAGAAAGCTTTATTAGAACACCATATTATTACATAAACTACTATTTGTGTCAGGAGGAACTGCGTTGGTTGTTAGTGGAACATATCAACACGTTATTAATCTCGTTAAAGCTTTGGCTTTCTTGTCATCCTATACCGTTCACGGAATATCAACACTGTTAATTAACATCCACTCGCTAATTTACTAATAATTACGCCGCAGAATCGATTCACCCATACTACTCCAGTAATGGAATCGAGCTAGTTCGATCGATCTATCGGAGACGCAGGTTGTTACCGATCATTTAAATTGTTTTCAAAAATAATAAAAGAAAACATTCCAGAAATTGAACGTTGCGCAGCACGGGACTGATGGCTAGCTCGTACATATCCAGTTTAATGGGCGTGGTGCCTTTTATTAATCAACTTTTCATATTTCCATCGATGTATGAAAAATAACGAGTTTCAATAGTGTCATGTTACTATTGTTTTATATTATATATAAAACACAAACTGGCGAAATATAACTAATATTTGTAAAATATTATTGAAATATAAGCGCGTTATTTATCGTTCCAAAACTGTTTCATTCTATCAGCCAATATATTTAGTTTAGTTTAAGCCCAAGATATTTATGTCTTGTCACTATATGTTTTTTCCATGTCAAACTTCGATCAAAATGATTCCCAGATATTTAGCGTTGTCTGCTTGCGAAAGTTCATGATAATTTCATTTTACTGAGGGACTTCTACAAAGGGTGAATGTTACATGAGTAGATTTTGTGTCATTTGCTTTGATTTTCTTGAGGTCGGTAGGTCAGCTGTATACAATAGATGTAATAATAGGCCAAGAACACTGCCCTGCGGAAACCCGAATATATTGGGTGTAGGTGCATTCGTCACCCTGTTTGACAATAAAATATCTGTCTATGAGGTATGATTTCAGCAGTTGAAAGTGCGAATGGGGCAAAAGCTTTTTCAATTTAATATGCAGTCCAGTGTGCCGTACCTTGTCGAAGGCCCGATAATTGATGGTCTGGAATAATATTTCTCTCTTCTGCGATTATTTTAAGCCTCTTAATGTATAGTTTTTCGAAAAGTTTAGAGATCACAGGTAATAGGCTTATAGGACGATAAGAAAAGACGTCTTCTGATTCTTTCCCAGGTTTAAGAATCATAGTGATTTGAGACATTTTCCAAGTGCTAGAAAAGTAATTAAGTCGTAGAATGACATCAAATATTAATGTTATTAATTTGATACACTTTCCTGAGAGCTCTCTTAAGGTTCCTCTAGTAATTAGGCCAAACCCAGGAGCTTTCTTTAGTACTGATTTCTTTAAGAATTGTTTGTTTTACTCCCTTAATAGCAAATTTCTTATGCGGCAGATCCATTTGAAACGAAGTGTTAAGAAAGCTAACTATGCTATTTTCTTCTGTTGTGGATATTTCTGACGAGTACGGTTTAAATACAGTTTTTAAGTGTTTATAGAAAACTTCCGCTTTATATTTATCATTCACAGCTCAGGTATTGTTGTCAATTTTAATGGGTGGATTATGTTGTTGATGTTTCTTTTAGTCTTTTCCATTACTTTCCAGAGAAAATATTCCGTGGCATCAGTTGGCGTTAAGTTTTGAATTCCTTGATTTTGTTCCTGATTTATTAGCTCTTTCAGATTTTTTGTGGTCTTGTTGAATTTTCTCCTGTTTTCTTCTGTTCTGTATTGTTGTTTTTTCGCGGCTTTCTCTTTTCAACAATTTTTTGTTTAATTGGGAGTTAAATATAGTTAAACTTTTGATATTTCGCATTATTAGCTGTTGTGTACTATGCTTGTCTTTCTGTTTTGAGAGGTAATTTTAGGAGGGACATTAAACTTTCAAACTTCTCTCTAAATAACGGTCAGTTAGTTTTGGAGTTATGCAAAGAAGCTTGTTTTGATCTGTTGAGAATGGTTGAGTTCACGGTTATCAGATGAAAGATAGAAGCATGATTCAGCTTTGCACGTTTGGTGTCAATATTTTTTGTAACACAAAAGTCTATCGTATCGGAAATTTTATATCCATCTGACGCCCAATATATTGGCTAACCAGTAGAGATATGCAGTAAGTTTTGTGCCTTCATAGCTTTGACCAATTATCTGCCTTTTGCTGTTATTAATCTAGAACCCCACATTACATGTTTTGCATTGTAGTTTCTTCCGGCAATGAATCTATTACCCAGCGTGTTAAAGAAACCGTGTTATTGTTCTGCATTGTTGCTGTTGTCAGGTGGATAATAGATAGCAGTCATTGTTAAGGGCCCATGCACTTTTTCAATGCTTACATTGGTTGTAAATATTCCTCGCTGAAGTTCTCTCTTTCACAGTGGTGTTTTATGTTTTCACGGATAATTATAGATGTTCCTCCATGTGCTTTAACTTCTGGGTATTTTGTGTAATACAGCTTGTATTTTAGGATATATATATATATATATATATATATATATATATATATATATATATAATACAATTGTGTTAAAATCATGTTAACATTACACGTGACCTATAGGATTAAATTATTATCAGTATTCATGATCCTTACTAGACTTGCAATGAATAACTAAAAGCCGTCGAATCTTTTATATTAATAAATTAGGGGGGCTCCAGCTACGTACATTTACTTAATAAAGTGTTTCATGCTATATACATAACAATTTCATATCCCAAATCCCATTAGCTCGGCTGTTCTCTCTGTTTGGATCTAATGGAAATTTCCAACGAAACGAAAGCTTAAAACGCGTAAAACTTTAAGTAGATTAAAGCCAACCTATTCGGCTTGAAAACGCGCCCACTATTTTTCGATGAAGACTCTAACGCTATCAAACCGAACCCAATTTAGTTCGAGAATAACTCAACCAAAATAATCAGCTTGTTGGTACTATGTGAGAAGGGAGTGGGCACGTAGCATCCACAGACAATATTTTTCAGATTTAGTTTAATTTTAAGCCGCGAAATATCGAAAAGATGTAAGTATGGTTTGCTTTCAGTTCAAAAATATCCTGGCCCTTTGGTCAGGTGTTCATGCACGCTTAATCAATCAGATTAAAGCGAATGCTATATAAGTGGGGGATGTTTTGGAAGAGTCCAAAAATAGAATTAAATTAGTCAATGACGTTAAAGGATTTTGTTATATATTTTTACTTGTTTACTATATAAAAAAATGAAATGGTGGATGGTCAAGGATATTTTTTAACAGGTTTCAATATTCATTTATTACTAGCTTTTTTTCAATTTATTTTTAATACCAGTAATGGAAATAAAACTTACATTTTTGGAAAATAGAAATAAAGAAATATGCCAGAAAAATAATGCTTTAAAAGTTGATATTGGAAGCTAATTTTAGCCATATTTTTTGTATTTATAGAAAATTATTATTGTTCTTCTGTAATGAAGTTTTTTTGCAGACTTTTTGCATCCAGCTTTTCTAAAAAATCACTATAAGATTCTTCTTTTCACAACTGTTTATCCCCTATTTCTTGTGAATCCTAAAATATTGTATTCTATCAGTTATACAGCAAAGTCATTAGCGGTATACCTAACACTCCTTAATATACCATTTATGCTGATATCAAGCTTAAAAGCAATACATATTATATTTTACGAAAGTAATACCGTCATAGATTTATACCTGTTTGAAAATGTCAAGTTACGCGTCTGACGAGTATTTGAGGCACTCAATATTTTTCTTATTTAATCAAAAGAATAGAAATCCGAAAGTCATCCTTTGCTGGTAGAAACTTACGGTAAGCATGCCCTAATATTAGAACTAGTATTTGGTACTTGCAGGTACTTTAATGAGAATTGATTGATTAAATTGCGTGCTATAAATCTAAACAATCGTTAAACAACCTAATATAGTTTTTAAAACCTCGATCTTGACATTTCTCTACATAAAATAATAATTTTTTAATTAGAATCTTTTATTTACTCAGTATATACATACTTCAATCATGAAAATCTCAATGTTGCATTTAAGATATTCATTAGTTTGTTATTTGACTTGGAAAAATCTACAACCGAAGCATATAAGACTCTTTTAGAATTTTATGGTGATGTTGCTTCATCATACACCAATTGTTACATTATATTTCAACGATTTAAAAGTGGATTTTGATGTTAGTAAGAAGACCGGTATATGGGACCAAAATATTTCGAAAACAATCAATTACAAGATCACTGATTGAAATCCTAAGCTTAAAAGACATTTGGACAGCTTAGCAGTTGAGGTGATCAACTGTTTCCAGCTATTTACGTGCCATGGAAACGATCCCATAAGAGAAAAAATGACATTTCAATTTCATTGTTTACCAGACAAAACAGATGTTTCTAGCGTATTGTGACTGGTGATGGAAAAAGTATCTAATACGTTAATGTCAACTCCTAAGGAATATTTTAAAATTAAGCGCTATATCCTTATTCCATAAATGTTATGTTCAATCTGATCAAATGCATTTGAAATAAAATAAGAAACGGTCTATCGTTTGCTGGAAAACTTTCCATCCACATAGACGTATGGATCCACATGGAAAATTATACGTTATATGCTGAAAATATCCTTATCGGCAGCGGAATTGAAAAAGTTTAGATTGAGATGCAGTTTAGGAGATTTATTTGAAGACGAGACGTCTCGTCCGACGCAGAGGCAAGATGGCAGTTGGATAAAGTGTAGAAACATTTCAATTTTGTTCCAGTCAATTTAGCAATTCATGTTATTATTGCCAGTCTCCTGCCTTTCTAGGGCCTAGTATATTATATAAATACAAATAAAATAATATTACAAATAATGCTATCGATGGCAAATTATCAAAATCTTATTATCATATTATTAAAAGTAGAGTAAATTGTGGAAAAATGCAATTGAAAGTATTTCTTCACCCTCTATTATCTTTTTAACGTTATCTTGTGTATAACAGTAAGTTGTAGTAATAGATGAATTTGTGGCATTTGATGTCTTTCGGAATCAACTGGTAAGTTTTCTGTTATACATATAAATATTTATACATATATAGTTATACATACACACATCAAGTCCATAATTTACTAAGGTACTTATTTAACTTACTATGAGGAAAAACAGGAATTAACAAACAACGATTGAAAATAAGGAATGTTTCAGGCACTGGAACCCACTACCTAGTCTAGGTGATTTGACAAATGCTCCAACCAAACTAGAAAAAAGAAAGTTAGAGCTCTGTTACAAATCGAACCCACGACCGCCTCCAGTGAGCTTAACGTTCGAACTATTACATCATAGAAATAATTGCATAGCATGTTTCTACAACTACAATGATATGGTTAGTGCTTAAAACGCAAACTGAATTGCTTCCACACTGAATTACTACCGATTTTTCGTCACATCAGTTCAGCGTGGTACAAAATGATGAAGAATTATAGTGTTTAGTTTGGTTTGGTTTGTTAATAAGTTTTATTTATTTATTTTAATTTGAATATTTACTATGTAATGTTACTATCTTTGCGATCAAAATCGCGAATATTAGCTTACAATAAAATTTGTATGTTATGCCAGGTTAAAATCTACTGCTCTAGATTGATAAGAATCTACCGTGTTAACAGATTTTAACGGGATTCTCTGTCAATACAAGTGCTACAAATCGCTTTCTGCTCGTGCAGTTTGTACGCGACACTAGTTTCTTGTTTGGCTTCAACGACATTATTTTATGGTAAGAAGACTCGCATATGGAGGCCATTCACCCTGAACTGTAGGCTTCTATCCAGATTCCAGTACACTCTGTTAATTCACAGCAACTTCACACTATAAACAATTTAAACGAAAAGTATTGACCAAATGTTTGTCCGCTTTCTTCCCAAATACTTTGACCTTTCTATTGACTACTAAAATATTTGTTTTTTAGTTATACATTTTATAATATAAAAAATATTGTTGCAGTATATTGTTATTTGTCGCTTTATATATTTTACATGTATACACAACTGTTAAATTCAAAGTTTGACAATAACATTAAGGATATGGCATATTTAAACAAATTTGCAATTAATCTATCCTCTGCAGAATTCGGTTCTCCTTGAATAATTCTGGATGGAATTTCGACGCCGTGAAGCGATCGATAGGCATGTATGTGCGTTATGTCAATTAAAATAAAGGGAATGATTGCTTTCTCGCATTCCGTCCGCCCAATACATATTTGCGCTTACCTAAATACTTTACTTTCTTTACAAATTATCTCTCATGATCTCTGCATGTTATTCATATTGTTTATACTCAATAACTATTATATATGGTTCAGCTGTATACATTTTTAATAAAGTAAATAAAATAAAATAAAAATATTTGAACAAAAAAAGTTGAACCGATTTCAAAAAATAGATAAGGCACTCATTAAAATGTAAAAAATAATCAAATTTAAACGCAAAAAAAAGTTTTAAAATAAAATATGTACGTAATAATCGTTGTAATAACTACATAAAAATCTGTTTGAAGTCGGTACCTTGCACAAACAGTTATATTGAATTATATTTGTTTTGTTCCTTGTTAATTTTGTGTTTATGACACAAAATTGTATTATTATTTTTATATTCATTGAGATTCATTGATTTGATTCATTTATATTCATATTTAAAATGTATATTCATGTGCATTTTTAACTCTATGAATTGCAAATCCAAAAAAAAATGCTTAATCAACCAAATTTACATTACTATAATATGTGCTCCTGTATGGATTTAATGGTATACTAATTAATTCGGATTACAAATCCTGTGATCTGTTTGTATCCAGATCAATATCAAGCCAAAAGCATCCATGTCCAATTTATATACTGGAATGGATTTGAATTACGGAATATCATTGAAAATAATGGACTATAGTTTGCGAAATAACTGAAGAACGAATTTTACAAATGATTATGTAATATAAAAGAAAATTTTGCAATAATTTTTATGCAATAACGTTATCATTATCTGCCTTAACACTTAATTAAATACTGTCCATCGTTACCAACTTCTTTTTCCTCGGTCTGCAAATTATCATATACACATTAAGCTAGATGATATGACATCAGATATATGTTTTTTTTTTAAACTCGGCTCATTTTTCAATGCTAGTGATGCAAAAGACTCTTTATTTTTCACTAATAAAACAATCGTCAATGCGTAAACAAATTTACTGTTGTATTTTATTAATTTCAATTTTCATTCAACAATTCAGCAAGTTAAAATTGCATTTTGCATCCTGGACCAGTATTGGGTCCAATTTTTCAAAGATTCTCAATTAGCCAACGCATTTTAGCTTTTAACAATATGTATATCGTAAGTTTGTGACAGCATATATAGTTTTTTATCATTATATTGGGTCACAATCTATCTATGTTATTGTTGTTTAATTTTTAATCTTTTACCAGATTTTGTCGAAAGCCTTCTATTCTAAAGTTTAAAAAAGTGGTTTTACTTTGCGAGCTTTAGGAACTTTTAATTGTTTCCCAAAATCTAAAATATTATATAATGTAATTAAGGTGCACTTATACATCATTCGAAATGCCCTTCCCCTAGGAGCAATGCTCAAAATACTAACTTTTTACGATTTCAAAACAAATTTTAAATATCAGCACAATAAACAAGCAAATCAATAGCTGTAAAAATATCAATATATCGCTCGTTCAATAAAAAATGAACTGACATAATTTAAATTTATGATGCCAAAGTGTTGTAATGTTGCCGCATCCATTTTTACTATTAGTTAATTTTGGCTTTGGCATATAACAAAATTCTGATCTAAATTAAATAATGAAACTGAAATAATGTTATCAAATATAATTTATTTTGACATTATAGTATACTTAATGCATATATTATCGAAGAACTTAAAATACAGTTAATTATAGAGTCATAATAATTTGTAAGTTAGGATTGTGTTTTATTATGTTTACAATATTTTCCACATCACCTCTGAGGGTATAAGTTCTAGGCGGAGTTTTTTACGTAATCGTATGTCCTGTAGGGTTATCCAACTAATTTACAATTTTATATCTAACTAGCGTATTTTAGTTTTTTTGTAGAGCATATTTACATCATACATTTAGTGATTGTTTCCTTCGTTGCAGTGTTTCCTTGTCAAGTCATTTTGATATTACTGTATTTCACCTTATTTATTTTGTTGTTATCTATGTACATATTCATAATAAAACTAGATTTAATCACTGCACTAGACGTCTTCGTGGGTTGTATATACAAAATTGAAATATTGTGTTTCCAATAATGTATGAGGACTAGTAATAAATTTTCTCTGGACACTTTCTAGACAAACAGTTCCTCCTGAAATAATTATATTAAATTATGATTATATTCAAAGATCTACTAACTACAGGGATTTCTAATTTGTTCATAATATTATGATTTTTTCATATTTTATTACATGTTAATGTTTTATTACTTAAATTAAATATAAGGCTAATTGTTATACACTATACAAGTTTGTCTAGTTTTGTTCCCTTTAATGTTTTGTCTTCCTGAGCATTGTCCAGTAGTTATACTAGTTGTCCAGTTTATGTTTTATTTTATTTTATTGATTTTGGAGTTATTGTGTAGTTCCTTGTTAGTCGTGGTAAGTATTTGTAATAGAGCAATAGAGGACATTTATTTTGGCAGCATTGGATGTCTAGCCGGCTTGATGTTTCAGTGAAACCCTACATTTGTACCCTATATGCACCAATAGGTTTTCTGGGATACTACTCTCTTAGATCAAGGTTAGTAACGTAATATTTTGCCAAGGGGTATCTTCCCACTAATATATTTCTTTAATTTTGACTCTGAATTATATTATTGAACAAAAAATATCGATATCAAACCACGAAAAACTAATTTGATGGCAATGAAGCAATCCCAAAAGAACAGTTCGATACTCTTCTTCGGAACTCCTAGGTTGTATGTTAATATTGATATTTTACTTTGCAATCAATGTCCGGTGGTCTCATTTACAATTATCGATACTTTGAACAAAATATTCTAAAATATGGAACCAAAAATATCGGCGATATCAATATTTTTTCGGCAACCCTCGTTGAAAATGTCCCTTCGTAACCTAAATTTTCTTTCGGAAAGCTATATTTCAGAAATTGGCTAATAATTCAGATTTAACAATTTATTCATCTTGTGGATTAGTCTCAAATGTCATATTGTGTCCAATATTTGGGAGACGTTTCAATAACCGCTATTATTCCATAAACTGGGTCAATTGTTGAATGATTATTTCGAAAGTGTTTTAATGCCCTTTATTAACAATTTCTCAAATAATTAATATATCGCAGGTGACAGCGAAAAGCATTCTTCAGTTTCAAAAGGAGTTTAATATGTGTATCAGCATGATAATTGCTTTTCGTGATAGTTGTTTTAATAAACCAACTGAAATATCCTCAATCTTTTTAATAGCCTAGAACTTTCCACTGGAGAAGCTGTAGCTATTTATGCTCGTATGTGCAAGTGTTGTATCTATTTTAAATTGTATATTGTTGAGTAATGAAATAATGCCGAACGTAAGCTTAAGAAACAAACTATAATATTATTGGCTATAAAAACAAAATATATACCAAAAATGGTTGTTCATAATTTTCAATATCATGATCTACAACTCATATAATTTTATCGTGGTTACATCATAGATATGTCACTTAATAATAGATAATGATCTAATAAATAGATATTCAGCCAATGGGCTGAATATAACTATAGTATAGATTGGCATTAATGTACAGACTTGATTAAAGTATTATTAGAAATAATATATGCAGTTTAAAGTTTAATAAAATTTGTATCTAAGTATTAATGGAATTTTATTTAAAAAAGAAATAACAAATTTCGCGAAAGAACAAATTGAAAATATACAAAGGAGCGATGTTTTTTTCAAGCGTACCCTTTAATCTCCCAAAAAAAAGCCCAGTTCTTAAAATACGATCAGCCTCTTGAGCTGAACACAAAGCACACCTAAAAGTAAAAAAACTAAGACTTAGCCGAAAAAATGCTTGTTAAAAATCTAAAGCCGAAAGCGCCTTCGAAAGGTAAATACTACGGAGGCGCTGGTTTAGATACGATGGGAAACAGTAATGATGTTTCTCTGTTTTCAAATGTATTTGTATACACTGCTTTGGGCCTGGTAAATATATTCTTAAATGTAATTTTATATGAATATATGGAGAAGATAACAAGCAAATATTAACACATGAAAATATAAGAATAAAAATTAAATATGAGCACTGGCATTATATGTTATTTTATAAATATTATTTACGAATCATGAAAAGTAAGTGTGTTCTCAGTAGAGAATCTCAGGGTTGGTGTATATCTATGTATATAAATATGAATCGCTGTTTATTAGTCTCGCTAAAACTCGAGAACGGCTGGACCGATTTGGATCATTTTGGTCTTGAATTATTTGCGGAAGTCCAGGGAAGGTCCAGGAATAAATATGAAAATGCTCGAAATTAAATAAAAATAGCAATATTGTTTTTTCTTTGATGTCAGGGATCGAATCCGAAAATCTACGTGCGCGAGAACTTTCTTAACCTCGGTGGTTCTTTGTGATAGTGACATTTCGAATTATGTGCTTTTCATTTGTTGATTTTTTGCGATAGTGACACTTTACTACTAACTGCGCGAGAACTTTTCTCACTTTGATTAATTACAATTTAATGATGCCGAGGAGAAGACGACTTGACTTATGTCGTCGCAGTCAATCAAATGTGCGAAAAGCTACCTCACGTGCTAACCGCACTGATGATCAGAGAGAGACATATCAAGAAAATAGTCGTACGGAAACTATCCCATGGAGTTTTTAAATTTATTTACCACCTCACAATTTGAAGTTAAATGTAGGATAATGATGATGACAACATCATGTTGCATAACATTAATCAACCTCGACTGTGCAATGGAACAAGATTGGCTATTATATATATATATATATATATATATATATATATATATATATATATATATATATATATATATATATATATATATATATATATATATATATATATATATATATATACTTACTAATGGAAATTTCTTTTTTTTGTAAATAATAATAAATAAATCTCTATTTTGTTTGAATGGAATCATGATATATCACATGTGTTTGTAGTTATACTGAGTATTGAGCGCGAATTTCTTTTTTTTTGCTAATACACTAACACTATATAAGCTATTATAAGTTAATTTTAAAATTTATCACTTAATGTAGGTTTTGAACTATGGCCAAAGGTCATGTTTATTAAGTCTAGCGAAAGACCAACTTAGAGAATATAAATATCTGGGATAATCTCGCCTAGTTACTTACGTAATGAAAATAGTTGTTTCTTCTAAAGATGTTCACTCTTTACATAGATAATGATAAATTTTAAATAAAAATGTATTTGGATTTTGGATGTACTCCCTATTTTGTTAATATAATTATGTGATAGAACCTATTTAGCCCCGCCACTTTGATTTAATTGCGCCTTATAATAATCGACTAAAAGCTATTTTGGAATTTTCCCCATTATCTTTAATCCTACACCCACTAATAGAAAATCGATCTTTTTGATCAGATAAGTAGAGTAGGACCCAGGCTCTGGTATCTCTTCTAGCAAATTTATGATTCTAACGAATCGGTCATAAATTAAACGTTCCAAATAAATCCGAAGTAGCAAATAAACGGTATAACGTGGACTGACGTAAATTATGACGCCATAAACATGGTATTATGCGAAATAAACAGATTTGGGTCATGAGCTAATAAATTATGAACGTAAATAACGTGAAAAAATCTAAATATTAAAGTGACGTGGATGGCATCGAAATTTCAGCGTGATTTCGCTTGGGTATTGTGGTCTTGCGCTCGGTTTGATGGAAAATAATTACAATAAATTTCTCATCCGTGTATTTTTCGATAAAGTGGCACGAAAAGGCCCATATTTGCATGTCATATTTTAGGTAGGATATGGTCGACGACACGTATTAATTAAAAGGTTGTTTTTCATAGTTTACTTTCAATTAACATATATTAAACGATGGAAAAATGAAAGCTTTGGTCATTAAATTATATTATATAGGTCGATTTTAATATCAACGTTAGGGAGTACCCTATCCTTGTTCATATACTGTGTCAAACAAATTGATTTATTAGGTGATGAATTCAGCTTCTGGGTCTTGTCATTTATTTATTTCTATGTCCTTGACAAATACGAGTATAAGGTGAAAAGATCCCTTTCAGTTAGAAACCTTTTTTTTTCTAGATAATCTCTCTTGAATTTTATAAATTTGGTCCAACCTTTCTACAATATCAGTGTTTCTTTCCAGAAGTAAGGGTTTGAAAATTTATCTACGACCCACTCCAATTTTTATTGTTTTGGAAGCACCTCATATTTCTTCAAGGTTAAGAACAAATGGAAGCCTAAGTCTATCATACTACAAATATCACAATTTTCCCATCAGCAACCCTATCCCTTGTATACAGATGCGTTATCCTGCTGATACCAGACCAGCTGTAAGAATCAAGTAATATTCGCCAGTAATTGTTCTGTCTTTTTTAAGTTATCTATTAATTATTTCTTAATTAGATTTTCAGGTAAATGATTATGTTAGTTAAATAATAACCTGTTTTGAATTTCAATGGATTTGTAATTTCAATGCGATTGGCTGCGCTTCCTTGGAAGTCAGCGCTGAACTACGAGCTACCACTTCTAGCTTATAGTGGTGATTACAGGGTCCATGGCAACAACTCACTGGGATCCCTATTTAATGGCCTGCAAATTTGTATTTGATCAACGTTCAGAAATTTACTGTACCTACATAGCATATATTTCGTACCTTTTCTTTCGATAGCTTCACAGCTTTAATGATCCAACTCACCTTCACCTATTATCGTTGAAGACGATATCATGAATTTTATAATTTTAGATTTGTTTAGACTTCTGCCAATTCATAGCGAATAGAAAATAAACTTTAATAGAGAGTGACGTTACAGAAGCTGAATTAGAGCATCTAAATCGTTAAAAAATAACTTTGGATAATGAAGTGAAACAAACATTTTCCGTAGGTAACTAAAAAGGCCATATTTGTAAAAATACACTTATTTTTTATTATATTAGATTCTATATTTTTATTATAAATAGATTTTATTCTAGATACATATATTTTTTAGATTTTTTAGATCTAGATGAAGACATTTTTTTATTATATTAGACTAGATCCGGATCCGGTGAACTTCGTGTGACCTACTCACTTGTTGTGTTGCCACCAGGCGTTTTGTCGGGTCTGATGAAGATATTCGGCTGTTAGATGATATCAGATCCAATGCTAACTTGAATATTTTTATTACATCGTTCTGATGAAGAATACTTTTTACTTCTTGGGGAAAAACTCGCTTCACTGTTGAATTGTGAGCACAACGTCTATCAACTTCTTCAGCTGGATTGCAAATAAAATATATCTGTAATAATTGATGATCTGAATATGATAATGATAATCGCGCTCCTAGCAAGTGATAAAATTATTTGTATCTGCAATTATTTATCAAATTTTAGTGTCACCAAAGACTTTTATGGTATCCTAAACCAATTATTATTACAATTTATACAATATAGTGTATAGCGACAATCTATAGTTCCGTTGTCACACCTTACACACCTTCACTCACGCACTATCACACAAGTACGCAGAGTTAATACCTCTTTACTCTGCGAGCAAAATGTCGTCCATACATTAGTTGAAGCGCCTCTGGGTTATCATTAAGGTGTGGCCTGCCTTCATGTTTCTCGACGAACCTTTTGATTTCTTCCTTGACTGTAGAAATATCCCGGTCGCGACGCAAATCTTCATTGGGTGCATACTAAGGTGTGTCTACTGCGTTACGCAATACATGAAATACTTGAATTTTCTTTACATTATTTTGCTGGGTAAATGCCAACAGCTCTATACCATAGAGCTATATAGGTTTGATCACCAGATTGTAAATTAGTATCTTATTGTGAATTGGCATTTTGGATTTTCTTCTAAGGATCCAATATAGTGGTTTATATTTTAATTTTACATGGGCCAATTTATTTTTAACATGTCGTATCCAAATACTTAGCACTATTTACATATAATACTACAGCACCATTCACTTTCAATACAGATGGTTTATTTAGTTTATTGTTGGTAAAATGATGGTTTTAGCGCTGATTTAATGTTATGTTATATTTAATATTGTTTGGTCCAGTCTCTAAGTTTATCGCTAGCTGCCTGTATTTTCTTTATGGATGCTTCTTGTTTTTTTCTAGTGTTAACAGTGCTATATCATCCGCAAATGTAGCAAATGTAATTTGAGTGGAAACTAAGAAGCGGTTAAAACTATTCGCTATATTAGAAACAAATAAGCCTAATGGATCTGATGGTGGTAGCACAATATAACCCAGTAGATCCACCGATGTATTTTAATGCTTATAACTAATTAAACTTGTAACTTATTTGTTAGCACAATAATCTATTTCCGAATCTTAGTGATGAAAACCTGCAACTATTACAACAGTAGGAGAAGCGTACTGTTGCCTTGAGTGCGGCGCAATCATGACGACTGAATGCATATTTATTTGACTGTTTGCTGTATCCTTAAAATATTGAAATTAAAATTAATATATTCATTAAAATTTGGTTAAGTTCTAACAAAAAATAAATTATCAAAATTAGTCTTATTACTGATAACAATAGATCAACAATGGCATAGACGCGAAATTATTGAACATCCTATAATACATCACTATAGTGACAGCAACTGACATTTTTTCAATCGCGATTAAACTAATTCCGCTGCCATTTTCTGCTGTCAAGGAATCCAGACGTTACGTCCGAAACAATAAAGCCAAAATTATTCCGCAGCCTGGATGGATATCCTGCATTTCGTGACGTGAGCGTTCTGGTCACAAGGTCTGCAGCGGCAGGAAATTAAACCATTAAGCTGAAAAATTGCGTGGCGAACCGTGTTGGTCGACAGTCTTTTATTATCAAGCCAACAAGTCCTGACGCTTAAGAACGTATATCGATGCGAATATAAATGGAGCGGCTTGATGTTTTTGAATGGTCATTCATTCATTAAAATTCCAATTATTATGTGTTAGTAAAATGGGAATGATTTGATAAATTATATTAAATGTTATATTAGTGATATATTTATTACTTTATGTATTTCAAAAATTTTTTAAATTAATTACATCTTACATTATCTAATGCTTAATACAATCTCTTTTTTTATGAATCTCCTAAAACAATCTGTCCGTGGGCAATAAGTATTGTTATATGATTTCAGTTATATAATATAATTAACTATCTTGACATATAGTAGATCACTTCAGTAAGTGATCTACTGTACAACATATAATCTAAATCTTATTCTAGATAATATTCTAACTTATTTTAAAGTTTATCCTAACTTATTCTAAACACTGTTCTAGCTTATTCTAGTGATTATTAAATCTCATTCTATGTATCTATTAATCAGTTCGTATGGTAATTTGCGTTTGAGCCTACTCACTTCACTGTCATCGCGCACGTTTAATTGTTTGGCGAGTGCATTGAGATGCACTAATAGTCTTTCAGAGTACTTCGTACTAACACTCCGAATCACACTCGTTCTATGGGGATATCGCGCTGAATCAGTTTGTTGGACACATAATATGGGGCATCGACGATAACTAGTAGTATACTAGTAACTAGTATATCCAAATATAGGTCCAAATGGGCTTAAGGACTTGTTATAGAGCAAAACCTTGTTATCTAATGATAATTTAGACCCTATCAGCCAGTAAATTTGGTTTAGCTTGTGCCCAAGCTGTTTGTGTTTTGTTACTATATGTTTTTCCATGTCAAACGTCGATCGAAAAGCATTCCCAGATATTTAACGTTGTCTGCTTGCGTTAGTTCATGGTTATTCAATTTTACTGAGGGACATGTTCTTCTACAATGGGTGAATGTCACATGGGTCGATTTTGTCTCATTTGCTTTGATACGCTATTTTTTAAGCCACTATTCGATTTGAAGTCTGATGAAGTTGGAGGTTTCTTGTGGCTGATATTGGATCCTCGTGTGATGTTAAAACCGCTGTATCGTCAGCATATGTTGTAACAGTAGTGTTTGTTGAGGTCGGTAGGTCAGCTGTATACAATAGATATAAAAATGGGCCAAGAACACTGCCCTGCAGAACACCGGAATATATTGGGTGTAGGTCAGGTTATTGATCACCCTGTTTGACAATAAATTGTCTGTCTATGAGGTACGATTTCAGCAAAAGAAAGTGCATATGGGGCAAAAGATTTTTTAATTTAACGTGCAGTCTAGTGTGTTAATTTGGTTGACTAGTCTATCTATTCTATTATTCAAGCCAAATTGATGGTCTAGAATAGTAATTCTCTCCTCTGCTATTATTTTGAGTCTCTTAATGTATAATTTTTCGAATAGTTCAGAGATCACAGGTAACATGTTTATAAGACGATAAGAGGATACGTCTTCTGATTTGAGCCACTTTCCATGTGCTAGGAAAGTAATTGAGTCTTAGCATGGCATTAAATATGAATGTTATTAATTTGATGCACTTTCCTGACAGCTCTTTTAAGATTCTTCCAGTTATTAGCTCAAAACCAGAAGCTTTTTTAAAATTGATTTCTCTATGTATTGTTTGTTTTAATGTCTTAACAGTAAATTTCTCATGTGGCAGATCCATTTGAAACAGAGTAATAAGAACGAGTAAGACGGAGTAATAAAGAAAGAAACCATGTTTTGCTATTATTTTCTTCTGTTGCGGATATTTCAGACGGGTACGGATTAAATACTGTCTTTAAATCTTTAGAGAAAACTTCCGCTTTATCTTTATCATTCCTAGCCTAGGTATTGTTGTCAGTTTTAATGGGTGGATTATGTTGTTGAGGTTTTTTAAATTTTTTTTCTTACTTTCTATAGAGAAAATTCTGTTGCATCAGTTGACGTTAAGTTTTCTAAATAGTTTTGAATTCCTCGATTTTGTTCCTTTTCCCTGTTTCGCTATTTTGTGGACTTGTTGAATTTTATCTTATTTTCTTCTGTTCTGATTTGTTGCCAGGTTTTTTCTTACAGTTGTCTCTTTTCGGCAAACTTTTGTTTTATTATATATGAAATATAATTAGTACAATCTTAATTTACAAATTTATTTATTACTACTATTCTGTTGTAATTAATATACACACAAGGCGAGCACAGGTTTAATACATCAGCATGTATGTCTCAAATTAAAGTTAAAAAAAAATTAAATTAATATATTGAAAATTCAAAAAAAACTAAACTACCTAAGCTAAAGTTAAGAATCCACTTATACAAGTTCATGTGGTTTACTTCCCGTCAATCTTGTGACTTTCTGCATGTTGTCCAATAGCTGTGTTACTTCCACGTTGCTCTGATTTAGCAACTTTATTTAATTTTTTAATGCGAAATCTTGGATCTCTTCATATATCTATTTGATTTCAACGTCATCGTGCAGCTATTCGTTTGTTAAATATCGATAAGCATTGGTAATTAATCGTACCACTCTGTTTTGGCTGCGTTGGATTACTAGTTGGTTTGATGTTTTAGTACAACCTCATGTTTGCACCTCATAGATCCCAATCGGCTTTATGATTGACCGATAAACCAATCTTTTTGATTTTAGTTCAAGTTGAGAGTATCTTCTGACTAACTAGTACTATTGCTTGATTTTCATGATGTTCCAATTTAATTGGCTCTGCTTGAGGAATTAAGCATGCGTCAAGTATTAATTTAACCAAAAACATATAAACTAAAATATTCGTGTTATATGTTGAGGTTTTATGTTTAGACAACATTTCGGCGGAATTCCTTTTGCCTTCTTTAAGTCTTTGGCTGCACCCACAATCTCAGAACTTTGTTCTGAAAATTTTGTATTTGATTTATGTTATTATTTGCAGAACATCCCCATAATTGAACTCCGTATGTCCATATAGGTTTTAGTATTTGCTTATATAATAGCAATTTATTATGTACTGTTAATTGTGATTTTCTTCCAATTAGCCAGTACATTTTCCTATATTTTAATTCCAGTTCTTTTCTTTTCTTCTTTATATGCTCCTTCCAGCGAAGTTATGCATCGAGATTCATTCCAAGATATTTAGCGTTGTTTCTATATGGAATGATAGTGTTAGTTAATGTTATTGGTGCTTATACGGTCTGTTTATAGGTGAACTGCACATGTACAGATTTACATTCATTAATTCCTATTTTCCAAGCTTGTGTCCAATTATTTATATAGTCATTTGCTTGTTGTAATTTTCGTGAGGCTTCTTCACTATTGTCTTCGACAGCTATAATCGCAGTATCATCAGCACATATAGCCATCGTAATATTTTCCATTTGTGGAATATCACAAGTGTAGAGTAGATAAAGCATTGGTACCAGTAAACTTCCTTGTGGTACACCTGCTTTAGCTTCTTTTATTTTAGCTTTTATTGTAGAGTAAGCTTCTTCTTGTTTGACTCTAAACATTCTGGTTGTAATGTATGATTTTAATAGTTCGGTATGTTCTTTTGGTAACATTTTCTGTAGTTTATGAACAAGGCTTTAGCTTTTATTGTAGAGTAAGCTTCTTCTTGTTTGACTCTAAACATTCTGGTTGTAATGTATGATTTTAATAGTTCGGTATGTTCTTTTGGTAACATTTTCTGTAGTTTATGAACAAGGCCTTTATGCTTTATCGCCTTATTGAAGGCTTGTGCACAACTTTTTTACTTTCGTAGGCTTTTTCAATATCATCTGTTATTCTGTGGTAATAAACCCAAACTGGTGTGTTAGTATTAGATTTTCTCTCTCTATGATCGGTTTTATTCTTTTCAGCAGGAGTTTTTCAAAAACTTTAGATATTATTGGCAGCAGTGATATAGGTCTATAGGTTCTTAGTTCGTTTGGTGACTTCCTAGGTTTTGGGATCATTATAATTTGCGCCATCTTCAAAATATCTGGACATGTTTTAATCTAAATGCTGTATTGATCAAGTTGGTGAGTTTTATAATTCCCTTTCTTGCTAGTTTTTACAGTAATTCTCCTGTTATTGAAGGGTAATCTGGTGATTTCCTCGGGTTAATGTCAGTTTTAATAACTTTGGTTAACTCTTTCGGCGTGACATTCAATCATCGAATTTTCAGCTTCTATGTCTGGCAAATTATGTTCAGTATTAGTTTCGTTTGGTTTGAAAGTTTTTTCTGGATATTCAGCAAATGCTTCTGCTTTTTGGTGATTATCACGTGCGCAATTCCCACATAAGTCTCTTATAGGTGAACTGTGTAGACATGAGAGCTTTAGATATTTTGTGGCTTTTCAGAGTGAGTAATCAGTTTCTTTATCATCTGTTAAATTTCTGAGATAGTCATTTATGGTTTTGTTTTTTATTCCCAGGATTTCTCTTTTCAGTCTTTGGTTTATATTGTTTAAACTATTTTTATTTTCAGGTGTTCTGTTTTGTTGCCATTTTCTTCGTAATTTACGTTACCATTTCCATTTCCTTCACTTCTTTTGGATAATTAATTCCTTTAGTTGTATTCTTAATTTCTGGAGTATTATTCCAAGCAGCTTGTTGAATATCTACTACGAATTTTTCTGCTTCAAGATTTAATTATTCGGTTGTCTTGAGGATGAGAGGTCTTGAGATATATTTAGTTGAATTCGTTTGTTCAATTCTTCAGCAAATCCTTCCCAGCCTGTTCTCTTGTTTGTTAACGTTGGGTTTCTTTCTTGTCTTATTATATATACGCACGTCAGAATCACGGGCGTATGATCTAAAACTTAGCTCAAAATTTTCTTCGACCTTTACATAGTTGTATGTTATGTTTCTTACTATGAAGAAATCTAACAGGTCTGGGGTTTTCTTTCGATCAGTCGGCCAATAAGTTGGTTTTTCAGTTGACATGTAACTACATCTTAGTTCAGTAGCCGCATTATGCAGTTCATTGCCTTTAGTTGTTGTCATTCTGGATCCCCATCTTGTATTTTTTGCATTCAAACCACCTCCAATTATGAATATTTCTCCCAGGTTGCTTAGGATATTCAAATAATTTTCCTTTTTTTGATTGTATTTTGGAGGATGATTAATTGCGGCTATTGTAACCTTGTATCTGCTTGATTTAATAGTTTCTGCTATTACCTGATTTTCTGCTGTACTGAGCCCGTGTTCTTGATGGTGGGAAATGTTCTTTTTTTATTATTATTGCGCTTCTTCCTCTTTCGGTGTTAGCTGGATGTATGGTATAATTATGATGTATGGTTCTGATATTAGGCAAATATCTATTTTTTGCATATCTAGTAATACTTGTAGGGTTGCGTGATGTTGCTGGATTCCATTAGCATTCCAAATTGTTATTCGGATATCTTTATTTGCCATTTCGGGTTTTGATGCCACAGGCCTAATGTGTTTCATTTCTAGTTTTTCAATCCTTTCGGAAAAATATTCGATTATTTTTTCTTATTTTTCCAGCTTCCCTATTAATTTAAGTAGCAATTCGTTGGTGGTTGCTTCATCTTCCTTTATGTATCTTTGGTTATTTTAACTGATACTTTGGGCATAAGTCATTTCACCGTTAACGTTGTTATATTTTTTCGGTTGTTTCTTTTCACTCATTGTTTCTTGAGGTTTAACTTGAGTTATTCTATTTCTCCTCTCTTGTAGTGGTTTAGCAACTACACATCCTCTATAAGTTTCGGCTTAGCTTCTTTGGGTTTTCTACACTCTGTGATGATAAGTTTATCTGAACATTTTACACCTCTAGGTTCTCTTCTGCAGAATTTCTGTGTGTGTCCATGCAATTGGCATGTCCCTGAGATGACGATCGTTTTGATTCCGGAATGAAGTGATGGATCCATGTTTCATTCATTGTCATATATTGACGCAAATATTCCGGTTTGTTAAGTTTAAGGTTTAAACGTGGCGAAACACTGCTCAGAGTCATGAACACGTTCTTGTTTTTGGTCAATAGTTAGTAAACGGGACACCTACGTTGAACACAGCTTTCTCATAGTCAAATGCTCATACAATATAAACCCAATACGTTTTTTTGATAGCTTTACTTTTCAATCATTCGAAACAATTTTGTGGATTTTTTTTATGTTTTCTGGTGTTACCACCTCATTTGGACGGTCACTGCGTTCTGCATCATTGGTGTCTATACGACCACATTTGAAGTCAGCAAACCATTTTTCGGTTTTTTTTCCATCATGAAGCAGTGTAAAATTAAAACACGAAATTTTTTTTGTCACTCTAGCACTATAACTCACAAACTTATAAATAGAATATCATGAAAACGTAATAGCTTTTATTTTAAAGGTTAATACTACCTGAAAAGTGGTGAAGGCAATAAAACTAGCGCCATCTATGTGTTAAGCACGGGACTTTTGTCACAGCCCATATGTTATGGCTTAAAAAATATTCCTGGTTGATTATTAGATTGACAGAGATACTTTATAACAAACAACACAACAATGTTTATGTCTTGTGGTGTATTTTGAACAAACATTATTTGTGTTCCATTAAATGTATTATAACACAGCATAAATAAGTGATTTAATAGTAGAAACCTAAAATGGCTTTATACGTGAACGAATGCTTATATTGCTAACAACTCTAGAAAGGGATTTTATAAAGGAACGAGAAGGCCAGTTCTAATAAATCTGGGACTGTATCATGTCGCTCTATTCCACGACGTCAGGATTGTCCACCCCGCAAATAAAAATAACCCTAGCCTAGCCCCGATACACCGACCAATTTTTCAGCTTAATGGTGTAATTTCCTGCCGCAATAAACCTGCGACCCGTTCGTCTCACGAAACGCACGATACCACCGTGCCATGGTATTTTTGTTTTTGTTTGGGTTCCGCCCGGGAGTTACGGATCTATAACGTGCTGCATGAAGGTTTTTTTAAGTTCGGATTGATCCGAATGAGTCAGCAGTTTTAAAATTAAATATTGATTAAAACATATCTTAGATTTTAGAGATGTTTTCACTTTTATTTTCAAAATTATTTTATGAAATAGATTTGTGTTTTGTTTTATTTTTATATGTTTGTTTCTTATACCGATTTATAATAAATAAAGTTACTAATCAAATACCAGAGAACTAAAGAATGTCAATAACCACACGATACATTAATGTAATAATGGTTTTTGGTACACTGTTCACACATAAGCACTATCTGCAAATTCCTAAATATAAATTGTATCATACAGAACATCCAAATGATAAAGCACATGGAGATAGAGCCATAATAATCCGTGATGACATAACGCATTATGATAGAAACATTTGATAAAAAACATTTGCAAGCAACAAGTGTAATTATCGAGGAAGTTCAAGTTCCAATAATAATGTTTTTAATTTATCGTCCATTTAAACATACTAAGCACATTATTCACTGGCCTTCCTGAAGGAAATATAATACTAAACATTCAGTGTGAAGTTCTAAACTAATAACATCAATGTACAGAGACAATTGGTTAAGGCGATGACGTGACTGGTGAATTAACATATTGGTGTTAGATTGAAACAAAAATCAGTTTTTTAATATACTATGAATTTCTGTGTTACATTATTGATTCTCGGATATTGATTGATTACTGGAACATGCGCCAGTAATAACAACTGTCCTTTAAAAAATTATTACTAAGGATAAGTCCCCTTATTTGTATATAATAATAACTAACTGGCTTCTATATAGAAAAATATTTAAATAGAATCATTTCTCTAAATTTATCTTTAAATGCCGAAATTGATATAGATACACCTACAATATTACATTAATGCGACGCCTGTGTAATAATATGATTGTTAACAACAAAATACTATACAGTTTCCAAGAAAATATATCATGAATAATTCAGAAAAAAAACTGTGAAAAGGGAAAACATAAATATTAACAACATTTAGGAATTTAAGAAAATAAAAGATAAGGCAATAAACCTATAAAATAGTGGAAAGAAATCAGTCAACCACTGAGATTACATATTAGTCGGTATGGAAAGCAACAAGAAAGCTCAAAAGGCCTCAGTAACATTAATAGCTTCAAAAAAATGTTGTAATATGGAGAAAATAAAATTATGAACACCGTAAATTACCTATTTTAAATAAAACGGTGTTACCCTTGAGAAAATTACTGCCAGAGAAGTTAAACAAATATTAATTACTAAAATGCCCCCGAATTTCAACTAGCAATTGAAAAATGTATATCTGATCAGTACGAATCAATACTTAAACCTTTTTGGTCATATAGACTCCAACTAAAGTGATACAGCGTGATATTTCTTTAAAACCCATAAGGAGCTAAATTCATAGTGTTTGTCTTCAGCTAAATGTGCAGCATGAGAGTACAGCTCGTAATCTAAAAGGTTTAACGGCATACGAACTAATTAATGGATATGTAAATATTATATGAAAATAACAAGACGTAGAATATATACAAATATATAAATAAAAAATTAGAATAATATCTATTACATATTGTTTTACATATTTTAATAAATACATTACTGAGTAATTATTTAAAAAATTATTTGAATACATTATTAGTGACTGAAACTGAACTTGACTGAATTATTAGTTGAAGAAATGTTTATTAGTTGATTAATGTTTCTTAAACTAACTTTTATACATTTCCTTCCATCATTTTTGCTGCTTTTGGATCGCTTTTTCCTTGTTTCATATTGTATTGTATTTCTTCTTTCATATTTTATTTATATTCGTAGTTTAGTATATTCCTTCTTATAATATTTTCTACGTTTTCTTACTTACTTATAGCTTTTTGTTCAATCCACTAGAATCTCATATAGACTGGACCAATTATTATGGACTATACTGGACCTAAATTACTAGTATGGGCTCTAAATCACAATCATGAGCATTAGCCTAACAAAGAGCCAGTAATTAACTTAAAAATAATTACAAAATAACGACCTATTTTACCTGGCCTAGTCAGTGATATGACTAAGGTAACTGATCGCTCTGTGGTCGAAGTTCGACCACAATAATGGGGTAAAGATAATAGTTTAAAAATGATATGTTAATATCACTGAAACTTTTTTTGATAACGTTTTCAATAGGAGACTAGAAATTTAGTTGATATGTAACATTAATTACAGTAACATACTCTATAACTATGTCAAGTAAGATTATTTTCAGAACTGTAACAACTTCGGAACCGAATTACCAAGTATAAAGTGGGGAAAAGTACCGCTACCATTGACGCAATTTCCGCTAAGTGGCAACAATTTCCGATTATTTTCAATAAGTATTGTCAGTATTTTTGCTCATTCTTTTGGCTTATATTTATCCATAATAAAATGTAGACGTCTACACAACACAACGGTTAAAGCGAAACTGAGATAAACCTCACATAACCAAGATGGCGCGCACTCAAAATGGTAGTGAGACTTTTAAGCTTTACACCCCATTTTATTTTAACCGCCTTATATAAGTATATATGGTTTATTATTTACTTTTATGTTATAAACATAAACAGGGAATATTAAATGAAATAACACATATTTGTATATTAATTAAAACAGTAAAAATACTATTAGCCACTTAATTTTTTATAATGTAAAACTGAGGTCCAAAATAATTAATAAAAGCTTGAAAGAATAAATTGTCATATAATTACAAATTTTGTTGCATTAATTGTTAAATATCTTAATATTTATCAGCGGTTTAAAATATTTACTAAATTAGTTTTAATAATTCATAATTTCTTCTATTTGTCCTATGTGTTCCATCTAAGTAAATTATATGTTAGTTTCATTTTATTTACATATTTTCATTACTTCATTTATGTATTCGTATAATTTTTATCTTTTATACATATTTTCACCTAAAATATAAATAATTTCTTTAAAATAATTTTTGAATGAATTGACATCGTTTTTTAATTATTTATTCCAGTTTAATCTTTGATCATATTCAGTATTTAAAAAAGTCCTTTTTTCTAAGAAAATTTATTTATTTCAAGCAATATGTCCCAATTTATTCTAGATTATATTTTTTAATCTCACCATTTTAGATTGCTCTTCATTTGTCTTCTATGGCTTTCCTTAATCTACGGTTTTCTACTTTACCTTATGTTCCATAAGGCGACTAACTCACTAAAAAATTATGAACTAAAATTCTGCAAAGCGCTTTGTAATTGCTAATATTCTTTACAATATTTATTGCAAATTCTGATGCATTAATTAGTGTATTTATTACCTGCAATATTTGGTTAGTTATTTGTTACGAAAAGCATGCGACTAATGAAACCTGAAATAGGTTAGAAGTTAATACCAATAAAATATTCAGAACAGTCTTAATACATTTTTCAATTACCTTTCATGCAGTGATATACTGCGTCACCAGAACCTTATCAATTACTATTAGTTCTTAAGCAATAATGTCTTAACTCACTCACTTTCCGTGATAATATCGTTTCAAATACAATATGTAAGGATTTGTTCTGATTTCCGATTCCGATTTAAAATTTCCATGCCGGCATTTGACGGTACATCCTGCCAAATTTATGTCACAACGTAAAATTACACATCCGTAGTCACTTTATGTACAATATAATCGGCGAATAAGCTACCGTATTAGAATTGGAGCTGCCAGTGGTTCGGTTATATTCAATGAAAGTAGATCCTAAAATATTTGTTTATATATTTTCTGTCACTGATCTGACAGCTATGCCTAGTTGCTAGATTTGGGCGTATTTAATTTTATTGGAATTTACTTATTTGTAGGGCATATTACATAAAAAAATTAGGCTTAAGAATTCTTTCTCCGTATATGCTTTAACAGTGTCAAATTTCACGTCTCCCGGTGCTCACATTGTCCTCAAAAAGGGACGTAAAATTTTCGCTAAACCGATCAATATATAGATGATTGTTTCTGATACCATTAGTTTTTCCAAAAATATCGAATTACAGAATGTTAAAATTGACTTCGTTATCTATTTTTATATAGAACAATAGATATTAAAAAAAAGTATAAAGCAAGTATTAACTTATTTAAAAAATTTATCAAATAAGCAATGATAAAAATATAAATATTTGTGTTATTAATTTATTCAGCGTATTCATGAATATTCTGAAAATATACAAAAAGAACGAATAATCGAAAATACATGAGATAAATAATTAAATATTATTTCTTGTGTCACATATTGAATACAGGATAATTTGTCCTGTGTGAATAAAATCAGGCCTTCATTACTAAAGATAAAGATACCCAAGCTTATACTACCAGCTGTCCAGCATGAGTAGAATTGGGACATTTTGGAGGTAATTCTCCCTACTTGCCTAGGGTGCAGCTTCTTGATAAAACAAATTCTGATCAGCCGCAAATATGACACCATTCGTCAGTTATTACATTTCAAAAAGATCAAAAGACAAAGAGGTCAAAACTGAGATTAACCCTTTCACTACCTCTAAAAACTTAATGTTGTTTTGCGATGAAATATGATCATTTCCATTATGGCGATGTATATAACAATGTTAATTAACAAGTTTAACAATATACACATCAGCATAAAAGCACCTTCATCTCTCTTTGACCTAAACTTTACGACGTCATCTATTCAGCTTGTTTTATGTATCTCCGCTGGACGTTGTATGTTTTTTCTACTAATTACTGTTCGGATGTGGTTGAAAAAGGTCCGAAACTTTTGTGTGGAATTCAGAAAAGTTCATAAAGTTTCTTTCAGACACATCAGCCATGTTTAATAAATGAGGGGCACAGTTGGTTTTTGTGTGAAACCATAAAATTGTTTTGATTTGTGGCATTAAGAGGAAACTAGAAACCTTAATGGGATATTTATGTAGTCAGCGGCGGGACAAGATTGACGTTGGAGGTGATTTTTTGTTGCTGACGAAATACTTTTCTGCGGTCTCGATTATGTGAAAAATCTGAAAAAGTAATATATGGGCGAAAATATTTATGGATAAACTTTCTTTTCATATAATATATTAAGGGGTTTCAAAATAAACATATACTTCTTATATACTTTTTAAATGATGTGAAATAAATTAAATATTTTAACATTTTTTTATTAGACGAAAGCGCGTAGTAGCTTTTATTATTGATGGTTAATGGTTATATATACAAACTTTGATTATAATAGTATTTCATTTTTAATATTAAGACAAAATACTACCTTAACTTTCAAACATTATATAGAAATAATTACGAATTTTGGAGTATTGATGTCCAACATTTTGTAGTCGCAAATAAAAATACGTAGTTTCTCTTCATATTGAAAGTGAGTGAGTTGATGTTGTTTAAAAGTTTCGTTGTTGTTTAAAAGTTTCGTGGAAACTGTAGGAATGTTCGTCGGGGCAGGTCGGTCGATCGAAATGTGTGGCTGTCGATGCAATTGTTTGTCCAAACACTCACTACTATTTTTTGAAGGAATTTACATGAGAACTAAAAACACTGGTTGAAGAAATACTTATTTATTTCGACTTATAATTGATACATGTGGTCGACGGGAGAATTGACAGGATATTAGGTTAAGGTGAAGGAAATACGGTAGCGCTGTGGAAGTGGTACAGTTACAAGGGGTGGAGAAAAGAAAAGAGAGCGAGGCGTCGTCGTCGATAATCTTTTATAGCCTGGAACTGCATGGTACCAATCCACCGGCGTTGCCAACCTTTGAACTTGTAGGTGGTCGCCACATCACTCTCCTCTTAGTGGAACTGCCGTAGAACGTACCTGTATGTAGTGCAGGTTCCGGAGTGCACCCGCAATCACGCAAACAAACGCTCAGGGACTGTTGATGAGATGGGGATCCCAACCTGAGCGAGGAGTTTTACGGGTCCGCTGCCACCGAAGTTGTAGCAGGACGTCGTTCGTCTTGGGGCGTTTCGATTTGTTTGAGGGTACCTATAAGTGTGGTGCCTTACGTGTCCCGTTTCGTGATGCAAGGGTGTTCAGGTGTTGATGTTATAAAAATATGTTGGCTTCTGTGATTTTCGTCCATCAGGCTAGTCTCGTGGGATGTCGTCGACCATGTGATGTTGATGGGTTCCTCTCCTCGTGCTATTCTTCCATGCATGTGTCAAGCACCTATCAAGTGGCTTATGTTGAGCTGACTTACCTGTTGGGCACTTTGATCACGTCGGTGTCACCAATTGTAGGAATGTTCGTCACTTCTTGAAGAAATACTTGTTTATTTCGTTATTGAATGATGCACGTGGTCGACGGGAGAATTGACAGGATATGAGGTAAAGGATGTAGGGTAGTGCAATGGAAGTGGTACTATTACAAGGCGGTGGAGAAAAGGAGAGAGATCGAGACGTTTTTTTTTTTCGTTTACTAGAATGACCTGCTAGAACCAAATGGTCTTCGGCTGATGTCGCTTCAGGTTCGGGACATTATTGTTTTGCGGGCGACAGAGACCCTGGGTTATGATTGGAACTGTCGTAGTTTGTTTGCTACCGGGATTTGTGGACGGTTAGGGATTTTATTAAGCTGTTATCGTGTTCTACGGTTCCTATGGAGAACCTCACACTGAGCATGTTTATGACACTTTTCACAAACGGGATGCCTGACTCGAGGTGTGTATTGACGTTCCTAATAAACCATGGGGCCTTGAGTAACGCACGGCAATTTTTGGACTGGAACACTTGAAGTAGTTCAAGTTGTCTCTCCGAGACATACTTGTACCACACCTGTGCTCCATTGAGGCAGATTGGACAGAGCGAGACGTCGTCGTGATGGTCTATTATAGCTTGGAACTGCATGGTACCAATCCACCGGCGTTGCCAACCTTTGCACTTGTTGTAGGTGAATGCGTGGTGGCCTAAAGGGTCGTGACAGTCGCCACAAAACTTATGGTGTTAGTAAATTACGAAATTTATTTGATGGCTAATCAGATATTGAAGCTGACTAAATAAACAATCTGGGAGACAAAACCTTAGAGCAAGACGAGTTGAAATTGGACCTTGAAATAAAATCCACAAACAGTTAAGAAAAGAACATAATTTAATATTTAGTAAACCGAATCGCGGGTGAAAAGCCCCAACAGTTTGGTAAAAATTGACAAATGACAATTGATAAACAAATTGACAAAATCATTTAATTTCATAATATAAAGTATGTGTTGCGACGCAATTATATATGAATTATATATTAAGTTTAAGAAAAATGTAAGGTTTTCTTGTATAGTTTGGGGGTACAATTTATTAGGCCATTAAACTGTTTCTAATATTTATGACATGGGAAAATAATTATGGCTTAGACAATATGAAATGTCTTATTGTATTCTATGGTTGGTAATGCGAGGTGATAGTAATACATGGCTAGTAAAAATCATGTCGCATCGGCTGGTTATCGATTGCTCCGGATAACAGGAGTACAGGTACTGGGGCTAGACGAAGCATAGTAAATACTTCGGCCTTGTGGAAGACCTTTTATTGTAGTAATATCCATAAAACTCAAGAAGGTACGATAACGTGAATATCCGAGCATTTTTCAAGAACCCGTAACGCACGTATTCAATCCGAGTGAGAGACGCCTAGCTGAAAGTGTTTTTCCATCTTCGATATCTGACCGAATCGCGATGGCGAAAAAAATATTTCCTGAAACAGCCTTTTCATCAACCATCAAGAACCCACAGGATGAGCTTCAACGATAAAATTCTATGCATCCACAAACTTCAGTGTGTGTCTGTGAATCAGAATTAAGAATAGAAAGAAACAGAACCAGTCAAGTTTCAGTAAGCATCACTCAAGAAACGTTAAACAATTGCTCAATTAACAGAACAAGAATTAAGAATAGAAACAAAACAGTCCCAATAAGAATTAATCAGTCATAAATCAAGACCAGAAACAGAACAGTCAAGTGTTAAAAACATTGCAGTCAGTCAGAATTAATAATCAGTCAAAAACCATTCACAAAATAAGTTCAGACGCTTTGGGTTCAGCAGTAGGGTTCGGGGACAGAATCGGCTTTAACAAAACCACACCAGACATAGAATTCAGTAAGTCATTTTCAATTCATTTCATAATTCGCTTCACTATACATATAGATTTTTATACATTTTCTATTTTACCGGTTTTCCTTTCTGTACTTTTTTTTTATTACTCTTTGTTATTCCTCAATATGCCCTATTGGCAATAATTATTTCTTATGTCTATATTATATGTACATGGCATGTAGAAAATCACTTTATTAAGCAATCTTAAAATAATAATTAATATAAAATATTATATTAATTAATTATTATTCTAAAGTCTACATAGTCCAGTAATCAGATCAGGTGGTGTTAACGTTTTACTCTACGCACTTCACTATCAGTCACAGATTAGCCAGTACATTGGGATGCACCGACACTCTTTCGAAGTACTTCACACAAACACGTTGAATTACACTCGTTATAGGTTCTAGAGGAACATTGCGTTGTATCACTTTATTTGAAATATATTACGGAGCATCAACAATGGCATGCAAAACCTTATTTTGGAACCGTTGAATGATGGATATATTAGATTTGCTAGCCGTACCCCATAGTTGGATTCCATATGACCAAACAGGCTTGAGTATAGACTCATACAGCAATACCTTGTTATCTAATGATAACTTGGATTTGCGCCCGATGAGCCAATACATTTGATACAATTTAAGTCCAAGTTGTTTCCGTTTAGAGAGTATGTGCTCCTTCCAGGTTAGGCGTCGATCTAAGTGCATACCAAGATATTTAATAGGCTCTGCTTGGGGGAGTTGATGATGATTGATATTCACTGGTGGACATGTTCTTCTGCGCAGGGTAAAAGTTACATGTGTGGATTTTGTTTCATTGGCTTTAATGCGCCATGTCTTCAACCATAATTGTATTTGCTCCAGGCGGGTTTGTAGGTTTGTTGATGCTGTGACTGGATCTTCATGGGATGCTAAGATTTCTGTGTCGTCTGCGTATGTTGCCACAGTAGTTATTTTTGTGGTGGGCAGATCAGCCGTATACAGAAGATACAGTACACTACCTTGCGGAACTCCTGAATATATGGGATTTAATTCGGTATGTTCATCACCTTAATTTACAATAAAATGTCTATCAGTGAGATACGACTTTAGCAACTGATAGTCCGGATGAGGGAGAAGTTTCTTTAGGTTAACCTGCAAGCCCGTATGCCAAACTTTATCAAAAGCCTGAGATATGTCTAGAAAAGCGACCGAACAATATCGTTTGGTATTTAGGTCAGTGTTTATTTTGTTTACAAGTCTATGCACTTGTTCTATAATCCCACGATTATTGCGAAAGCCATACTGATGTGCTGGAATAATTTTTCTTTTTTCTATTATATAGTTTAGCTTTTTATGTATAATTTCTCGAAAGCTTTCGAGATTATTCGACGATTCTTCACCCTACGATGGTTGGAACGGAGCTATGTCTTTCTGTACTTATTATAATATTATATTTTTAAATAAATATACTCATCTTTGCGCAATAATAATAGCTAGACTATCCATATACAACAAATTCATTCAAAGATTATTTTCTATTTAATTTCTACTAAACATAACAAACATTAACAACCATAATAAATATTCCCCTATAAATTAACCATCACCATTAGAAGCTATAAAATAACCAACCGCATAACACTGTAAACGTATACGGCTCGTGTTAAAGTTGTTGCTCGAACTCGATAGGAAAAGTTTCCTCTAATGATTTTATTTCAAGAACTTTAACTAGTTTATGAACTTACCTTCATCTTTTACGTAAAATGTCAGACCCTATTTCGGCACTGATTGTACTTGTAGCGGTACGTAGTGCTAGTTGTAAATGTCACCAGACGAAGTTGTAGACATCTTGGAAAACTAATTTAATTTATCTTCCAAAATACGTCATATATCGTCTAAATAAATCCATTTGTTTCAATTAAATGTGTAGAGATATTTGTGGAAAAGGTTAGGCGAAACCATTATGTATATTCACTGATGTAAATATTTAATATTAAATTAATTAGCAGATTATCTATCCTTTCTAGTGAATAATTTTATTGATTAATTCCTAGCAGCTTTATCAATCACGCATACAATTTTCATCAGACTATTAACTTAAATAACTTAACTAATTTAATAAATATAACAAAATAAATATAGTAACAGGTCGATTGAAAAGTCCCCGGCCTACCATAGCAAAACACATTTTTTTGGCAAAATTAGTTTTTTTTATTCAACATATTCCCTTCAATACACTGATTATAGCGACCCTCCAACATTTCGAGACCATTTTTGTAGTACGATATGTCCTTTGCTTTAAAATAGGCCTCAGTTTCGTCGATCACTCTTCATTCGACGAAAATTTCTTCCCAGCGACCATTCTTTTGAGATCTGAGAACAGGAAAGAGTCGATGGGGGCCAGATCTGAAGAATACTGTGGATGAGGAAGCAATTCGAAGCCCAATTCATGGATTTTTGACATAGTTTTCACTGACTTGTGACTTGTGACACGGTATATTGTCTTGGTGAAGCAGCACTTTTTTTTCTTCAAATGTGGCCATTTTTCAGCGATTTCATCCTTCAAACGGTCCAATAACGCTATGTAATAGTCGCTGTTGATGTTCCTTCCGTTTTCAAGGTAGTCAATGAAAATTATTCCATGCGCATCCCAAAATACAGATGCCATAACACTTTTTCATTTCACATTTTTCCAATTACAAAAGTTGCTTCACTCAAAATGCTATAATTTGCAAACTAATGATCCGACAGCTGTCAAATTTATACACGCATCTTCTGAGGGTTGAGGCTAACTAAACAGCATCCGTATTTAATTCTAGTAGCGCCATATATATGTCAGGCCGCGGACTTTTCATTTGACCTGCTAATTTATTCAAGTACATACATTTTAAAATACTTATGAATTTTGTTTTCTTTTACTAGAATTTTTAAATGTATGTTTATAAATAGGATTACAACATTCTTTAAATAGTACCCTTGTGGCCATTTTCAGACCGTACATTCCTGTGATAATTTTCCTATACAATTTCATATCTGTTATATACAAGAAATAGGCAAAATAGTATGAATACTGTGCAACAAGGTAATATAGTACAGTAATATCTTGCATGTTGGCAACACTGCTACCGAAATATACAGCACTAATTAAAGCTAAGATACTAATTAGGGACTTGATAAGGTAATCATCAAGGTCTTCTCTATGTTTACCAACATCTTTTGTTTCTTAGATGAAACTCTATTTCATTTTCAGTAACTGTTGATTCTCACAATATCACCACATGGTCTCATATGTGCGAGGTTAAACTATGGATCCTTATTTTTTTAACTTGAACTTGATGAATGAAGAATGACGATATAACATTTAAGAAATAAATTCCCAAACTGTTTAATAACTTAACTGGTTAATAACTTTAATAATTACCAAATATTTTTTGAATATATCACTTGCTTTTTTTAATAAATCCATTTAATATAAATTTTCTTTGGAGATAACTTGTGCATTTTATATTAAGCTCAATAATTTTAGTTTTCTATAATTGATGTAGGAAAACGGCATAACAATGCATTACTTTCAATATGTTTTTATCAAAACCGAATTAGATTTTGGTTGCATGTTTAAAAGTGGTAAAGTAATCCTGGAAGGTACGAGCCACTTGCTGGATGACCTTTATATTTAATTTAATTACTTAACGTTCACTAGTTTTACATTAAAATGTGATTTAAATTTGCTTGACCTGTACTAAAACGGTAAACGTAACGAGCACAATGACAACAAATTATAGTTTTTGGACGTAACCTGCTTTAACTATTAATTAGTTTATCCTGTTCAATTAACTCCAATCTGATAAATAATTGTATTTTAGTTGAAATTGATTGTAATTGCTGAAAAACATAATTCTTTCGATAGTATCCATTGATACAAGATCCTATTTTACCCACAAACTATTATAATTATAATTTTGTACTTGTGATTGTGATGAAATTGTTGGTCATATTTGTGTGAGTAGTGACGTCAATTTTTCTGGAGTCTTGTTGCGAAAGAAAAGCGACAATTTAAAGGCTCAGAAGGGAGGTAGAACCCAAAACATTGCTATTTGCTGCGAGCTGCTCGCAGCTTACCTTTCATATCTTCAACAAGTTATTGTGAAGATACGCCACGTGTAAATAGTTCTTTAACACTTCAAGGGGATCGGGAAACTATAGTCAGTCCAATATAACAGTCAACTCACGTAATCAAAATTTATAACGTGACAACGTTGCAATGTTGTGGCATGAACTATGACTTTTAGTCTATTTTGGCTCTTACATAAAACAATTCTAATGCAAATAAAATAAAGCTTAAAACGAAACAAAAATAATGTTATTCAAATATAATTTAATTTAACAATATTTTACAATGCATATACGCATTATTTCATAAATTCATTCATTCATTGAGTCACTTTTGTCAATTCCCACTAACTTTTTGTTAATTCCCAATCTGTCACACACCTGTTCCCGATTGACTATTTGTCAATTTATTCTTCCGTATGTCTATGTAAATGTGTTATTTTAGACAATGCTTCTTTCCACCTCTCCAAATGTATGTCCTTCCCGACTTGCATATCTATTGTAATTTTTAAATAATTCGTTGCCATGCCCATATCATTTCGTTTAACAATAGTTGATGCAATAAGATGCTAATTTTACTATGGTAGTGTTTGCAGTATTAAGAATGATATATCTGCGATGAATTATTAAAAAAATATTATGATTGAAAATACCTAGTCGAATGTTAAATGGAAGAACTCAAGAGTGAATGAGCTATCTATTCTTAAGTTCTCGAAGTGTTTTTCCTATATTAATAGTTTTCTATAAAATAATTATATTAAATTATGATTCTATAGATAATACAATATCAAAAAAGTTTTCACACGCACAGTTAGTTAACAGTTACAGTTAGTTCAGTTGGCACTTTTTTCATACATTTCATACATTTTATTGCGAATGGACTCAATATCAGGCTTAACTTGATTCGTCACATGCTTCGCACGTGGACGGTTTCTCTTTGGTGAATCTAACATTATATTCTTTTTCATATTTTGAGATTTTTTAGTCACAGTGCTCATAGTAATATTCAGTTCAGCTGCAACATGCTAAAAATATTTGTAGTAAAAACTTCAGCAACTTGTTATTTAACAGTATCAACACTTACCTCTCTAAAGCATTTTACTCCCAAGAGAGGGCCTTCATTCTCGCGATCCTGTTCGAAGTAACTATTTTTCAGATAATACGTAATATATTTCTGTATATAGTAAGTAGTATTCGTATATAGTAAGACTCAATATATTTCTGTCTGACTACTTATTGGTTTTGGCATTTTCAGTCGGAATAATAAGCAAAATGCCAAAATATCGTACCAATATGCAATCTCTAATTATTATCAATAATATTTTGAAGAATTTTGCACACATTTGACAACCAGGTGAATTTTATTCGTTGACTCGGTTACATGTTCGTATATATCAGACAGCATTGTATCTCTGTTTAATTAGAGTAAGGAAAAGAGGAAAAATAGAGTCTTATTTTAAAATTAATTTACAAAGTCCAATTGTTAATTAATTTGACGTCGTGATGACGTGAGTTCCCTGCTGTTTTGGATGGTGTTAACTAGTGTTATTATATTTTACTATATGTATGTTGTGTCTTTAAGGTAGTTGTAAACCAGTTCTCGTTTGACATTGATACATTAATTTTACCGTACTGTTTTATTTAATGTTAAGCTAATTTTATTTTTATTAACTACTAATTGAATTATTCTATTAAATCAATAAAATTCATATTGGGAATATATCCTCCTTAAATTGTTATTTTTTATAGCCCAAATTATCATTTTCTCTTACACCATTATGTTATGTCCTATTCATTTTTATTTATAATTATAATATGATGATTCATTTAAGATGAATTATTATTCGATATTTTACGTTATAATTGTTTTAGAGTTTTTATTGATTTTTCATCAGTTACCGTTTGAAATGTGACGTTTGAACCTACCGGCACGTATTAATCACCATCAGTACACGATCAATTACACGCATCTCCTCGCTGTTGACAACCATTCATTATAATACACGACAAAATCGTTCAATACGTTCTGTCTTCGTCGAGTAAAAGCGTGGCGGTCCATCATTATTTTTTAAATTAAAGGACCAATGAAATACAAAACATTTTTAAACGATACATAGTCTGCATTTTTGGAGAAATATTTTTCAATTTATCTGGAATTGATTGTATCCTTTATGCGCTGCTTTCTTATTTTACTGACATTAGCTCTATATACTGATATCAATATACTTTATCAGTATATATAGTTCTTCCAATAAAATAGTCAAAGCACGTCATAAATGACGTCAAATATGCTACCAAATGTAATCGTTTTAAACGTAAAGTTTTACTCCTCATTTTACTCTAGTTAACAACAGACGAATGAGACTACTCTAATGCGTCCAAATATGTAGATAAATCAGGCTATAAAATTCCTTTTTGAGTTGGTATATGGGTGGGCCATTTAAAACAATAGTGACAGCAATTAGGGATTGTAAGCCGGCATACGTTGCAAACCAAAATTAAACCAAAAAGTCGGGTGGCAACACTGCGACGTACTGATGGCAATTTTATTGGATCGACTAAAATTACATCAACACTTATAATAAATTAATAAATAGGATTGGAGGGCAAATAAATATTTCAAAAATGAATGAGTTTTTGCAGACAAATTTGTGCAAGTAATAGGGAGGAAAAATGCACTTGCAATTGTTAGTGTATCGTGTGCCCCCTCTTACTTCTTTCAACACATTGTTTACTATCAATTAGTAATATATTCATTACCTATCAATGTTTCAATATATTAACTAGTACTAATATATCAACCGTATTCAAGTACACATTTTCAAAATTTTTTTTGTAAATTATCTGAGATTGACTATTTGATAGTGGACCTGACAGAATTATTTTGCCTTTAATCTGCAAGTTTCGCAGTGAAACAATTATGTCCTCTAATGCTTCCATTCCAAATTATCCAATTAGTTAAGAACAATATCTTCGAAGCAGTTAGTTGAGTTTGAGAAATAATCAGGCGGATCATAGAAATGGGTGGACTGATGTATGAGAACTGATGAATGTTACGAAAGAAAAAAACGTGTGATATTAATCACCTAACAATCTTTTGTGATAGTTTCATCCAGCAAAACGAATTTATAAAAAATAACACCTCATTTTTTAATATTTACAAAACCACTAATTCTAAACACATTTCACATAACTACTAAATACTTTTTTTCCGAATAATCTGGATAGTATCAGTCTCGCTAAGACCTGAAGGAATGAACATACGTGATCGCTGTTCCATCAGAACATTTTGCAGTTGCTGTCAAATTATTTCTAGGTATCGATCTTACCTCCATCCGCCTGTTTGCCACGAATGGTTCTCAGAATTGCACGGTTTTTATCAAAAATTCCTTGGCGTAGTATATATGGAGTAGTATCCCAAATTTTTAGTGACTCTGTGTGAGCATCTGAACTACAGCAACCCTGCATCTATCTTTGATAACCGCATGGTTAGAGTGTATTCTAACTTTCAAGTTGCTGTCCAAATTCTAGTAGATTAGGTTATTTCACAGCACCTTCAGTCTGTTTTTGTCTCCCTCACACCCTGAACCTGCTATGTGTGTGACTTAAATACACAGAATAGGAATATTTTTCATGACTATGCTGACATATTTCATGCTTGGGAATAACATTCAATTGTATCAAAGAGTGCTTCCATTAACCACAATACGATTGTCAAATGAACGTCAATCTATCTTCTTCTCTTAAAAGCGTTTTCTTTTTTTTTATTAATAAGTTGGTTGCGGTGAACTTCGGAATTCAAAAGAAAACAGCCTTGTGATCTTATCAAAATCCTATCGACTATGCCAGTCATATAAGTATAAGGTAAGGTTTATAAGTGTAAGGTTTAAAGCAAAATAGTTTCTTCTACTTGAAAAGTAAACTTAATAAAAAGAAGCGGCAATTTGTTAGAAAGAGTACAGACAATATTCCCTATTCAATCATATTTTAATATTTATTTTGGGGTATCAATCGTTATGTTATATATATGTTAAGAAGATATATGTTAAGAAGATTCATAATCGCAAAAAACATATATTCGTTGATTCTTTCAAAAAATATCTTCCTATTTCTATATTCCCTGTCAGTCAAAACCGTAAAAAAATAAATATGCTAATACGAAAATTATATTTTAATATATTTTTGTATATTTATATTGTTCGCAATTCCCTACAGTATTCTGCAACGGGCCATATATCTTCCTGAAACCATTTTTGCTTCTTTACCTTTAAAATTTATGACGCCTCCGAGAAACTGATCAATGGCAAAGGCGAAGTAATATTACGGTTCAATATCGTTTTCGTGGATCGGATATTGGGTTTGAAGCTTTATGACTCAGCTACAACAATAAACTAGTTACAACATCTTGAAACTGGATCTGTAGCGGAAAGTTTTCCTATTACATTAACAAAACTTGCAGAATTAAGAAATACTGGAATATTAAGAGGAAGTCTAAAGGAAACGTAATCTGTATGAAGTAAAGTTTATAAATAACAACGATAATGATATCGATAATATGAGATATAAACTTTCGTATTATATAGATGTTTCAATGTTTACGGCTTACCAATTTATCTATTATCTGAAAGTTAATGACTATCGACAATGCCAATGAGTGTTGTTTGCTTCATAGCAGCGATGCCGAAAAAATATTGATATACAGAAATTTTCGGCCGATAGTTTTTTGATCGATATATCGATATTTTCTTCAGCCGAAATTTTTCGATATTTTTTTACCGAATTCGAAAAAAGAGGAGGTTCTATATTCGGCTGTATATATTTTTTTAAGTGTATGTTCGCCGAATTCTCCATCAATTGTGATCCGATTTTCCAAAGTCTTTTTTTATTCGAAAGAGTGCACTTCCGATGTGGTCCCATCGAAAATAGGTGATCCAAATGTAATCGAGAGAATCGCTCAAATTTAAAAAGCACGTACAAAGTTTTCATTTCACATATTTTTTAATCTAAATCTAAAAATAAACAGATATTTGTGTATAATATTATCGCTGAGATGATGTGAAGGAAAATCGGAAGTTGTTCAGTGCAAAAGCCATTCAGTTTGCATTTTAAGCACTAACTAGAGCAAATAACACCTCGTGGAAATATTATAGGCAACTGCTTCTATGGTGTAATAGTTAAAGCGTTTAGCCCCCAAACGGAGTTTGCGGGTTCGATTCTCGTCCGCGGCAATAACTTTTTGTTAAAACATTAGTCAAATCACCTAGGCTATGTAGTGGACCCCGGGGACTGACACGCTGCTTACTTTCAGTCATTGTTTCTTTATTCCTATTTCTCCTCATACAAGCTGCACCTTAATTTGGCCTACCCATTGCAATATTAAATAAAGTAACTTTGTAATTTATTGAATAAATATCTAACACAAACAATATAAAATATAAAAATAAACAATAACTTCATTTAACCTATCTACGGTGCATATTTTATATTCAACTATATACACACAATTTAGCTTAATAAAGTCAGTACCAAACCCAAACAATACAAAAATAATAATATAATTTTGTGACATATACAAATAATTAAATAACCAACAATACATATACATATTTTATAGTCTCCCTCCACGGGCTCCGAACCACGGTCCTCAGCATTAAGCCTAGAAGTCATCCCAGAAGACATCCTGTCTTACCCAGGCTGGTTAATGGTGTGACTGGCATCATTTTCCTTGTCGGATTTTACACTCTTGCCTAGAACGTTCACAAATTTTAAACAATAACAAACATAAATTAACGACTATGCCCCAGCATGATTCGAACCCGCGGCTATCGCAACAGCAAGAGGACTGTCCAATCGCCTTTACCACTACGTCACGCTACTTTATTTAGTTTTTGAATTCGGTTCAATTTTTTTGTTAAAAATATTAATATAACCTAAATTAAGAGAGCTGCTTGGATTCAGCACTGATTTCAAAGTAGTCAGTTGGTACTAGTTATAGATAAATTGGTTTCGGTGGGTATTAAGCCAAATTTTGTATATATAATAGAATATAAAATACGTGTAATAATAGTATATTTTTATTATTTTTTCATTTTTAGTACGCATCTTATTTATATTTTGAAGTTGGTTCAATTTTTTTATAGCATCGGTACTTAATTTTAAAGGCATAAAGGTAACACACACTTAAGAGCATTTGGAAGATGACCCTAATTATGTCAACAAAATCCTCATTGGTACGAGCTTTTAATTGAACAATTATAATTGCCATGTTTTGGTACGACGCCATTTATACGAGTTAGGCAATACATCCACCAAAGTTACAATGGTCCCTAAATTTTTAAAAATGTAATGTAGTAAAATAGTTGTTGTCGACATCACTATAACTTAAAGTATTTTGGATCGAAGCCAACTAAAACCAGTAGATATTTATAGAATACTGAGTCTCTCTCCCAATCAGCTTGCCATATTTAAACAAATGCCTGTCACGACTAAGTGACCAGTTGTTAGGGATTTTTTTTTGGTCCTTTTAATGATTAAAAACTTAAATTATAGGGTTGGTCTTATAACGCTTTCATTTCGTTGAAATTATTTTGGCGTTCGCAAATCTCAAAACCGTCTTGATGTCTTCACTCAAAATATCTCTGTGTAGTTAAAATATCGACTTTGTTAAACGGAGCGCAAGAACAATCTAAGTACGATCCAAGATGACAAGAACCGATCCAGTATTCCAGTCTGTTATTTTTTGTTGAAACAGCAAAACTGCTGTTTTTTTAAATTTTTTTGAATTTAATTTTTAGTAATATAGCATATTTTTATTAAGCTATATTCATTTTAAAGGAGTATACGTCTAAGATAATTAAGTTCATTTCCTAAGGAACCTGGTCCGGTAAATGTCCTATAAAGTAATAAATTTAGGCCGGATATGTTTTAGTATGGATGATGTGCATGATATCTCTCTGTATGTACAGGTTTATTATAAACCTGATATCCTAGTTGACTTTTTTTTTAAAGTTCTTTTATTATGAATAGGCTTTCCAATAGGAACACTGAATCTTAGATCTATAATATGTTCCTAAGGCTACAGTTAATCATTATGCACTACATCTACTCCGAGGTTAGGTAAGTTTTTACTGTCCTTAAATATGCATATGAAGATTATTTTTTATTCAGACGTCATAGAAATTATTTTAAGTGTATGTTGCGTTTATTAAACTTTTTCATTAATTACTGTAAATTGTAAAAAATAAATTCTTATTTGTTGGAATATTGCTGTCTATCCTAATATGCCTATATCATTCATGTCCCATTCATTTCATATCATTTTATTATATTTCATGATGTTAACTGGTCGATATATCACCTTAATATAGGAGATAACTTTTGGGCATAAATGAATAATGACATTTGATTATTTATATTTTTATTAATCTGTAGTTTTTTATATTATTTTATTTTATTCCATGGTCTTAAATACATGATATGTCATCTCAACATAGGATATAGCATCTTTGAATCAAATTTATGAACACATATTCAGCAACAAAACATATTTTTGGGAGAAAAATCGTCAACAAAATTGTCATAAACAAGTAAGCTGGAAGCAATTTACGAATCAATTATTTGGTGTATTTGCACTTCTTTCAAAATACTTAGTACTACTTTTTTACGTTTCTTACTAGAGGTACAGACGATTTTTTACCTTTCTTCATGTTGTTGCAAAAGCGTTAATGAAAAAGAAACCCTAAGCTGTTAAAGTTACCAAAATACCATTTGAACATTATTCAAGTTTTTATTTTCAAACACAGGAGTTGTAAAATTCAATAGATAACAAATGTTGTTTTTTTAAGATTATCTTCAAAATATAAAAGTGCTAAAATTTTGCCGCTTGTGAATTATTTCAATAACTTATTGCTGCGATTTAATGGTATGGGAGTTTTTAATTTATACCTGTGCTTATTTATGATTGCCTCTACAAACCATTTTACACAATTAATTTAATCAAAAGCGACCAAGATGGACTTTTAATTGTTTATCTAGGTTAGTCGTTAGACCGTTGTTCATAGTTCACCACCAGTCCAGAGCAGAAAAACTCTAGTTGGTAAAGAGGGCAAAAATATTATTTATAATTAAAAATAAAGATATTATAATAATGATGGAATCCAGAAACCCGTATGCCAGTACTATTTTTTTAACTTATGATTATTAAATTACCTAAAATTTTAAAGTAGTTATACAGCGTCTAAGGCAACGCTAATCATTGACTTCAAAGACACGTGGTTGAGACGAAACTTGCCACACAATGCATTCAACGTTACTTAAATTTAAAACCCGACCAGACTTAATGAGAAATCCTGCAAAAGAGAACCTCGCAGCAATGTTTTGAATAATAGAGCGGTGCAGGGACATTGAAGGGGATAATAATAGATCTATATTTTTATAATAAAAATATTCAACAATCTCATTATTTTGTACCTACAGTTTGTGTATATTAACATTGTTGAGACGTATTTACGTATATTTATATTTATGAAAATTTTTTAATTTTAAGTTCCCCAAATTATGTTTTTTCTTTTATATAAATTAGTGGTTAATTTATTAGACCATTCACCTATTTTTTTTAAATATTGGGATATCGGAGATTAATTAGAATATGACTAGAGAGAACATCAAATATCGCTTGTATCTAATGTCTGGTGAAGCTACGCCAACATAAGAAAGAGACGACAGTAAAAACCTTTACATCCATGCCTATACAAGTTTAGATTGGCTAGAACTGCATATGCACACTTGTTCTATTCCAGCCTGAGAGTTTCCAAAACTACTCGTCCTTTTCTATATACGCCTTGATGTTTAACACAGTTGTGGTTAGAAGTGGTTAGGTTAATTTTGTTGAAATGAAACTTGAATTATTTTGCAGATAATGCGAAAAAAGTGTATAAGGAATTAATTATTATTAAAATATTATCATCTTTTAACACTAATTTTGCAGAATGGTATGGAATAAAGGATACATTTGTATCTTAAATAATATAGAAACAGAACTTATTTGAAGAATATAGTAAAGGTAAGAATCAATATGACTATGTTTGTATATATGTTCTGTCTATTTGTTATTATATATCTTTATGATTTTACAGATATTTTGAAAGATATTTAGAATTAATACAAATATGGCCCTAAAACAAATACACTAAGAAGGAAAGCTAAGGCGTCAGTGAAGAAACTATTAAATTCGTTAAATGATCTGGTAGATTTGATAATTTGGAAAAGGAGTTTGAACATTTAAAGTATAATCGTTATAATCGTATAATTATTAGGACTCATATGAAAGCAGAACGTACAAAAAATAAGTATAAAATACATACAGTTCAAAAAAATTCAGGCAAATTTGAAGTCAAATGTTACAACAAAATGTACAATCTAAATATCAATCAAATCTGCGAGAATAGTTCTAAAATTTTCTATTGTAGAGCATATATATATATATATATATATTTGTGTGTATAGCTATGGCTATAGCTCTCCATAGTATACGATAAAGAATACTCTATGTACGCATTTGGTATATATATATATATATATATATATATATGTATGAACATAATGGGCACTAATTCTTTTGCAGGTAATGTAGCTAGTGCTCGGGGAAAGAAGATACTGATTAAATTGCAAGACAAGAAATTAGAAAAATCATACCAAAAAAAAACACACAGCGAGAAGCTGAAGGGGCAAATAAGTAAATGGCATCATTAACAGAATAGAAAATGTACCTACAGACTACATACAAATCAGTCAATCAATAATCTCAAATCGAAATCGTTAATAACATAGAGATTGCTTATAAATTATACAATTATAATAATATAGTGCTTATTATTTATGGTTTGTGTGTATGTGTCTAAATGTATTTTGCTTAGATTACATTTTCTTTGTTTATTTTATTCAATTTGTTGCAATATAATTTGTTAAATGATGTAATATCTCGACATTACTTATCTGCTCCGATGAGTTATGTAAACCGAAAGAAATAATAAATCACAAAGCTTCAGATAGTATGTTATCTATTTATTCCAACCACTTTCTATAATGTGTATTTAACCTTACATTTACACTAAGCTGAGACTTCATTCATGACACTTCATTTAAACATTTAGCTTTTCTTCTTTTAAAATATCTGTCAAATCAGAGAGATGTAACCACAATAACAAATAGACAGAAAACGTATACAAACATGACTATATTTTATTCTTACGTTTATTATAATCTTCAAGTTCTGTTTCCATATTAGTTAACACAAAAATATATCCTTTGTACCATAACATTCTAATAAATTAGTGTTATAAAATTATAATATTGTATTAATAATTCATACCTTATACACTTATTTTCGCATTATCTTGTGCTAAACCTTAACTAAATGCAAATACAAAATGAACCTAAAAATGACTTCTAACCACTGAGCAATTAGAAAGGATGTCTCATCGGCTCTTTGTCAAGTGTTCCGGATAATGGAGATTCAGGTACCAAGGTTAGACGTCAGAAGTCAGACTTGAATACTTATGGTGGCTATAACCATAAACTTCAAGAAGGCGAAATCGTAGAATTTTCGAACAAGAGTCCTTAACGCACGTGTGTTTTAACGGCGCGAGAAGTTCTTAGCTGTAAGCCTTGTTTTCTCTTCTCTTCTTAGCCCTACGGAGTATTTGGGATACAAAAAAGGTTTTTTGAACTAGCCATCACCATCATTAAGGGCCCGAGGGAGGAGCTTCAGCTATAAAACACGATGAATCAACAACGAGAATCCGAATCGGCAAGAATTGGCAAAATAATTAGAAATAATTAAAGAACTACGAACACAACAGTAGATTTTACAAAAGAATGAAAGAACTGCAGAATCAAACCAGGAACAGTAAAATGTCAAAAGTACAGAATTAGTCAAAGAAAACAAAAAAAAATAACAACCAGTCAAGAGAGTCAAGATTTAATCACAATTAAGAATTAAATCAAGAACCAGGAACAGTCGAATTCTTATAATTTGTGTGTATAATCATCAGTTGGGTCCAATTTCAAAATCAGTATTATCCTAAACCATACAGAATATTTAGTAAACCATTTCCATCCTATTCATAATTATTTCATCATTATGTATCAATTTGCCATCTTAAATTGTATATATTTTTGTATTGTTCATTTAAATAAGCAAACTCTTATTTGTGAATTAATTTATGCAAAGAAGGGAGAAAATAAATTATATTTCATTTACAACATTATTTTCTCTCCTTAACAACTCAACAAACATCTTCTGATCTATCCGTAAGAACATCATCCGCCAAAACTCCTACCGACATTTCTGTTTTTCAATATTTGTATACTTAATATGCTATGTTTTATCCATTAATAGTACAACAGGTCAATTGAAAAGGCCCCAGCCTGACACATAGACGCCGCTACTAAAATTAAATCCATATGTTTTTTAGTTAGCCCTAATCCTCAAAAGATGCGTGTATAAATTTAACGCAGTGGACGCCCAAAAGAGGTTGTTACCGACGAAAACATTTAAAAAATACACAAAATGATTTTGAATGACCGTAAATTGAATTTGAATGAAATAGCAGACACTCTAAGGATATCTACTGAACGTGTACATCATATCATTCACGAATGTTTGGGTATTAGAAAGCTCTACGCAAAGTGGGTGCCGCGCGAGCTCACTTTTAACCAAAAACAACGATGAGTTGATGTTTCGGATCAGTGCTTGAAGATGATCAAGCTTAATAAACTCGAGTTTTTGCGTCGATATGTGACAATGGATGAAACGTGGCTCCATCATTTCACTCCGAAGTGCAATCGACTGTCATCCTGGTGAACTGCGCACGATAAACCCGCTATAAAGTGTGGGAAAGCTCAACAGTAGGCCGGCAAGGTTATGGCGTCTGTATTTTGGGATGCGCATGGAATAATTTTCATTGACTACCTTGAAAGAGGAAGTACATCAATAGGGACTATTACATTGCATTATTGAACCGTTTGAAGGACGAAACCGCCGAAAAACGTCCGTATTTGAAGGAAAAGAAAGTGCTGCTTCACCAAGACAATGCACCGTGTCACAATTCAGTGAAAACGATGGGCAAAATCCATGAATTAGGCTTCGAATTGCTTCCTCATCCACCGTATTCTCCAGATCTGGCCCCCAGCGACTATTTCCTATTCTCAGATCTCAAAAGAATCTTCGCTGGGAAGAAATTTTCGTCGAATGAAGAGGTGATCGCCGAAACTGAGGCCTATTTTGAAGCAAAGGACAAATTGTACAACAAAAATGGCATCGAAAGGTTTGAAGGTCGCTATAATCAGTTGAAGGGAATTTTATTGAAAAAATAAACTAATTTTGCCAAAAAAATATGTTTTAATATGGTAGGCCTGCAATTTTCTTAATTAATCTGTTAAAAAGTTTGGGCTTTAATATCCGCCTTGTCTTAGTCCTGCTTGGGTATTGAAAGTGTTTTATTTATGATCCTTTATTATTCTTACATTTAATAGCTCCTTCTTGTTCTACTACAAACCATAATATTTCTCTTCTTATTCGGCTAATAAAGCTCTAATTAAACTTTAATATTATTTCTGGATTGTTTTTTACGTACCCTACGTAGGTAATTTATCTAACTTTAGAAACTAATTACAGAAAAATTATGTACATTGCTTAAAGAATATTTAATATAAAATATGCATTTTAATTAACTATAGCAAGTATAAGCAAGTGCAATAAAGATGAAAAATCGGCCATCTATTGTCTCCCATTCCATTAAGCCTCAGGTAAACTATAGGGCCAAAAACATGACCCACTTGCCGAGTTTATTTTAATCGGATTTTTCCGACATAGAAATTCAAACAAAACAGTGTCTTTAATACGCCCGACCGTAAACAATGGAAACAAAACTTTTCATCTACCGGCTTTGTCTTCGTCGCCTCTTAAACAGGATAATTGGGATGACGCTTAAAAACAAATATTTTCCTTTTGATCGGGAACGTTTATAGCCATAACGAACGTTGATATTGTAAAGGTTCCGCAGCTTTATTATAAAAACAAAGCACTTCATTGGAATACTTTGATTAAATTCATTTATATATGGATCGTTAAATAATGTTATTGGATCTACCAATTAGTTTGGCCCGATGATTTCAGTTAATTTTGATATTTTTCAATTGTTCAAATTTTAATCAGTCCCCGTATATTTTATATTTGTAATCTATAATATATATATATATATATATATATATATATATATTTAGAGTACGGGTGCGGTTAGATAAAGACAACAATATTCGGCGATTTATTTCGGTACAAATGAAGTCTAATTATATGCAGAAGGAACATTTATTTTTAGACGAACGGTTATTAAATAATAAACAATATATTAACACTAAACACTAACCCACTATAAGAATATAAAAACAGAAAGAAATGCACGTGGCAGGGTTACCTTCAGGTGTTACGAACAGTGGCACGTCTGATCACTTTTTTTAGAGTCGGGAACGGAAAAACCTAACCTTCCAGGCGTCGCGTCATCCGCTAGCTTTACCACCCGAGATTGCCACGTCGTACCCTCTGTCAGTACCCCTTGTTGCCACCTCACCGTGGGTGCTAACTTCAGGTATGTACAACGCCTCGAGTAGATCTGTGGACTGCCGAGAATTGGGGGAAAATTCGAAACATCTGAAGGTCGCTACAGTACTCCCCCACCAGAATTTTAGCGACAATGATTATACAGATTACATATACGAATACAAATATACAAATAGCTACAAACATACCCTAATACCTTACATATATTACCTACGTAATACTATATTACCCTAATATAAATCTCGATACAAATAAAACAAAATCATCTAACTTACATCTATCTATATCTACCGGCTTAGCGATATATGTTACGTAATACAAAAGTAATATAACAAGAATGACATCCTAGCAATAATTCTAAATGCGTAATCCTAATTTGTGATAAAAAAAAACAAACAACAAAAAAAAATTATTATCTAGACAAAAGGACCCTACCCCCATATCCCGTACAATGTGTGGTTTATAGACATTTCTACCTGGGTTGATTATGGAAATCCCGCCTGGTACCGATCGGGAAATCGAACCCGTCTTGCTGATCGTCTCAGTTGGGGGGGGGAATGGGGGTCTGGATTTTGTTGCGTCGCCACGACCACTATTCCGTCATCATCTAAATCGCTTTCACGTGGTCTGAGGTTGTCGTTGATACAGTATGCTGGTTTCAATCTATCGATTGACACCGGAACTTGTTTTCCTCGCATTAAAAGTCTGAAGACTTTTTCACTGCGAGAAATCACTTCATACGGTCCATCGTAGGGCATCTGCAGTGGCGTTTTGAGGCTATCGTGACGTACGAAGACGTGCGTAGCTGTGTCAAGGTCTTTGAAGACGAAAATCTTGCCGTCGCCGTGTCTTGTTCCTTCAACTGTTCGCAAGAACTCGAATTGCCTTCGTAAATTGCGCACGAACTCGACGGAGTTGTCTACCTCCTTAGCGTTGGTTACCAGGAATTCGCCTGGCAGTCGTAATGGTTCGCCGTAAACCATCTCTGCTGTAGTGGATTGTAGATCCTCCTTCCACGCAGAACGAATGCCCAGCAAGGCGGTTGGGAGGGCTTCCGTCCAGCGGTCAGGTTGGAGGCACTTGATCGCGGATTTTAATTGACGGTGTAGGCGTTCGACCATACCGTTGGTAGCTGGGTGGTAGGCCATTGTCCGCAGGTGCATGGTTCCCATGAGATGATTGAGGCAACGGAAGAGTCGAGATTCGAATTGTCTGCCCTGATCTGTAGTTATCCGAAGGATGACGCCGAACCGCGCGACCCAGTTGCTGTAGAAGGCTCGTGCTACGGTCTCTGCTTCCTGGTCTGGTAGGGGAATCGCCTCCGGCCACCGCGAGAAACGGTCGACGCACGTCAGGCAATACCTGTAACCTTGGGAACCTTCTCGGATAAAATATACTTTACATCCTAAATAAATTCCCATACGAACTACAGCTCTTACAGCTGCGTTCATACCCTGAGAGTCACCGCCACTGGTAAAAACAGCAATATTCGGCGATTTATTTCGGTACAAATGAAGTCTAATTATATGCAGAAGGAATATTTATTTTTAGACGAACGGTTATTAAATAATAAACAATATATTAACACTAAACACTAACCCACTATAAGAATATAAAAACAGAAAGAAATGCACGTGGCAGGGTTACCTTCAGGTGTTACGAACAGTGGCACGTCTGATCACTTTTTTTAGAGTCGGGAACGGAAAAACCTAACCTTCCAGGCGTCGCGTCATCCGCTAGCTTTACCACCCGAGGTTGCCACGTCGTACCCTCTGTCAGTACCCCTTGTTGCCACCTCACCGTGGGTGCTAACTTCAGGTATGTGCAACGCCTCGAGTAGATCTGTGGGCTGCTGAGAATTGCGGGAAAATTCGAAACATCTGAAGGTCGCTATATATATATATACATATCTATAAGAATCGTTGTTCGCTAGTCTCGCTAAAACTCTAGAACGGCTGGACCGATTTGGATAATTTTGGTCTTGAATTATTTGTGAAAGTTCGAGAAAGGTTTAAAAGGTGAATAAATATGAAAATGCTCGAAATTGAATAATAACACCAATTTTGTTTTTTCTTTTTTGTTTTGCGCGAGAACTTTCTTAACTTTGCGATAGTGACATTTCAAATTATATGCTCTTTTTTTTGTTGACCTTTTGTGATAGTGACACTTGACTGAGAGTGACAATGAAGTAGATAGGTCGAATCCGACAGTCTGCGTGCGCGAGAATTTTCTTAACTTCGGTGATCCTTTGTGATAGTGACATTTCAATTTATGTGCTCTTTTTTGTTGATTTTTTGTGATGGTGACACTTTACTGCTAAGTGTGCGAGAACTTTTCTCACTTTGATGAATTACAAATTACGATGCCAAGCAGAAAACAACCTGACTTAGGTCGTCGCAGTCAATCAAATGTGCGAAGAGCTACCTCACGTGCTAACCGCACTGAGGACCAGAGAGAGACTGATCAGGAAAATAGTCGTATTACTATGTCAGAATTGCGTCCCTTAGAAAGTGAAAATGAAGTAGATAGGCTTAGAATGCAACGAGTTTGTGCATATCAAACACAACAACAGCGAGTACGACATAATGAAATTGAGCGATTCCGCACACACAGTGCTCCTATGATCCTGGAAACGCCTTGGTTCCGACAAATCGGCAACAATTGTGGAAATGACAATAATTTGTAAATATTGCAAGGCGTTGAAATACAGTGGTAAATCTACTGGGTTATGTTGTGCTGGAGGCGAAGCAAAATTGCCACAATTGGTCCCACCACCAGATCCTTTACGCTCTTTAGTTTCTGGGATTGGAAATGATTCTAAGCACGTCTTGGCCAACATTCAGAAATATAACAGCTTTTTCTAGATGAGATCATGGCGCTACACATATTATACAGGACAATTTCATGCCCACTTTCCCACAGTTGACTCAGAATTGCATGCAGTAGTTACCAAACACATGATACATGGACCTAGCGGAGTTTTCAACTACAATTCACCCTGTATGGTTGACAGCAAGTATTCCAAGCAATACCCAAGGCACCTGATTGCTGAAACCATAACGGGAATTGATTGATACCCATAGTATCATCGGCAATCAGCAGTGAAATATCACAGTACCAGATGGGTCGCTATGTAAGTAGCAACGGAGAACTTTAGCGTATCCTTTCATTTGCGATCCACGAAAGACACCCTACAGTAGTCCATTGGGCAGTCCATTTAAAAAATGGTCAGGAGGAAAAAGTTGAGGATTCGAGATTTTCTAGGATCTCAATGCGAACATTCAGAATTTTCTTCCGGGACAGTTGGTTTCATTCAAATCAGTCACCACCGTTATGAACCAGGACGACGTAGTCAACTATCCCACGGAGTTTTCAAATTCACAGGAATTGCCTGGATTACCACCTCACAATTTGAAGTTAAAAGTACGATCAGTTATCATCATGCTACGTAACATTAATCAACCTCGACTGTGCAATGCAACAAGAAAAAGATGATGAATAACGTCATTGAGGCAACAATCATAAAGGGAATATACAAAGGAGAGGATGTCTTGATCCCGCGTATACCGATGATTCCAACGGATTTACCATTCGATTTTAAACGTTTACAATTTCCAGTACGTCTGGCCTTTGCAATGACCATACATAAATCTCAAGGCCAGTCGTTATAAGCTTGCGGAATCAACTTTATAGCTCTCGTATTCCCGCGTCAGAAAATCGTAATCTTTGTTTATTTACGCACCACGAAACAAAACAAAAAATATAGTTTATCAGAAAGCCTTAAATTGATTAACAAACTGTATCACAACTGTGTGTGTCTGTAAATATCTAATTGAAACCTTATAAATAACCATTATTACAGGAAAACTTTTAAGTATAAAACATCATGTGTAATTAATCTAAAATAATAATAAAAATTCATTCATACCCAGCATTTTTTTTATTAATTACGCTTTATAAGGTCTTTGATTTATTGATTGAGGCAGTACGATGTCTGCCGGGTCAGCTAGTGAATATAATATTTTTTTGTTTAATTTGAAGAAAAGTACAAATGTTATATGAAACGTGTCATTCTGTAAGCAGCGCCCGAGGAGAATATATATTCTTCTGGAAGTAAATTTATCCCAACTAATAAAAAAAACCTTGATGCCGCAGAACACTGTTGCAACTTTTCTCTTGTATAGTCCTAATTTCCTATTTTACGAACCATTCTCTATGATCTTAATCTTATAAAAAATAATTTTTTTATATCAAATAAACGCGACTAACTAGATATTTGAGGGAAACGAAGTTCTAGGTATTCTATGGAAAATATCAGACTGTAAAGACTTAATGAAATTACATGGTTTAGTAAAAAATGTATCAGTTACCCATAACCTGATGAAATATAGCCTTTTGAACTACTTGATATACAACAAACCGGATATTTGGTATTAGATTTTGTAAAATAATCATGTGGGATTTGATTGACACTCGTTAAAAGCTTGAATTTAATTATTTTCTTTGTATTGTGAGGAAATATGGACATTGAGTAGTGAACAGCATTAAATATTCAGTGAGTTCAGTTAGAACTCAATTTTCTTCTGTATGGCTGACATTCGAATCTTGTAGAAACATATACTGACTTCATACACACTTATACGACTAAACCACTCACATTATGTTAACTATAATGTTCTTTGTAATTTGGCAACTTGAAAAAGAATGAAATTATTGAGGACATATACTGACATGATTGATACATTATATAATATCTAATTATTAATATAATGTACAGATAAGGCCGCCGGCTTTGTGAGCGTAGTTGTAAAGGCGACAAGATGATCCACCTACTGTTGCGGTCGTAGGTTTGAATCCTGCTGGGGCATGGTCGTATATAACTGTTTGTGAATATTTAATATTTGTGATTGTTCTCGGCAAGAGTAAAGAGTGTAAATGAACCCACGCACTCCAGTAACCAGGCTGGGTAAGGCCGGATGGCTTCTGGGATAATTTCTAAGTTGGTCACTCGTCAGTCGATAGGTTTAATGCTGATGACCGTGATTCGAAGCCCAGGTTAAACTGTAGGTCCAATCCAAATAAACCCTCGTTGGTAAAAAGGACACTTTAAAATATATATAAAAAATAAGACCTGCGTCCATACAAACTTTCCAGTGCGACCAAAACAACTATGTCACGCGCAAATTTGTCATAAATTAGTTTTTTACACTAAAAACTATTGCAACATTAGATCCTACTATTTAAATATCAACTACAGAATATAGATAATATCTAATAATGATGCTTTAACACAGTTCGAAATGGAGATATTGGAATAGAATATTAACGAGTTTCGTCTGTTTTAAAATTTAAATAAAGGATTTCTTGGCGATTTCTGTCGATTCTTCTTTTCGCCCGAACCAAAGCCATTATCTATTTTATATATATTATATATATATGATATTTCGCTTGATTGAATATTCAGCGGAGATTATTCTACGTGGAAATATTTAAATGAAATTTTAATAAAAACGGCATCGTGAAACTATGAGGGTGCTTTATGGAGGCGGGAGGAATATAGGGAAATATTGAACCTTCGCATTATACACATAATTTATCATATCGGTAAATAAATATTTTCTCTATGTTGTAAAAATTGTTTTTTGTATAACGCAAATGGCGAAAATTAACATAAACTCGAGAATAAATTTTAACGTTATTATTTATAAATGTATTGTAACATTTTAATATAATATGCTATATATCATTTGATGCTTTTATAGCTATTTAAAATATATTCGAATGCATTTTAGAATACTTCAATCAATAGGGTTTATGTTTAAATTTTTTTTATTATTTAATTAATAAATTGTTACTAGTCGTTTCCGTCTAACCTACAATTTGTCTTTATGCTAACTTAAATTTAGTTATATAACTAGGAGGACTCATCGGCTCTAACTCAGTCTCTGGTGAGATAATGTTTATGCATGTCACTGCTGAATTTTTTAATATATGCACCTCACTACACAACACTACACAAGATCCGTTGGTTTGATTCTTTTGAGCCTGTGTCCTTTTCTGGTGGTATCCAAAAGTTGCAATATTTCAATATTCGTATGAGAATGGAGTCTCTCCTCATGCCCCCTTGCAATTCTCTTGATTTCTTGACTGACTGTTGGTATCTGAAGGTCTCGATGTAGGTAATCAGTCCTATAGTATTTGGGTGCACCCACAATACCTCTCAGGACTTTGCTCTGAAAAATTTGTATTTAATTTATGTTACTCTTTGCAGAACATCCCCATAATTGAACTCCGTATGTCCATGTAGGTTTCAGTATTTGCTTATATAATAGCAATTTATTATGTACTGATAATTGTGATTTTCTTCCAATTAGCCAGTACATTTTCCTATATTTCAATTCCAGTTCTATTCTATTCTTCTTTATATGTTCCTTCCAGCGAAGTTTTGCATCGACATTCATTCCAAAATATTTAGCGTTGTTGCTATATGGAATGATAGTGTTATTTAATGTTATTGGAGCTTGTACGGTCTGTTTATAGGTGAACTGCACATGTACAGATTTAGTTCCATTAATTCTTATTTTCCAAGGTTGTATCCAATTATTTATATTGCCACTTGCCTGTAATAATTTTCGTGAGGCTTCTTCACTATTGTCTCCGACAGCTACAATCGGAGTATTTTTGTGTGTATTTGTGGTATATCGCAAGTGTAAAGTAGATAAAGCATTGGTCCCAGTACACTTCCTTGTGATACACCTGCTTTAGCTTCTTTTATTGTACAGTAAGCTTCTTCTTGTTTGACTCTAAACATTCTGGTTGTTATGTATGATTTTAATAGTTCGGTGTGTTGTTTTGGTAGCATTTTCTGTAGTTTATGAACAAGGCCTTCATGCCAAATATTATCGAAGGCTTGTGCTACATCTAAGAATATAGCTGAGCATATTTTTTGACTTTCGCAGGCTTTTTCAATAATATATGTTATTCTGTGGACCTGGTCAATTGTTGAGTGCTTGTTAATAAACCCAAACTGGTGTGATGGTATTAGGTTTTTTCTCTCTATGACAGGTTTTATTCTTTTCAACAGGAGTTTTTCAAAAACCTTAGATATTACTGGCAGCAGTGATATAGGTCTATAGGATTATTCTATTTCGTTTGGTGACTTCCCAGGTTTTGGGATCATTATAATTTCCGCCATCTTCCAAATGTCTGGGACATGTTTTAATCTAAATGCTTATATGTTAAATGCCCTTTCTTATTAGTTTTTACAGTAATTATCCTGTTATTAAATGGTAAACTGGTGATTTCCTGATGTTAATGTCAGTTTTAATAACTTTGGTTAACTCTTTCGGCGTGACTAATCCAATCATCGAATTTTCAGCTTTTATGTCCGGCAAATTATGTTCAATATTAGTTTCGTTTGGTTTGAAAGTTTTTTCTAGATATTCAGCAAATGCTTCTGCTTTTTGGCGATTGTCACATGCCCAATTCCCATATAGGTCTCTTATAGGTGGACTGTGTAGACATGAGCGCTTTGGATATTTTGTGGCTTTCCAGAGTGAGTAATCAGTTTCTTTATCATCTGTTCAATTTCTGAGATAGTCATTTATGGTTTTGTTTTTATTTCCAGTATTTCTCTTTTCAGTCTTTGGGTTAGGTTGTTTAAACTATTTTTATTTTCAGGTGTTCTGTTTTGTTGCCATTTTTTTCGTAATTTACGTTTTTCAGTTACCATTTCCTTCACTTCTTTTGGATAATTAATTCCTTTAGTTGTACTCTTAATTTCTGGAGTATTATTCCAAGCAGCTTGTTGAATATCTACTACGAATTTTTCGGCTTCAAGATTTAATTGTTCAGTTGTCTTGAGGGGTACATTTAGTTGAATTAGTTTGTTCAATTCTTCAGCAAATCCTTCCCAGTCTGTTCTCTTGTTTGTTAATGTTGGGTTTCTTTCTCTTCTTATTATATTTTCGCTCAACGTCAGAATCACTGGCTTATTTATGTTTAAATAATTTTTTTTAATTCGACCTTATATTTGCGGTTGATGTAGAGTCCTTCCAAAATTCATAGTAAACTAAGGCATTAAAATTAATGACGTCACAACGTCGCAATTTTCTCTCATCAACTGTGACATTTAATTTGATATATAAAAATATTCTAATGTATAAAAAATTCTAAAAGATTGAAAAAAACATTATGTTCTGAAATATAATTTATTTTACTATGATAGTACGTCCAATGGATATATTATAGAAGGACTTAAACTACAGTTCATTATACAACTATAGTAAATCAAAAATAAAATCACCTTATATAAATTTGTAACGTCAAAACGTCGCAATGTCAGGCTTGGTAAGACCGGATGTCTTCGGAGATGGTTCCTATGTTGGTTACTGGCAAGGCAGTAAGCATAATGCCGAGGGCGGAGCCCACGTTTAACTCTAGGTCCAGTCCAGATAAACCCTTGTCAGTAAAAAGGAGACTTTAAAATGTATATAAAAAAGTATGACTTGCGTGCATACAAATCGTCCACTCGCATACAACTACGTCACGCGCAAATTTGTCATAAATGAGTTTAAAATAAATGTCATCTAACCTATTAATATATGCAGCATTTTTAAGGTAACAAATTATAGCAATGCCTAGATATAGAATTGAATATATAATATATATATATATATATAGATATAGAATATAGATGATATTTAAAACTAATGCTTTAACACGATTCGAAATGGAGATATTGGAATAGAATATTAACGAGTTTCGTCTGTTTTAAAATTTAAATAAAGCATATATTGACAATTTCTGTCGATTCTTCTTTATTCCCGAACCAAAGCCATTATCTATCTATCTATCTATCATAAATATATATATATATATATATATATATATATATATATATATATATATATATATATATATATATATATATATATAGATAGATAGATATTTCGCTTGATTGAATATTCAGCGGAGATTATTTTACGTGGAAATATTTAAATGAAATTTTAATAAAAACGGCATCGTGAAATTATGAGGGTGCTTTATGGACGCGGGAGAAGTATGGGGAAATATTGAAACTTGGTATTATACACATAATTCATCATATCGGCAAATAAATATTTTCTCTATGTTGTAAAATTTTTTTTATATAACGCAAATGGCGAAAATTAACATAAACTCAAGAATAAATTTTAACATTGTTATTAATATCTGCTATATATCATTTGATGCTTTTGTAAATATTTAAAATATATTTGAATGCATTTTTAAATATTTAAATTCGAAAGGGTTTATGTTTAAATGATTATATTTTTTTAATTCAACCTTTCAATTTGTATTTGATGTATAGTCCTTCCAAAAATCGCATTACGTTGAAATATGGCATGTTACAACGTTGCAATTTTGTCGCATCAAATTTGACTATTCCTAAAGTAAATTATAAAGTTATAGTCTCTCCAAAATAACAGTGAAATCAGATCATAATTTTATTATGTCAAAACGTCGCAATATTGTCGCATTTCACTTTGATTTTTAGTTTATTTTGGCTTTAATATATATGAGCTTTTTAAAGTTAATAAAATAATGAAACAAGATTTTTATATATTGTCAAAGGATTTAAACTAGAGTTAATTATACATAGTTTGTAGGTTAGAGTGGCTTTACTATATTTAAAATAAACTATATTCCAAACCACCTGTGGTATCCCATGCAGACCTAAACTACCTAATTAACTATTATATATCCAACTAATGAATTTTACTTTCATTAGAGAGCATATTTACCTTTTTATGTTTAGTTCTTGTTTCCTTCGGTACAGTGTTTCCTTGACAAGTCATTCTAATATCACTCTATTTCTTCTTTTACACCAGTGTATATTTTTTACTAAGATTATACTGAGTTTTCCCTAATGCATTTTGCAATATCTGCTAAAAGTTAGTAAAAATTCTATTTTGAATCATTTTAATGAAATGCTCATATATATTCTGAACATGTACACCCTATAATACGATTTTCTACAGTTACCTTATATTAACTATATATTCACCTTCAGTTGTTACCACTCTTATCACTCCGACTTGGTAATTGTCAGTATTGAATTATAATCCCACATCCAGAAAGTTTCATACACTCTTGAGCCACTATTTAAGTCAATAAGTACAGTGTTAGTTTCCATTCTAAACCTAGTTCACAATTCCACTATTCGTCCATTTCATGTCAACCGAGGGGTGCTATTATAGGCATGATTTCCATATATCCAAACAGTTCCTGCTTGTATAACGGTCTCAACCTGCATGTATATTGTATCAATTCTCTACCGCGTCCCATAATAATTCGCTCTGATTGAAGACATAGGGATAGAGAGAAAGACGTTGCAGTCTGTGGGCCATTATGTTTAAGCCTTCTGTTCTACTGTGTAAAAGATACACAAACTTATTTCTGAAAAAGTTAATTATATAAAGCATAATTAAAGTTTTCATATATATGTACGACACAATTTGACATTCTTCACTCAATTATATATCGTTTTTATTTTTCTGATAGATTCTTGTACTAATATTCAGTGCAGCTGTAACGCAATAAAAATATTTCGAATAAAAATTCCAGTCACTTAATATTTAATAGTATCAATACTTACCTTTTTAACGAATTTTATTGGTAAGAAGGAGCCCCATTACCTGGTTCCTGTTCGAAATTATTGAGTAAAGACGTAATCTGTTTCCGACTGACTATTTATTGGCTCCCGTGTTTTCAATCATAATTGTAATAAGCAGCGATTTGAAATTAAGTTGGAACAAGCACAGCAGCAAAACAGCATTTGCCGATTTATAACCTGTAAATTTTATTACCACTAATGTTTTTGAAAAATGTTACAGGCATTTGATAACTAAACGACTTTTGTAGGCTGATTCTCGGGTACATGTTCGGATGCATCAGGCAACATTGTATCTTTTTTTAACTAGAATAAAATGGCAAAGAATAGATTACCTGATTTTAAAACGAGTTTATAAACTGCCATAGACAAATTGTTATACATCTTAAAGATGTGGGTTCACTGCTCTTTTGTATAGATTATACAGTAGTTTGTAGGTTACATGGAACATACATATCAACGAATACAAATCCTGCACATATTATTAATTTGTACAATTATCTTATTTTCACTTATCACTCTTATCAGTTTGTCTTCGTAGTCGTCAGCATTCGGCCATAAACTCATGCCAGGAAAATTTCACTCCATGTGATGCTCTCATTATCAAAGTCACTGTGCAAGTCAATTACAAAATTTTTAATTTCTAATCTATAGAACACTTGTTTACGATTCCATAATTTATCAATTTATTTTTCTATGAGTCTGATGGTGTTCATCCCAGCCAAAGGGATTTTTGTGGGGAATTTTTCTTTCTACAAGAAAAAAGAGTTCTTAATTGTATACCCTCTCGACCAGCATGTCCATTATAAAAATATTTGCCTCCCCCTAAATCAATTCGATAGGAATAAATTTGCAATCATGGATAGTGAAATAATCTGTGGCCATATTTTTCTAACATCTGATCTACAGTGTATAGCTTTCAATAATAAATATATTAGGATAAAGTATGAAATATGCACATGGTATGGGAGGCCTGAAGGTCTCAAAGAATAACTATAGTGGACGTGTAATAGGATCAATGGACGAGAAACAAGTGTGATACGCAGCCGCTAGACTTATCAAACACTGCTATGGTAAAACTAAAATAATAACAAATGCACAACTTTGCATTCATTCATTCATTCTATTCTTGCTAGCTCCAACTGTATTTATGAATGTGCAATGCGTACAAGGGAAAAATAATATTAGATATATCGCTAATACGCTAAATATATTGTCACCATAGTCGGAAGGAACCACTGAGTGACATAAGTGATTCCTTCAATATTCCTTTAATTGTCAATAATCTATAACTAGAACATCAATGACTGATATACATAGTGGCATATGTTTCTGGCATATAAAATAGTTATAATTTATGCTTTATAGCTATTATCATAATACCCCATTAAGTAGCATAAAAATTATTAAAAATATGCTAAGAATACAAAAGGAAAACTGGAATTTCGAACCGGTTACATAATCAGATTCATGTAAGGAAGCATGAGGAATTGGACGAATACGTGACTGTAGCTTGGGGTATGGAATTGACTGCTTCCATTTTGCGTTATGTCTTTTCACATCGCACGAATAAAAGTAACAGTCGTTTCTATGATTCTTCAACACATCATCTGCAAGGTTTGTAAAATGCCCAAGGTTAACCTTGTAATCAAAGATTTAATGCAAAAAGTATGAAGTATACTTTTCTTACCAAGTTTATAATATTAATTTTTTATCTTAATAACACATATTCGCTAAAAATATAAATAAATATGTTGTCACCATAGTCGGAAGGAACCACCGAGTGACATAAGTGGTGTTTATATATATTCCTTCAATTGTTAATAATCTATAACTAGAACATCAATAGGCATATAAAATAGTTATAATTTATGCTTTATAGCTGTTACCATAGTACCGCATTAAGTAGTATAAAAATTATTAAGAATATGCTAAGAATACAAAGGGAAAACTGGAATAATTTATGAACAAACTCGCCGTCTTAATAAATTTTTGTTGTGCTGTATGCTCACAAAGTATAATAAATTTCTAATCCCTGAACTTACTTACGAACCATTAAAAAACAGTGTTAACTCTTGGATAAACCAGATCTTACATCTGGCAACAACGACCCAAGAATGTTGCCATTAAGGTCAAGTAAAGTAGCAAAGTAATAGTGGCAAAACCCACCAAAAGAAAAAACGATAACCCCATGTTATTGATTTCATATTAGCGTTTAAAATTTCCCAGTAAGCATAATAAAATAAGTCAGGAATTACAAATTAGTTCTATTGTCGTGTTTGCATATGTTATTTTTATGTTTTTGAGAAATAATTAGAAGGAATATAATATGGAAAAACTCTCTCTTACATATTTTCAGTTCAAATGAGTTTGCGCTTATATTGCTGGAAGAATTTTTTTAACTCATCTTTTTAATTTGCTATTGATTTCTCAATATTTTTCCAGAAAGTCGTCCAGGCCACAAGGGATACAATAAGCTCTCCGCCAAAGACGACCACAGAACCGAACTCAACGAAAACCCAGATGAAGACAATACCCTGGACAATGAAGCCGACGGCAACGCCGCAAACGATAGCAACGCAAACACAAACGGCAACGCGGCATTAATTGACTCCGATTCCGAATCGACCTTTACCGACGTGGAATATGATGACGGGCCATTCTCTGATGATTCCGACTATGGTAAGTGTAACATTAATAAACGAAACACAAATAGTTTTATTATCTTCGCTCATTACCATTTGGCAACTGCAATTTAAAACTGCTTGTAGCGCACCGTACCATGATAATCGTAATCAGCTATTTCTATTACGTGTTCTTTATTTATTTTATTGATAATACGTTCAAATCTTTTAGTATCTCTCACAATCACAAATTAAAGTTGTCAGAGTACATTCTGGGAGGGTTTTGATAGGAGGCATAAGGTATAAGTAAAGACAACAATATAAGTATAGTAAAGATAACTGAATAGTAAAAATGAATAGAATGTGTTAAAGATGTCGGAAAGATAAATGAGTAAAATTGTTAAGTTTGTAAAATTCTAGTAGTCATTTCCAAATATATCGCTTTTATAATATTTGCATTTTTATAGCTTTATTTTGGTCGTATTTTGATCTGTCCGGCATATAGTCCGTCAATGTTTGATCGAGTTTTGTGACCACTACCTAGCCTTTGAAGAGAAGAGAAGGTGCAGTGTACTTTCGTAGTACGCGTGACATATATGCCACCTTAAATAGTTCGAACCGAGAGGCTCCGAGTGTAATTTAAGCTATTTCATTAATTCGCAAAAAAGTATAGCTGAAATCGTCAGCTGCAAGGCGTCAAGAACCAAGGCTCAAAATGAATTAGCAACAATAAACAAATAAAAGGGTTTCAATGACAGTTCGCTATGAGAGTTGTCGAAGAAATTGCAGGCAGAAATGGATGGCAAAGAGCTAGGTAGCTTTATAAATTCTATGGACCGTTTGTCAATTCGACTATCGGTTAATTTTGTGAATAAATCTTTAAGTTTTTGGATATTCCGAATTGATGATGTTGTCGAAAATGACTTGCTTTTTGTTATAGGATGACATATTTCCTGCCAATTTGAGTAACTATTTTATACGAGTTATTGCGTTAAAATAACAGGCATTAGACTTGAAATGTATTTTTTTAAATTACAAACCGTTAACGATATATATATTTTTAATTTAATATACGTTCACTAGTACCCGCTGAGACCTTTTTCTCCGAGTGAGACTCCTTGTTTTGTACTTTTTCGCTTGCCGGAAGAATCTGGTAGGACTCTTTGAGCGTCCAATAGTAGTCTCGTATAATTGAAATACTCCATATTCCTTGATATTTTCCCTACCTTTTTAAGGTCCTAGTAAAGTAGTTTACTTTACTCAGGAAAAAGACACTTCTGGCAAAACTAAGTTTTAACCTTAATCCAAGTAACTCAACAGCATTTTTTGGGAAGATTCAAGTCCCATATCAAATCGTTCATTTCACACTAGAAAAATATATTCGAACTCCTTCATCTTTCAATTCCGAACTCGTTACATAATCATGTTCAGGTAACCATGAGGAATTCGACCAATAGATGATTGTAGCTTGGGGTATGAAATTCACTGCCTCCATTTTGCGTTATATCTTTTCACATCGCACGTACAAAAGTAAAAGTCGTTTCTATGATTCTTCAACACGTGTGCAAGGTTTGTAAAATGTCCAAGGTTAACCATATAATCAAAGATTTAATGCAAAATGTATGAACTATACTTTTCTTACCAAGTTTATAATATTAATTTTATTTTAATAACACATATTTGCTAAAAATATAATAAAAATTGTCAGGTCAAATTTGGACATAGCCAGAAAGCAACATCTATAAAACATCATAAACATCTAAGCAACTATACGTACGTAATGACTTATACACTACCAGGAACATCAAACCACGCACGCACAAATTACAACATGTTCATGCTTGTTGTCTTAGCTCACATATGTCACATAGTCTTTATTGCAAAAGTGATAGTACTTTGATATGAATCCTGATAAATAGTTAGCTCAACTTTTAGCATATAACATCAAAAACAAACATATATTTAGACATATATATCTCAGATTATGATGTTGAGGTAGAAATAACAAGAATGGCAAGATCTTTAAATAACACATTATGTAGAAGTAAAAGTTGAAACGAAATCAACAAATTGAAAGACAGTGGAGAAAACCTATTATATTTCATCTACAGAAATTCGATCTAACTGAAATCTGAATACTTCTTTTAATAACTGTACAAACGCTCTTGAACAGAGAAAGAAGCAAAAATATGAGAACACGTAAACCAATAAAAGGAAATTAGTGAATGTCAGGTAGAAAACGGAATGAAAAGAGGATATTAGTAAATTTGACGTGAAAAGAATATGACGTGACGTACTGATCAACTAATACATTTTCCGATATTTTAACTCCATTTCTTTCCTTTTCTTTTTTAGATGTTCCTTCATGCGAACTTTTGCATCAAGTTTTATACCGAGATACTTAGCGTTGTTGCTATATGATATAGTAGTATTTATTGTTATTGGTGTTTGTACTGATTATACCTGAACTGCAAATGCACATATTTACTATGGCTAATTTTTATTTTCCAAGTATCGATCCAATTATTTATATTGTCCCGGTATTAATATTGTCTCCGGCTCCAAAAATCGCAGTGCCATCATTAAATGTAGCCATCGTCATATTATCCATTTGCGGTATATCACAAGTGTAAAGTAGGAAAATAATTTGCCCCCATTCCTTTTTTTGTGGTACACCTGGTTTAGCCTCATTTATTGTAGAAGTAGGCTTCCTCTTATTTGGCTCTAAACATTCTGTAATATAAGATTTAAATAGTTCAATGTTTTGTTTCGCTAACATTTTTTGTAGTTTATGAACAAGGCCGTCATGCCACAACTTATCCAAGTCTTATGCTACATCCTACAAGAATACAGACCCGTACTACAATTTAACAAATATATTTTCCTTTATTTTAATTCCAGTTCTTTCCTTTTTTTACTTATTTCTTCCAAGTTTTGCATCAAGATTCATTCCTGGATACTTAGCGTTGGAATGATATTGTTATTTATTATTATTGGTGCTTGCGCCATCTTATTTTATGTGAACTGTACGTACCCAATTTTATTTTCGTTAATTTTTATTTTCCAAGTCTGGGTCCAATTATTTATATTATCACATGCTTGTAATTTCTATGTGGCTTCTTTGTTATTGTCTCCGACATCAAGAATCGCAGTGTCATCAGCAAATGTAGCACTCTTTTATTGCAGAATAGGCTTCCTCGTGTTTGAATCTAAACATTCTGGCTGTAATGTAAAATTTCAATAGCTCAGAGTATTGTTTCTGTAACATTTTCTGTAGCTTATGAGCAAATACGTCATGTCACACCTTATCGAAGGCTTGTACAACATCTAAGAATATAGCTGAACATACCTTTTAGCTCTCACAGGCCTTATCAATTACATCCGTTATTCAATGCACCTGGTCAAATGTCGAAAGTTTGTTAACAAACCTAAACTGATGTGTAGATGTCAGGTTTTTTTCTGACAATAATCAGTTATATTCTTTTCTTCTTCTTCCAAGCGTCTTGAACATGTTTTAATTGAAATACCACATTGGTCAATTTTCAGAATTTTAAAATTACCTTTCTTGGTAGTTTTTGCAGCAGTTGTCCTATTAAGTAATGATTAAGGCATTGCCTGATGATTTATTTGGATTAATGTCAACTTTTAAGATTTTGGTTACTTTTTTCGGCATGACTAATTGAATTGTCAAATTTGCACATTCTGTTATACATAAATTATATTAACATGTATACAAATTATAGTAAATATCAGTTTCGTTTGTTTTGAAGGTTTTCTCTAGATGGTGAGCAAATACTATAGGCGATTGAATGATGTTATTTTCTCTACATGAAAGTATATGGGCATGTGGATGGATGTTTCCTTATAGAATAACAATGTTTTTTACTGTGTTTTTACAACCTTGTTAAAAACCGACTACAATGTTGAACATGATTTATTGACAAAAACAAATAAAGAACAACCAACAACAAATAAACTATTTATTCATTCATTTATAGAAAAATGTACTCATTGTAATTAAATGGTAAAACCGAAAAATACAGTTGTCGCGCCTATGACGTTAGAGACCATTTACAAGCCTTCCAACCTTTTATAAGGTCGAACTCAATGGAGGACATTTTCCAGAAATACATTTCCGCGGAAAAGCACTCTGCAATCCGAACCGATCTATAACCAGTCTTAGAAAAAGTATAAAACTTGGTATTTTCTTGGACCTAGCTACAGCACTACAATCGCCTTTTAAAATATTACGCTGGTTTCGTAGATTCTACAGGACGCCGATATAAATTCAGACGTTCTATATAGCCTATTGGTTTTTTTTGCGCGCGTTTCCAGTTCAAGGAGCATCAAGCGAAATTTTATATATCGAAAATAATAAAACAGCTAATTTATGGAAGAAACGTTGAGTGGGTGTAGGCATATTAAATTTCGTTTATGTAGAAATATACTGTTTTGTTTGGTATTTTCTAAAATAATTTAAATATCGTTTATTATATAACATTAGTAGATCAGTGGTATTGTTTCTACTATAGCTGAACTAACAAATCGCATTTTTTTCTAGAAACACAATATTTAACCATTGAAAAAAAATATAGTTACTCAAATTATTCTGATAGGGCATTAATATTATCCAATAAATAGCTAATATACTGCTATCGCATCAAACTTAAGTTTTGGTTTAGTTTGACTCTGACGTAACAATGTGCTAATGTAACTAAAATAAAAGGAAGGAGACTACAGTTACATAATTATACAGCGATACGATAGATTATAAGTTAGAGTTGTTTTACGATATTTACATTAAACTAATTTCCATTCAAGCTAAATTTCTAGACGCTTTTTTATGTAGTGGTATCCTCTAGAGGCCAAATTCATTTAATTAATAACTGTATATACAAGTTTCCTGATTTTGATTGATTTTGGATTCATTTTGGTATCATTATGTTTCTTCTGAGTTTTTCTTAGTTACTACGTGTGTAGATTTTTTCTCATAAAATTGAATTTAATCACGGCATTCTCTTTAATGCATTTGTTATATCCAAAAAATTGCTAGTATTCTTCTAAATTACAGCCTTTGTCGATCCAATTGTTGGGATCTTTTCAATAATTATGGAATGGTGCATTGTCCATAACAATAACGAAAGGTTTCTTCAAGTTATTTAACAGCTGGTTTTAAAACCAACGCAAAAACATTACATTCTTTCTCCATGGTAGTCGCCCTTGAACTTGAAGAAAAACACTAACTCTGCTCAAGAACTAAACCCACTTTTGTCTCCAGTATGAATAACAATATATCTGTAATGAACTGTTAAAAATATTTTTACTAACAAAACAAAATGAAAGGTTATTCTCTGTCCATCAACTCTTGTTGTTTTTACACACTTTATTAGTGTTTTGCCAAGAGTGGACCAACGTTCAATTTTCAAATATCCATGTCTCGTCTCGATAAATTGATATAATGATTTTGATGATGTAATATCTTCCTTAATCTTATTATATGCTTTTAAAAATTGTATTCTGTTATCGTTACACCCTTTAAATCCCATATTTGTAGTGTTTTAACTTTTCTTTGTATATAAAGGGATGAAAAAAAGCTTAAAAAGCTCCATATCCCTAAGTGTTCTAAGGAATCTTCCCAGGCTAATAGTATTCTCTGAAATAATTATGTTATATTCTGTTTATATCGAAAATTACTCACTGGTTTTATACGTTTTATATATTTAACCTGATAATGTCTGATTGCTGCTCAAATCTCCTTATGTCCTATTAAGTGCCTCTGGCACATAATCCAGCTTTGGAATGCATGATGCATACTCGATCGCGGAGACTTGTCTTGGACACAAGTTGGACCGGGTTATGCGGGTCTGCCTCTGGGCTTACCTCCGAGTCCTGTAGGTCGCTACTCCTATTTGACCGGGCAGCCGTTATTGGGCACGAGGACCCGGCGAAAGAGCAGATAGTGAAATGAATTCGTTCTAGCCTGGAAGAAGGGGAGATTAGTGGTGGTGTGCTAAGCTCCCAGCATGCCATCCAGCTCGCGAACAAGCGCGTTTTCAGAATAACTTGAACTGAGTTTTTGTTTGTAGAAGGATTGAGATTGAATTTGATTATTTCTAACAAACCATAGAGCGTGTAAGATGAGGTGCTTATTTTGGAAAACTTGAAACCGTTTCATCTGGTTTGATGTAACAAACTTGAAGTAGACAGTAGACATTAGATTCGTACAGAAGTACGGACCTGATTAACATCTTGTAAAATAAGCATTTGATGGAGATTGGAAGACTATTAGAAAAACAACTCAGAGGACATAGCAGGAACTTTTTTGGGTATCTTTCTGGATTTGGGAATGCCAACCGAACCGTCGGTCGAAGTGGAGACCTAGGTATGTGACGTTGTCCAGCAAATTGAATTGTTGCGGTGTCGATCATGAGTTGCGAGGCGCGCGGTGCATAACGCTTCTTATGGAAAATAATGGCCTTGGATTTCAGGGGGTTAATTTTCAACTGCCAGAATTTAAATTATTTGACCGCATGATCGAGCTGTTTCTGCAGACATCCTTGAATGGTGCCCTCGAGCCCGGAGGCCGTGACGAAAGCAATATCGTCAGCGTAAAACGCGACATCAATGTGCTTTTTTCTCGGCAGATCTGAAATAAAGAGGATAATTAAGGCTCAGTAGGGAACCTTTGGGTACGTCAGCGTTGATTAATTTTCGACTGGAAATGCTTTTCTTGATCTTGACCTGGAAGGAGCTGTCGGATAGATAGGACTTGATGAAAATGGTTAGATCTTCTGGGAGGCCTAACCGTACGCATTTTTCGATCAAGGCAGACCTTGCCTAGGTTAGGTCCAAGAGGACTGCTCCAAGCTTTTTACATTGGTCAATAGGGCAATGGATGTGTGCAGCCAGATGGGTGGCCTGATGGTTGGATGAATGGTGAGCGCGAAAACTGAATGATTCATCAGGAATGATGTTTCACTTTGTGAGCTGTCCTATGTGAATAGTTGAGAACGTAGAGTATTACCCTCTCGGAAAGTTTCGAAATGCTACTAAGAAGGCTGATGGGTCTGTAATCAGATGGAGATGATTTTGCTCCGATCTTGGCACGAGATGGTTGGGAAGAAAAATTGTGGTGACTGGGCTTTTGATAGAGATATATTCGTTGACGACAGTGTCGTTGTCTCCAGGTTAGGGGTTTTATGCAGGAGGAAAGCATGCCATCTGGGCCTCATAGGTTTCTGCGCGGAGATTGATTTTTTCTTGGCCAGTGACCGCAAAATTTCTTGTAGCCATTAACTTCGGAGGGGGCATTAATATTATGCCTCTTCCTCATGAGACATCTGGAGACATGCCAGAAGGAGGGTGGACTGTCCAGTCTTTGGTTCGTGAGTTCCATTTCATCGCTCATCTAATCGAGATGGCATCCTTGATTCTCTTGCATGCTGTGTTCACCTTCCTTTTGTCTCCAGTATTAAGGGTGAATCGAGCTAATCCACATAGACGTTTTTAATGAGAATTTCACGTTTAATAAAGGCGAAGGGCTGTTTCCCCATGGTTGGAGTTATGGTAAAATTTCTACCGTGACAGATTTGTGGGCTGACCGAATATCACGAGTTGGCTTGAGTAGATTAAGCTCATTGTACACTTATGCCAAATTATTATTTTACAATTCTATAGCGCTTCCACAATTACTGATATTTGACCGGTATTATATGTCGGCTCATCTGTTGTTTTCCAATTCAATTTCTTTTTGAGCGCAGAATGAGGAGTAAGTTGCTCCCAGTATGTTTCCAGATGATGCTAAGCTACCAATATTTGAGTTTATACCATAATCGTATCTAAAATTAATGAAACTAAGAATGTTTTACTAGCTCTGCCAGGTCCATTTTTGAAAAATATTAGGAATAACTAATATAGGCTTTCGACCTGTGTTTTTTTGCTGTTGATTTGAGAATGACGCCTTTCTAAAATGGCTAAATTGCATAACTAAAAGGATAAAGCCACTTTATATTCAGAATCCCATTAAAAAAACCATTCTATTATTGTAGGCGATTCATTTTTAATTATATAGATATACCATTTTATTATTAAAGAAAATGCATTTAAATAATTCTGACACCTAATAGTATTTAAAGCACACAAACCAAAATATTTACATATAACGTCTAAATTTAAAAATAATACGATATTTAGATCTGAATCTTTTCCACCATATTCAAACCATATTTCTGTTGAATAAAAGCGGAATTTAGTGGGATTAAAACGGGCCAAATACAAATAAAAAGGTTATACGTTCGCCGCTCTAGGCCCTCTTTCACATAAAACGAGTTTATTTAGAAGTAATTTACCGGGCCCCGCGATAGGGGAAAAAGTATTTTGATATCTGCCTAGCGTAGACTGCTTCTTCAGCTCGCATTACGTCGAATTTAAATTTAATTAACGAGAGATACGAACGAGATAACCTTCCGAATCGTCTGAAGTCGTATGAATTAATATTAATTATGTAAAATATTAATGAAATTATTTTTATATTAAAAAATATTAAAATTATATTTCAGAAATTATATCTAGATCGACTCTGTCACCCTCCAACGTATCTCTCTTTGGTTAACATAACAGGGTTATGTACTTCAGTATGCTTATTCGAACAATCTTTAACTTTAAGTGGTGAAAATTCGTGTATTCGTATAATATCATATATCTTCAAAGGTCTTCAAAATACAGGAGTTAGCGCCATAATTTATTGACAAAAATGATTGTCCATTAAATATATTTTTCAGAAATAGGTGCTTTTTTACAGAAATGGGAGTCAAAATCAATGGGAATTAAATCATAGAAATAAACTGGTTGTAACACTTCAGAACAGGAGGAGGTTCTATGTTCGACTGTATATATTTCTTTTATGTATGTTCACCGATTTTTCTGTCCATTATGGACAGATTTTCAAAATTCAACAAATTATATTTATTTTGTTCGTAATTTAATATTGTGTATATGACACAACATTATATAATTATTTTTGTATCGTCTGGGCTCGGTACCGACTTCAAAGTCATCAGTTGGTAGTAGTTAAAATAATATTGCTAATGGATAGGTTTAGGTAGGTATTAAGCTAAATTTAATAGGTCAGGTTAGTTAGTGGATAGGTTAGTTAAGGTTTTTGTTTATTTTTATTTAGTTATTCAACGATTATGTACATATTTTGTTTTAAAATGTTTTTTTGTGTTAAAAGTTTGACTATTTTCTACTTTTTAGTGAGTTCTTTATTTATTTTCTGAAATCGGTTAATTTTTTTTATTATTAATATTTTATTACATCAAATGATTGCATGAGGCTACAGTAATAACACAAGTACACACGGTTTTGGACCTAGAAAATTAAGACACATTTATAAGGTAAATCGGGAGGTGGAGGATTTACTATTGAATCCAAATTAGTAGCTCGTTTCTTAAAATTAGTTCAACTTTCCGAAATATTCAATAAATGTATTATTTTACTGTTTTTACATTAACGGTCATTTATTGAATTAAAATGTTCATATCAGAAATGAACAGATTTTGAACTGAGTCTTTCATACTGTTCTAATCTTTAATACCATTGAAGTATGTTTCATTCATTAGGGTTCAAGAATGATTACCCATCATGCCTTCGGTCCAAAACGCCTTTCCCGTCACTCATGTGGCCCAAGATTTGTAAGAAAAATCAAGATGTGAATACAGCAAACGTATATTGACAAACATTGATAACGATTTTTTTATCAACTGGTGTATTTTGTAGGTCATTCAATATATATACTGTTATATGATATGATATTGAAAAATTGTAGATTATGTACTAGTAATCCGGTAATTTGTGGTAATAAATGAAATAATTTGTCATTAACTACTTATCCAAGTTTGTTCTGCACGCGTTACAAAACAATTTCGGTACACATGAGTTGTGAGTGTTTACTACAACAAAATCGAAATACAGCAACTTTCAATGCAATTGTCATGATATTTCACATTTACAAAACATATAACTTTTACAAATATAACATGAACAGTTTGAATAGATTTTGCAACGCTCTTTCTGTGTTTTCACAAATCCTGAAGCACAACTACACCGCGAAAACAAGTTCCGAATAGCGTTTAATACTCAGCCTCAGAGTTCAGGGCATTAAATAGCATTAAGAGTCGTCCACATCTGCCGATTTAAGTTGTCAGTTAAGTCTGTCAGTTGAGCCGAATTAATAAACTTGTGCAATCTCCGAACCTTTTTTGCCAATTTGAAGGTTTTCTGGGAGCAATATTGCCAAAAATCTGACATATCTTATTATCTTATATATCTTATAACATATCTTTCTCATTCACTGCACGATAACTTCTTGAGATAAGTGAGAGTTTTCATATCTAAATATAAAATGATTTTTGCTCTTAATCAATTTTGTCAAAATATACGATCAGCTGGCTTAATAGAGTAGATATAAATGTCATAGACCGGAATAAATACGGAATTGGCTATTTTAGGAAATCAGTTCGGTGTCTGGTGATATTAATCAACGTGTGATGTGGGTGAGTATATATTATAGAAGTCCCACTAGAACAATTTGCATTAGAAGGACATTGGAATATAATTTAGAATAGATTAGAGCAGTGTTGTGTGAATGCTTGTTTTAACGGCTGACCGCGTTTTCACTACATATATATATATATATATATATATACGAATCCATAAAATGGACACAGACAAAATATAAAGAAACACATTTCCCCGAATTGCCTTAAAAGTACTCAAAACAACACAATGTTGGGCCCTTTGTCAAGTAGCCCATTGACAAAGAATCGTTTTTTTCTGCACACTATCGGGAGGATTTAATTTAAGTAAAATCAAAATGAGTTAGTTTGCTTTATGTCAAATACGTTATTGTCAATAAACAAGGTATGCGAAAACTACTTAGATAAATTAAAAACTAAATTTTTAAGCTGCGTTATAATGCAAAATCAGTTTTTTATACACACTTAATTGAGCAGTAATTAATTTCTTATGTGTAGTCGCAAGCGACAACCTCCACTTAATCCATGTTTGTTTCTTTTAATTTTAAGAACAAGGAACCAAACAAACTACCAGTCTTGAAATTGAATGTGATATTTTTGATCAGTACTTATTGTACCTGTTTTTCTCGATAAAGGCCTTCTTAAGGCGAAAAAATAAGCAAACACCAAATTTCATTTTGTTTGTCCGATTTTATGTTAGTTTATTTACTTATATATTTAAATCATTTTATGTATAAACACTTTAAACCTTTTGTATTATACATTTTGTTTTATACATATACACTCTTGTTAATTTGCCCTGCTTTTACTTACCTTTTAATAAAATTAGTTCTGCCTAGTTACGAAATACACACCATAAATTTAGACCTAATCTAATAACGACCTAACAAATAACAATAACCGTTTTTCATATTTCTCTGATGATTTTTAACCATAAATCCCTTATATTAAATAATATTTTTTTAATTTTTAGTAATTTATATATTTTATTTTATTATTTTTCTCCCATCAGTTCATGTAAACCTGATACAGTATATTACACTTATTTTTTTCTTCCAGTTTCTTGAACTCCACTTAATCGAATCAAATTTCCGAAAACCCCAAAAATAGCTTTTCGATTTTCGTATTTGGGCAATTCAAATCGTCCCCTCACCAGGACAACCTCTATGAGCAAGAGTTCCAAACACACTTATTGCCCGTAAATGGATTTATTTAAAACAGCCCTTGTATTGAAATTCGCCTGCTTTGATCTCGTTGCCCCTCCACTTGGAGGGAACAACGAAAGGCAAAACGCTCGATAAGCAATTTACTCTCTACCATGACAATGAACTCACTTCTAATATATTTCAAGTTTTTTCTTGTATATAATATTATATAAAAACACATGAGGGTCATATTGTATATTATCGTATATATTAACGAAAGTTGTTTCAAAACTCTGGAATATAAATAATTCAGAAGTTTTATTATGCTGCTGCTATTGGCTAAGCTAGAAAGTAATGTAAATTATGCAAAATAAAGTAAAACTTCGCGTATGCCATAAATATGGCGATAAAAATAACAATAAAATATTATTTTTATTTACTACACAATTATTTCCATTACTTAAATTTTATTATTATTTTTTGAAAGTCTAACTTAACCGTTTTGGAGTTTCTAGAATACGTATGGCCCTTCCAACATCAGCCTATGCACGTCATAAATGACATCCAATACTCTGCTAAATACAGTTTATAAAAATGTAAAATTCGTTTTAAGCTGTGAGCGGATTTTTCCTTCTCATATTACACTAGATTAAAAGACCTAGAATATTGCCTAATGCAATATGTAACCGAAGAATTCTATGAAATTCGATTTCTGTTGGTACTGATTGACAGAATTCTCAAATGTCTTCAAAATTATTCAAAACATTAGTGATAATAATTAAAGGTAACAAACCGACAAAACGTTATTAACTAAAATATTAAGTTGATGCGGCAATTTTGCGATATGTTAATGTCGTGCATTGGCTTTTTTATTGGATAGATTATAAACACATTAATTGACATTCTAACCCTGATTCCAGAAGCATACAGCAAGCTCGCCAGCTCAATAAATTCAATAACCGTTTATGATAAATGCATTCACTAGTGCTCAGCTGAAACTTGGTCCTCTCGTGTATTCCTGTTATTATATTATCATAACTATCATCAGCCATTACCTTTTGTTGGGAAAGTGATATCTCAACCAATGTGCCACTGTCAGCTCTAAAACAGAATATTCTTTACCTAGTCTATCCTAATCTCTTTTATGACTCTATTCAGATGGTTCTCTATAATTTTGACATTGCATCTTTCTTCCAAAAAATCAGTTTGGCCATAGAAAGGAAAGCAGTTTACTCTTCTTTCATGAAATATGTTGACCACATTGTAATTTTCTCTGGATTTGATTGCGCTTGGTTGAATAATTTCGCATATAATATGATATCCGAACACGCAGATTTTGCTTTAAACATCGGTTGTATAATATCTCGAACTTGTAGATATCGAAGTATTTGGAGCCATGCAGAAAGAATGGCAACATAAGCATTCAGGAATACCAGATTGGAATATTTTCCTTTTTCCACACCATGGATATTTATTTTTCATTAGCGAGTTTAACTTACAGAGGTGCCCAAAGTTAGGCTCAATGAGTTTAGTGGAAAGTCAAATGAAAATCAACAATAGTTAATTTAATATTCATAATAATCGCATTTAATTTTATTTATATTTGAGGATAAATAAAAATCGAAAATGATTAATTAATTTCCTGACCTTGACAATCGTTCCTGCGCCACCCAGTTTTCTTCTCTTAATCGCGTGGTATATGATATGAACCATCGTTAAAATTTTAATCCAAATATTTCTATATTGAGATTAAGCACAGGACATATTCGGCACAGTTTAGACTTGTCTTAGTTTCAGTCGTTATGCAATAAAGATCACTAAAATATTTACCCACCTAATATATATATATATATATATATATATATATATATATATATATACGAATCCATAAAATGGACACAGACAAAATATAAAGAAACACATTTCCCCGAATTGCCTTAAAAGTACTCAAAACAACACAATGTTGGGCCCTTTGTCAAGTAGCTTTTACCATTGACAGAGAATCGTTTTTTTCTGCACGCTATCGGGAAGATTTAATTTAAGTAAAATCAAAATGAGTTAGTTTCCTTTATGTCAAATACGTTATTGTCAATAAACAAGATGTGCGAAAACTGCTTAGATAAATTAAAAACTAAATTTTTAAGGTGAGTTATAATGCAAAATTAATTTTTTATACACACTTAATTGAGCAGTAATTAATTTCTTATGTGTAGTCGCAAGCGACACCTTCCACTTAATTCATGTTTGTTTCTTTTAATTTTAAGAACAAGGAACCAAACAAACTACCAGTCTTGAAATTGAATGTGATATTTTTAATCAATACTTATTGTACCTGTTTTTCTCGATAAAGGCCTCCTTAAGGCGAAAAAATAATTAGAGCATAAGCAAACACCAAATTTCATTTTGTTTGTCCGATTTTATGTTAGTTTATTTACTTATATATTTAAATCATTTTATGTATAAACACTTTAAACCTTTTGTATTGTACATTTTATTTTAAACATATATACTCCTGTTAATTTGCCTCTTAATAAAATTAGTTCTACCTAGTTACGAAATACACACCATAAATTTAGACCTAATCTAATAACCACCTAACAAATAACAACAACCGTTTTTCATATTTCTGTGATGATTTTTAACCATAAATCCTTTATATTAAATAATATTTTTTTTAATTTTTAGTAATTTATATATTTTATTTTATTATTTTTCTCCAGTCAGTTCATGTAAACTTGATACAGTATATTACACTTATTTTTTTCTTCCAGGTTCTTGAACTCCACTTAATCGAATCAAATTTCCGAAAACTCCAAAAATAGCTTTTTGATTTTCCTATTTGGGCAATTCAAATCGTCCCCTCACCAGGACAACCTCTATGAGCAAGAGTTCCAAACACACTTATTGCCCGTAAATGGATTTATTTAAAACAGCCCTTGTATTGAAATTCGCCTGCTTTGATCTCGTTGCCCCTCCACTTGGAGGGAACAACGAAAGGCAAAACGCTCGATAAGCAATTTACTCTCTACCATGACAATGAACTCACTTCTAATATATTTTAAGTTTTTTCTTGTATATAATATTATATAAAAACACATGAGGGTCATATTGTATATTATCGTATATATTAACGAAAGTTGTTTCAAAACTCTGGAATATAAATAATTCAGAAGTTTTATTATGCTGCTGCTATTGGCTAAGCTAGAAAGTAATGTAAATTATGCAAAATAAAGTAAAACTTCGCGTATACCATAAATATAGCGATAAAAATAACAATAAAATATTATTTTTATTTACTACACAATTATTTCCATTACTTAAATTTTATTATTATTTTTTAAAAGTCTAACTTAACCGTTTTAAAGTTTAACCTTAATTTAACCTTAACCTCAATGAGTTTAGTGGAAAGTCAAATGAAAATCAACAATAGTTAATTTAATATTCATAATAATCGCATTTAATTTTATTTATATTTGAGGATAAATAAAAATCAAAAATGATTAATTAATTTCCTGACCTTGACAATCGTTCCTGCGCCACCCAGTTTTCTTCTCTTAATCGCGTGGTATATGATATGAACCATCGTCAAAATATTAATCCAAATATTTCTATATTGAGAGCAAGCACAGGACATATTCTGCACAGTTTAGACTTGTCTTAGTTTCAGTCGTTATGCAATAAAGATCACTAAAATATTTACCCAGCTAATATATATATATATATATATATATATATATATATATATATCTATATATATATATAAACAATTATAACAATATAAACAATATAACAATTATAAACAATTATATCAAAAATCATTCAACAACAAAAGAAGCAAAAGCAAAATATTCATTAAAACAAAACCTTAACAGAGCAAGTTAACAAACAAAGCCATATTATGATTTAATAAGTCGTTTTCAACTCGCTTCATAATTTCTGAAACTCTTCACCATACGTACACCTTGTAGCATTGTCTATCTCCTTAATATAAAAATATTAGTCTCAATTCTGCATGGCTACATTTTTCTTCAAATGTTTGTAAACATTAAGTTTCATATTACCAATATACTTTTATTGACAGTAAAAATTTTGTAAGATTAGATCGCTTTTGATATTAGTCATTACAAATTTTATAACAGAATACCCATCTCGCTAGACGGTCGATGTAATAAGAGTTTTTAAAAACAAACGCGCCAAAAAAAATAGAGTATTACTGATTATATTGCCGGAAAATTCAATATAAAACCGTCGTTCTATCTCCATTTTTCAGCGAGCTGATACCAACATTAAATTATTAAGCCGAACGCGACGAGCTAAAAATAACGTTGCGGTGTAAATTTTTCCATTTATATGCACATTTCGACTAGTCTCACCAGATAGTTCTAGTTTGTACATGTTTGAGCTTCTAAATTAACTAAAGGCCAACTATAAATCTAATTTCTTTTCAATGAATTTAAGACTATAGAATTTGCTGTATAAGTTCCGGCATTTAAATGGTCTATTGAAAAGTTCCCGGCTTTGCACATAGATGGCGCTGCTAGGATTAAATCTGTAGGAATGTTCGTCGGGTCGGTCGGTCGGTCGTAACGTGTGGCTGCCGCTGCGGTTATCTATCAGAACACTCACTACTATTTTTGGAAGGAATTTGCACGGGAACTAAAAACACTGATTGAATGAAAGTTGTTTATTCTAACTTACGATTGATACATGTGGTCGATGGGAGAATTGACAGGATATTAGGTTAAGGTGAAGCAAGTACGGTAGCGCTGTGGAAGTGGTACTGTTACAGGGGGACGGTGATAAGAAAAGAGAGCGAGACGTCGTCCTGATGGTCTTTTATACCCTGGAACTGCATGGTACCAATCCACCGGCGTTTCCAACCTTTGTAGTTGTTGATGGTGAATTGGTGGTGGCCTAAAGGGTCGTGGCGGTCGCCACAAATCCATATGTTTTTTAGTTAGCTCTAACCCTTAGAATATGCATGTATAATTTTACAGCAGTCGGATCATTACTTTGTGAATTATAGCATTTTGAGTGAAGCAACTTTTGTTATTGTGAAAAAAAATGGATAAAAAGGGATTTGGCGTGTTGATAAAATATTCCTTTTGAAAAATACAGTTGAAGTAAAAACTTGACTTAATTCCAAGTTTCCGAACACTGCCCCAGGAAAATCAACCGTCAAGGATTGGTATGTTAAGTTTAGACGTGGTGAAATGAACTCCGAAGACGGTAAACGCAGTGGACGCCCAAAGGGGATTGTTATCGACGAAAACATTTAAAAAATCCACAAAATAATTTTGAATGACCATAAATTAAAATTGAATGAATACCAGACACTATATCATTCATCATTCACGAATATTTGGGTATGAGAAAGCGCGATCCAAGGTGGATGCCGCGCGAGCTTACTTTTGACCAAAAGCAACGACGATTTGATGATTTGGAGCAGTGTTTGAAGATAATCAAGCGTAATAAACCCGAGTTTTTGCGTTGATATGTGATAATGGAAACATGGCTCTATCGTTGCACTTCGAAGTCCAATCGACAGTCATCCGATTGTACTGCACACGATGAACCCGCTCTAGCGTGGGAAAATGCAACAGTCGGCTGGCAAGGTTATGGTGTCTGTATTTTGGGATGCACATGGAATAATTTTCATTGACTACCTTGAAAAAGGAAGAACCATCAACAGTGACTATTACATAGTGGAATTGGACCGTTTGAAGGACTAAATCGCCGAAAAACGGCCGCATTTGAAGAAAAAGAAAGTGCTGCTTTGCCAAGACAATGCACCGTGTCACAAGTCAGTGAAAACGATGACAAAAATTCGTGAATTGGGCTTCGAATTGCTACGTCATCCACCGTATTCTAAAGATCAGGCCCCCAGTGAGTATTTCCTATTATCAAATCTCAAAGAATGCTCGCTGAGAAGATAGTTTCGTCGAATGAAGAAGTTATCACCGAAACTGAGGCCTATTTTGAAGAAAAGGACAAATTGTACTACAAAAATGGTATCGGAAAGTTAGAGGATCGCTACTATCAATTCCCTTGAAGGGAATTATGTTGAATAAAAAAAACTAATATTGCCTTAAAAATGCGTTTTACTATTGTAGGCCGGGAACTTTTCAATTAACCTGTTAGTCTACTCCCGACTTGCTTTGAAATAGTGGCTTGAGACTCAGGCTCTAGTTACATGTTATTTCCTATAAGGGAGGATATTGACTTATCTCAGATATAAGTTAAATATCAAAAATGCTTTCAGGATATTTGCCAGCTCTTCGTCTTGTTAGTTAAATTCAGAGTGTTTCTTCTCACAAATTCTCGGCTTGTAATAAATGCGTATTATCATTTATTCATTGCTCTGTTTGTTTAATCCGAGATTATAGTAACAATAGTTGATTAATCAAAAGCAACATAAGCAATATCTTCTACAGTATCTACTAATATGTACCCTACAGCGTCGGCTATAAAGTATCTTAACGACCCCAGATTCATTGCGTCGGCTTCCTTACAAACCCTAAGTTTTATTTTCCATTTCGCGAATGATGACAATCTTTATTACAAAACACTCGCAACTATAAAATACATCTGTCATGCCCTGGTGATATTCTAACTCTATCCAACACAGAAATAGGAAAATTGATGTCACCTTAACATCTGCGTCTCTAACCTCGTTTACTACTAATTTTTGAAAATGTTGTCAAAAGACACCCTCACTCCTTCAAAGAGTGACATTGACTCATCCCCGGTAATAATTATACTAAAATGATTAAACTTTGATATGACACGACGCTTCTATATAGGTCTTCGACTCGCCAATGTTGTTTCCAAAAAGTAAGATTTTAGGGACTGTCGCCAAAAAACAGTTTCTACTTGATTTTGTATATATTCATGTACACCGAGTTTAGGGACATTCGTCAGTAATTTCTTAGCATATAAACTTGTGGATTAGATGTGGATTAGATGATCGGAACGGTGCTGATATATTTTGTTTCAAATTTTTTATTTTCATGTTCTTATATTCGATATTTTTCTTTTTCAATGTTTTTTATAAGTAAGATATTGTTTATAAGTTAGCAACAAAAAATACTAGCCTTTTTTTACAATGATATCTGTCATATTATCAAAAAGTATATATCCATATATGAATATAAATCTAATAATGTTAGTATAAAATTAATAGTATAACGCTGAATCTCTTATAATATTAGTACAGTATTACTCTTTTATCCATTAGAATTCGTGTATCTACTCCTTTTATTAATACTGTTGTAGCCCATGCTGGCTCTAAAGTAGTCGATTTGCATCATCAACAAATGGAATTACTGATCTTGCCTGACAGCTATACACCTGTTTTCTTATTGTGTATGTGCAGTTACTTAAGCTACAGTAACATATCTCAGTACCCGGCAAACGACGTTCAGTATACTGTGACATCCAACGTCGAAATCAAACGTTCCCTAGCGATTCACAGCCAGCGATTTCTTTAAGAAGTCTAAAGATTTCATAAATGATTACTTATTTCTCACCGATGATAAATACAGCAGATTTTTGGATTGCTAACAGTACTCTCTACTCGTTAGAGTAGCAGTGAGAAACTTTGAAGCCAACAAGAATGTTCGCAAATTTGTCATTCATACTGAAATATAACCAGTCAGTTACAAATATTAGAAACACCGGGTTTGTCAAAACAATATACACAATATTTTGTGACTGATTAATAATTACATACTCTATGTTCTAAGTGCGTCGATGACTACTTGCAAGTTTGACATTGGGTCAATGTATTCTCTCAAAGACGTTCATTACATTGTTCTTGACATTCATTACCACATGCGTTTGAATTCTGGGCTTCAGAATTAACAGTAATCTTCTATCTATTTGTCAATAATAATACGGAACTGACTATTAAGCACCTATTAACAGAGTGCAGATTGTTTTGGTGGCAGTCTGGGGGATTGTCTCCAGCTCTAAAACCTTGACGTGGTGATGAATTTTCTATACGCGTATAGAGTTTGCTGGCAAGAAGCTTATGCCCCACTCTTTATAATGCTTGTAAATAAATAAATAATATTTTATATATTTAAATTATATAAAATTATGATGTAATTATATATTATATAACTTATAATTTTTAATCTATATATTATACACCTTAACGTTAGACATGAGCTAAAAAGTCCCGGGCTTAACACTGATCTTCAAAACAAAATACTAAAATTTCATGATACTCAACTCATAAGTTTTCGAGTATTATACTAAGAGTGACACTACTTTTGTTCTTTTCAAAACAATGCATCAAAAGCAATTTCGTGTTTTAATTTTACACACCGTTCAAGTAATGCAATGACTTGATAAGTGTTATAATGACTCCGCTCTATCAGAAACAACAATAAAACGCTAGTTTTCTGGATTCAAACGTGGTCGTAAAGACACTGATGGTGCAGAACTCAGTGGACGTTCAAATGAGGTGGTAACACCAGAAAACATCAAAAAAATCCATAAAATCGTTTTGAATGATCGAAAAGTGAATTTGCGTGAGTTAACTAATATTGTAAAGATATCAAAAGAACATGTTGGTTTTATATTGCATGAGCATTTGATTATGAAAAAGCTCGGTTCAAAGTGGATGCCGCGTTTGCTAACTGCTGACCAAAAACAAGGACATGTTCATGATTCTGAGCAATGTTTGATCATGTTTAAACGTAACAAAACCGAAATATTTACGTCGATATGTCACGTCATCGTCGAAATCGATCGTCATCTAAGTGGACAGGATGTCCTATCTTATATGTTATATATAGTACATTTACAATAAATAATTATACTTAATATAAGTATTTTATACTTACAAAGCCCAGAAGGCTGATGGATATCAAACTATAGAAGTAAATATTAGATCCATAAATTGGTTTTAAAGGATTTTTTAGTTTGAAATTTTATTGTGAAAAATCGATTGCATATATTGCATATGTATATTATTCAATGTATTGCCTATCGACAGCTCTACTTTTTCTAATTTTTTCATGCAATTCACGGATTCTTTCTCGAAGGAAACATGTATCTTTTGAGACTATCCACAAAGTGATATATTTTTAGGTATCTTCATAAGAAATGAAACGATAATCAGACAGATCACAACTCATATGTCGTAATATTTTTTAATCAGAAGGTGTAATGTCTAGAGAATATGGCGGGTGGGGTGGTGTTTCCTATTTTAATGTTTCCAAGTATATTTACACCGGTTTTCAACATGTGGTAGACTGTGGTAATGCTGAAGAATAACATTGTTATGAATTTGCTCGTATTTCAGCTTTTATCGCGCGGCTCAAACGCATCAATCTTAATCAATAGCGATCCCCTTTGATGGTTTAATTGAGTAATGTCTTTAATTATTTTTGGCTGTCCAGAATGCTCTTTGCATTTTATGTCAAAAGAGTCACTTTTAAAACGTCGAAACCTGTATTCACATATTGAAATCGATCGAGTCTGGTTGCCATAAGCTTCACACAGCATTCGATGACCATCAAACGCCATTTTCTGCAAGTTGAAGTAAATTAACTAAACTTACCAAAAATACAATTTACTCAGTACAAATACAATCAGTTAAGCTTCAACGTGAAGTAAAAATATACCCGATGCGACTAATATACAATAGTACAATCTCTTGTAAATCTTTTAAAAATAATCTATTGTCCTGATAAATAAAACCATTATAAGATTTACAAGATATTTTAAACACAATAAATAAAAATTAAACCCATACGGTAATATCAGTGAAAATTTAATCAAAAAACATATTCTTCATATATTAATACATATAATTATTGCTTGTTCAATATTATACAGTTTGTCTAAGCGGCTCTTCTTATAACCTATTATAACTCGAAATTAAACCTACATATGAAGGTCATCAAAAGTATTGTTTTTTTTTAATCAAAAGAGAGACTAATCTACATATTATTATGTTCCTAAATAGGATCCATTTAACGAAAATAATATTCGATAGTGTGGCTTTGTATTTAACCTCGACATTATTCGTCGTCTTCAGATTAGTATGGTATTCCACACTGCAAACATTCGCTTTTATTAAAGCCATTCAAGTTGCTCCCCCAGCAAGGGAACTATTGCGCAATATAGCGAGACGAGAGGCTGCAATATAATTTCGGTGACTAGCATAACGGTTATGAATTAGACATCCAACGGCTTCTGGTGCTGGTATCCACCCACGTCCGTTGTCTGTCACATATTTTCATACATTACTTAATTATATTATAACGACGTTTTTGGTCATCAGTTATTTCTACATAATATTATCACATCATATATATACGTTGTTCGTTTGTCTCTCTAAAATTCGGAAAAGGATGAAACATTTTGGCTAATTTTGGCTTTGAAATATTTATGAAAGTCCAGAAAAGGTTTACATGATAATTAAATAGGGAATCATTGCTAGGAAATTAGTAAAAACAACAATTTTGATTTCCAATATAAGGTATTAGTGTCATCAACAGTTTCGACATTTTTGTTCGCCATCAAATATTTATGGATACGCTTGGAAATCGATTTTGTGATTAAAAATGTTGAACACTGATTAAAACTATCGGCCACTATTATCAAACTGCGATTAAAATATATAATGTGTTAAACATTGAGGGTAATTGACCATTACTGACTACTTGACCTTACCATGACTTATTTCATACAAATATAGGTATTTTATGAGAGGTACATTGATTCGATAACGTGAAAATCAAATGAAAAATAATGACATATATGTCTAATATAAAACAACAATATGATAACGGTAATTTCAAATTATATACTAATCGCGATCTAGTAAACATTTACCAAGAATACAGTTGAAATATCTAGCGACTGTTTTTAGTATAGTATATTTTCTAACTGTATTTCACTTTTACTATTAGTTGTTTTTAGAGAACTTTTTTTAATTTTATTTTTAGTATTGCCAAGTAGAAGACCATTCCACTATCACCCGGAAATACATTGTGGTGCCGAAAAATCATTTACAATTAGAGAAATTACAATCGTTTGTTAACATTGTAAGACATTGAAATACAGCGGTGAATATACTAAATGATGTGGTGGCGATGAAAAAGTAAAATTTTCACAAATGGTCCCACCACCAGGCCCATTACACTCGTTAATTTTTGGAATTGGAAACGATTATAAACCATCTTAGCCAACTTTCAATTATTATAAGATTATATTAAGATTATTAATATAATAATTTAACACAAATTAATGATCATTTTCAAGGTATCATAACATAAACATTTTATTCCTTAATTCATTTGTTATTAAAACTGTCACACCAAGAAGAAACTGTCAAGTTCCCAAGATTCAGTCTTTTTCAGTCTGCGAACAGAGCGTCTTTCATACAGTAGTTCAAGCGCCTCTGGGTTTTCGAGGAGGTGCAACCAGGCTTCGTGTTTCTCAGCAAACTTTAGATTTCTTCCTTGAGAGTAGGAATTTCTAGTTCACGATGCAAATCTTTATTGCGGATATACCAAGGTGCATCCAATGCGTTACGCAATACCTTATTCTGGAATACATCAATCTTATCCATTTACGCATTACTATTCCAGGTACAGCCCCACAGGTCTCAACCATATAGTTATATTGGTTTTAATGCCTGATTGTTGATCACTCTCTTGTTGTGAATTGGCGTTTTCGATTTTCTTCCAAGGAGCCAATATAGCTGCTCATATTTTAATTTGAGCTCTGCTGATTTTTTTCGACAGGCTCGTACTATTTTAATTTGTGTTTAATGTTTATTTTATTATCTAGTATCATGCATAGATCTGTAGCACTACTTACATATGGTACTATAGAGCCATTCAAGACTGGTGGGTTATTTAGCCCCATTGCTGGTAAAATTAATATGAACAGATTTTTGATAATTTAATTGTATTCTCCTTTATTTGGTCTAGTCTATTAGTTTATATCTAGCTGCCTGTAGTATCTTTATGGATGCTTTTTGGTTTTTCCAAACTGCTAGCAATTCTGTATGCTGCAATTCTGCCAGCAATGCTGCCTTCTGGCACCCCTACTTGAATTTATTTCGTTCAGAATATTCTTCTTTGGCAACATTTTGTTTAATTTACATATCAAGCCGTGATGCCAAACTTTATCGAAGGCATGTGCAACATCTAGGGAAACTACTTGAGAGTATATGTTCGTGTTGACTTCGAAAAATAAATAAGGAACTCACTAAAAATTTAAAAATAACCAACCTTAGATTTTTAACACATAAAAAACATTTTAAAACAAAATATGTACATAATAATCGTTGTAATAACTAAATAAAAATAAACAAAATCTTATTTAACAATCTTATCTCAGCAACAAATTAAATTTGTTTTGTTTCTAATTTAATTTTAAGTACCCAACCGAACCCAAACAGTTATATTTATTTAGATTTGTGTTGTTGGTAATTTAATTTTTTGTATATGTGCCAAAATTATATTATTATTTTTGTATTGTTTGGGCTCAGCACCAGCTTCAAAGTGATCAACTGGTAGTAGTTAAAATAATATTGTAAATAGATAAATAGGTTTAGGTAGGTATTAAGCTAAATTGTGTATATTTTCCTTATTTTTATTTACTTATTACAAGGATTATTAGGTATATATTTTAATTTTTTTTTGGTGTTAAAAAAATGTCATTTCCTTGTTTATTTTTTGAAGTCAGTTTTTGCCAGCCAGAATTTTGAGGAAAGCACCGAGAGGCTTTTTGCCAGCATTGAATCATAAACCAATATTCGTATAAAGTTTTATTCAATCACTGTCAATTTTATAATTCCAATCTATCAAAAACTTGCTCACAATTTCACCATTTGTCAATTAGTTCCTCAATGTGCTTAATCGAGCTCATCCAAACCGAAGGTGTTATTGTCGACAATGTTTCTTTCCATAAATCCAGACAGTTCTGGTTTGTTGGTTGTTGTTCTGGTTTCCTTCTCGACCTGAATAGCTGTTATAATAATTCTTTGCAATACCCTATATCAACTCAATTGGATTAAATAGGTAGTGATAGGGTAGAAGGCATAATACTCTGTGCTCATAATGTTCCGCAATCGGATCTATTATGTATCTTTTATCAGGCTTATTTTTAAAAAATTAATTACATAAAATGCAATTAAATATTTCATTTATATTTACCCAGTAACAATTTGAAATAGTTCATTGTTTAACATCGTTTCTTCAAAATTTATTTTATGTACTTTGAGCCATTCCTTAATTGCAGCCTTAACCACAGCAAAAACATGTTATGGTTAATTTCTCTTTATCAGTTACCATTGGACTTAGAGGAAAACATTAATGTTGAACCAGGAATAAAATAATTCCCATTTCCAGCATGATGAACTATGTATCAGCAATGAATTATTAATAAATGTTATGACTAAGCTAGTAATTAATTAATAATCGATAGTTATTCCAACGTTTATCCTTTTCCATCAACTTTTCTTGCCTTTACACTATGTTTATAATCATCTTGTCATGAGTGACACAACATACCATTCTGAAATATCCATGTCTCATCTGAAAATACAAATTGATATAATTGTTCTTCCTAGATTTTATTATATGTTTCAAAATTGTATTCCTTTAAAAGCAATATCTGGAAGTTCCATTAAACCCCTTCATGGGTTATCTTTATACCATTTAAGACCCATATTACCCAAGAGTGTATGAAGAGATGTACTACATCCCTCAAATAGCTGCATAACTTTCAGCTTTTTTTGGATACTCCAGAATATCAATTTCCTCTGAAATAATTATATTAAATTATGTTTCGATTGAAGAAACTACCTACTGTTTTAATATATTTCGTATATTAGATCGTACATACTTGATTCGTCACCCGTTTCGCATAAAGACAGTTTCTTTTTGATGATTTAAGGTTATATTGTTTTTTATTTTTTGAGATATTTTAGGGACCGTGTCCGTATTAATATTTAGTACAGCTGCAACATGCTACAAAATATTTTCAGTAATAACCGCGGCGATTTAAAATTTATTAAAACAAAGCGTTAAAACAACGTTTACCGGTTTATAAACCGTAGGTATAATATTTCGGAGAATTTTACAGACGTTCGACAAATGAACGTCTGCAAAATTCTTCTGCTGGCTTATTTGGTTACATATTCGAACTTGTCAAACAGCATTCTGTGCCTTTTTAAATACAATAAAATGAGAAGGAAGATATTGTCTGACTGTAAAACGATAAAACTTTCGATAGCCACATATTGGTGACATGCGTCACTACTGTTTTGAATAAACTATATATGATTATATAAACTTACATTTTACATTATTTCTTGGGACGACAAATTATTGTGTCCGTTTTATGGTTTAATAATATTCCAGAATATCGCCTCTGTTTACAAAGTATTTAGGTTTTCGCAAGGATTTTTTTCAGATTCATAATATAAACATCAATTGATCAATTTGTTTATTTAAGAATTCCAATTAATTTGAACTCGGAACTGAGATATATTATTTTTAAGTTATTCGCTTTAGTTTATTATAAAAGAAACGTTATTTAACATTAAAATTTGTGGCCGAATTTCGACCACAGGGCGATCAATAGTTCTCTATTTTGCATTAACGTTATCATATTTAATTAAAAAATGTATATTTCTTGATATTATGTTACTTACAACCAATATATTATCCTTCCTTGGCATATTGTTAGATCAATCTTAGTCAAAGCACTATTGCGGTAGGGTCATCCAGAACCAACAAGAGACGCAATTTTCGGAAATCGTGAGTACCTGAATTTCAAAAAGCTCAAGTGATTTAAGAATTAATTAATATTAATTACAGTAGATAACGCATTTTTTTACTTAAAATATCTATATTTATTAGCGATGCCTATTTTTGGGCATATTTTCATGTTAACAGAGATAAATTTTATATATAAAACGCCAACCAGTGTGACGTTGTCCAGGCGATAACGCATCCCCAAAAAGTTGTTATGTTTTGCAAATTTTGAGTCGAATATACTTGAAAGCTATATTGGTGATAAAAGGTTGGACGACGATTGGACGTTAATTACCGTTTTATTTTTGCCCAGATGTAACTTATGGCGCAAAATATTCTGCATACACGACTTAAGAGTGTAAAAATATCTCGCTGGAGTGATGTGAATTAGCCACTGATATCATACGATTTGATAGCGTCAAATTTATTGCGGGATTTTTAAAAATTGCATTTTAAAAATACAAAGTAATATTCGACTGAAGCCTTTAAAACCAGGCTAAGCCAAGACCAGCCCGTCACTCAAATTTAGTTGGATCTATGCAGCGCAGTTATTAAAACGTAAACGTCTCGCATCCGTGCTAACGTTAGAAGCCGCGAGAGACATTTGAACGATTTTATACCAAGTGGCATATATATATGCCTTTCAAATAAAAACCCGCCTTACTAAAAAATCTTATATAAATGTAGTTCGCGTATGCTAGGAATGTACTATAAATACAGGGTGTGCTTTTCTGCTTATTTAGCAATTAGCAAAAACGCTGCCTAACCCTACGAGTTAGATCAATGTACAACAGTACTACAGTATTGTACACCATAAAAAAGTCTACAAAAAAGTCCGCGATGGTATATGTTTATCTTTTAGGGATAACCCACATTAACCATTTTTATTGTTTACTTTTTACGTGAGAAAATGGCTTATTTACGAAGCTATTTTAAGCAATACGGCATTAATCCTTATCGAATTAAGTACCTTAAATACAGTGTGCAATTAATATAGATCAATATGGTTCCTTACAGCATGTAAATTAAACAAATATTTTCGGAGATATTACAAATTTAAAATTTGCGTTTAAAAATGTGTAATGTAATAAAAATTGTATGAATTTAGATATTCCAAAGATAGCAGGAAATCTTCATAGTAAGTATAGGGGAAGAGGAATTGTTTTACTCCAAATTTAATGCGTGCAGGCCAAGGGCAGTAATGAATGAACCAAAAATACTGGATCGATTTTAATCATGTTTTCATTGAGTGACATAGGCATATATATTTTATGCCCGTGCAAAGTCGGAGCGGGTCGCTATGTTTTTATATACAACGTTCATATTTTTTCTGTAGTGTATTTAATTTAGTATCAGCATTGCACCCGTGTGAAGCCGGGGCGGGTCGCTAGTATTTAATAAAACAACAATAAATTTACAGTAACATGGACCTTTAACGACAACATATTCTACCGGTTTCAAAGTGGCCTCCTCCTGTGGCGATACACAGGTCTAAACGTAACTTGAAAATTTCAGCAATGGGCTACAGGTCTTTTAGCGACAATCGGTCCCATTCTCGACGCAACGACAGCTTCAGCGACTTCAAAATGTTTGCGGCGTAGAGAATAGGCCTTTAAAATGGACTACATGTTGGATTACAAGTCCGGGAAATTGGCCCGGCACCAGTCTTGCGTCACTTTTGCCAAATGGGACGGATCGTCGCTAGTGAGAAGGTCATACAACGTTCAACTAAAGAAATCCAGTTCCCATAGATAGTAGACAATTATTCCAATGGTACTTTTGTATCGTAGTTTTACATGTTACACTTGAAGTTTTTAAAATAATGTTCTTAATATATATCTTGGTAATACAAGTCGAGATCCATTTTTGTTAGACTATGCACAGTTGAATTGTGTAAAATAAGTGTAAAACTGTTACAAACAATTGACAAATTTAATTAACCTTACAGGTTGATTGTTACGAAAGAGAATATTATAGTTACATATGAAATAAAAATTGTTAATTAAATAAAGTATTGATTTTCAGATCTGACCATTTCAACAAAGACCTATATAATGTTTATTATAAGTGAAAAAAATATGTTAACGCTAATATGTCAAAGTAACTTTATACAATATTTAGTCATAGCTATAATATATTAATGAAATGTTTTGTATGGTTTATATAATTTGCACAGTCAACTTTTATGTCATAAATGTCTAAATGCAGACTAAAATAAATAATAATATCTTTAATGAAGCTTTCCTTTGTATTGATAGGTATAAATTTTATATTAGGAACTATTATAAGTATAGTAAACAATATATTAACTATTTATTAAAATCCAAATTTATTTGTTATAACTAATACTTGTTATCTAAATTGTTGATTACCCTAATATAAACTATTAACTGCCAATATAAACAAATCTAAACTATACAATTAACTTTTGTATTTATTTCGAAATTAATACCGAAATATATAGTGACTCCTCATTTGGTTCTAATCTGTCAGCACATGTAATACGTTTTAAGTTCAAATCATCATAATTCCGAAGTAAAACATGGTGTCCGACAACATTACGCACAAATAATTATTTATTTGAATAATTACATATATCGGTACTGATAGACGCCTTCAAATTTAAGCAATATTGAGAAAGCCTTTCATTGCTTTACATATATTTATTTATTTATGATTGCTTTTTTAAATTCATTTTCAACTGCACAGTACTTTAACAATATCAACTAACTGTACGAGACAATAAGCGAGCATTTTAGGATTTTTCTTAGTTATATATGAATGCGTTACCAGGCTCTCTATTTACCATAGTTCATACAGTTTACCAAGGATACTTACTAGTTTTGTTCGAAAAAAGAATTTTCTGAATTAACATGTATCTTAAGTGTATATAGGTATTTTCTACATTATTTTCAAATATCTCACCTATCAATTATATATATAATATTATAGCTAACTGTTTTATACTTTAGAAATGCAACAGTAAATTTCAATTTTTGATCTCATTTTTTTACAAACATAAATTCAATACACTCTTGTACTTACAATTATAAAATGTTTCTAACTTCATAGAGGAATTAAAAACATGTATATTCGTAAATATTCACGTTATGCTATTAGCAATAAATAAAAGCAAGCAATTGATCAAGAAGAAAACGCAGCGAAATTTAAAGACCTATATGAGTGCAGACTGTTAAGACCATTAAGAACCGAAGTGCAGATTCATCTGTTTTAGTAACCTTGGAACCAGACTGTATTTTATAGATTCCTTTTAAATAATGAGATAAGGTCTCTTTAACTGTTGATTGAAATACATTTAGATTTCTCAATAAAATTGTATGTTAAAAATAATTTTGGTTTGGTAATGAAATGTTAAATTCAAAATGGTATTATTATAATATAAAATAATTTAATTCAATTGATTTTTAATTTAATTTTAATTCACTTTTCATTTAACCCAACACAATATAATAGCATCTATAAACAGAATTGTCGATGCTATTATCTACAGCGCCTGAAATATAAAACTAAGTACATTGATATTGTAATGAATCAACACAAATTTGTAAATAATCTTGCAGAATTGTTGAATTATCTTGATTTGCCTGATACGCTGATACATACTATATTCAAACAGGTCTGTTAGGGTAATGTTGCGCACTTCAAGCACACTTAGCTTCACCATTGAAAAGGAAATTATCTTGTAATGAACCAACCTTCAACATAAATATGAACAGATAACATTAGTAGAACCTTCATAATTTATTTTCTTCTAGAAAGTCCAATTTCTGCTGAACCAGGTATTTAGGTCATTGGTCCAGAATTGTCATAGAAACACATTTATTACCTATACACATTACACGTGTATTTGGAATTTTTTTGTTTATTAAAATCCACCCTGGAAATATACCCTTTCCTCAAGAATTCTAAATATATTCTACTGAACTATATTAAGTGATAATAATTCCATGAACACTTCCTGTAGTTTGCGAAAAGAAAAATAAGCCAAGCAGGCAAGATGTTCTTTTCCTGATATTGCTTAGTTCGGCAGATAAAAAAAGAGAAATGCCCTTAGACCAATTTGTTATTTCTGCCAATCGGTATCTAAAAAAATACAATAGCGTAATCTTTTATTGGTCCAAGGGGATATGGAAAAAGGAACATGGCAACGGTCCCTGAATTTTGATCAGCCAGTAAAAAAACCCGAATCATGAGACTGTGGCCTCTTTTAATGTCTGAATTACCTTCTAAGTAATAAAGATATATAATAGGAAAAATATATGTTTTCTGATATATAACGCGTTATTTTAGGTGTTTACATGTATTTTGATGAGCGATATGTATTGGTCAGTGTACAAAGGATCAACGTAAACAATCTAAACTAAATATTAAATTCAATTATCTTACCATTCCTTGACAATAATAACAGTTTCTCATTTGATGTTACTTAGTTATTTAGTTGTTATAGCTTAAAATTATAGAGAGATTTCGAGATTCATTACTTTTATTGTTTTATTTAAAGAAATCTACATGTATAATGGCTACACGGTTTATACGTTATACACTTATGTTTTTATACACTGTAAAATCTCAAAACAGGTTTGAGCTTGAAAACTGATGAAATGCAAAGTAGTAATCAAACTACACGACACAACGTTGAACCGCATTAGTATAGCAAACTTATCTGTTAAAAAAATTGTATAAAAGATTCATCAATTCATCAAAGAGCTACAAATATATTGCGAATACTTCCCAGACCAACAGCTTATTCTGAAATAAATATATTAAATTATGATTATATAGAGAATACAAAATTGAAAATATCAACGCACTTTCTTATTTATTTCGTATATTTTTAATAGAGTCAACATCAAGATGATATTGATTTGTCACCTGCTTCGCATGTTGACGGCTTCTTTTGGTGATTCTAGCATTAGATTTTTTTTCACTTTCTGTGATATGTTAGTCAGCTAATATTCAGTGGAGATGCAATAGGCTATAAGTATTTCCAATAAAAACTGCAGCAACATAATTTTTAATTAATACTTACCTATCTAACGCATTGTCTTAATTCTATTCAAAGCAACTGATTAGGTATGCAATCTATTTCTGGAAGTCCTTGCTCCTAGCATTTTCAGTCAGATTAATCATAAATATTAGGCAGGTATTTTAAATTTATCAAAACAAGCAAAGCTCCAAATGTTTGCAACCTATAATTATTTTTCTTTATTATTATTTTTAAACATATTTTAAAGTCTCCTTTTGAAAACAAGGGATTATCTGGACTGGACCTACAGTTTAACATGGGTTCCGAACCACGGTCCTCAGCATTAAGCCAGTGATCAACTTAGAGACCATCCCAGAAGACATCTGGTCTTACCCAGCCTGGTTACTGGCGTGACTGGGATGGTTATTCCTTATCGGATTCCCCATGGTTTGTGGCTTAAATACACTTGCATTTACAATCACAAACATAAAGTACATCCATTCCCCAGCAAGATTCGAACCCCTGACTATCGCAACAGTAGGAGGACCGTCCTGTCGACTTCTCCATTGCGCCAACGAAGCTGGCGTCTATAATTATTATCAGTAATGTTTCGAAAAATTTTGCAGACTTTGGACAACCATCCGAATTATAGAGTGATTCGGTTTTACTGAACGGATTAATTTTGCATAAATAATTAGTTCTTGATATGACGTAATATTAAAATAATTTTTTTTAGATAATGTAAATATTTTAGCCTTTTCAATGTATATATTTATTGCTCACTTTTATTTAATGAACAGTATTTCTCGTTATGATTTAGACCATTCTTAATACATTTATTGCTGCCGAAATTACTTATCATCTTAAATTAACTTAAATTAACTTACCATCTAAAAAAAGCAGTAATCGTAATCTACCGAAATTTAACCAATTTTTACCAGTTCTAAACGAGCTAAAGCTCTTATATCACTCATGAACTTTATTATGGAATAAAAGCTCAGCTTTATTTTTTTTTATTTAAAGCTATTATTTTCCAATATGTTTTCTCCAAAGTTCTGTTAAATAATTTTTCGGGATTGCCTAATATTAGGGGCTTTTTACTCTAGATGCTTATACTCTTCTAGGTACTTGCTTTTTGTCTAATTTTCATTATATAATGTTATTAGTATTTTCCCACTTTATAATTAAAGAAAGTATATTTCATAACATATTAAATTCTTTGAAAATAAATAAAATAAATAACACCAAGTGTTTTTACATTTATTCGTCTACATCACGTGAATCCCACGTGTGTTTTAAAATAACAAGCGGTGGAATAACAAAAGGTCAAGTAGGGAGAAAATAGAAAGGCCATAAAACCAACCAAAGAAAACTATTGTTAACCCACTGATGTATGCTATGCCCTGGGTCGTAGTAATCTAATCTGGTTTGAATTAAATAAAGGAAAGAAAATGACTTCGGAATGCTTTCGTTTTGTTTTTCTTGTCGCTTGGGTTACACCCAGGTAACTAGATGCGAGAACATATAGAATCGTTTGTTCAGACGCTGACTTGATTTATATTTCCTGTGTATTTTAAAGTAACTGACCAAGGCTAGACTATCTCCGGAAATTGGTTTTTGTTAAAAGGTGCGACCTTTTCATCATGCAGAGTACCTTCTTGTTGAAATAGTATTTTAAAATTATTCTCAATTATGTCTACACGAATGTCTTTTTAATTCTAGTTTTAGATAAGTTATGTTCACAGAGTAAATAGAGATTTGACTTTATAAGCAATTTTGGAGATGCGATGTTTCACGACCACTTTGAACATACTACTTGTTTCAATCGCTATGCTGAGAGCCACAAAGGTATTTGATTAGTTTATTTCATTTCTACGGTGCTCCGACTCCCGTTTTAAAAATTTGTTAAAAATATGTCATGTAAATAATCTTAACTTATTTGGATTAAGCCTGTGTGGTGTATGATGCATTGTTATTAACAGTAATGACACGGGAAACCTGTCAAAACGTCCCAATGTTCCGCAGCAACTCTGAGTTTTAGTACATTTTGGCTCTGACATATAACAAAATTTTAATATAAATAAAACAATGAAACAAAAATCTTATCTATTATAATTTATTTTAACATTATAGTACATCAAATGCATATTTTATCGAAGAACTTAAAACTACAAATAATTATACAGCCACAATAATTTATAGGTTAGAGTTGTTTTATTATATATACATAGAACTTTTTTCCACACTAGTATAGGTAGGGTTCTAGGCATTTTTTGTGTATTGGTATCCCCCGAAGGCCTAATCCACATAATTGATAATTGTATATCTGAGTAATGTATTTTACTTTCATTAGTGAGCATATTTATGTTTTACACTTAATTCTTGTTCCTTTCGATGCTATGTATCCTTGTAAAGTCATTATGATATTACTATATTTCTCTTTAGTTTGTCCTGTTACTACCTCCATACATCTTTTTTGATAAAACTACATCTAATGAATGCATTTGCCATATCTGCAAAACTGTATTATTTCTCCGTCATACATGTTGACCAATTGTTCATGTATATCCTAAACAATAACACACTTGCTCATAAAGATTTCACACTCTATAATACAATTTCCTACAATTAAAGTATATTAACTGAATACTGACCTTTAGTTATTTCCTGTATATATATATATATATATATATATATATATATATATATATATATATATATATATATATATATATATATATATATGTAACCAAGACATTTTGTGTTTCTGTTTTGGAGTTACTAGAAATCATGCGGTCCTAAAAAAACTAAACATAAATTAACATACATTTTAAACCCTTTCGTTGTATAATACATAATGGTTGTTAGGATAAAGTGTTGCAATTATGATAAGAATATCAATGATAAGTGTATGAATTATTTTTGGACTAAATTTGTTATTAGAATTATAACATGGAAGGTTGATGAATTCGTTTTCAATCTATCAAAACAAGAAGATAGAGCTCTAATAGATTTACTGAATTTTATTTAATATTTTTTTTCAGGATTTTTTTTTATTTAAATTTCCTTGGTCAATGAAATGAGATGCCAAGCTCCGTGGCACACCTGCATTGCAAATTTTGTCAAAGAACCAACCAAATATCTTCAAAAAAAATGTTTTCATTACAGGTGCTTATAATAGAAATTTAAATGACCAATCACATTATTTTAATTGGCGATTATGACTCCTATTGAGTCTTATTACTTTATTGTTATGATACTTAATACGAGTATATAAAATAATATTATTGCGTACAGAGTATTTTTAAAATTAACATCATTTTGGCATCTCAGCGGAATCTATAAAAGAACACGGCATTTCTAACACTAATTTAATTTACATAATATAAATATACATAAATCTTGTTAAAAATATAAAATTTTTTTGTTCAATTTAAACAATTCATAAATATTGTTCATCTGGACGATCCGCTGAACCTTGCAAATTTTCTGCGTCATTAAAAATACACAATCCCTCAATTGTTGCTAAATAAAACACCCTTGTACCACAGTTCGCTTTACTCTTGGTTTGTGAGCACAATAAATATTAATTTCGCACCCTGATTACCCATTAAATAAATTTCTAAGACCTGATCTGCGACTGTGTAATAACGCTTCTAGTAAGTGGAAAACTTATCCTTGCATCTGCAATTGTTTAATATTTTGTTAAGTTATTTCTGACATAAATTTGAATGTTACCGAAAAGAAATTGTTGGGTGATACCTTGAAAATAGTTATGAAATTGTCCACGTTTTGCTAAACGAGACAATTTAGAAGCAACTATTATATATTTTAAGCTAGCCAAGAAGTGGTTAGAAATATTTCCCTTTATAGAAACTAATGAGTTTAATGGATCTGGTGATGAAATTGATTGTGAGAATTTTATATTTTCACCGATATAACATAATCAAGTAGATTTAGCGCAACGACCGTCATTTTTCCTATTATAATGCCTAAATAATATATTATGCCTAAAAAGTCGAAAAATAAATCGCAAAATGGTAGCCCTCCGAAACAAAAGCCACATTTCGATACTTTGTCTCAAGAATCTCAGTAATTTTAATAAAATTAGGAGTAAAATGAAACTTTAGGCTTCATCCATATCTTCCGTTATGTAAGCAAAATTTTTATATTCAAAAACATTGACTTGTTTTGGTTTACAGTACACTTTACCAACATTCATCTGTAATTTGCGAAAATCCCTATATATCCCTATATTATTTTTGGACTAAAGGTGTTATTAGAATTCTAACATGGAAGGTTGATGAATTCGTTTTCAATCTATCAAAACAAGAAGATAGAGCTCTATAATTTGCCGAATAAATTGAAATTTTATTTATTTGAGGTCCTAACTATAAGACTTTATATGCCTTTTAATAGGAAATTTTCTTTTATATTGGCTTTATTATTTCCAATAACGCTTATAACCTCTCACTTAGTGCTCAATAGCCAATATCTACTCATTTTTGGAATACATGCAAGTCTGATAGAACATTTTATCTTTTCATTCGCACAGTTTCAGTTCACACATTTTTATCTTTTCAATTGTTACCAACGTTCACTGTAAACTCATATTAACGATGATCAATGATTTTCTGTACAATAGGGCCTGTACTGTAATTGTAGCACTCAGTGAGTGAGTAGTGATACTATTATATCAATTAATAGCTAAAAAATCAGATTCGTAATACTAGTTTAGTTCTATGAAATTATCTTTTATCCAAATAAAGGATTTTTACTGAAAATACTCCTTTTATATAAATGTATATAACTTTTTATCGGACATGATTTTTTCTTGGTCAGATCCATTTTTAGACTCAGTAGACTTTATAAATTCACCTGCAATAATGCAGTTATTTAAAATTACAAATGAAGTTTCATATACAGACAAATTATGAAAGTCATTTAATTGATGGTACTATATACATTGATTTATAAAACTACTAGAAATCTCCCAAAAATCAATATAATGCACATAAATTATAACAAATTGGACTATGTATACAAATTATATGTAAATTATATAAGCTCTTAAACAGTAACGCCTTCATCCATAATATGACAAGTACAAACTAATCATCCACTAATTTCCTTTTGATGGGCAAAATTTTCTTGATTTATGAAAACAGTAACTGAACTTTCTTTTTAAACGTTAGTTATTAATAACATAAATGGTTAGTTATTTATAAGTAAATGAAATATATTTTTATTAATATTTAAAACAACAGGAAACGCTATATATAAAAGAGACAATGTATAAATAACTCTACCACCAGACTAAAACAAAATATTGGTGTGTTTTAATACTGGTCTGGCTTCAATAAAGTTTTATTCATTTCGTTATATATATATATATATATATATATATATATATATATATATATATATATATATATATCTAGAATGTAATACAGTCAATCTATTTTTGAATTATAGCCAAACCACTATTTCAATATAATATTTATATTATTTATTTTCTCGATATTCAGTTATATATAAAATGTCTTACTATAGCAAATCATTTGATGTTATTAACTAAATTGTGCATCAACGAAGGTCCTAATAAGCAGCACAACAACATGTTTGTCTGCAGTTATTGAAACTTCCAAATTAAACGAACAAATCAAATGTGATAACAATATCAAACAACGGGCAAACTAAGATAAATTGAACAATTCCTCAAAATCACGAATAAAGATAAACACATCAGTACTTATCGATAATTATAAGCAAATAAGCTAAATTTACGTTTATATCTTTTATATTACATCAACGTTTTGTTTATGTTTTGGCCTATATTGCCCTGTTTTTTTTTATAAAAATATCGCCTAAATATCAAATTAAATAAATACAAGTATCAAATGACTTTGACAAGAAAATTAATCAACCCTGTAAGGGAAAATTGAACGAGAAATGAATCAGCTCGCTACGCGATATCGATATCGAAAAATACGCATCATTTCACCAAGAAAGGGAATCTAATAAAGTATCTGCTGAAAGAAACTGAGAACAGAATATAGCATAATCAAAAGACGCCTTGTAAAAATAAGCCTCTATTTTATTGCCGCTGTGGAAAAATATCAGGTTCTCTGAAATTGGCTGCTCTTTATCCCCATTTAATATAATTATGATGGGTAATATTATTGGATCGGAGTATCTGGTGTGTTCGTAAATTTGCTGTATTTATTTTGTTATTTACTTCAATACAGTTTTTCTTGTATTTTATTGGCTATAAAATATCACTTCATACCAGGTTAGCCTTTATTTTTCATCTGTTATTATTGTTGCCATATGAAAACGAACGTTTATATCGTATAGTTTGACACATTTGATGATATACGTGCTTAAAACAGTCGGATGTGCGAGAACAATTTATTTTATTTATAGCAAGAGAAAAAATATTTGAAACAAAAAGGCGGGGAATGCGATTTGTATGTATGAAATGTTTGGCTGCAAGGACTTTTAAAGGATGTTTGACAAATTTCTTTTCGATATTTCGATTTCTTTAATCATGATGTAATGATCGTGAATGCAACGATTGGACCAATATTGACAAATACTAGATTGTTCGACAATATAAACATGATTTCGTGGATTGAAATACTTAACAACTAGGTATTATTATTATATATAATATCGGGAGGTGAATAATTCCGAATTTTTCTAATAGATGACTTTAAAGTATTTAGTATTCTTGTTTCATGAATCCATACCAAAACGTGTTTAAAAGGTAACAGTACAGAAAAAAAATTCAAATCAACGTCGATTTCTATTTCAAAGTCTCTCTAGTAATCATTTAATTTTTTTATATAACAAATATATTTACATTTCAAACATCATAGAATAGTTTCATACCAAAATAATGATCTCTAGTAATACTTATTCAATGAAATCATAGTATAGTGTGCTTTGAAAATTAGCAATCCGTAAAACATTTTGTTTTTAAACATAATTATTCGTTTACTCAATAAAATATCATTACCCATTGGAAATTGAGTGACCTCACTTTTATCACATTTTATAAAATATAAATTATGATATGAAACCGATCCTTTTTTGAAGCGAATGATTATGCCAATGAAACTTAAGTTTATTAATCAATTATTATTAATCAATAAGAAAGGTGTTATCATGGTAACAGGAAACCAAACACATACTTAGTCATTCCGCAAGAAGCGCAAGATATCTAATTTAAATGTATCCTGATATCTGCAGAGCGCTCTTAAAAGTACTGAGCTGGCTTCAAAGATTCTCTAAAATCACATGGTTCAGAAATCTCATCAATTGCAGAAACGGAGTTTTTACAGCAACGAAGGTATGCTTTTACCAACAAAATGGTAAATGCCCATCGATCAAAACGAAAGCCTCAAAATCTAAGCATACCTTCATAAAATTTGCTTTGAATAACGTGAAAAAACATCTCTTATGTCCACATTCGATGAAAATTCGATAAAGCTGAATAATGTATATCCTGCCATAATTCATGTTTGATTTTCGCGATTTTTTGAGTTATGTGAATAATGTTTCATGTTTAATTTACCAGAAAAAATAAACCTCTACTGACTGACCTAATTTACTTTGAATTCGAAATACTGGTTTCATACCAGTCTTTAACATTTCCTCATTCATGCTCGTGTCAGTAAATATCATCCATAATAATGAAATGATACATCAAATGTATTCTTAAGTTAAAATTGCATGTGAATATATATTCGGTACATTACTAGTGAATGTAGCACATTGTGGCCGCAGATTTCTGGAACCCAAAATTACTCACACTGCCTAATCAGAAATCTAGAATAAGTAAATTAATTGACTATCAGATAATCAATAAAACAAAGAACAACAAACCGAGTACTGTCGCCTGATAACAAACACAAAATTAGAACTTATTACATATTCTTGGATATGTCTGAATCAAGATTATATATTCTAATAGTTACATTCGAGTATTGGTTCAAATATATGCAAAAATATATTTATTTTCATTTGATGTCATATATGCTATCAAACTGCCCATAAATTAACTGAATTATAAGCAGTAAAATCTGGGCTCTACCGCATGCCAACATCGACATGTCCTTGAAAGAAATCTCTATATACGAGTACATTTTGGTAGTGAAAATGGAATTTTATTTATTTAACTCTCTCGCCACACGCCACTCGCCTCTGATAATTATTTTTTATATATTGGCTTATTATTTCAAATAAAGACTATTAAAACTCACTTATTGCTGTGTACTGTACACTTAGCCCCTATAAGTCTCACACAAGAAATGTCCATACAAATATTCTCATCTGTTCAACTTTTCAACCATAAGATGGTTGTAATTTTTTATTGAAGATGAAAAATGACCTAAGGTTAAACGACTTTTAAATACCTTGATGGGTCACTTATCCTGAAACCGAAAGAAATATTTATATGTTGTACCGAATTAAAAATTATCATTGATAATAGAATTGTCAATTATTTATTTGATATATATATATATATATATATATATATATATATATATATATATATATATATATATCGACTTGTAGACATACTAGATCTTAAAATAACCACAATTGTATTCAAAACTGTATAATCCATGGCGCTCTATATAATACCTTATATAGCTACTAGATATCTCTCAAAAATCAACCAATAGCTCAATGGTACCAAGGAGTTGTAAAGTATTAACAGTAATATTTAAAATATTAAATATTTAATATATTATTATATTAAAAAATATTATTTTTGGAATGATGTCGATAAATGTATTTTTCCCGTTCTTAAATACCAAAACAGATTTTTTCACAATAATGTATACTATTAAAATTTCGATATTCGATTTATTTAAGTTTGCGAGGCGACACCAATGTTTGGTTGGAAATTATTAGGTCAAAATTAATTTCGAATATCAAAATATACATTTTAAATAATAAGAAAATTCTTCTCAATATATCTTATTTTGACCATAGCTTTAAATACAAAGAGAAAACCCTTTACGGAGGCGTGTGATTAAAAAGATAAAATAAGGTCTTATTTGTTGGAGCATTCCTTGAAATGGAAAAAAGCGCGTGCCATTTCGGATATCCGTAAATCGTAAAAATCAACATCGTTTTTATAGCGTCTGTTTTTACACGTGTGTGTTTTTGTCAGTTTTTTTCCACTTTTATACACAGAAAATCAAATAACCATGAATAAAAATAAAATACATATTATACATTGTTTCGTTCTATATTGTAGCCTCAAATACAAGATCAATATATTGCTCCAAAAAATTTATTTATATCTATAATACCTATATCCCGACCAACAAATCAGACATTGCACGTCATAGATGACGTCGAATATACTGTCAGTACTGTATCTTCTGTATACGGCCGATCTTCCCACCACAAAAATAACTACTGTGGCAACATACGCAGACGACAAGCAATATTGGCATCCCATGAAGATCCGGCCGCAGCATCAATATGCCTACAAACCCACCTGGATCAAATACAATTATGGTTGAAGACATGGTGCATTAAAGTCATATAACGTTTACCCTGCGTAGAAGAACATGTCCACCAGTGAATATCAATCACTGTCAACTCCCGCAAGCAGAGCATGTTAAATATCTTGGTACGTACTTAGATCGACGCCTAACCTGGAAGAAGCACATACTCTATAAACGTAAACAACTTCGTCTGAAATTATATCAAATGTATTGGCTCATCGGGCGCAAATCCAAGTTATCATTAGATAACAAGGTGTTGCTGTATGAGTCTATATTCAAGCCTATTTGGTCATATGGCATCCAACTATGAGGTACCGCTAGCAAATCTAATATATCCATCATTCAACGGTTCCAAAATAAAGTGTTGCGTGCCATTGTTAATGCTCCGTGCTATATTTCAAATAAAGTAATACAACGCGATATTCCTCTAGAACCTATAATATTGCATCCCAATGTACTCGCTAATCAGCTAAATATGCGACTTGATAGTGAAGTGCGTAAACTAAAACGTTTAACACCACCTGATCTGATTACTGGACATATATAAACTTTAGAATAAACTTTAGAATAAGACTAATTAATTAATATAATATTTTATACAGAATATCGCTTAATGAAGTGATTTTCTGCATGCCATGTAAATATAATATAGACATAAGAAATACAGTCAATTGCAGTTTGTAAAAATAAAAATTTTGTTTTACTGGGAACGGACTTTTGCTTCTCATTTCTCCATTTAAAAAGATATATAGTGTTGTCTGATGCATCGGAACATATAACCGAATCTGCCGATAAAAGTCGATTTGGGTTGCTACTGATCGGTCATATTTCCAATTGTCTTCAAAATTCTTCAAAACATTAGTGATAACAATTAGAGATTAGTTATAAAAGGACAAATGTTATTAAAAAATCAAATTTGATGTAGCAACATTGCGACGTACAGGGGTCATACATTTTGATGACACTACATTGGTATTCCTAAATAACTAACATAGATATCTCTCCTTACAGAAAACATGCTTGGCCTTCCATAAGCATGAATGCAGGCATGAATTTTGGACAAATAAACTCGCTAGACAAGCAGTAAAATACTAAATGCAAAGCAAAATCTTGTTCACAACATATATTTTATAAACATTTACCGTTGCATAATATTAATAAACAAGATTAAAGTGGAACTAAAATATATTTTATTATTAAATGAATAATTTTATAACAATCATCTAGTACACGTTGTTTCATAGTATAGCCTTTAAATCATGCAAATGATAGTCCGAAAATAAATTCGCGATCGTTATGCTAATTAAAATGTATGTATTTAAAATAAAACGTTATAAAGACAATCAAAATTACCTTAAAAATAAATATATTATTATTAAATGATATATTCGTTGAGAAACTCTAAAATATCACACATTAAACATATATTAATATTATGCCAAACGTCCTTATTTATTATATTTATTTCGTAAAATCGTTCTATACTAATTTAAGAAATATCTTAAGCAAACCTATAGTACATTTTATTGTTTTAAAACATTAACAAGGCGACTGTATGACCCTTATATTGCGGATTCGAGTCTCACTAGGACATAGATGTATTAATAATATTGTTTCAGAATCAATCAACTAAGTTAAAGCACTAACAACCCGAAACACAAGTATAACTCAATGGGAATATTATTTAGTATGAAAAAGCTACTGAATTTGAAATTAAAGTTTAAATTAATTAATGAAATGTACATTCTTATGAAAGGTAAAATATTAAAATGGCGTTTTAGTTTTACAATTACACCGCTCTACACCACTTGTATAAAAATACTCTTACCTTTAGACATATACCACAATTCTTTTAATATAATATAATATAAAATAAGAGCGCAGTTATATTTCTGATATCCTAAGACTAAGTACTAGACGGGAACAAGAATATATTCTATATACAAAAAAAGAGCGAGAGGAGCAAACCATACAATTTTTTTATATTTAAGTTGATCAACTCCTTTGTTAAATATGTCAACCGATGTACCAAACTCATGTTAATTAGACTTTGTAAAAATATTTAATCATTTAATTAAAATCCGTCATAAATTATATCATCTGTGATTTTAATAATATTTTATTTAAACCATATTTAAGTTATTATTGTAGTTTTGTTACAATATAGACCTCCTTATTTATTGGGTCCTCTACATAGTGGCATTTAATATCAATGACATTATCAATAAACTCATAAAATACTTTTCATCAATTGAGTTTTTATTTCTTAATATTACAAAATATAAATAATAAATTAATGTAAAATTTAATATCATAACAATAACATAATTAGAAAAATGTATCCACCAAAAAATATCCACAAAGCGAACATAATCTAATACTGGCTGATTGAGATTTATTGTTTTTTACAAGTGATTTATTGTTGCTTCAGGATTTCTAAATGGATTTTCTCTCAATATAAGAAATACGCATTCCTCTGTATTAAATAAAAAGCGATTTGTAGGAAAATCGTCCGTATTGGGTGATGATAAGGAATCCCTTTGATCAGTGTGATAAAGGCCCAACGGTACAAAGAAAATCAAAAGGAAATGAAGCGTTTTTCGAAAGAATTTGCAATTTCCCTAAATCGAGAAGAAAGCATGGAATAAGAAAAATTTCTTATTCAAGTCAGATATAAATAAAAATCAGACATTTATAAAATTCCAGGTATATAGATATTCAGTTTTACATTGTTTCAAAAATAAATTAACAGTATACACTTTTAATTATCAATAATTATCTTTTTTATTTTGTTGTAACAGGTCAATTGTAAAGTCCCCGGTCTACCATAGTAAAACACATTTTTTTGGCATTTTTTTTTTATTCAACATAATTCCCTTCAAGGGACACAGATATACTGATTATAGCGACCATCCAACTTTTTGATACCATCTTTGTAGTACGATTTGTATTTTGCTGCAAAATAGGCCTCAGTTTCGGCGATCACCTCTTCATTCGGCGAAAATTTCTTCCCAGCAAGCATTCTTTTGAGATCTGAGAACAGGAAATAGTCGCTGGGGCCATATATGGAGAATATCGTGGATGAGGAAGCAATTTGAAGCCCAATTCATGGATTTTTGCCATCGCTTTCACTGACTTGTGACACGGTATATTATCTTGGTGAAGCAGCACTTTCTTTTTCTTCAAATGCGGGCGTTTTTCGGCGATTTCATCCATAAAACGGTCCGATAATGCTATGTAATAGTCGCTGTTGACATTTCTTCCTTTTTCAAGGTAGTCAATGAAAATTATTCCATGCACATCCCAAAATACAGACGCCATGACCTTGCCAGCCAACTGTTGTGTTTTCCCACGCTTTGGAGCGGGTTCATCGTGTTCAGTTCTCTAAGATGACTATCGATTGGACTTCAGAGTGAAATAATGGAGCCTCGTTTCATCCAATGTCACATATCGACGCAAAAACTCGAGTTTATTACGCTTGATCATCTTTAAACACTGCTCCGAATCATCAATTCGTTTTTGTTTTTGGTCCAAAGTGAGCACGCGCGGCATCCGCTTTGCCCAGAGTTTTGTCATACTCAAATATTCATGAATGATATGATGTACACGTTCAATTGATATCCTTAGAGTGTCTTCTATTTCATTCAGTTTCAATTTACGGTCATTCAAAATCATTTTGTGAATTTTTTTAGTGTTTTCATCGGTAATAACCTCTTTTGGGCGTCCACTGCGTTCACCGTCTTCGGTGCTCATTTCACCACGTCTAAACTTAGCACACCAATCCTTGATGGTTGATTTTCCAGTGGCAGGTGTCCGAAAACTCGGCATCAAGTCAAGTTTTTGCTGTATTTTTTTCCCTCAAAAAGCAATATTTTATCAACACGCGAAATTCCTTTTATCCATATTTTCATAAAAACAAAAGTTACTTCAATATGTTATAATTCATAAACTAATGATCTGACAGTTGTCAAATTTACACACGCAGCTTTTTACGCTAACTAAAAAACATATGGGTTTCATTCTAGTAGCGCCATCTATGTGCCAGACTGGGGACTTTTCAATTGGTCGATTAGAAAAAGCGTTTATTAATATTTAATTCGAATTCAATAATTTGATAAAACAATAGCAGAGCACAATTCTAGTTTACGGTAATCTATATTATCTTCTTAATCTATATTCTATCCAATCTAATGAGCTCACGTCATCAAAATATATGACGCCAAAATGTCTCAATGTTGTCGTATCAACTTTAACTTTTATATATTATTTTGGCTTTGACATATAAATTTCTCAAAAATAATTATAATTAAACATAAATAATGTTATCGAATATAATTTATTTTAATATTATACTACATCTAATACATTTATTATCGAAGGACTTATACTTGACTTAAACCACAGTTAATTATAGAGCCACAATAATAGTTTCTAGGTTAGGGCTATTTTATTTTATCGTATCGTTTTATAGTCGTATTCGCTGGAGGTTTTACCTAATTAACAATTGTATACCCAAGAATTATATTTTACTTTCATAAGAAGGCATGTTTACCTATTCGGTCAATTCCTGTTCGTTTCTTAGGTTTCCTTGTCAAGCCGTTTTGATGTCAGTGTATTTCTGCTTAGGTCCTTATGTTTGGACCTTTGCATACTATCATTTTCTAAGTCACTATTCAGGTAAATAACTAAACGTTTAATTTCCAATCTACCTAGGACTTGTTCATGATTCCACCATTTATTAATTTCCTCTTCCGTTTGACCAATGGAGTTCATCGAGAATGAAGGTATTATTGCAGACAATGTATATATGTATGTATGTATGTATGTATATACGTGGTACACTATGGCCTTAGTTAACTCCTTAACATGTTATCTTAAAAACCCAGTTTATGTCTAGCAAGCTATTCCTTAATTACAAATTTTGTTGAGTCACTTGTTTTCCATCATTGTATTATGGCATGAAGCATTATCAATAACAATATTTGATGGTTCCTCCAAGTTCTTTAACAACCGATTTTCAAGCCAGCACAAAAACGTATTTTTTGTAGTTTTTCTATTATAGTCGCCTTTGGACTTGAGGAAAAGCTCTAACACCGCTCCAGGAATAAAACCATTCCTGTTTCCAGCATGATGAACAATGTATAAGCAGTAAATTATTAAAAAATATTATGATCAACAAAACCTAATCAAATATTATTTTAACTCTTTTAATCTGAATCTTTTGTCGTGAACTTTAATTGTCTTGTACAGGGTGTAAAGGTGTGTTGTTTTCGCGTCTTGACTAGTGTGGCACAATGTTTTATTTTGAAATATCAGTCTTTAGATGCACATATTGAAATAATAAATCATCAATTTGTTTCTCCTATTTCACCCCATCCTAATTACTATCTTTATTCTATTTGACTTTTTCAAGGGTTATTTTTACACCATTCTAAATCCTACGTTTGCTGACAATGCATGGATACTTCTTAAACTAACATTTTCTCCTGAAATATTTGTATTAGATTATATTTACAATGAGGAAACTAATCACTGTTTTTATACTTTTCGTAAATTTGAACTCGAATACCATTTTAGTTTATTTTAGCTTCGATATATAACAACATTTTAATACAAATAAAATAATGAAACAAAAGGACTATAAAATATAATTTATTTCGACATTATACTTACAGTAGTTATTACGACTATCGAAGGACTTAAACCGCAGTTAATTAACAGTCACAAAAGTTCGTAGGTTAGAGTTATTGCACCCCTGAAGGTTTAATCTACCTAATTAATAATTTTACACCCAAGAACGGTATTTTATTTTCATGAGAGAACATATTTACCTTTTTATGTTTAGTTCTTGTTTCCTTAGATTCTGTTTTCTTCTCAGATCATTCTGATATCACTCTATTTCTCCTTAGTTTCTTCTGTTACTACCTGTGTATGTGTACTGCATTCTCCTAAGTGCATTTGCATTTTCGCCTCGTACATTTTAATCTAATGTTCACATATATTCTGAACAACTACACACATATCTATGCAAATAACTACAATATGATTTGCTGCATTTAGCCTATATTAATTATAAACTAACCTTTAGTTGTTTTTACTCTCATCATCCTGTCTTGATATTGTCAGCATTGAATCATTCAATGCCACATCCTGAAAGATTCATTCACTCACTCTCACATTCTGAACTAGTATTCAAGTCAATAACTATGCTGTTAATTTCCAATCTAACACTAGTTCACAATTCCACCATTTGGCAATTTCTTCTTCTGTGTTGCTGATGGAGTTTATTCAAACCAAAGGGTGTTATTGTAGACAATGCTTTCCACATATCCGAACAGTTCTTTCTCGATCTGCATATCTACTGTAGTAATTATTTACCACATCGCATAGCAATTCGATCTGATTTAATATGCAGTGATTCAGAGGAAGACATTACAATCCGTGTCCGTATTATTCAGCTATCTACTGTGCATATTTTTATCTATCAATAGTGTATCTCTTTTCAGGCCTACTAAAAAAATTAAATTGCATAAAATAATTAAACATTTTAGTTATATTTACCAAGTGACAATTCGAAATATTTCACTCTCTAACATGGTAACGTTAAAACGTAATTTATGTTTTACATGCCAATCTTTAATTACAACCTTTACCGAATACGAGTTGGGATATTTCTGTTGAATTCCTGTTTATACCATGAAGAACAATATATCTGCAATAAATTATTAAAAAATATTATAGTTTACAAAACTTAATCAAACGTTATTCTAATTTTTATGTTTTTCCAACAAATTTTGTTTTACTTACACCGGTTTTATTTCTTGTCTGTACAGAACTTGAAATAAACCTAATTAATTCTCCATTAATTTTTAATTAATTAGAATTCATAAATTTTATTGTTTGATTTTAAAAATTGTACTCTTTTAAAGGCAATGTTTAGAAATTGGGTTGGGTCTCTCCATGAGTTATCTTTATACTATTTAAATCATATGTTTCCTAACAGTGTTTAAAGTGATGACTTATATCCCTCAAAGACGTGCATATCCCTAAGTTTCAGTGTCAGTTGAGCCGAGTTTGCTAAGTAAGTTTCATATCACAAACTAAAAGTTTATCTGAAATAATTGTATTGAATTATGTTTATATAAAAAACTACCGTTTTTATACATTTCATAAATTTCATCTTCGGTGAATCTAAAACCATATGTTTTTTCTTTAATTTAAGAGATTTTAGTTATAGTGCCCACACTAACGCAGCTGCTACACAAATTCCAACAGCATAATATTTAATAGTATCAACACTTACCCCTCTAACGCATTTAAGTGGTAAGAATGGGTCATTACTTTGTCCCTGGTCGACGTTATTTTATTAGAGACGTATAATATGTAGTTGACTGACTATTCGTTTGGCCTCGGCATTTTCAACTCGAGCAATCAAAAATGTATAAGTAAAAGTATTAATCAGCGGTTTAAAATGTATGAAAGCAAGCAAAACGCCAGAACAACGTCTGCTGGTTTGTTGTACCAACGCATCAGACAGCTTTGTATCTCTTTTTAAATGGAATAAAATGAGAAGGAAAATATTGTCTGATATTAAAATGAATTTACAAACTGCAAGAGGCAGCAACAAATTAAATTTATTTTGCTCGTACTTTGATTTTGTGTATATGTCACAAAATTTTATTATTATTTTTGTATTGTTTGGGCTCGGCACCGACTTCAAACTGATCGGTTGGTAGTAGCTAAAATATTATGGTAAATAAATAAATAGGTTTAGGTAGGTATTAAGCTACATTTTGTGTATATAGTAGAATATAAAGTACGTGTAGTAGATACCAATAAGTGTTTTGTTTATTTTTATGTAGTTATTACAACTATTATTATGTAAATATTTTTTAACCTTCATTTTGTATCAAAAATCTTAGTGCTAGATATTTTCTCAATAAATTACGCAGTTATTTTATTAATTATTACAATGGATAACCCAATTAAAAGTGCAGCCCGTATCAGAGAAAATAACAATAAAGAACCGATGATTAAAAATAAGGACAGGGCCCGGTGTCTGCTACCTAGTCTAGGTGGTTTAACAAAATTTCCAACCAAATTAGAACAAAAAAAAGTTGCTGCCCCCGTTAAGCCGCGATCTCCGCGTGTGAGCATAACGTCCTAATCGTTACACCACAAAAACAGTTGTCTACTTTATTTCTACGACGTCTCATATTATAAGGTTAGTTCTTAAAAAGCATACTGAATGGTTTTTACACTAAATTACTTCGGATTTTTCCTCACATCAGCTCAGCAATAACATAAACAAATATCTGATATATATGTATATATATATATATAATAGAACATCCTCCTTTTTTGAAGTCGGTTAATAAATTGTAAATATTGGAAACCCATATCTATACCAAATGTTAAAATAACAGGGTCCTATAACAGCCATATTATATTGCCGCCAATGTCTTCCTTGTTTGTTATCAATTTTCTAATAAAAACATATTTTTGGGTTAAGGCACTGCCAGTTTAAACCTGACGAATTGGAGCAGTGAAATTTTAATCAAAAATAAACAGACCCCGGTTGTCCCTCAAATCCCTCTCCCTGCTGGTAATCCCGTCCAATTATTTCTAATCATCGGCATCAGATTGGGCGTTAAGGTTTATCCTAAACCTCGGACACGCGGTGGTCTCTATCCATTTATCTATAAATCAGACCCGTCCTCCCCCCACCGCCGGTGCTACTTCACTCGCCCGGCCCCTCTAGATGGTTCCCACGGGATTCCTATTAATAATCTTTATTGACATTATCTTACCTTCGTGGAATATTCATGGGATGGTGCCGGCTGTAACGCGCCATAATCAATTTGGTTGATTAAAGAGATAATGCCGCGCGACGAATTGTTCTCAACGTTCGGAACAGCGTCCATTGTCTCACAAACACAATTTGAATTTGCTATACGGAGGATCGGGGAACATAATGAAATTTAAGTAAAAAATAATTAAAAGCAACACCATATATTTACACACTGGACATGCTACAATAGTTGAAAATAAAAAAAATGTGGAACCTTTTTATAAAATAAGCTCAAAATATTAGGCAAGGTGGTTATTGTTGAAAATCTACTTTATTGCAATTATAAGTAGTTACTTTATCAAATTTGCGAATGAACTATGTCTATTCAAAACAGCAGTGATCCTATGTGATATGACAATGGGGCCATATGAATTCTGAGTTTAGTACATTTTGACCTTAACATATAACAAATTTCTAATCTAAATAAAATAATTGAACAAATATTCTATTAAATATAATTTATTTTAACATTATAGTACATCAAATGCATTTATTATGGAAGAAATTAAAACTACAATTAATTATACAGCCGCAAAAATTTATAGTTTAGAGTTAATTTGTTATATTTACATGGAACTTTTTTCACACTGCTATAGGTAGAGTTCCAGGCATAATTTTCTATGTAGTGGTATCCCCCGAAGGCCTAATCCACTTATTTGACAATTGTATATCTGAGTAATGTATTTTATATTCATTGGAAAGCATATTTAGCTTTTACGCTTAGTTTTTGTTTCCTTTGATGCAATGTTTCCTAGTGAAGTCATTTTTATATTACTGTATTTTTTTAGTTAGTTCTGCTACTACCTGTATACAACTTTTTTGATAAAACTAGATTTAATCACTGCATTCTCGTTAATGCATTTATCATATCAGCAAAACAGTTACTATTATTTCTCTCCTCATACATTTTAACCAAGCATCCATGTATATTCCGAACAATAAGACACCTGCACATAGTTTTCGCACACTATAACACAATATCCTACAGTTGAAATGTATTAATTACTGAAGTCAGTATAAATACTGACTTTTAGTTGTTTCCTCTTTCACCACCCTGTCTTGTAATTATCAACACTGAAACATAAACCAACATTCATAAAATTTTATTCAATCGCTATCACATTCATAATCACTACTCAAATGAATAAATAGGCTGTTTATTTCCAATCTATCAAAAACTTGCTCACGATACCACCATTTGTCAAGTTCTTCTTCAATGTGTCTGATCGAACTCATCAGACCTGAAAGTGTTATTGTCGACAATGTTTTTTCTTTTCATAAATCCATAAATCCAAACAGTTCTAATTTGAATATGCTTCTCGACCTGAATGTGTGTTGTAATAATTCTTTTCAATATGGGATATTGAATCAACTCAATTGGATTAAATATGCAGTGATAGGGAGGGAGACGTACTACTCTGTGGTCATAACGTTCAGAAATCTGTAGCTGTAGACCGCATATCTTTTCTCGGGCTTATTTTTAAAGAATTGAATTACATAAAATGCAATTAAATATTTCATTTATATTTAACAAGTAATAATTTGATAATAATGAATAGTTCATTCTTTAATGTGGTTTTTTCGAAACTTATTTTATGTACTTTAGGCCGTTCCTTAATTTCAGAATGAAGAACTGCATGTCTCCAATGAATGTTCAATAAATGTTATCCTAATCGATAGTTATTCCAATTTTTACCTTTTCCATCAATTTTTGCTGTCTTTACACTATATTTATTATCACTTTGCCATGAGTGACCCAATATACTATTCTGGACATCCATCCAATTCTTCTTTGTTTTTATAATTTGTTTTTTATCAAAAGCAATGTCTGGAAGTTCCACTAAACGACAAAAATTATATGAAGGGATGTTCTTCTACATCCCTCCAATAGCTGCATATCGTTCGTCTTCTTATGGGTACTTTCCAGACTAACAATTTTCTCTGAAATAATTTTATTAAATTATGTTTCGATTGAAAAAACAACTGACAAGAATGGGCCCCCATTATCTCGTTCCTGTTCGAAATAACTAATTACGGACACATTAGTTTTTGACTCTGACTGTGCAACGGCTTCTGCATTTTAAACCCGAGTTTAAATATAACCCGCTATTTGAAATGTATTCAAACAAAGCGTTAAAATAACGCTTGCCGGTTTATAACCCGTAATTATAATATTTTGAAGAATTTTGCAGACGTTTGATAAACAGACAACTTCTAATGGCTCATTCTACATGTTCGAACTCGTCAAGCAGCATTCTATCTCTTTTTAAATACAATAAAATGAGAAGGAAAATATTGACTGACTGAAAAACAAATTTACAACTTTGGACAGCCACATATTGATGACGCGTGTCACTACTGTTTTGAATAGATTATAGTTATTCTGGTCACATTGTACGGTTCGTATGGGTCAGGCTTTTTTTATACACTATTTTAATATAGTGTTAAATTTAAGTTTGTGTTAGAATTATACTGTATCTTTATCTGTGTATACAATTAAGGGTGTATCGATGGTGTAATACTATAGTTATATTTCAATTAAAATCCCAAACAAGTTGGGTGTTTTTGTTCCAAGCCATAAAAATGTGGTTAAATATTACAATGCGCAAACTAATCCGTACAATTAGAAGTAATATCGAGGAAAATAATACTGGTTAGGCTTAATTTGTTTTGCTAATTGTCCCTAGTAATTTTATACTTTTTTCCGTTTCCAAATAATATGGAAAATGATATATATTGAATGATGAAGTCAGTATAAGTATCTACAAGATGCGAATGCTAACTAGATAGAAGAAAATGTAGTTCTAACTGAACTTACTCAACATTCACTACTATTCACTACTGAATAACTATATATTTACAATATACAAAGAAACATATTAGTTAAATTACATCACCACGTTGAAGGTAAGTGACACATATTTGATTGTGGTTTTATCAGATCTTTACAGCCCGGTACGTGTGTGTTATGATAAACAACAGTATGTAGCTATATAAACTAAGCAGATATGTAGATCAAGAACTCATTGCAGAATTTCGTAAGTTAAAGCATTGGGTACTCTTTAGAATTAGTGTTTACACTTATTAATTTTCTTGTCTTGATTGATTTCTTTTCTTGACCTTGTCTCTTGTGATTACTACTTATTTTGACATGAGGCGTGATATGACAGGGCTTCGCTACTAATGAAAATACCAAAAAAATGAACAATGCGTGGATAGCTGCAGAGATACACCATTCTTTCGAGTTGGAATCTGTAAATTGCCTGAAGGATGGAAAAAGAAGCGGCTTTAGATGGACAATATTTGGCCATGTTTAGAAACTATAGAATACGGACAAAACAGTATTAAACACCTAATATATACACAATATTTATTTATTAATAAGGTGTTGAGCTTTGAAAATAACTTTAATTCTTCCCAGATTGGTTTCCGAATTGTCGCCAACGGAATGTTGTTTTATTCTTATACTAAAATATTCATTCAATGATGTTAAAGATGGAAATACATGTTGAGGTCTGATGTTTGGGTAAGCTAGGGCAGATGTTTAATGATACTGTCCCTGGGCATTATCTTCCTAGAATGTCGCAGTGTTTTATAACAATATGTTAGTCATAATAAGAAATTCGTCATTGAGGATTTCGATATTCATTCACAATAATCTGCCCAGTGTTGTCAACAAGAGAACTAGCTGAATATTAAGATATTTCTGCCCAAATAAAATCGAAACCTATCCATGCCTGAGCATGGGAAGCAGGCAGCCCATATCGTAGGGTTCTTTCGGGGTTCTCCTTTCATCATCAATTCAACCGTTTACAGGCAACACATGTTTACAACAACAATTCATAAGTCCAAGTTTTGTGGTCCTTGCATCACTTCTTTTATGTCGCTATTTCCATGAGATAGGTGGAGCCCCTCCCTATTGTTTTTATCGAAACAACACTGTCCATGTGAGTCTAAATTTTGAGTGTAAAAATAAAAATGTCACTTTTACCGCGGTAGTTTCATACTGTCTGGTCACAATATTTTTTAATGTTCCATGATCTATGTCATTTAGCATTTGTGTCGCCCATTCTTGTTCTTCGTCGATAATGTTTTGCCATGTTTAGTATATACCGTTATTTATACCTACACCCGTCAAACATTAAACAAGATCTAAGAAAAGAACAAAATATATAATGCACTGAAATGTGACAAACAAGACTAGGTATGTAAACTGTGCAATAGAAACGGTTGACTTATTTACACGGAGATAGTGTTACATTTTTGTTTTTATACATATTTTATAACGAATATAAGAACATTTATAACGCAAATAACCTTACCTGTCTTGGAAGTATGAATCCACATCAATTTCACAGAGATATACAATGATATTAGATACTCAATTATATTAGAGAAAGAGAGGGGGACAGTTGTTGTCAACGGTAGCTTCAGGTGGTGGAATCTATTCCACGGAAGGACGGATTTTTAGAACTAGATTAAATAAATTGCACTTTATTTGAAATTTTAAGTTTTCAGCATATAGATATCGCAGCGTTAGCGACCTCACTATAGTTTTTAAAATATTAGCTTATTAACAATATTTTACATGTATACAAAATATTATGCTGCTGAAATACGATCGCAATATTAAAAAGGAATAATAATTAGTTATTATATTATAATGTTAAAATTCTTCAAGAATAACATAAGATTATTTCATATAATTGATATAATTAATAAAGTTTTATCAAAAGATTGATTATTCCGAATCATCACTGAATTAGTCATATTTTCATAGATAGTAGCTCAAAATTTGTGCTAAATGAGAAAAGTAAAAAGTGATAAACGTGGATGATTTTATAACTTGAAGAATACCGTCTAAAGTTGTATGGTTTCATCAAACCAATCATATACTTGATGAGATTATGATGTTACCAGATTATTGATGACACTAGCAAGGGATCCGATCATGAGATTGGACTCTTCGTGAAATTGGCTATTCTTTTTGCAGCATTGTACTTCATTACAGTAATACTTTCACACATTGACACAAAGAGATAAATAATGTAGTATTGAAAAACAACGGTTTATTTTGCATGGTTAACTAGATGGTCTATTATCAATTATTAGATTTTCGTATCGTTAGTTCTTTTTAAAGTTCTCAGCGCACTATCTATTTGTCCAGGAAACAAATTCAATTCTCAATTATTTTAATATTCCCATATCTTATCTACGTATATTGCACTGTTTACATAAACATAGAATAATATTATTCGTTGCTAGTTTAGTATGATGATGGTTTATTTTTTCTTTGCAAACTTGATATTGATTTAATCTTACTGTCATTTTCCTTACTATTTCTTAATATAATTTCTCCCAAGTTTATCCTATGTTCCTGTTTTATTTAAAAATTTCACCAGGAAATTTAATATAGCTTTTTACATTCATCTTTATCAGTCTTTTATTTCGTGTTAGAATTCAATTTTCTAAGGACAGTTCAAAGCAAACCATAAAAATAATATCTTCAGGATAAAATCTTCAATCACTTCTCACTTTATTGAATTAATTGTTTTTATTGGATATTTTTTTGTCATCAAATGAATAAAAAAAGTTAGTTTAGTGGTTCCTTTACCGTGAATTACTGGCTTCGGAGTTAACATTAGATTATAATGTAATTTAGGTTATATAAATTTAAACAATTTTTATTGAAAATCAATTTAAAAGTTTCGTGATAAAAACTATTTTTAGAAGTTGTTTTCCTATTATTCCTTTATTTATATTATACATCGAATCTTTGAAAATTTGCTACCTGTCTATATTATATGGTGTGTATTGAAACTAGTTATAACCAAAATTGATATTTCGGGAATACGGTCAATAGGGTACAATTTTTCATAAAAATGTTTTCATAGATTTTACATGTGGTTGGTTGTTTACATCTACATTATAACACTTATCTGCCTAATGCAGATTCCTCGCTTTTTCGAATTATTCTATACATTTAATGATTCAGAGTTGATTATAACATATACTGTATATCATTAATTTTAATTACAACCTGTCAGGAATTCACATACCTTCAGTTTTCTATTACAGACCTTCGTCAAAAACATTAGTATATATTTGGCTACAGTTCCAACACAAACTATAGAACATGGACGAACATTCATATTTCCATTTCCATTAAATTCCACGCTTTGTTTAAATACAATTTATTATTTATAACTTAAACTGCATTTAAAATATCATCATTCCAAATGAGATAATAATTGACAATTTCAGTTTAATGTAATAATACAACCCAGAAATTGCTTCATGGAATTTAATGATTTTTTCCTTGTGATAACATTTTTGATAGTACCTTTTTGATAATTAATAATTTTGATTCAACTTAATCTACTGTGTGGAGATTTTTTGGCAAACACCAATACCACAAGAATTTCTAAATTTAGCTAAATCGATAATAGGCTGGGGGACAGATTTGAAGAATACGTTGAACGAGGAAGCAATTCGAATGGATGCCATCGTTTTCACTCACTTACTCACTCACTCACTTTCACACGGGGCATTGTCTTGATGAAGCAACACCTTCTTTTTCTTCAAATGTGGCCGTTTTTGCTATGTAATAGTCGCTGTTGATGGTCCTTCCTTTTTCAAGGTAGCTAATGAAAATTATTCCATGCGCATCCCATATTTTATCCATTGTCACATATTGACGCAAAAACTCGGGTTTATTACGCTTGATAATCTTCAAACGCTGCTCCGAATCATCAACTCGTTGTTGTTTTTGGCCAAAAGTGAGCTCGCGCGGCACCCACTTTGCACAGAGCTTTCTCATACCCAAATATTCATGATATGATATACACATCCAGTTGATATCTTTAGAGTGTCTGCTATTTCATTCAATTTCAATGTTCGGGCATTCAAAATCATTTTTGTGGATTTTTTAAATGTTTTCCTCGATAACAACCTCTTTCGGGCGTCCACTGCGTTCACCGTTTTCGGCGCTCATTTCACCACGTCTGAACTTAGCATAGCAATCCTTGATGCTTGATTTTCGTGGGGCAGTATCCGGAAACTCGGCATCAAACCAAGTTTTTGCTTCACTGTTTTTCCCTTCAAAAAGCAATATTTTATCAACACGCAAAATTCCTTTTTAATCATTTTGTTTCACAATAACAAAAGTTGCTATATGCAAAATGCTATAATTCACGAACTAATGATCCGTCCTCTGAAATGTATACACGCATCTTTTGAGGATTAGGGCTAACTAAACATATGGAAAACATTTGGATACAATTCTAGTAGCGCCATCTATGTTCAGGCCGGGGACTTTTCAATTGATCTGTTGTTTTATAAAAAATATTTTATTTTTCTTATAACTATTTATTATAAACTCCTACTACAAGGTCTGTTCAAAATTTTCCAGAATGTTTTTGGTCGCTCCTCTATTTCAGGTAGTTTTATTTTATCGATTTCGCTCAAAAATATATTCGAAATTTGCTGTGCGAATGTTACACCACTTTTTAGTTTAATGCAAAATTTTATTGAAATGCAACGCCCTCTTAGCGAAGATCTCCTCTTGAGGGAGCTCATTAGCTTTCCTAATGCGCTAGAGCAGTTAATTCTGGAAACTTTTAATACAAACCCAATTTTTTTTAATTAATGTAAACCACGTTTGATTTTTAAGGGAGAGATCGGATGTCTGATGAATTTGGCGAATAGGTTAAAATTTGTATTTTAAGTGTTTTTAGGTATGTTTTAGCAAACATGGTAAATCATTATAATCTTATGAAATCACTTTTTGCATTTCTATTAATATATCAATTATTTTTCTTTTAAAATACGACATTAAACATATTAGCTGCATATAAAAAACATAAACTACATTGCTCTTTCTATTATAGTTTCAGTGTAATTTTCTTATTCTTTACCTATAAGCTTTCGCACTTTTCGCACTTTTACTTAAGTGTGCCTGAATCATGTATCTTTCTGTCAGGTATATATCAATTTTTAGATATTTTGTGTGTGAAGCTATTTATCACATAACTCATTACATGTAATGAGTAAAGGAAATAAAACAGTGATCCTATAAATAAAACTTCCTGTATATGATCAGTACCCAAAAATGGTTACCACGTATTATCTGTTCAACTAGAGTATAAGAATAACAAACATAGTTTAACTTTTTACAGACACATATCTGGTCGGTTCTAGTTGGCGACATTACCAACAGATTGTTGAGGTTCCCCAGGGAAATTAATTATATCCATAAAATTTAATATTGTTAGAGATCACTTGTTAGATGCTTACGCTTAGTCCCAATTTTGGTTTACTGTTCATTGTGTGGATACCTGTACCGAGCACCTACACGAAGCCAGAACTTCAGACATTAAGTCGGTTGCGGCATATAGGATTTGATAACTAAAATTATCAATGTATCTCACTTATGGTGTTTCTTTGTTTTATATATTATACGCAATGTAGCGCTGTTAATTTAGTTATACTTTTTTTATATTTAATATGTTATTTCAATTAGAATTATCTGGCTTATTATCTAAAGCTAATTTTATTATATTTATAGTTTATTTTATCCATACTGTCTATATGTACCAGGTTTACCGGAAAGTCATTACCGGTTTTTTTACTGAAGGAAACTATGTAACTTTAAAAAATAAATTAAAAATATATTTATTCAAAGTATTGGCATTTTGATTCTATATAAAGTTTGTCATTTGAAGAGAACCATTCATCGAGCTATTTTCTCACTTCTTGGAAATTGTCGCAGTGCTACTCTACAAGTATGTGTCCCATTGATGCGAGAAGCTGATAGTCGGGCGAGGCATGATCTGGGAGTACGGCGGGCGTGATATCATGACCCATCCTGGTGCTTTCAGCGCTTCCTTGGTCGGTTTTGCTTTATGAGACAGCGGGTGGTCGTGACTATCGTATAATCACTTTGCCATGTCTTACGGCTTCTCTGCACTTTTCTCGATCAATACGTGGTTCAAATTCTTCATTTATTGTCAGTAAAGATCACTATAAACTGCTTCACCAGGTTTCAACAGTTCGTGATACACCACACCACACTCTGGTTCTACCAAACACAGATCATTGTCTTGCAACCAAAATGATTTGGCCTTGTAGTCAATCGACCGGCTTTGCCAGGTGAATTTTTGAATTGACAATGAATTTTTGCGCTTAGGGTTTTCAAGAATAATCGACTTTTCATCACCCGTCACTATTCGATGCAAATATGACTTGAATGAAATGACGGCATTCCACAGACGATTTTTCTATTTTCCATTTACCTGTCATTCAATTGATGTGGCACCTATCTTTCCACCTTTTTAATTTTTCCCATTGGTCCTAATCGGTAGCTAATCTTTCTTGGGTCACATTTGACGCTTCTGCCAATTTTTTTTGAGTTTGGGTTGGGTCTTCAATTAATATATCTTGCAATTTCGCATCTTCAAACTGTCGGTCTAACAAAACGTTTTTAAAGTTAGAGTATGCTCACCGTAAGCAAACGACTTTCAGTGGCTTTTTTCTATTGTTTAAATAAAAAAGTAATGCGTGTCGCAAATGCGTTTTCAGACGCGAAACTTGACATTTTCAAAGAGGTATAAATCTATGACGGTGTTACTTTCGAAAAATATAACATGTATCGCTTTGAAGATTGATTTCAGTAGAATAAAATATGATAACTTATGAAGTGTGAAATTGTAACGTTGCACATTAAGCCTAGCGATATTTGTTAAAAAAACCAGTAATGACTTTCAAATACATTGTTATCAGTCACTAAATAAGATAAGGGTGCTAAAATAAATTAAATTATAAATAAAAATAATATATAATATTGTCTAGAATGGAAAATATGATCTGAGCCTTAGATTCACATACAACTGTCATAATGGAACTTCAAAAGAAAGAAATAATGAACAGAATACATCGATTTTACGAAAGATGTATAGCATATTTGGTATATAAGTTGAAGAAAATGTTTTAGAAGGCAGAGCCTTTGAACTAGAGACATCTCCCATTCTCTTACCTTGAATAAATATCAGAAACGTCCGCGCATAAATGTAACTGTTGTCCTATATTTTATAAAAACAGTTATTTCTTGATCTTGAGAAATAATTCATATACATCATTTTGAATGACTAAGAAAATGATGGAAAACAATATGTTTTTAAACCTTATATAACTACGAAACATAATATTATAATATTTTTCATCTTATAAATTAATTACGTCTTACATTGGATATGCGTACTACAATCTTAATTTACAAATTGATTTATTACTACTGTTCGGTTGTAAATGTACATTAATTCAGAAGCAAGATGAGAACGGGATAAAATTAGAATTAAACTACGTAAGGTAAAGTTGAAAGTAACAGCAATAACAGGTCAATTGAAAAGTCACCGGGCTACCATAGTAAAATACATTTTTTTGACAAAATTAGTTTTTTTATTCAACATAATTCCCTTCAAGGATGATACACCGCTTTGCTTCAAAATAGGCCTCAGTTTCGGCGATTACCGCTTCATTAGACGAAAAATTCTTCCCAGTGAGCATTCTTTTGAGATCTGAGAACAGGAAATAGTCGCTGGGGGCCAGATCTTGAGAATACGGTGAATGAGGAAGTAATTTGACTCCAACTTTTCGATAACATTTTTGTGGTACGATTTGTCCTTTGCTTCAAAATAGGCCTCAGTTTCAGCGATTACCACTTCATTCAACGAAAAAAATTTTCCAGCAAACATTCTTTTGAGATCTGAGAATAGGAAATAGATCTGAGGAATACGGTGGATGAGGAAGCAATTGGAAGCCCAATTCATGGATTTTTGACACGTTGCATTGTCTTGGTGAAGCAGCACCTTCTTTTTCTTCAAACACGACCGATTTCTTCCTTCAAACAGTCCAATAATGCTATTTAATAGTCGCTGTTGATGGTCCTTCCTTTTTCAAGGTTGTCAATGAATATTTTTCCATGCGCATCTCAAAATACAAACGCCATAACCTTGCCAACCGACTGTTGCGTTTTCCCACGCTTTGGAGCGGGTCCATCGTGTGCAATCCACTCGAATGACTGTCGATTGGACTTCGAAGTGAAATCACTGACCTATGTTTCATCCATTGTCACATATCGATATCTCCTACTCATCAACTCGTCATTGTTTTTGGTCAAAAGTGAGCTCGCGCGGCACCTACTTTGCACCGAGCTTTGTCATACCCAAATATTCGTGAATCATGTGATGTAAACGTTCACTCACGTTTCATAATATGGTGTAAACTCCTTACAAGATTTAATTAGAGCGGCGCCATCTATGTGCCAGGCCGGAGACTTTTCAATTGTTCTGTTACAAGTTCCTGTGCTTTGGTTCGCTTCAATCTTCTGCGAGTTGCCCAGTAGCTGTATTGCTTCCACATTGCTTTAGTTTAGTAAACTTATTTTATGTTTTGTGGCAAGGTCTTGAATAGCCATTTGATATCGTGCGTTGGTTGCGTAGCGATAAGTATTGGTTGTTTATCGTAAAACTTTTTTTTAGTACAACTCGATGTTTGTCTGATAAACCAATCTCTTTCGTTTTGTCAAATTAAAAGTATATTCCAACTAACCTGTACAGTTGCTTGATTTTGAGTCTGACCTGCTATGCTTTTTATCTTACATGATGGATTGCATTTATGAAGACGCACCTACAGAGTTGGAAAGAAAAAGGAAAAAGCAAATTTAAAATAAATTAAAAATATTATAACATATTAATTGATATTGAAACAAGTGATAATAAAATAATAAAACCGATACAGTAAAGTAGTAAATAAATAAGCAAATACATTCATTAAAATAAAGACAATTTATTTAAGAAAATTAAAGGGTGTAGTCAGATTTTGTGGCAAGAAAACACATTTATATTATCGGACGGTGTAAAAAAAATTTCTTAATTTAGTTCAAATTTGAGAGATGGCCATAAGTTCCTCACTGCAATCTATTAAACTCTTATTGAATGGTTATCATTTCTAGAGAGATACCATGAAGAAAGGAACCTAGAATCGTAAAAGCTAGTTATCCTCCTGCATCAGGTTGCACTTTAGCTAAAACAGGCTGTCTATTATACAATTTATAAATATGAAAAGATCTTTATAATATAATATATTTGTGATTAGTGTCATCTGCAATAGCAATTCCCAATTGATCAAATGGTATTTCTGACAGATGAACCAATGAATACCCAGTGTGCTCTTACCAGTGGGCATCCTGATAAAAATAACGTAATTTTGAGCTATTCTATACATATCAAGAACTTGAACTAATTGGATGTGAGGAAAAAAGATCAATGAACGATTACTAATTTTGAGAGTTCCAGCATATTTACGAACATCTCAGCAGAGAGAATAGTAGAGGCAGAGGGAGGTTCTATTTACTTTCAATACATTATTATGAAAATTATAATGATTTTGCTTAATAAGGGTGTCAAAGCCCAAAATATTTTAAAACGAGAGGAAATTGCACGGCTGCTCAGATGTAAATCATATTGAATCCTGTGATAGAAGTTATGATAGAAGGATATCAAACATTTTAGTTAGTTTAGTTATAAAATAATATTTAATATCTTCTTTGGCAGCCGCGCCCCTCTTTCGGATTTTAAGATTATACCGGCCTATAAATTATTATAAAAAGATTTACAACGGGTCATGTTACTGTCTATTAAATCGAGTACGCTTTAACCTACCTTATGTTGAAGATTCACTGAAATTCTTTACTTTTCACCAAGTGTGACCAAAGAAAATATAGTGCGGTGAAAATATCTGAATTTATACCGAGTATATCCCATTTGTGGAAACTTTACTTTTTAAATTCAATTTGAAGAAAAAGGCGCTTGAGGGTTATCGAAGGCTTTGTGTGGATATAACATATGGATACTAGTTTTTATATTATAATAGTGGTAATTTTGACGTCGAAAACAAAAACGGTACTGGACAGCCGAAAGAATTTTAAAACAAGAATTTGAAAGCACTAATTGATGGAACTATTGAGGGGGATTGCTCGAAAAAAACAACGGCGAAATACGAGCAAAGACACAACAGTAGCGGCTATCGATGGACAGTACTTTAAATATAATACATTTTTCATAAAAAGTTTCAAATTGAATTAGAAATCTTTAAAACTAACTAATATGCCTATTAACTAATTATGCCTAAAAATAGATAGATAATCTCTCAGTATACTTAATAATCATTCATTTTTGAAATAATTCCTTTTATTCTGATTTCACATAATATATTATAACATACAGTAATGAGAGTTTGACCAATACAGATATATACGGTAATGTATTTTCAAAATATGTGGAGACCTAAGGGCGTCATTAAAATGCACAATAATCATTGGTTAATTACATTTGCATTACGCAGCAGCGGCGTGGTGCAGTTTCGTCCCTATTTAGCCTTGTTCCATACGTATCTAATGACTCACACTTGATTATAGCACATAATGTGTGCCATTAATTTTAATTACAACCTGTCTGAAGTTCAGTTGGCTTCAATTTTCCATTACGAACCTTCGTTAAAAACCTTACTGGCTGTTCGCTACAGTTCCAACACAAATTACAGAACATGGGCATTGACGTTACATTTCCATTAAAATACGCGCGTTGTTTAAATATAATTCAACATCTATAAGGCACAGTTCATTCAAAATGCGACCATTTTATATTATTAAGCTTTCTCAACTGGATCATTCAATTTCTGTTTTGAAAATTTATTATTTCTTTGATTATGTTGAGTTTTAACGTATATATCTATGTATTTATCCATAAATTAAGAGTGTGTACAAAACTAATTCTCAAGAATAATATTTTGAGAACGATATTTAGATAAATAAATATATAATAAAGTAATAATATAATATAATATATAATAATATAAGATAAATTGCGTATAGGCTGAAATAGTCTCTGGGGGCAGATCTGAAGAAAACGATGGATGAGGAAGCTAATCGAAGCCCAATTCATGGATTTTTGCCAACGTTTTCACTAACTTGTGATACAATGCATTGTGTTGGTGAGGCAGCACTTTCTTTTTCTTCAAATGCGGCAATTTTTCGGCGATTTCGTCCTTCAAACAGTCCAATAACGCTATATAGTAGTCGCTGTTGATGGTACTTCCTTTTTCAAGGTAATCAATGAAAATTATTCCATTCCCATCCCAAAATACGGACGCCATAACATTTCCAGTCGACTGTTGCGTTTTCCCACGCTTTGGAGCAGGTTCGTCGTGTGCAGTCCACTAGGATGACTGTCGATTGGACTTCGGAGTGAAATGATCGAGCCATGTTTCATCCATTGTCAGATATCGACGCAAAAACTTGGGTATAATACGCGTGCTCATCTTCAAACACTGCTCCAAATCATCAACTCGTCCTTGTTTTTGGTCAAAAGTGAGCTAACGCGGCACCCACTTTGCATAGAGCTTTCTCATACCCAAATATTCGTGAATGATATGATGTACACGTTCAGTTGATATCTTTAGAGTATCTGCTATTTCACTCAGTTTCACCACGTCTAAACTTGGCATACCAATCCTTGTTGGTTGATTTTTCTGGGGCAGTATCCGGAAACTCGGCATCAAGCCAAATTTTTGCTTCAACTGTATTTTTTCCCTTCAAAAATCAATATTTTATCAACACGCGAAATACCTTTTTTTTTTCACAATAACAAAAGTTGCTTCACTCAAAATGCTATAATTCACAAACTAATGATCCGACAGCTGTCAAGTTTATACACGCATCTTTTGAGGGATAATGCTAACTAAAATATATATACATATATATGGATTTAATTCTAGTAGTGCCATTTATGTGTCAGGCCGAGGACTTCTCAATTGATCTGTTATACTAGGCATAGTATGAAATTTATCATTGAGGATGTCGAGATATTCACTCAGAGTAATCCGGCCAGTGATGTGAATGAAAGGATCAGTTGAATACCACGATATTACCACCAAAATCAAATCAGCACTTCTTCCATACTTGACTGTAGAAATCAGAGAGTTCTAATAATAAGCTTTTTTGGGGTTCTCCATGCATATACCCGACCATTTGTTGGAAACAATGTCGATAATCATCAAGGATCCAGGTTTTATAATCGTTGCACCACTTCTTTCTCAGTTTAAAGTTGGCTTAAGTTATAAAGGGTTTTGCAATCGCAGCCCTTTCATGAATATTAGCTTCCTGAAGCTCCCACCATACCGAATTAATGTTAGTCAACGGAATGCTGATTTTTGGTGCCATTTTTGCCACGGTAGTTTTATGTTGTCTAGCGACAATCCTTCTTATTGTACGTCGGTCTCTGCTTGTTAATTTTTGGCTTCGTCCAGTATTTCTCTTGATAAAGATTAATAATGTTTTCCATGTTTTGTGTATTCTATCATTAGCGTATATACTTTTACCGATTGGTTATATTAGACATCGCAGAGCAAAGCGTATAATACATTTAAATATAACCTACAAGTCTTGGAATGCAATCTTAAAAATATCATACGTGTCACATTATTTATACGGAAGTACTGTTGCCAACTTGTAACAAGATATGTTATATTGCATAATGTCTACATTATTTTATCAATCCCCAATATCAACTCCTAGTTTTTCAACTTTATATATCCTCTACGTCGCAATCCACTTTTAATATATAAAGACAATAACTATTCGATTTTTCAATAGATTCCTCGATCTGTATATATTGAATAACAAAACTAAATATTGAACTCTATGTTCACATTTTATGTTTAATCAAAACTTCAAAATTTTATAATTATGCTCGGCCATCGTTGCAGGCTAGTTTGATGATTTTATGATCTTAAGTACCAAATTTCATAATTGAATTAAATCTTATTCATAAATCTTGAAAATCATGCCAATGATAACTGAACTGCTTTCTGAAATTACTAATAATGTAACAAAAATACTTTCCATAATAATACAAGGTCTATGGTCCTGAATCAAAATTAGAGGCTAAGGACAATGTTGTCGGCTGTAAGGCTATTTTGTGCTCAGATATAGATCAGAATATCAATCATCAATATTTTTTGAAATAAAAAAGAACTTAGTTCGTTATGTACGTCCAAGTAAACTAAAATTAGTATTGTAGCCTTTTGAAAAATGATCGATTTACAAAATACTGAATTGTGAACTGTAGTAAGTATGCAATAAAGCTGCTGTAAAGGTATATTGCACAAACTTTGTGAAAACCCATGGCATATTTTTCATTGCAGTTATGTTTCGTAATGTTCTGTTATATTCTATAATTACATAAATTTGTTAAACAACCTATTATCTTAAAAATGTAAGAATCCTTGTAAGAATATTAATTTTTGTAGAATCACTCATAGCTGATAAAAATTAAAAACTATCAAATGTGTCATTGTAGATGATGCTTCATTCACATAACTTACAATTACTGCCCACACAAAGCGTTAATAAAGATTTCCAATAATTTTCTCGCATTTTCATTAAAAGATTTGTATTATTTTTTAAGTTGCAAAAAGCATTACTAGTTCAATCAATCAACCAAACCAATAGGAATCAGAGAAATGTGATAAGTTTCCTCTGGTATTGAGTCTAGAGAATATAACATGTAACTCAAGTTTTCGTTAATTTTCCAACATGTAGATGAACGTTAAGATATCAATTATTTGCACAATGAACCTTTGTATTTAAATATTCGACTAAAAACCATCCATATTATTTAACAGGCAATGTTATTATTAAGTAGTATATTACTAAGTTTCAAAATATATTATTTTCTATGCATATAGCAATATTTCGTATGTATAATAAAATTTGGAAAAGAAATTATTAATTAAATTAATTGTTATAGCAGCATTTTCGTTATAGCAGAATTTTTTTCCGATGTCTTTTATAAAAGTAGGTTTTATTTAAAATGGAATAAAATGTCTTTCCACCCCAGTATATCTTTATGTAAAGAATTAAGAATTCAATTGAGCTGAAAGCATTTAGATAATACATGATAAAATATGCAGCTCCAGAAAAACAAGTCGTAACAGCGAATAAATACACAATATGAAGTGAACTTAATACAATTTAACGAATATTCAGTTATTCGAATAAACAGGAAATGCTGTATAACAAGCAGCTATATTTTATTATATTCCAGTTTATTTCTCGCCTATTCAATTTCGTTGTTACTTATTTACCTGCATTAGAATCAATAAACTTGAATTTATATATACCAACACAACAAAAATAGAGACTTCATACATGACTTTAGATGTCGAAATAAGACGAATCGCGAGGAAAATATGATATAATAAAGTTAAAATATCATGCTATTAGTTTATTTTTGAGGTCGCATTATCACTATATTGGAATAAAACTCATTACCGATTTGATAGCCACAGTAGTCAAACAACAGGCAAGACGGTTCGCTGACTGCTGCGATAGTCGCACACTATTTCAACAACATAATAAACCTATGCAATTCTAGCAAACTGGAAACAAGGGAAAATAATATGTAGCGTAATTCAAATGTTTACGACATTTGTAAGCCGTCCAAGACAATTCAATTTCTCTCCTGTTTTGAGGTCATATATGCTTTCTGAGAAACCTTAATTATGATTGAAATCAACGTGGTGAGGTTACTGTTTTCTTGTTTCCATGTATTGTGCTACCGTTGCTGATGACCCTACAGCTGGGGCAATCAATAACATCAATAGCAAGCTTCTTGGGCAATATGAAGACCGTTATTATCAGATATAAGATTTGGTATATCTTAGGGTCAATATATTTTCATAACAGTTAAATTGGCAACCAGTAGGTTCAGTAACATTTAGATTACTGTATTGTTATCCTGCCCAATATAATTTTTTAATTGACAATATATTTTATAAGGTAACATTTTGTGGTTATACACAAAACGTATATAAAACAAAAATTATAAATACCAAATGTATAATATACCAAGTTTTATACGGTCTAAACCTACTTATTTAACAAGCTTTTCTAAATAAAGCTTACTGATACCAAAGTCACCGTTATATATGTTACCATTAAATAAAATTATTCATATTCAGAAGTATATATAAAGGGTATTGTCATGTCATAGCCATGCTAATTTGCTTTTTCTACTAGCTTTCGTGGCAAGATGTCCCGTGTGTTTTTCTCCCCTTGAACCCATTGCACATCAACTATCGTTTATTTTTAGTGGAATAAGTAGGCAAATCAGATGTTCAATTTCTTTTTCAGTGCGTTAACATACTATACTTAATTCTAACGGGTTAACCATTGCTATCAATTGTTATTACAATTATATGTAACTGTAATTACATCTCATTGCTACAATTTTTTGATCATATACGGTTTCGTATTGATTTCAAAACTGTTACATGACCACCTCCCCATGAAGATCTTGCAATACTAAGTTAGTTTTATTCGTTTGTTTGTTGCTGAGCAACTGTTGTTTATATATTTTTAAGTAATGTTTGTTTTCTGTTCGGGATGTTAAATTAATGTTATAATTTGTCCACTCGCTAGTCGGTAGGATTGCAAACGTTAAGCAGTATATCAAGTCTCAAAAAAAACCAAAAAGGTGGCATTCTATAGTTGACGTTGGTAGTGACGTGAAGAAGCTCATTCAAAATCACCAAACAATTTTTGCTTGCAGACTTTGAAATCCTTATATAATTATTAATAGTTAACTGTATAGATGCTCTAATTAATTTTTTATTGCAGCTCTCCAGTCCCTCTTTGGTTCGAATGGAATAATGCTGCGTGCCATAACAACTGCAAAATCAAACAAATTATCAAAAAATTAATTTTTATTATCAAGCCGCCTTTGAGATATCCACAAAAAATTAATACTCTACCTAAAATAAATGTTAAGCTAGTGGTGAAATAAAAAACAACTGAATTGTATCCGTCAAGTTGTAACCAATATTGAATTTTAGACTGGCCTTGCTGCTTAACGTGTTCTCCATCAAGGCTTTTAGCTTTCGTCTAACAACTGTCAAGTCATCCACTTACAGGGTATTCTAAATAATTGGAAGAGTTGCAATTGTTAGTATGTAGTTGTAATTCTTGCCTATACAATCATGACAATCACAAATACTAAAATCACAGTTGCCCTAAGCAGGACTCGAATCCAAGACTACCAGTAGAAAAATCGCCCCCTTGATGTAATTATTGCATTTATGTATTTATTATTGCATAAATGTTACTACAGCTTCTAAACGAAAGAAGATACAAAAAGTAAACGTAAACTGGTGGATCCTTAGATATATTGATTTTTTCGTGAACGTAATACTACGTATAATACAATCAAATATCTAGGATAATTAAAATCTGAACATTAAAACCCCAAAAACTTTCCATATCGGCATAGGCCTTTAAACAACTTGGATAATTTTAAAAAATAAATTTTCAAAGAACTTTAAATCACATAAACTATTGTCGATCATCAAATTATGATAAAAATATCATCTGCCAGGCTAGTTTATCAGAATCCCAATATATAAAACGCAAACCCGGACATCCCCAATATATATCATCACGGATTATGTGCTGAGATTGTGTAAGGCCCGTTAACTTTGTTACTAAACTTTCGGTAAATAATTAACGAATGGCACAAAAGGGATCCGGATGTTCCTAAAGAGATTTTGGTCGAAAAAACTTGACGATTATATTACGGGATATAATGGAACCGAGGCCGAGAAAAGTTGGACGTATCACGGCGAATAAAACATCTTTTCAGAAAAAGTTTTCCATCAATAAAAGTGCGTGTATTGATTCTAGGAAAAAAATAAAGAAGCTATTTGATTAAAAAGAAATGAAACAGTGAACACACGTCATCTAAATTGGTGACATCGAAACATTGCAATGTTGCTGTGAGAATGTTTTTTGTTGAGAAAACTCTAATCTAAATGTTATTTTATCAAATATAATTTATTTTACCATCATAGTACATCTAATTCATATATTATCGAAGAACTTATCATTAAGCTACAATTAATTCTACAGCTATAATAATTTGTAAGTTCGGGTTGCTTTTTATTATATTTACATTGACCTTTTTCCATTTTTTTTATGTACTGATATCCCTTGGAGGCCTAATCTACCTAATTAAAAATTGTATATTTTACTTTCATTAAAGAACATATTTATGTTTCCATTTAAAGTCATTTTGATATCACTATATTTTTTATTAGTTTGTTCTGTTACACTTGTATACATTTTCTGGATAAAACTAAATTTAGTCAATGCAATTTACTCCCTAATTCATTGACCATATCTGCAAACAGTTACTATTCTTTTCCTCGTCATCCATTATACTAAATGCTCATGTATATTTTAATAATTAAACGTATATCTATATACATAAATCACTTTTGGTTATAAAATTAATGCACTAAAATATGCAAAAGAATCTTAGTAACCATTAAAATTACTCCCTTATGGTATCTCCAGAAGCATATCAATTACTATCAGTCCTTAATCAAGAACAATTTTTCTTAGCTATAATATCTTTACCGGACATCATATTAAAGCAAAAATTAATTTCTAAATATCTTATAAACAAGGAGAACAAACGATTCTTCTCAATTTTGAATTTCGTTAATCTATTTTGGATATAGATTCCGAAATATCGGACACATTAATTTTCTCTTTTTTTTTCTAGTTCTCTACACAAAAAATGTAAAATATAATTTTACGCGACTTATATTATTCTTAACCGTTTTTTAGCCAAACTCATACTCAATATAACATAACATAACAACTCAAACATAACTCTTTAATAGTTCTAACAATATGGGAATGACCGAAAGTAACACAAAAAATTGAATAACACTGTTTAAATATAAAAAAATTATTTTAAAAGTGTATATATATATATATATATATATATATATATATATATATATATATATATATATATATATAATATTGTAAAATTTCTTACTAGATTTTCTCAAAATGAGAGACAACATTTTCCCTAAACCTATTAATTATAAACTCCATAGTTGAACTGAATATTGGTAATATCATATTATCAGTTCATACAACATTTTGTTCAGGAAAGGGTTCCTTGATATATCAATTGTTTTATAACCCATAATTTTTACCTAACTTGTGTTTTGGCATACCCATTGTTCAAAATTCCCATTATTTAATACGAAATACAAATATTCCTATATATGTAACATAATAGAGATTTATTAGAATTACGCATGTATTAATCTTATCAATACATTTAAATAAATACATAATATTATAGGATGATGTAAATTTAACCGAATTCATTAATAGCATTTCAGGGTTCGTAGCGCACATCGCTATGAAATGACACGGACGTGGCTTGAATTAAAACAGCCAACTGTGATGGAAATGGGTTATATTAATATGTGAGTAAAATCGTGCATACGGATGATTTTGCAGCAAAGCTTCAAGCAAAATAAATCTAATTTTCGTCACAATAAACATTTTGACATTGGATTTTTTATTTAAATTCATATAAATTGAATTATTTGTTTTAAATTGTTTTATATATTGTTGTAAATTAGAATATTTTAAATATTATGAAACTGTAGAAAAAACTTTCTAAACTGTTAAGTGTTTTAAATTGAACATTTTTTAAAATTCCAGATTCCAATTAAGATCGATGATTCATTTTCAAAGACATAAGCCATATTGGCGAAACATACACCAACCTAATACGTCAACAATTTGTAGCACAAAAGTTGTTGTAAAATTTTAAGACTGGAGGAGGGCTTTGGATCTGACTCAAGTTTCGTTAATCACGTTACAGATTGTATGCTCACGGTGGTGCCCTGGTATTGAAGTTCTCTTAATTATATTTAAGCAAGTCCTTGTCCACCTTTTGGATGAACTAATAAGAACCCTACTTCTCAAACTAGAACGTTGAATAACTAGAAAATTGGGGGGATATATACCCTATAGATTTTGGCTTATAGCCTCCGTTCTTGCTTGGCTTATATACCTCAAAACTTTCGCGAGAAACCTCCATCCACTGAATGCCAAACCTGGTTAAACCTATGTACATATCCCACGCATCGTTGATATTATTATATCCGCCTACTTATCCTCCCACTTTTCCTTATGCACATTATTCCACACTCACAGAAATCCTTCTACGTACATATTGCCTTTACATATTACCTTTGGCGAATCTGTTTTAGCTTTGAAATGATGAAAAGCTTGAGACTTTCTGAATAATTTGAATATAGCTTTGATGTTGTGTTTCGTAATGTATATGACTATCTTTTCGCATGTTTTGGGAAAAGGGTGAAACTATTAAAAAATGTTTTCTCTCTTATCTGCTTCTGTTTCTTTTTCTATAATAAACGAATAGGACCGGACTGGTTGAATGGTATTATATCTTATTACCTCTTTGGTAGATATTTTTGCTTATATTCCTCAAATTGTATCCATTTAGGAAGGCTATGCCTGAGGTTATTAAGTTGATTATGCAAATAATCTGGTTCGGATATGACGAAATCACTATCCACAATGGCAGTTAAAAAAAAAAGCAACCATGAAAAAAACACGTCCTTATTGGTTGACCACTCAGCCGTGACAGACACGACTGAATGAAGGAATTCGTCTTTGAGAAACTTACACTATATAAGTATAATATTTATTTAATAAAAATACATGTACCGTAAATGATTGATGTTGCAAATCAACTAAAGTTATTGTATGTTGCTCTAATCTGATCTAATGATAAGTATCGCTGTAATAAATATATGAAACAGTGTAACATCTGCAGAACAAAATTTTTCATAAAGCTGTATAACTATTTATATAAATATAATATTATATAAAATATAAATATATTTCAAATAAATTCATCTATGACAAAAGAATATCTTTTTGATAAACAACCACAAGAAGTTTTAGTTATCAACACAATGTATTTAAAAAAAAAACAGTTACATTACATATTATATATATTTACAGAGAGCTATTTTTGAGGTAAATAACTCTTCTAAATATTTATGAATTATTAGAGTAAATAATTTACGAATTAAAAATAATAATAATTCGTCAGCAGTGTCAGGAGAGCTTCAATTCCAGAGCTGCCACTCTGAAAGTAGTTGGTTTAGTTTTAGTTAATAAACACAACTTTAAAATTTCATTTATAAACTTCATCTTAAAAAATTAAGCGCCTATAATTCCCGACGTCGTTATCAAAGCACATGCGGTCACTTCAGTCGAATGAACGGTTCCTTGATAGTTGCATTTTGGAATTTGCATTTGGCTGTACTCCAAATGCAGTTTTGCTTATTTGAGTGATCACTGACATAAAAATAAATTTCTTCCTTGAGCAAAATGTTGATAACTAGCGAAATACCTGGTTTACAAAGCTACGACTTTGGCATAAGATGTTCTAAAATAATTTAATATGTATATTTATACATTTACTCATTTTTTATAAAATACTTGCGAGCTTTTGACCATTGTATTCAATAGGATTCGTTGACTTTTTCACTTGTTTAATATTTTTTGTTTTAAATTATTTTATTATTATTAAAGTTATTTTCAATTATGCTAAAATAAAATGTTTTAATTGATATCAAACTCTAACACATATTTCTGATAAATCTTTTAAAATAAGCACTTTTAAAAAAACATTGAGTAGAAGCCAGATGGTATTGTAAAATACTTTGTTAAGAATCTTTGCAGGAATATAAACCTAAAATATCTTTTTTATAAAATCTTTATTAGATACGCTTAGTACAATCTTAATTTACATTTAATTTATTACTACTTTTCCTATGTACTTGGATTAATTCTCAAGCAAGACGAGTGTGAGAAAATATATCAATATGTATTCCTCAATTATAAAATTATAATAACTTATAGCTATAGCTTACACTAAAGGTATACACTATATAAATTCGTATGGTTTTGTTCGCTTCAATCTCCTGACATCCTGCGCGCTGCCCAACGGTTATATTGCTTCCACGTTAGTATGATTTAGCAATCTTCTTTCGTGTTTCAAGACGAAATCTTGGATAACTTCGCAAATACATTTGATTTCCAGGTCATCGTGCAGTTCTTCGTTGGTTACGTAGCGATAGGCATAGGTAATCAATCGAAGAACCTTATTTTGACAGTTGATTTGAATTTTTAATGCAACCAATTTTAATGCGTCCAATTTGGACCTATAGAATGCAAATATGGCACCCTATAGGTCCAAATTGGCTTTATAATTGTATTATAGACCAACCTTTTTGATTTTAGATCAAGTTGAACTTAGAAATTAACAAACCAGCATTGTTTTACTACCCATTTTTACGAGATATTTGTTCCTGTTTAAATAAATCATAAAAGAAGGAATGTGTAGAAATTTAATGTCCAAAAAATTACAGGTTGATAGTTGAAAAAACGGAGCCTTATCGTACAAAATACCAAAATTGTTTTACTATTTTTTTGACCTTTCCGAATATTTAAATAATGGTTAAATAATTTTGTTATATCACTTATTACGATAAAAGACTGTATAGAGAAGACTCACGCAAGTAAATTGGTTCAATTGAACTTGTCAACCGTCTCGGAAAAAGTAATTTCGAGAAAAATGCTTTTAAACTTTCGTGTAAAGTTACGACCTTACAATATACTTATATTTCTTCAATCTCCGATTCTTACATATACATACATACACACACTCAATCTAAACTGAGTATTATCACGTTTAACGGCAAAACGCGCAGGAGAAGATTAATTTTTCCCTTAGTGCCATCATAAGTCCTTCATTAAGCATACAAACATTAAACATGCTAAGTTATGTAAAATATATGCACAATATAAATGTTATCCCTGTTGGTGTAGAAAAATCACTTCAATCTATTGTTAGTAGTAAATATCACATAATATGTAGATCAAAGTGATATTTATATGACAATATTTGTCATAAAACCTTAAAAAAAAGCTTATATTTATTATACTCGTAGACTATTTTAAGGTAGAATGCATAAATACTTATAGATAAATTTGTTAGGTGATCAACCTATCAGATCACTCATTTGTGACTGGCACTTGCTTAAGTATGGTAAACTGATTAGAGGAGCCTCAATGTCAAAGCTCTTATTCTAAAGATGCACTTTGTAGCTACTATAAAACGTTGGGAATTTTATTTTCAAAAAAGTAAGGGTCAATCATTTATTGCGATGATATCGAAGCCAATATATTCACTTTAGGCAAATGAAGAGGTTTTTAATATTTGCATTTCGTGATTGCACTGCAATAGTGACAGTTTTACTTATTTTTGTATTCATTGAGACCGAGATGAGTTTAATTCGAAAACAAGATGTTGGTAAACGTTCAAAAGAGCCCCTAGTTTTGATAATTTATACATATTTAAATACAGAGTACAGAATTTTGTATGTTAATTTTCACATAGTGAGCTAAACAAATATAAACTTTCGTTTGGGACATCTTGTACATGAAGATAAATCCAAGGTAATATTTTGTTTAATATTTAATGAATCTAATTTGTGAACTGTGGTTCTGTTACATAAAGTGACCTTAACTCGAACTGAATATCAAATTTGCGAATTTACGACAATCACTCACTAATGATCAAGTTCCCGTAGGCGTGAATATTTACAAATAAATCGTCTAAAAAGCGGCGATATTCAATATATTATACCTGGTGGATTTCCTCGAGCACCCGAAGTTTCGTCTATTCATCCTCCATGTTTGACCCAGAGGTATTTTAGTTGTATATCAATATGCATGGATTCGGCTTTATCGGTCATTTGATTGACAAGGGTGTGGTTAAGTTATCCACCGATATCCCCAAGGGGTACCTTCCACTTTCTCTAATCACTGGGGCCGGCCATGGAGTTAAAAGGGGGGAGTGGGAGCCGACAGCCGTCTCCCGCAACCATACACACACACATATACACCTTGCCGAATCGATGTTCAATCCAGACGAATGGGTGCGTCGGTTTATATGCACATAGGTGTAGCCCGCTCTGATCAAATTAAATTTATGCGATTTAATTACATTTTTTTGGTAGCGTTTTAAAGCCGCTAAAATAATAATAAATAAGGACTATAATTATAATAGTAGGTATAGAAATCCGATTCTACCTTTTTCAAATTAGGTGTCCCTCATCTGGTTACTTTCTCTTCTAAGATCTAATAACTACAATTTTTTTGATATTATTTATCAACGTATAGTTCTGTTCAAACCACCGCGGAGTACAGACATAGCTTTCAGAGCTCTCTATTGTAAAAAAAACATCTGTATTACTATTGGTGACATAGAAGTGCCATTCATAAAAACTGAAAACCTGGTCTCAACTATTGTAGGGTGAAAATGTGATTTAAAACGTGCACTATTGATCATAAAATTTAAAATTTATTTTTTATAAGTAAGGCTCTACCTTCTAGAAATTTTCTTTCTTATTTTCAGAACGGTAAATCGAGCGAGTAAAATATAACGTGCGTAAAAAAATTAAATTAAACCCTTAATAACTATTAACTGATCTGTATGGTTAATTTCAATACATAATCGGTAATCCACAACACCATTCTGTCGATTTATCAACTGAATCACCCGCTGTTCGAAATAACGATAAACTGCCAATAACTTTAACCCCTCAAAAGCACGAGTGGATCATGGTAACAAACAAAAAAACGCCGAAGAATAAGTCGTCCGAAAACAAACGAAAATCAGCGACTATTGACTTGAAAAACGCATCCAAACATACAACAGTTTCAGTGACCTGATAGAAAAGGCAGAAGAAAACCAGAACAACAAATAAAACCAACCAAAAGCAATTTCCAGACCACCACCAGTAACAATATATAAGGTAGATGTCCTTAAACAACTGCTTGACTTGCTCAAGACAATATGTAATAACTATACAATAAAAACAATCGGATTTGAAACAATGAAGATTCAAATGTTTGACCCTAAACATTTCAAAGTTTTAATAAGAGAATTGGACAATAGAAACACGCAATATCATAATTTTCAACCAAAGTTCGAAAAAACATTTAAATTCGTCATAAAAGGACTACATCAAGCCACAGATTCAAACACAATTAAAACAGTCCTAGCTGAACAAGGCCACGAAGTGGTTATTATTGTGGTCAACATGGCCATTATTTAGAGAGAAATTAGATAGTTTAATATCTATAAATTTACTTCTCAAAACAGAAAGAGATACAGATATAGCGGCAAAATATATAACAAAATCTATACGACAGGCCGCATGGTACGCAATAGCAAATAGCGCGACATATCAAAAGTTTAATTATATTGCATCTATAATTAAACAAAAAATGGCCGTAAAGAGAAAACTGTGAAAAACATGGCAACAAATCAGAGCAGAAGAAAACAAGAGAAAATTCAACAAGCCCACAAAAGAGCTGAAAAAGCTAATGAATAAAGAATAAAATCAAGGAATTCAAAAGTATTTTGAAAACTTAACGCCAACTGATATAAAGGAATATTCTCTCTGGAAAGTAAGAACAAATTTTTAAGATACCTCAAAAACATAATCCACCCATTAAAATTGACAAAATTACCTGGGCTAGGAATGATAAAGATAAAGCAGTTTTCTCTAAACATTTAAAGACAGTATTTAATCCGTACCCGTCTAAAATATCCGCAACAGAAGAAAATAACATAGTTAACTTTCTTAACACTCTGTTACAAATGGATCTGCTACACAAGAAATTTACTGTTAAGGAAGTAAAACAAACAATACATAAAGAAATCAATTCTAAAGAGCTTCTGGTTTTGACCTAATAACAGGAAGAATCTTAAAAGAGCTGTCAGGAAAGTGCATTAAATTAATAACATTCATATTTAATGTCATGCTAAGGCTTAATTACTTTCCTAGCACTTGGAAAATGGCTAAAATCATTGATTCTTAAACCTGGGAAAAAATCAGAAGACGTTTTCTCTTATCGTCCTATAAGCCTGTTATCTGTGATCTCTAAATTATTCGAAAAATTATACATTGAGGGACTCAAAATGATCGTAGAAGAGTGAATTATTATTTCAGACCATCAATTTGGCTGCATGTTAAATTGAAAATTCTTTAGTACCATAAGCACTTTCAACTGCTGAAATCGTACCTCACAGACAGACATTTTATAGTCAAACAGGGTGACGAATACACTGACCTACACCTAATATATTCGGGGGCTCCGTAGGGCAGTGTTCTTTGCCCATTGTTATATCTATTTTATACAACTGACCTACCGACCTAAAGAAACACTAGTGTACATATGCTTACGATACAGCGGTTTAATCATCGACTATTCATAGGATGATATATACACGAGGATCCAGTATCAGCCAGAAAAAACCTCCAACTTCATCTTAACAAAGTTGAATTGTAGTTGAAAACGTGGCATATCAAAGCAAATGAGATAAAATCTACCCATGCGACATTCACCCTTTAGAAGAACACGTCCCTCAATAAAATTGAATAATCACAATCATAACCTCCACAACCAGACAATGTTAAATATCTATTATAAAGAAAAATGAGAAAAAAGAAAATGAGTTAAAAAGTTAGTGAGAAAAAAAGTTAAATATCTATTATAAAAAAAATGAGAAAAAATGTTAAAATAATACTTTTAACAGCTGTCACATAGGTCACAACTGGCACACACGACTGTCTGAAAACACGATATCAAAAAATTAATTTTAAGAACCCTCTAAAAACAAATAAATAAAATATGTTAAATAATCTGAACCACAAAACCATTAATATTTCACACAAACTTAATATCGTTTGATAAATAGATAATCCTCGGAGTTTGCATAATATTGTCAGGACACAGTACTAAAACAAAGTTGGTTAACTAGTTAAAGTCGAACCCCGGAATAGATTTGGATTTAGATTTGACTCATTATCGGGCAGCATTAATTTGTTCAACTTGGAAACTATGTCAACCCAAGGTGGAGGCGTACGACAGGATTGGGCCCTACTAAGGAAAGTTGCTAATAACAGTCACGTTTATTTCAATTGTTACAACATTTAATTAAATATTCATTTGTTGATATTTTAAAGCAACTTTAATTTTATATTCTAATAAAATAAGCAATTAAAATTTAAAAAATCATTTGCTTCCATTTGAGCAAAACTGCGAATAAATTACAATATCGAATTAATTTCATTCAAAAATTCGCAAGGAAACAACTTCGTACAATATGTGGAATATATCCCTATAATCAAATTAATATGCGGTACGATTCCTAATTATATGGCAATATTTATACTTCTCACTCTCTACTCTGAAACTATGACGATTGTGCTGCACAGGAAAAATTTTCGATGATATGCTCATGCCTCTGAAGCTAAAACCGAACTGAACCTTTTTGGCTGTATGTAGAGGCGCATTATCATAGTAAGAATAATAATAAGTAGTATCAAGTCAAAATGAGAACTTTATTATAGAGGAAGTCGAAATATTCATTCGCAGTAACACGGTCACTGATGTGAATGAGAGAGCCAGCTCAATATCACGATATTGCCGCCCAAATTATAACAGAATCTCCCCCATGTTTGAATGTAGGAAGCAGGCAGTCAAGATCGTAATCTTCTTTTGAGACTTTCCATACATAAACTCGGATGTTAAAATAATGTGAACTATGTTTCATCGGATCATATCACATTATTTCGATGACCAAATGTCCAGGTTTTAGGATCATTGTACCTTCCGACGGTCCATTAGTTTTCATAAAAATTATATCTTCAAAATGAGAAATCATCCTCGCTATATTCTTTCAGCTTTCAAATATCTACCAAACTATGGTAATATGATGTATGGATAAAGTTTAGTATGTGTATTATTATTTTAGTATATTAATATATTGATAAGTCGCCGAATATATTTCCCCGGGACAAGAGCCCATTTATCAGCGAAAAACTCTTAAATAATAAGCAGTACTCTTTTGTATATTTTTAAAGAAATAAACCAATATAGAAATACTATAAATTAGACATTTTATCAATCTTGGGTTAACAGTATACATTACTGTCAAACTAGTTGAAATCATCAAGCTAAAATCCGTAAAATAACAATCATTCAAAATATCTATGGATGTAGTTTAAATAACATATCAAAAAAAGACAACCCATAGACAACAATAACCAAAAGACAACAATAATGAAGTATAAAGTAAAATGACTTTACGAGTATAAGGTACTTGGCGTGTTTCACATAGGACAAAAGCTCCATAACTAAAATTAAATACTCGGATATTTATAGAATAGACTGATGTTAAAGTATTAACCTTCGATCAGAAAAAGATCAATTAATGGCATAAAATAATTTGTGAAATACATTAACAATGTTATTATTAAATATAATGGAGAATCATCTTGCATAGGTCCAAGTTAACTATCAATGAAGCCCATATTTAATATTATTTTCAGTTACATCAGTTACAGTTCTTAGATACACAATGGTTATTTATTAGAGCAACGGTGATCTTCAAACCAAGATAATTCTTGGCCGATTTCAACGTATTAACATAAATTAAATTAATCTGAATTAAAATAAAAATTCAGAGCCATTTTACATTCGAATGAATTTTCGCTGCATGGCACTACAATTACTACAATTAATAACTGATAAAGCAACAACTTTTTGTAAAAATTCTGCTTTATTCGTCAAGATACTCTCCTCCAAGAGTTATCACTTTCTCTAATACTCTTCGAATATATTTATAAAATTTTTGTAGAATTATTTGTTTTTGCTTTCAAAATATGCTTCAACTTCTACAACAATTTCTTATATTTAAGCCAATCGGTTCTACCTTGGGAACGTTTTTAAGATTTGCTAACAACCGGATCTGAAATATACGGTGGGTAGCAAATAATACCAAGTGCATTACTTTCACTTCAATCACCATTGTCCATTGTCTTAAAGAAAAAAAAAACACTTTTTTATCCTCAGATTCAATAACACCTTGTATTATTTATAATTATTTTGCTTTTCTTAACTTTCAAATATTTAAAATTTATGGATGAAAGCGTTATATGGAGTGTAATGAGTTGCAATTTTTACATATTAATAATTGGAGAGAAGGGGAATACATACAATACAGATTTATCTGAAAAACGTCTTTATATCAGAACTTCCCCATCAAAATATCGGTTTAGCGAGAATTTTGCCTTCCTTCTTGAGAAAGACGGGGGCACCTGGAGGCGTGAAATTTGACATGGTTAAACCTTATATCAAGGAAGAATTTTTCGAAGGAGAGAAGATTTTGTAATATGCGCTACAAATAAATATATTCCTATTAAATGAAAAACGACCAAATCAAACTACCTGACATAGCCGTCAGATCGGTGACACAAAATACATAAGCAAACCCTGAGGGTAGCCCTGCAGCTAAAACTTTAGCTCGCCGACAATAACGTACTAGGCTCGAATTTTGCTAGGAATAAATGTTTTTTTAAGTTTATAAAAAAAATAAAGTGAATATTTGTTTTTTATATTTTAAACCACTTCAAAATGTAAAGTTAGTAATTAATACGTTACTAACCGAAATTATTTAATTTTTTAACAGGGTTTTGTGTTACTTTCGGTTATTTCCCTTTTGTTAGAATTATTAAAGAATTATGGTAAGTTTGGATAAAAAAGTATTAAGAACAGTTTAGGCACATAAGTTTATATTTTATATTTTTTGAGAAGAAAACAAATTAATGTACCCCCTTTATCGGAAGATATATACACCTTTGAAAGAAAAACCCAACATATATCAAAATTTCATCCCAATATAAATTAACAGAATTCGAGAATAACAAGAATCGTCTGTTTTCTTTGCTTATACGACATTTATATTTTTGAAATCACAAGTTAATAATTGATATAACTCTGGAGAATTAGTATATCACTGAACCAAAGGGAATTCTAAAGGTTGTTAAGGTTAAGGTGCTAATGTCTTCTGATTATTTTCAAGTTTCATTAATAAATACATTTTTTTATGTTATTTTGTGCAACAAGGGTTCAAATGAATACTCCATAGAATATTACCAGTTACAAAAGATTTTCATAGAATTTTAATTGGGACAAATGGGACTTAAGACAAGGTAGAAAGCAATAAATATATGAAAGTCATAGAAGACGAACTAAAGATGAGCGTCTTCAAGGGCGAGGTCGAAATGTGAAATAAATAAGCAAAGAACAATGCAATTTTATTTTGCTTGCTTATTATCAGCTTTAAAATTAATTGATTTTATTTTAAAAAATGTATTAAAAGTTAGTTGGATCAGCCTGGATGTTTTTGTAATATATATTTTAGGTGAAAAATCTATATAAATAAAAATGAGGATATATATATATATATATATATATATATATATATATATATATATATATATATATATATATATATATATGTAATACAAGGTGAGGATATAAGAAAGTAAAGAAAGATCAAGATCATTATATTTGATGCTTATATTAATATCAATTGATATTGATCTTCATATACAGATACCAGGCTATATATTTAAACAGTTTACAATTACTATTAATAAATATCACGTCGAATTTCCAATGCAACTTAATTGTACATGTTTGCTTAAATTATCTGATATATCAATCCATTTATTCACAATCAATTATTTATAATTTATTATAATCCACCAACCCAGAAGCAAAAAAAATCCAGTTCATCACACTGATATTAAATGAATACATAATTAGTATCATAAGTCGTCCGCTTTATAGACATCAAATCTATGTAGATCCAGAATAAGAGGAAAGAAAAAATTGAAAAAATTCAATTATCAACAAGATACCCACGTCAGCCTCACACAAACATCAAAACAATAGTAGGGAAAAAAGAGAAGAGCGCCCATAATTGAAAGTGGAGAATTTATCTGTACAGAAATCGTTTCCATCTAATACCACGTAAGCTATATATTTCGGTCTCTGCTCAAGAGAGAACGATAGAAGGGCCCTATGAGGAGACGGGAATGAAAACCGAGAAATATGAGATGGTTTTCTCCCATATGATCCCGCAGCTATAAAATTCCGACACACAGTTAAAACCTTAGTTCTTCTGGGGGTTAACATTAGTTCTCGGGGCTTTTATTGCTAATATATTTCCGACTGCAGAGCGTATATCTTTTTGGGGAACTGGCAAGCATTGAAGCAAATGGGACTATGTCTGCGGTTTTTTATTACTCAATGGATACAATGGATACAAATACTTAAACATGATGTCAAATATTTCTATTTAAAATCACATGGACCCGGCTTTGTTGGCGTAGTGGACTGCGCTGGGGCACGGATGTAATTTATGTTTCTGGTTGTAAATGTAAATGTCTTTTTGTAGTAATTTTTTTTTTGGTCCAAAAACCAGGCGGTGGAATGCATGACGCATACCTGGTCGCGGAGACTTGCCCTGGAGTGACAAGTTGGATCGGGTTATGTGGGACTGCTTCTGTAACCGCCCCACAGCTGACCCCTGCGGATAGCTACTGCTACTGCATTAAATTTGGGATGGCACCCGCTGATCGGGCAGCCGTTATTGGGCACGAGGGCCCGGCGATTCTATTGATTCGCGAACCTGAGTTAACACACAACTGGATACTGTTGTATGGGGGCAAAAGTTATGACTGTAGCTACGGATGAGGTCGTTTCAGCCTGGAAAAGGGGGAAGCTTGGCGGTGACGCGGTGCTAAGCTCCCAGCATGTCGACCAGCTCGCGAACAAGCGCGTTTTCAGAAGAACTTGAAGAACTTGATGAAGTTCTTGATTTCTGAAGGGCCAGTTTCCCTATGAATTTGATTATTTTTGACAAACCATGGAGCGTTTAATATTCTCCTGAGGAGCTTATTTTAGAAAATTTGAAGCCGTTTGACCTGGTTGGGTGTAACAAACTTGAAGTAAACATTAGATCCGTAGAGGAGTACGGACCGAATTAACATCTTGTAAAATAAGCAATTGATGGAGATGGGAAGTCTGGTAGAAGGGCAGACCAGAGAAGATAGCAGATATGGTATCCCCGAACCTTTTTGGATTACTTTCTGAATTTGGGAATGCCAACTGAACCGCCGGTCAAAGTGAAGACCTAGGTACGTGACGTTATCCAGCCATAGAATTATTGTGGTGTCGATCTTAAGTTCCGAGACGCGCAGTGGGTAACGCTTCTTATGGAAAATGATGGCCTGGGTTTTCAGGTGTTGATTTGTAACCTCCAGAATTTGAACCACTTGAGCGCATGATCGAACTGCTTCTGTAAACGTTCATGAATTGTAACTTCGAACCTGGTGGCGGTGAACCTGGCGGCGGTGAAGAAAGCAGTGTCGTCAGCGTAAAACGCGACGTCAATGTGCTCTTTTCTCGGCAGATCTGAAATAAATAAGTTTAATAAAGCTGGGGCCAGCGGGGAACCTTTAGGTACACCAGCATCGATTTGTTTACGGCTGGAAAGTGATTGTCCGAGAGTTAGGACTTGAGAGCGGTTAGATCTTCTGGTAGGCCTAACCGCACTCACTTTGCTATCAATCCGTCGTGCCAGACCTTGTCGAAGGCTTTGGTTAGGTCCAGAAGAACTACTCCAAGCTTTTTACGTTGGTCAAGAGCGTGATGGATGTGTGCGGCCAGACGGGTAGCCTGATGGACGGATGAGTGGTGAGCGCGAAAGCCGAATTGTTCATCTGGAATGATGTTGTTTTCCTTTGTGAAAGAGTTGAGAGCATAGAGTATTGCCCTCTCGGTAAGGTTCGAAATGGCGCTGAGAAGGATGATAGGCCTGTAATCAGATGGAGATGATTTTGCTCCTTTCTTGGGTATAACCTCTATATGTGCGTGTTTCCAAGACGCCGGAAAATGTTGGAGCCTCATGATGGAGTTAATTATGTTTGCCAGTCCTGCAAGCTGCTTATGCAGGAGCTTTTTTAACTGGGTAATCGATATTCCATCAAAACCTGGAGATTTTCTGGTTTGAAGTTTGCCGATCATAGTCTGTAGAGACTTTGAAGACACGAAATGGCTGAGAAGAAAGGCTGGGGTTACTGGTCTTTTGATGGAGTTGGATTCGTTGATGATAGTGTCATTGTCTTTATCTTTAGTGTTCTCTGCGGGTAGGAGGCATTTCATTTGAGCTTCGTAGGTCTCTGCAAGGAGCTCGACTTTTTCTTGGTCAGTGACTGCGAAATTTTCTGTAACCGCTGACTTCAGGGGGGGATGATATTGTGCGTCTTCCCCACGAGGCATTTGGAGACACGCCAGAAGGAAAGGGGGCCATCCAGTCTTTGGTCCGCGAGAAATGAGTTCCATTTCATTACTCGCCAAGTCGAGATGGCCGCCATTACCCCCTTGCATGCTCTGTTCGCCTCCCTTTTGTCTACAGCATCAAGGGTGAATCGGGCTAATCTGCATAAACCGTTTTTGATGCGAATTTCACGTTTAAGAGAAGCGAGAAGGTTGTTTTTCCACGGCTCGGGGTTATGATAAAATTTTGACTGTGGCAGATTCGTGAGCAGACTGAATATCCCGAGTTAGCTTGAGTGCGGCTTCCTCGAGCTGTTCTGGTGTGTTAATTTTCGGAATTGGATCGGATTTCAGGACAAGAGATTGGTAGTTTTTCCAGTCGGTCTTTTCCTGAATCTTGTTAGTGGGACTTGAGTGGTGGCGCAGTTTCCGAGTTTGAGAAGGACCGGACGATGATCAGAGTCTAGTTCGTCAAGGACTCGAACTTCGGAATGGCGATTTACGTCTTGAAGAATAAAGAAATCAAGAATTCTTGCTGTGCCTTGAGAAACTGTACTAGGGTGATGGGTCGGCTCATCTGTCAAGGCAAGACCGTAGCCCAGATCTGCACTTAGAGCTACGATGGCATTACCTGCGGGATTCGCTCTGGCACATGGGGTGGTGGGCGTTGAAATCGACACCTATTTTTTGGAAATTTTCCTTCGACGAGTGATCGGTATTCGGCATAGTTGTATGCAGAAGATTTCCTGTACAGGGATGTAATCACGAAATGTCTTAATAGGCAACAGTGGAAAATCCAACAATGAACAACCGTCCCAGTCATGTCAGTAACCAGGCTGGGTAAGACCGAATGCCTTCTTGGATTATTTTTTAAAGTAGTCACTGGCCAGTCGGTAAGCTTAGTGCCGAGAACCGTGGTTCAGAACCCACGTGAAACTGTAGAACCAGTCCAAATTAACCTTCGTTGGTAAAAGAGAGACTTTAAAATATTTTCAAAAAAATTTAAATTTATGTAATAGTTTGTAGGTTAGGGTTGAACTTTATTATATTTACCTTGAACTATTTTCCACACCACCTATGAGCTAAAATTCTAGACGGGTTTTTTATGTAGTGACATCCACTGAAGGCCTAATCCACCTAATTAACAATTGTATATTCGTGTAATATATTTTACTTTCATTAGAAAACATATTTACCTATTACCCTTATTTATGGTTTCCTTCGGTACAGCGTTTCCTTTGATTTCACTCTATTTCTCCTTAGTTTGTTCGGTTACTACTTGTTTATATATTTCTTGATAAAACTAGATTTAATCGCCGAATTATCCTTAATGCACTTGCCATATCTGCAAAATATTTAATATTATTTGTGCCCAGAAATATTTCACACTCATAATAAGATTTCCTAGAGTTATCGTATATTAATTATGTATTCACCTTTAGTTATTTCCACCCTCATCACTCTATTTTGAAAATTACCAGCATTGGGTCCCATATTGAGAAAGTCTCATTGAACTGAATAACAAAAAACCAAAGGTATTATTAACCATTCCTGTTTCCAACATGAACTTGTATTGTTTTAACACTATTTGTATTATCAGCTTGCCATGAGTGACCATTAAGTATATTGGTAACATTCAGAAATATCCATGTCTACACACAATATACAAATTGAAATAGTAAGTTTTTTAATTCTATTATAAGCTTTTAAGGAAGGAAGTACCGTTAGACCTCTTCATAGATTATCTTTACATCATTTAAATACTATATTACTCAACAGTCTATAAAGAGATGATCTACATCCTTCAAATATCTCTAAGTTTTCTATGGATAATTTCCAGACTAACTGTTTCCTCTGAAACAATTGTATTAAATTGTATTTACATTGAAAAAAACTCACTGTTAACTATCATACGTCATATATTTGATTTCTTCTAGCATATGCAAACTTTCGGCTTTCGGTTAATTTAAGGTTATATTTTTCATTTTTTAAGATATTTCAATGACCGTGTCCATACTAACATTCAGTGCAGCTGCAACGTGATAATAAATATTTTCAATAAAATCTGCAACAACTTAATATTTAACAGTAAATATACTTACTGCACTAACGGATGTTATGGAAAGAGAGAACCTTCATTTTGTCGGTCCTATTCGAAGTAACCGATTAGAGACACAATCTGTGTTATCTGGCTTCGGCAGTTTCAATCAGAGTAAAAGTATGAATAAAACAAGTAAAGCCTTAAAACAACCTTGCCGGTTTACAACCTATAATTACTATCACTAATATCTTGAAGAATTTTTCAGTCGTTTTATAAGTGGACATTTGTAGATTATATCTTCGAAAAAAATATTGTCTGATTATGAAACTAATTTACAGATTGTGACAGGCAATAGACTATGTAGGGTTTGAGAACCTAGCTCATTTGCATAGGTAATTTATACCCTCATACAAAACTTTAGCAAAGGCAAAGGCAAAATGTCCTAATTTCAAAAGTTTTCTCAGTTACGCTTGTAATACGATATACCTCGATCAATTGTCAAATATTTATTTCTAAATCTAAACTGGTGAGCCTATAGGTGAGGTATATAATTAGTTTAAGGCGTTTAAATGATTTCATATTAATAATAATAAATTTTCATAATAAGAATATATTAATACCCAGATGTTTAAATAAAATTGCATACTTATTTATTGTTCCACTATTCAGTCTCTAAAACGGTAGATGTCATTTTTTTTTCGTGTCAGTAAATTTATATATTTCTTCCAATTTATATTATATAAAATTCTGGAACCTCACCACTGCAGAAAGCTCATCTTTAATTTTATTTCTTTCCACACTCTACTGCCTTTTACTTTGCTCTGTGTCCCACATGGCGACCAAAAACTCACCAACAAATGGGGAATTAAAATTCTACGAACACAAATGCATGCACAAATTAATGTACTTATTAGCTGAAATATCTGTAGACATTTTACAATTGTCTCTAATTCAGTAAAATGTTATCTCTCCAAAACCTTATCAGTTAGTTCCAGTTTTAGCCAGCCACAGTTTTTTACTTTACAGTTACAATTTTTCTTAGCTGTTCCGAGTTCACCAGATATCAAATTAATTAAAATTCTTCAGATTGAAAATGGATTGAACAATGGCTATATTATGAGTCTGGAAAAACTTCTTGCAAAAATCTATATACCTTGTAAACAGAGTACAGACGATACTTGTTATTCTAGAATGTTGTTAATCTATATTAGGATGAGATTTTCGCATATGCCTTGTTTTTCTATACCAGCTGAATGTACCTTCCGATACCTTCCCTAAAAATGTTAAATGTAACTTTGTATGATCATACTTTTGTTATTCGTTAAATCATAACTACAATAACTCTTTAATAGTTCCAGCAATATGGAATAACAACCAATCATACAAAATATTAAACAACACTGCTTCAAATTGAATAAAAACCTTTAATAACATCTTAATTTCAAATTCAAAACCGGACCTTGCATCCTGCATTTTGCGGTACTGTGCTGCCATATTTACATGACAACGTAAAATTAATAAAATAAAGTAATAATATTAATAAACAGTACAATATTAATAAAAAATTAATATTTGGTCTGCTTGGCCGACCCGCTGTCACCTTCAATGAAAGTACAGACTAAAATATTTATTTATATATGTCACCGATCTGACGGCTCTTCCTAGTTGGTTAATTTGGACGTATTTCATTTTATTGAAATTTACTTATTTCTAGGGCATATTACACAAAAATTGTAGGCACATACCCTTGGTTCCAATGGTTCAACCTCGAAACTGTACTCTTTCGAATAAAAAGAGAATTTCGAAAATCGATCCACAATTGACCGAGAAATCAGTAAACATATATAAAAAATATAGAGTCGAACATATAACGTCGTTTTTTGAAATAGGTTAAAAACTGATTTTATCTGCGTCAGTTCAAAAATAAAGTCTTACAAGCATTTTTTTATAATATTCAAGTTTGTATTAAAATATATATCAGAAATAATCATTAGACAAATCTTAAAAATTACAGATACAAGGACAAATTTATCATTTACTGGGTTACCACTATTAGATGTTACCACTACCAGATGCAGATCATCAATTTTTACAAATTTATTGTATGGGCAATTCAGATGCGGAAGTTGATAAGCGTTGTGCTCATAATCCAACAGTGAAGGGAACCATTGTCCAAGAATTACAAATGTTTCTTCATCACACACAGCAATATTAAGTCATAAGCCATTTAAGATATATTTAAATTAAATCAAATATAAATTATCATACCATCACTACCTATAATATATTTTGATATGAATGCCACTTATTGAGAAGACAAATTAATTACTCTATTATATATCTCTATCACTGTTAATAAATAATTAAATGATTAATTGGCCGTTACAATTAATAAACAAAGTAAACCCGTACGTTAATATATTATCGTAAGCCTTTGAAGGTATATTTAAATGAAATATATTCTTCAGTAACTACTACTAACCAAGAAACAAAAATAATGGATGTTGAAATTTTTTAGGGTTCTACTAAAACTGTTATTTTATGTAATAAGGTGTTAAAAGCATCGGATTTAACAGTTAGATTAAATTATTTAATAATTGTTTACAATGATATTTCACATTTGTACCAATAGATATTGCTGATAAACCTCTTGATATACCTCTTATTAGGCTAGATCGGTTATCAGCAACAGTATTTTAACTTTTTTTCAAATATTTGCCTTGATCCGGACTGTCTCTTTTAAAACACTATTTTTGAAAACGGTGAATACCACTTCCCAAAAATGAATGCTAATTTTCATCTATTTCTTAAAATTATTGTACACAGGTTTAATAAAAGTAGGTCTTTGATGTTTCCTTTCAAAAGAACGGAACATCCTTATAGCAATATAAGAATGTCACGTCCGAAGAATGGTTTATCTTTATACTATATATGCTTAGAGATATTTTTTACTAGAAAGAATTTGCAAAGAAATTTGCAATTTCTATCCATCATTCATTTAGAAATGAATTGTAGTTTTAATTAGTCGTAACTGTTAATAAGCAATATAAAATCACATGCCAATATTATGTCACAAGTAATTTACATAATTTATTTAGATGTGAATGATAGTTATTGAAATATCAAATTAATTACTTTTTATTATCGCGCTTTAAATGCTTAATTAATCATAGCTGTAAATGTAAATATTAAATAGGCTTAATTTAAATCATATAAAAGCCTCAGAATCTACCGGTACCCATAATTTATTTAGATATGACGTCAGATATCGAAAAACGAATTCATTTCAATTTTATTAAGGATTTAACGCTTAATTATGCATTTTTTATAATTCATTCATTACTCATCATTGTCGAGATTTGAGACGAACTTTCAATACTAACTACCTTATACTTTCAAGAATGTTAAACATTATATTAATAAAAAAATGCGATTGATCGATATATCAAAACTGCAAAATATAGTTATGTATTATAGAAGAATGGCAATTATAAAAATGTTAAAAACGTTATTGGGCATTAATAGTTGCGATCGTAAGCTGATTTTTCCAATCCAGGGTATCTAATAGAATATTTTGGAAACATCTGCGCCTCTTTTGTGCCCTACTATGGATTGACAAAGTCTCATCAAATGTTTCTCATAAAAAAATTTATATAGTACATTTACTTTTTTCTTTTGTAGTCCTACAACTTTGAAACATTCGTTCATTAAGAAATCAGAAGTATCTTTATATGCGATATATTCTTTTGATATTTTTTCAGTTTTTAGCTAAACAAAAAATCACGAAAGTTAAAGAATGTGAATATATAAAATTAAAGTAATACTTTCTGCATTTGAGATTAAAATATCATATATAGGATAGTTTGAGTTAACTCGCTAATAATTAGTCTCAAAAATAATTATTATGTATTTGTATTCTGAAAACTTGATATAATATCTTTTAATCAAAATATTTTTCATTTTAATCTTCAACATAGCGATACCGTATCAAAAGAACGATTTTTGTTTGACAGTGATGCAACGATTTATACATGTTTGCGCTACTTCAGCATTTTCAAACTATGTTCCAGCCAAATTATGCTATATTGAATCGAACAGGTAGTAATCAGAATCAGTATAGCGACCTTTTTACAATAAGGTGATATTGAATTTGTTTAATTGACGTCGATAAATACAGAAAGAGTTTAATTCGGTTTTAGCAGTTCATAATACACTACACCTTACTGATTTGGATCAGTAAGGTGTAGTCTTGGGTTATTTGGAGATATGCACATTAAGACTGCATGGATATGAATATTCCACTTCGTTGTCGATATGGATAGCTTTCTTGCACTAACCATAGAGAACATCTTTTCAAACAATGAAACCGCATTGTTGAAATAATTCAAAATGGCATTGTCGCCCCTTTGCATATTTCCCATCGCCTGTCAACTCCTACAAACCGTTGATTCATCAGCTGTTAAACTGTGTAAAATTTATTTAGGTGTTTGAACTTGATTTTTATCCACTAAATCTTATGGTTTTCACGCCTTTTAGTTCTCCTGACTATTTTTTGTATCTATATCAAAATTACCACATTTAAACTGTGAAACCGAAGACGACAATAAGAATATTACGAAACAACACTAATATATATTCGTGCAAATATGGCGGCTTCATTATCGATAGCAATAGATTTCTTCAAATATTAAGCAATAAAAGTAATGAATTGTATGAAGGAAATTTCGAAACCACCGAATTTAACAAATATATTATTTTGTTTAATAGTTGTTCATATTTATATATTACATTTTCACTAATACATATTGCTGATCAAAATACAGAAATACAATTTCGGTCAAACGCCTTTTTATTAACCTATTAAGGCTTTTTTATTATTTATTACATTGTTACTAGTCCTTGCCGACTGACTTAGAATTTGTCTTTATAATAACTTAAATCTAGGTATGTATATATATATATATATATATATATATATATATATATATATATATATATATATATATATAGGAGATCCTATGGGCCTTATCTTAGTCTCTGGTTTAATTATATTCATGTATTAACACTGCTGTTTTTTTATTAAATGCACCTCACTACCCCACATTATATAAGATTACTTTTATTGGAACATCGCCAAAATTAAATTCCATATGTCCATACAGTTGTCAATACTTGCTTGTATCACAGCTATTTATTATGTACTGAGAATTTTCTTTCAATTTAACTCCAATTCTTTCCTATTTTTACATATACTTTTCGGCGAAGTTCTGCATCAAGATTCATTCTGAGATATCTTTCTATTGGGTGACTTAATGAATTACGATGGACCACTGGGCGATGGTTTTTTTTAATATATTTAAATATATAGTCCGTTTTGTAAGTTAGAGTTGTATTTTATTATATTTCCATTGAACTATTTTCCACACCACCTATGAGTTAGAGCTCTAGGCACGTTTTTTATATAGTGGTATCCCCTGGAGGCCAATCGACCTAATTATCTGTTGAATATTCCAGAAATATATTACTAATACTTTCATTAGAGAACATATTTACTCTTAGTTTTGGTTTCCTTCGGTACAGTGTTTCCTTGTAAAGTAATTTTAAAATCACTGTATTTGTCCTTAGTTGGTTCTGTTAATACCTCTAAACATCTTTCTTGATGAAACTAGATTTAATCACTGCATTCTCTCTAATGCATTTACCATATCAGCAAAAGAATATTCTTTATCTCCTCACATATTTTAAGTAAATGTTCATGTATATTCTTAACAATTACACACATATCTGTGCACATGAATATTTCACACGTTGCAATAAGATTTCCTACAGTTATTGTATATAACAATATACTAGCCTTTGTTGTTTCCCCTGTCATTACGCTGTCTTCGAAATTGTCAGCATTGAATCGTAATCTCATATTCAGAAAGTTTCATTAAAGTGAATAACTAAGCTGTTAATTTCCAATATATCTAACAATTGTTTTCTATTCCATTATCCATCAATTTCTTCTTCAATATATCTGATTGAGTTCATTCAAACCAAAACAAATACAAAAAGTTAACTATTTCAAACCGATTAGTTATTAACTATTCCTTCCAGCATAAAAAATAATATATCCGCAATGAATTCTAATCAATTGTTATTCTAACGTTTACCTTTTTCCATCAACTTTTATTGTCATAAAAATATTTTTATTATTATGTTGCCAGAAGTGACTATTGGGTATATTGGTCCCATTCTGAAACATCCATGCCTCATCTAAATACACAAATTGAAATAATAAGGCTTTTTTATATGCTTTTAAAAACTAAATTATTTTACTAGTTTCATTAGATCTTTTCATGGGTTATCTTTATGTATGAAGAGATGTTCTACATCCTTCAAAGAGCTGCATATCACTAAGCTTTCTATTCATACTTTCCAGACAAACAGTTGTATCTGAAATTATTGTACTATATTATGTTTATATTAAAAACATTCCTGTGTTTTTACGCATATCATATATTTGATCTCTGATAGAGCTAATATCAAGCTGAACTTGATTCATCACGCGCTTCGAATGGGTACGGTTTCTTTTCGGTGAATCCAAGATTTTATTTTTAACGTTTTAATATATTTCAGTGATTGCACCCACACTAGTGTTCAGTGCAGCTGCAAAATGCTAACAAATATCTTCAACAAAAACTATTATTTATTTATTTTAAATATACTATCGGATTTATTGAATCACCAGTAGTTTAGCAGACTTGCAACAATGTTAATTCACCTATATTACTAATTATGTTTTAGTATTAAAGACCAATATTTAAAAAAACAAGGTTAATATCAAGCTACCATAATATACCATAATTTATTTCGGTATAAATTGTTTTCTAATATAATAAGTTTATACATAAGAAGCGTTGGTTTGACTCGAGACAGCTGAAATTGTTGTTTGATTTACGAAAGTTAAATGTTGATATCAATTTTTCCCTTAGCGTCTCATGCTCGAGCGTTGTACCCCCATACTTGAGGTTATGTTAAAGTTCGCATCGGATTCCCTCGAGATAAAATCCGTATTGTTTATGTTGCTCGACGACTTTCGCTTTACGATTTGTTTTAATATCCACGGCAATAATGTTTAACAGAGAGAGCGAATTGTCTCTGTGTTGTTTTTCGACAGACTGGTACCGAGCTTAATTCCATTTTATTGGAAAAGGGGTTTCCATTGGTTACTTGTATAAATTACCGAGACGCGAATTAGAATGATTTAACGAGGAAAATCTCAATTTTCCCCTAGAGTAAACTCGTCGTCTGATTGAAACCCTCGGAGTGTAAATTAAAACGAATGGGTATATTTAGAAGCAGTATGTCGGTTGTGATTAAGCTTTAAACGTTAGTTGTTTGTGTAGTTCAAGTATCAGGGCACCAGATGGAAAGGAAAATAATTGTATATACGAAAAACTTAATCGTCAATCATACTACGACAAATTATGCAAATAGCAAATCTACATTCCTTTAGGAAAATATTATTTAAAATTTATTAATTTTGCTTTTTAAAGCAAATTTATTTCTGCAAATTTCACATACTAAACAATAACATATGTGCTGTTTTTGTGAAACCATAATTCCTTCGCTGCAGAACTTTTGAGGATTCTGGGCCAACATAAACTGAACCAAGTGCTTTTCACAGACCTCTTTTAAAGTCAGTTTTGACTAAAGTTTTGCAGAGAATGAAGCAAATAGTATTCGAGTGGGCAGTAGACCCGACTATACGGTAGATGCATCAAAATTTCCCAAACTCTCTGAATGATTACCAAGCCACAAACATACGTGTGGTCTAACATTGTCGTCATGGAAGACAATGCCACCTGAATCATATTAGTTGTTAAAAGTAGAGCGTTGAATTAAGTATTTGGCCAGCTCCAATCCCACCAAATACCTTCTCCACCGTGAATATGGGCTTTACATCCATTTGCTAGGTTTCTCCGGGCTTCGAGTGCGATCATTGTTTTGAAGCACCTTTCAAAAATTGCTCGATTTCAATTCACTAGAGAACCGATTCACAAATAGAAATCGGTAATATATTGGTACCCATACTTTTAAAATAATTTTACATTTTTATATCAAGATGGATTCCAAGGTACTTTGCTGATTCTGTTTGAGGAATCGGGCTTCCATTCAGTGATATAATTATGTTTTTATTATTTCGCCTCAATGCAAATTAACGACAGATTTGGAGCTATTAATTTGAATTTTCCAATCTTTCGTCCATTTGTAGATTTTGTTGACTGCCACTTGCACTTTTTCTATTGCCCTAGGCAGAGATATATCTTTTGCCATAATAATTGTAGAGCAGATATAGGAGAGGTCCTAAGACGCTACCTTGTGGAACTCCAGCCGAGATATTTTTAAATGTCGAGAACGCCATTTCGTGCGATACTCTAAATTTTCTTCCGAATAAATATGACTCCAGAAATTGACAATAGTTACGCGGTAACAAATTAACACTTATAACTTATAGATTAATCCCAAATGCCAAACCCGATCAAAAGCTTGTGAGACATCCAGGAATATTGCAGGGCAGTATTTCTTTTCTTCAAACGATCTTTCGATAGCCGCAGTTATTCTGTGCACTTGATCGATTATTGAAAGGTGACTTCGAAAACCAAACTGGAAATCTGGTATTGTTACCAAATGTTTAACACGTTTAAATATCAGTTTCCCAAATAGCTTTGATATTGCAGGTAGTAGCGAAATAGGCCTGTAAGATTCGACTTGTTCTGCAGGTTATTCAGGTTTTTTGAGCATAATTCTTTGTGCAAGTCTAAAACATTCCGGGACATGCTTCAGCCTTAAACAGGCATTAAATACATATGTCAATATGATGATTGCTTTTCGTGGCAGTTCTTTCAATAATTCAGGTGAAATGTCATCTATACTAGGTGCCTTTTTAGGATTGAGGTTATCAATTTCAGTGGCAACTTCCAGTGGAGAAATTAGATTTAGATCTACATCGGCTTGATAAACAGGAGATGTATCCTTGGTATATTCTATATCATTGGGTCGAAAAATGTTAGCTAAGTACTGAAAGCACAATAAATGTTGACTCAGAAAGCTACTAATTTTATAACTTTATATTTAATATATTTTATGGACTGTTGCCTTCATTAAATGAGTAATATTAGCTAAATATGTTACTTTATAATTAGTATTTTTCAACTATTAGAAAAAAAGAAATTCGTTGAAAGTCGAAAATATTACCATTTCTTTACTTTACTTACTACCTTATTGAGAAATAGCAAGTGAGATTCCAGAAACTTTATTTCCTGAGGAAAGGTCCACAATGGACGAATTTCAAACCGCATCAAAACCACTGCAGTGTAATTAAACCGTTGGACTCGACCAAGTTATGACAAAACTACAAGTCCTTTGACGAAAAAATGTTTCAATGGCTTGATGTGTTACACAAATTTGGCGATCAAAGGGAGAGTACCATACCAAGTAAGATTTAATACCGTCAACATGGAAGAAAACCATCAACAAAGTCCTGAAAATAGGCAACAGTAATCATCGAAAACGATCTGAAAATAGGAAACTAACATAGCGCAAGGCTAGAATAGCTACTCTGTTTGCCAATTGACTAGGAATTTAGTAAAGAATGTACAATGTTCCAACACTCACCAGCATATTGATTGAGAAGTAGATAATCTCCCCGAGCTCCGACTATGAACTGATGGCAATGATTGCTTTATTAACCGTCAACTTGCCAACCAGATCGCATGGTTTGCATAGTCACGGTTTATTATACATTATATAAAATCCGAAAGTAAGGTTTAAATATATTTTTATTAAGTGTACTTTCCCGACACTTTATTAAATGATGCTCTAATTTAAGAATTATTCGGCACTAATAGTCTTTCAGAATATAATTTTCAAATAAAGAATTAGCTTAAACTACTATCAATGTATAACTGGTACCCTTTCCTTTGAACAATGCATTATAATACTTTCAGTTCATTCTTACGCTCTCTTGCGTAAAGTAATTGTTAAAATCCTAAAAATTATTCTAAAAAATGTATAGGTTATTTTTTGAACTGTCAAAAGTACAAATGACATACCACAATATTTAAAACCTAAAAATATTTTGAGAAAAACAAATTGGATCTGAAAGATATTACTTTTACAAAAACTTGCATATCAATATAATGAGATAATCTCTTATTATTTATTAAGAAATATCATTTTCGTTCATTTATACTTGTCATATTCAATAATTCAAACTCCCTACAGTGTTGTAAAACAAAATATAACTTATTACACTGTAATATTTTTAATATTTAATATTTTCAATATAACTGAAAATATTTTTAACAAAAGAATTGAATCGGCTTCAAAATATAAGTAAGGAACTCGTTAAAAAGTCAAAATAATCAAACTTAGATTGACTAAAGTGTTGACACATAAAAAACGTTTTAAGATAAAAAATGTACATAATCATCGTTGTAATAACAAATAAAAATAAATAAAAACCTTATTTAATGTATCTACTACACGTATTTTATATTCTACTATATAGACACAATTTAGCTCAATACTTAAAAATATTATTTTAACTACTACCGACTAATCCACTTGAAGTCGGCACGAGCAACGAATTAGATTTGTTTTGCTCGTAATTTAATTTTGTCTATATGTCACAAAATTATATTATTATTTTGTATTGTTTAGACTCAGCGCCGAAATCGGTTAAAAAAAGCAAGTGACAGTAATTTTTTAAATATTCCTAATTATTATAAATCCTACAGAAGAAAATATAATCTACAGAAATATATATATATATATATATATATATATATTTCTACGAACGAACTTAAGCTTTCTCGTATAAAATTATTTTTAAAATTCTAAAAAATTTATAGGTTATTTTTTGAACTGTCAAAAGTACAAATTACATACCACAATATTTAAAACCTAAGAATATTTTGAGAAGAACAAAATTGGATCTGAAAGAAATTACTTTTACAAAAGCTTGCATATCAATATAATGAGATATTCTCTTATTATTTATCAAGAAATATCATTTTCATTCATTTGTACTTATCATATTCAATAATATAAACTTTCAATAGTGTTAAAAAAACGAACTACGCTGTAATATTTTCAATATAACTTTAAAAATATTTTTAATAAAAAAATTGAACCGGCTTCAAGAAATCAATAAGGAACTCACAAAAAAGTCAAAATAATCAAATTTAGATTACTAACACAGAAAACGTTTCAAAATAAAATATGTACATAATAATCGTTGTAATAACTAAATAAAAATAAACAAAAGCCTTATTTAACCTATCTATTACACGTCTTTTATTTTCTCTTATATACACATAATTTAGCTCAACACCTACCTAAACCTATTTATCTATTTACAATATTATTTTAACTACTACCGACTGATCAGCTTGAAGTTGATACGAGCAACAAATTAGATTTGTTTTGTTCGTAATTTAATTTTGTGTATATATCATAAAATTATATTATTATTTTGTATTAGACTCGGCACCGAAATCGGTTAAAAAACGCAAGTGACTGTAATTTTTTAGATATTCCTAACTATTATAAATCCTGCAGAAGAAAATATAATCTACAGAAAAAAATTATATATGTGTAATATATTGTCATGCATGTCATGTTATATCGAATAGATAAAAAATAGCAATTAACTTTAAACTGAAGCGTTGCTGATACTGTTACAGAGAAGAAAATGTTTTCTCAAAATAAATTCTGTTACAAAATGCACTGAACCAAAAAAGTGGAAGTAATAACCCAAGTTTAGCCAGTACGAAATTTAAAATATACGTGTTAATAAAATTATGAGGAGCTCTAATTTATCTTTTTAGATACTTAGATGGAAGATGTACCTTCAACATTTTAAAGAAATGCCTCTATAACATGAAGTAATTTTAGAATGTATCTTATAATTTAAATGTATGTAATAATAGAATAACAGCATAGTTGTAAATTTATGATTGAGATTGTTTATATATTTGATTGTCCATAAGGCAAGGGTATAAAATCGGACAAGTAAACTCATCGCAGTCAAGCGAAGAACCAGGCTGGATAAGATTGTGTGTTTTCTAGAATGATCTTTATTTGCTCGTCACTCGGCCATCAGTAAAGTACGACAAGCTGTAGCCCCATTCCAGATAAACCCTAGTTGGTAAAAAGAAAACACAGAATAGGGAATAAAAATAAAAGTGAAAATATACCAAAATATATAAGAGCGTTGATAAATCATGCTAGGTAAAAATTATAGATAGGAATCTAAGTACTAAGAATGATACAAGAAAGAGAATGATGAAAATATATATCTTATAATTTAAATGTATGTAATAATAGAATAACAGCCGTCTACTTTTGAACATCCAAATCAGAAACAATAACAAATTATAATACGTTTGGTTGGCGCAGAAGTCAGAGCAACAGAGCAGTGTTATTGTTGCAATAGTCGTAAATTTAGTCAAGCGTCACAAGCGTCAGTCACAACTAAATTTGAATTGCAATCCTTATGGACAATCAAATGTATAAACAATCTCAATCATAAATTTACAACTAAATTGGTATTGGAATCCTATCGAAGCATAGTTGTAAATTTATGATTGAGATTGTTTATATATTTGATTGTCCATAAGGCAAGGGTATAAAATCGGACAAGCAAACTCATCGCAGTCAAGCGAAGAACCAGGCTGGATAAGATTGTATGTTTTCTAGAATGATCTTTATTTGCTCGTCACTCGGCCATCAGTAAAGTACGACAAGCTGTAGCCCCATTCCAGATAAACTCTAGTTGGTAAAAAGAAAACACAGAATAGGGTATAAGAATGGTACAAGAAAGAGAATGATGAAAATATATAACATATGAGCTAACAAAAAGAACTTGAGGGGTATAGACATAATAAAGGTAACTTGTAAGATTTTGCTTCAAAGATGTGTTTGCTACAAATTGTGGCATGAACTCCCAGAAATTATATTTGATGCTCATTCGCTTATTTTAATCTGACATCAAATTATTTTTGAAAACCCAGGCCGTCATATTCCCTAAGAAGCCTAACGCACTGCGCATCTCCCAACTTAAGATCGACACCGCAACAATTATATGACTGGATAACGTCAGGTACGTGAGGTCTCTAAAACCGACGATTCAGTTGGCATTCCCAAATCCAGAAAGCAATCCACAAAATTTTGGTGATAGCAAACCTGCTATCTTTGCTGAGCTTCCCTTGTAACAGACTTCCCATCTCCATCAAATGCTTATTTTACAATATATTAATTTGATCCCTACTCCTCTACGGATGTAATATCTACTTCTAGTTTGTTACACCTAACCAGGTGAAGCGGCTTGAAGTTTTCAAAAATAAGCCCTTCAGAAAAATCTCAAATGCTCCATGGTTTGTAGAAATAATCAAATTCGCAGGGAAACTGACCCTCCAGAAATCAAGCACTTCATATCTCAATCTTTCCACAAACAACAACTCAACTCAAGTTCTTCTGAAAGCACGCCTGTTCGCGAACTGATCGACATACCGGGAGTTTAACACCGCGTCACCGCTAACCTCCTCTTTTGCAGGTTAAGACGACGTCATCCGTCGCTGCACTAATACCTTTTGCCCCCATAAAACAGTATCCAGTCATGAGTTAACTCAAGTTCGGGAATCAATAGAATCGCCGTGTCCACGTGCTCAATAACGGTTGCCCGATCAGCGGGTGCTATATCCCCAAATTTGATGCAGTAGCAGTAACAGGGGTCAACTGTGAGACGGTTTCGATGTAGTGTTTGGTAAGCAAAGGGGCCGTCCCATATAACCCAGTCCAACTTGTACCTCCAGGGCAAGTCTTCGCGTCATGCTATGCGTCATGCATTTCACCGCCTGGTTTTAGACCAGAACAAAAAAAAATAATTTCAACAGCCACTCGTAAATGGTTGTGAAAACAGGTTTATTTTAATAATCCCATATGGAAGAACAGATGAACTATTATCATCAACACACACGCAAAAATAGTTTATGACTATATTTTTTTGCGATATCAGTGAGATATATAATATTATTTTATGACACAATAAAACCTGGAAAGATTCTTTCAGTTGGCCGATGACTAATCGTAATAAACCAAATACGAAAATGCCACACCTAGATTATATTAATAATAATACGGTCAGCCACATGTCGATATGTCGTACGCTACTTGCACTATGAACTCAACAATGTAGACGAATTGATTTATTAAACACGATAGATTAATATTTTCATCAATTTATCAAAAAGAGCAGCCTCTGTTTCTCCCCACCGGAACCTACAATAACAAAAATAAACTAAGCCGACTTGGTGTCTCAGTGGTAAAGGCGATGGGATAGTTCTCCCACCGTTGCGATAACCGCGGGTTGAAATCCTGCTGGGGCATGGTCGTAAATTTATGTTTGTGATTGTTTAAAATTTGTGAATGTTCTAGGCAAGAGTGTAAAATCTGACAAAACGAAAATGATCCAAGTCACGCCAGTAACCAGGCTGGGTAAGATCGGATGTTTTCTAGGATGATTTCTAAAGTTGGTCACTCGCCAATCGGTAGGCTTTAATGCTGAGGACCGTGGTTCGGGGCCCTCGTTAAACTGTAGGTCCAGTCCAGATAAACCCATAGTTGGTAAAAGGAGACTATAAAATATATATTTAAAAAAAACTAAAATTATATTTTAGCGATTTGAAAATTCTGTGTATGTTTCTTAGACAACAAGCTGGATTTACCCAATTTCATTATATTCCCTTTTCCTATTTATGGAGTAGCAGAGACCTGCCAAATCACTGGAATAAAAAAAGTCGGCCAACGAAAGAGCTTAAAGTTGGTAAAAAAAACGTCCTACAAGAAACATTGGTACCTTCACATAAAGTTATTTTACCACATAAAGTTGTGATTGATGAACCAGTTTGTAAAATCACTTCTCATATATGGGGATTACTTTAAATACGTTTCAAAGTGTTCAGGACTCTTAAAAGAATTTTTTTTTTAGTTTTATTTTCAGGCAGTCATAAAGAGTCATCGGATATCTAAATTTTCCTGAACTTTATTAACAATCAGTGCTGGTCCTATTTGAATTATAGATATCCACTTCATAATTTTACAGCGGTCAAGTTTAGTTTCAATTATTGCAAAACAGTGATTAATGTAAGTTTAAAAGTTGCTGTATCGCAACATGAATATCGAACATGAGTGGTAAGAGTAAATTTGCCAACTACAACATTAAAAAGTAGATGGATCCTACGTAAAGTTACACTATTACAGCCTTGATGCTTGTAACCTTTCAAATGCGTCAATTAGGCCACGATAATGTTAAAAATGAAATTATTGAACCGAAACACACTCGGCGTTTTTTAACGCTATTTTTTAGGGATTTCGAAGACAAATAAAATATCGATGTTTTTCTGTGTTGATTACGAAGGGTTTTTTCCTTATCGATATATTATAATTACTCTACACTCTATTTAATCATCATACGTGGTAGTTTATTTGTGGCTTGTGACACAGAATCAAAGGAAATCAGCAAAACCAAAAATACTGAGCAAAGTAGCAGGCGACGCTTTCTGCGCCTACAATGGCACAAAGTTTCCACTAGCGAAAAGAGAACATTATGCACAGATTAGGAATAAATCCAGACCCTCAAATTACAAGAGTTGAGCATGTCATATGAAAAGTTTTTTCATATATGTAATATATGCATACAAAATGTTTTAACGCTATTTTTTAGAGATTTCGAAATCTAATAAAATATGGATGTTTTTCTGTGTTGATTACAAAAGGTTTTTTCCTTATAGATATATTATAATTACTCTACAGCCTATTTAATAATCATACGTAGCAGCGTACTTGTGAAGTGGCTTGTTGTAGAGAATCAAAGGAAATCAGCAAAACCAGAAATACTGAGCAAAGAAGCAGGCGACGCTTTCTGCGTCTAGAATAAATATCGATAAAAAAATTAGATGTTACCTTTGGCGGTGACATTGGGATATAGTTTCTACTAGCGAAAAGAAAACATTATGCACAGATTAGGAATAAATCCAGAGCCGCAGATTACAAGAGTTGAGCATGTCTGTAATATGAATTAATTTCTCACAAACTTCTGCGACGAAATCAATCTCTTTGAAGGAGCAGCGATTATATCCAAAAGCATGGGTGAAGATCATACAGAGCGATCTGAAACACAAGAGTTTAATATGGTTTGAGGCCAGAACGGTTGCGCCCGATCGTCAACGGTGCCGAGATTTTGTGAAGAATATTCGAATTTCTGTGGAACCAACAGCAGCCTATGGTTATCAAATATAGAGCGATAGCAACAATGAAAAATGAAAAACACTTTAAATAACTAAAAACATTCGCAATTACAACTATTTTAACTAAATTGGATCAGGACTTATTAAGTTAAATGAAGTAATTTTTTATTATTTATTTATTAGATTGTTACTAGTCGTTTCCGACTAACCTACAATTTGTTTTAATGATAACTTAAATCTAGGTATACAACTAAGACGACCCATCGGCCCTATCTACGCCCTATCCTGGTGAAATAATGTTTATACATGTCACTGCTGTATTTTTTTATTATATGCTCCCACTACACAACACTACACAAGATCAGATGATTTAATTCTTTTGGGTCTGTGTCCTGCTCTGGTGGTATCCAATAGTTGCAATACTTCAATATTCTCATAAAAATAGAGTTTTTCCTCATGCCCCTTGCAATTCTCTTAATTTCTTAACTAACTGTGGGATCTCATGTAAGCAGTCAGTCCTGTAGTATCTGGGTGCGCCCACAAGATTTAGTTCTGAAGAATTTGTATTTTGTTTATGTTAGTCTTACCAGAACATCCCGTATGTCCATATAGGTTTCAGTATTTGCTTATATAATAGCAATTTATTATGTACTGATTATTGCGATTTTCTTTCAATTATCCAATTTATTTTCCTATATTTCAATTCCAGTTCTTTTTTTTTTCTTCATTATATGTCTCTTTCAGCGAAGTTTTTGCATCAAGATTCATTCCGATATATTTATCGTTACTACTATATGAAATGATATTATTATTTAATTTTATTGGTGCTTTTATGGTCTGATTATAGGTGAACTGCACATGCACAGATTTACTTTCGTTAATTTTTATTTTCCAAGCTTTAGTCCAATTATATTGTCACTTGCTTGTTTTCGCTGTTGTTTTGTTGTTGTACCTGATGGTAATTTTCGTGTGGCTTCCTCACGATTGTCTCCGACAATGTAGCCATCGTAATATTCTCCATTTGTGGCATATCACAAGTGTAGAGTAGATAAAGCATTGGACCCAGTACACTTCCTTATGGTACACTTGCTTTATCTTCTTTTAATGCAGAGTAAGCTTATTCTTGTTTAACTCTAAACATTCTACTTTCTAGTATCTATTTATACGATTTATTAAGAATTTGTCTTACTATTTAAAATTCCACTGCTGGAATTCTGCAGTACAGCGCTGCCAGCTTTTGATTTGAAAATTACGCGTCCGTGGTTGATTTATGTACAATATAACAGACGATAAAATCTACCGTATGAAAGATTAAGTTGGCAGCGCATCGTCTTGGTCCAATAAAAGTAGAACCTAATTTTTTTTTTTAATTTTCCAAATTATTTAACCCGTCTGAACAATATATTTTCTCGGGGTCTGCAAAGTTTACCTCTGTGTCGTACTGACCTTTTCCTTCTACTTAAACTTCCACATGGCGAATACCTTTTTCAAGTTTGGAGACAACGAGAAGTCGCACAGGACTAAATCTGTTCAATTAAATCAATTTGGTCGTGGCGAGTGCTTAAATGTGAGCCTATACGTTGTCATAGTGGAAGAATACTTTTTTCTTCGTCCAATGAGGTCAACTTTTCTGCAGTTTGGCATGGAATTGACCCAATAATTAGCCGATGTAGATAACATGTGAGTCGCTGAAAACAATGGCCATCACCTTTCCGACCGATTGGTCTTCACCTTCGTCCAAGCACTTTCGCTCGGCACAGTCTACTCTTTCGACTGTTCCTTGGTCCCTGTTGTATACTAGTAGATCCAAGTTTCGTCGACGGTAATAAAACGACGCAAAAATTCCTACGGATTGTGCTTAAGGAGCGCCATTCACTGATCTGAAGTAGTCTCACGGTTACGCTTATTGCCCGAGGTAAGCAGACGCGCCGACCACTTTCTTATGCCCAAAATTGCATGCATGATATGACAAGCGCAGTCTTTTGAGACATCTACTAACCCACACACCTTCAATCGGCGGTCTGCCAATACAGTATTTTAGATTTTTATCATTTTATCGTCCGTGGTAGTCGATTTCAGGGCACATGGACATGGCTCATCAAAACTGACCTGCGACCTTCGACCATCAAAGGGAAAGAGTCACCGTACACAATATACAAGCGCTCTTAAATGTCCAAAATCCAAAATCGAATTACCCAGCGATATTGCCGTATTTCCATTTTGCTAAAATCCGCGGACACGCCCGCCTCTACATGCGATCAAAACGACTACAAGTAACTGAGTCCTATTCAGCTGAAATTTCGACAGTAGTCGTCTACGAGAATGTACTACACCAGAATAAATTTCCCTAACACCATCGGGCGGTGAGCTTAACTACTTATCGGACCGACCTCGTAGATAGACCCCAATTAAGTGCGTTAAGAACTTTAATGGGCATCTTCAGTGAGGAGCTTCTCATATAGCTCACTAGCTGATATATACTGCAGAGGTACAGGAAATCTACAGAAATTGATCAGCTCCAAACCGCTTTGAATTAACAATACCTTGGTCTTCAGGATGATGATGGAAGATATTTTATTAAAGCTATTTCTCATTACTTCTCCATTCAAACGATAATATAATCGAAAATGAAATGATAAGAATTAATTCTTGGATCTAAGTAATAACTCCCATTAAATTTAACAACGAACATAACCGGTTATATGTCAAGAAATACGCGATGGCGTTCACCTATCGCGAGATTAATCTGTGCTAATCTACGCTAATGCTCGTATCGCGGATGGATCCGCAATGACGTTAGACGCTCACCCGGTTAATCCCGCGCCATGGTGTAGGGTGGCTTAAAATGTCCTGCATCGAGCATAATTTGTCGGAATATGAGCCGTTAGGATTATCCAGGAAGGTTAACGTAGAGAAGACCGAGACACAGCGACACTCGCTTGTTTCCCGGCGAGAATTGCCGCCTTGGAAGCGTCTTGACTTTGTAGTCTCTTGTCTTTGTGTATTGGTTTCATTATTTTTATTTAAAACGCTTCTGTTTTTTTAACTGCCTCTTGGACTGGATTACTAATTGAGATCAAGAAATATTTTATTTATATACATTCAAATGTTCTATATTCCTGCGAAAAATATATTTTACCATTTACCAAAACACAATTAGATATCAAAGGAACAACATGAATCTCATTTGAATCACTATCCGTTAGAAGCAATATTCAGTGAATATAAGAAATTATTTTCATGCACTACGTCGCAAATTACAATTATTTTACTAAAACCACCATTCCAATTATAATGAATATGAAATCTTAAGATGTTGTATCAAAAGCTCAGTACTATCCAGCAATCGTATAGGTTTGCCATCAAATTTGGCTATATATCAAACTGGACCTTTATTAAATGATAAGCTGGTACCTAGAGGTTCAAACAATTGCATTCGACTTATTTATTCAACTTAAAAAAGACAAATTAGACCATTTAGACAAGTAAGATATGTGATTGGATATCCTCATATGTATCTTACTATTTCTTACCATGTCTTAGAATTGCATTTTTTCTTAAATCGCTCATTCAGGCCATTTAATTTATATTTACTTATAAAGTATTATTGTTAATTACAATAGATGTATGCGGTATATTTATCGTATTGATAAAGTGTAAAAAACTTACTTAATTGCGGATTTGAAGATATCATGAAGATATTTCATTACAGGCAAGCAAATACCATTTGTTTGGTACAATATATTTTCTCGGGGTCTGCAATTGGATTTTTGTCATTTTATCGTCCGTAGTAGCCGTTTTCAAGGCATATGAGCGTGGCTCATCAAAATCGACCTGAGACCTTCGAGTATGAAAGGGAAAAAGTCACCGTACACAGTATACAAGCGCTCTTTAATTTCCTTCCAAAAACCAGAATCGCATTACCGAGCGATATTGCTCTATTTCCATTTTTCTAAAATCTGCAGACACGCCTGCCTCTACACGTGATCAAAACAACTACAAGTAACTAAGTCCTATTCAGCTGAAATTTCGACAATAATCGTCTACGAGAATGTACAATGTCTGTGTACCGTAGAGGTTCAAACTGTTACATTAGACTTATTTATGAAACTTAAAAAAGACAAATTAGACCATTTAGACAAATAAGATATGTGATTGGATATTCTCATATATATCTTATCATTTCTTACCACGTCTTAGAATTGAATATTTTCTTCAATCACCTATTCAGTCTGATAAAGTTTGATAAAGTGTAAAAACTTACTTAATTGCATATTTCATGAAGATATTTCATTACAGGCAAGCAAATACCATTTGTTTGAATTTTCTTGTTTAAGTGAAACTAACTTCATTAATTACTATTGAAAACTAATAAATTAGTTGCATTTATTTGATTGCAAGTTGAAGAATATGAAAGATTACAGAGCTAGTGACCATATACAATGCCGTTTCTTCGTTGCTTTTGGAATTTTCGAAAGGAAGCCAAATTTTAGATAGTCAATTTTGCTCTAAAATAAAATTTGGCGCTAATGGATGGCTATACTGAGAATCAAACTTGTCTTACATGAAATTACGCCAAAAGTTTATTGATTTAACCCGAATTTTACTATTTGATAATACGATTTAGGCCAGGACGAGTGTACAAACCCAAATTTCTCGAAAGCAACGATGTTAAGGCCATCACCGTCAAATACGAGCCTTACACAATTATGATAACCAATATATTGTGGGCCAAACTCAATTATGTCTACTTGAACAAAGTTTGATTTCAATAAGACGTTGCTGTTGCTACTTATATGAACAATCGAAGAGGTGACATGAACAGACCAACTAGACTTTTATTGTGGACATTTTTTTTGTCGTAATAACTCCACCAATAAGACCGAACCTATGCACCATGAGAAATAGCAACAAATATTAGAGCTATGCCATATATTGAATACATAATCGCATACTGCATCTTTCAAATAAATAATAAATTCATTAATATCACACACAGGGCTTGCTTATCGAAAATCCTGGTAAAATCATATTTATCTAACTTTCCGTGAAAAAAAAAAACTTAAAAGCTTGACATGAATGAAGACATTAGTGTTATGGAAATTAAGTTCAGTGTATCTTGATTTATCGAACACAACACGTTTTACTTTTAATATTATAAGTAATATATCAATACAATATAATATTTAATTTATTCTACATATTGCAATCGCCATTACTGCGACTGTTGCCTTGAAAAGGTTCTCACCACTCCGGCAAAAATTCTTGAAACCTTATCCCTGTCACCTGCTGGATCTAACTGTGATTATAAACCATTCTTAAATCCACGTAAGCACACAAAACTCAAAATGTTTGGTCAACAAATTATATTTATGAAGAAAACCAACTTTCATCCTAATGATAAACAACATTGCACCATGAAAGGGTGATGTTTTGGAAAGATAACTTTTAGTTTTTCATTTGAAAATATATATAAGATTACTAATAATTTAGACTTTAATAAACTTTCAGAATATTAAAACTTGCTATACGGACTTCGAGACAATCGTTTATTGACAGACTCACTATTTTATAAGTTTTTACAGGTCGTATGACAATCAAGACACCCAAAAATATCCATCGAACTATTATTCATACCGTAAAGAAACGTTGCAAAATATACTGTACCTCTTAATATTCAAATGTTTTCATTAAATTCAATTATTCGAGTTTGATGGCCATAAAAACATGATAATTGATTCCAAACACGTGCAAAACATTCGATGACGTGCAAATTCGGCCTTTAGGAGATTTCCCTTCGGGTCCCTTTGATATTAAAAATGTAGGAATGTTTTGCCGCCGGTACTTTCTCGAACTTTTACATTCAATTTAAGTCCAAGTAGGCCGGGATCCAGAAAAAAACAGGTAAATTCGTATAAATAAGGCTGAAAACGCGCTTCGGGCTAAAAGAACAATTTGACATGCAAATTTAAATAGTTTTTATTGCCTTAATAACATCTTAACGGAGCTGAGGACACCAAAGGAGTCCTTCCCGATATTAGATGTAATATTGTTACGAATTTAATAATTTGTTTCCGGGGGGTGCCCGAAATTCACCGGCATTACTGACATTTTTATAACATACAATTTGAATTGAAAATGAATTGACGAATTTATTATAAATTTAATATATACAAGGTTCTTTGATAATAATGCGGAAATATTGAGTGCTAACACGTATTGCGATCATTATTTCACATAAAAAAAGACACTTATTGAGAATAATTAGTAGCATTTATATTAATCAAAATACCAAAAAGAACGATGCTACTTTGGCAACGATCCAATCATCGATACATTTTCGCACTTGCTTCGTGTAACCGATTTTGAAAATGCAAGACGATAACCTTGCACGTGTCCGAGTTACCGTGCGATTGTTGTTCTTTTTCAACAATATTTTATAGATTTTATTTAACTTGAAATTGTTGTTCTTTTTCAACCACCACTTCCTGTTTTAATTCAGAGTCATGATGATAGACCCAGTTTTCATCAATAATTATGAAATGGCGCACAAATCCTATTTAGTTGTTTTAACAGTGGTACACAAATGTCTGTGACCATGGCACTTATTGTATACATTACATGAGTCTTTCAAATTAAAGTTAATATGTTCATGAAACTTTGAAAATATTTTTATGAAGGAGGAAATATTAAAATGTCTTCAAAATGTTAATTCTACTATTGATGAGCAGCTTGCTGCAACTTATTATTTTTCAATAATACACTGTTAGTACTTAATTTTAATGAACTTTATCTTTATTTATAGAGGAGGCTTTAACTTGCAACGTCTGCGATAGAACATTCTCATGTCCCAAACAACTATCAGCGCACAAACAAAAAAAGAGACATTTTGGGTAAGTTAAGTAAGCTTAATTTTATAAGTAGACAATATAAACAAAAATATGACTATCTGAATCTACGGTCTGAAAGATACTCATCACTGAGCATAATATGGGTAATATGAGATACTTTGCAATTCTATGATATTCTGATAAAACTTTCAGTGATTCAGTTTGAGTGAACTTCCAGTCATTTTAACAATTTTCGAAGCGTTTGGCGCAAATCGTAATATCTTCAATTTTTCATCATTAATATTTGTCGACTATCAGAGTCTCTTCGTATCTTACAAATCAAAATCGTTACTCTATAACCACCTTAGAAATAAATGCTGAACTAAAGCATGACTTACTTTAAAATATTTTAGGCAACTCTCTTTTCATATTAAAATAATAGTGAAACAAAATTCTTCACATTGTGTTTAGTTGTGTCGTTATTTAATATTTAAATAAAATGTGTTAAAAGAGATTTTTAGTAATAACTATCATGTAGGAAATAGGTTGTTGAAAGCAACTATGGAATTTTTTGGTTTGTCATCAAGGCGTGCCTAAATAGTTCATCATATTGTAGTGAAACGTTATCACTTGTACTATCTACGCCCTTGAATGTTCCAAGCACAACATATTTATACAATTGAAAATAATATCTTTTTTTACAAAAACAAAATTTACCTCTATATGTGGATGCTTGGGCTTTAGCTTTCTACTAAAACTATTCATGTAGTATTATCATATATACCTTCAATATAATTTTGCTATCGCCCGATTTGGATACATAGTTTAAACTGTGGGTAATATTTTCATGATTTCTTTTGTTCATGCAAAAAACAATATACAATATACAATAACATAATAATTAAACATAATACTTATATATTCTAGCTAAACGGGAAACGACGTCTCGAGTTTTATTCTCACTTCGGGAAACTACGTCTTACTTTTGAGACTGAAGATACATTATAATACTCATCATTATTTTAACTACTACCAACTGATTAGTTTGAAGTCAATGCTGAGCTCAAACAATACAAAAATAATAATATAATTTTTTGTCATATACACAAAAAAAATTAACAAAATAAATCTAATTTCTTGCTCGTACTGACTTCAAACTGATCAGTAAGTAGTAGTTCAAATAATATTGTAAATAGATAAGTGGGTTTAGGTAGGTATTAAGCTAATTTGGTCTATATAGTAGAATATAAAATATGTGTAGTAGATTGGGTAAATAAGGTTTCTGTTTATTATTATTTAGTTATTACAACGATTATTATGTACATATTTTCTTTTAAAACGTCTTTTTTGGTTGTTAAAAGTTTAAGTATAATTATTTTTTACTTTTTTGTGAGTTCCTTATTTATTATTTGATGTTGATTCAATTTTTTTGTTAAAAATATTTTATGTATGCAATAGACAAAAAAAAACGACAGCTTATAGACAACTCTATAAAAAGTAAATAGCATTACTAATGGTTATTAACAATTTTCTAGTTCTTGTTTATTAATAATATTTTCTACCGTGCTGAGTTCTCTCAAAAATGACGAAAAAAATATATAAAAGTTAATAAAAAGGAAGCGGAAGTTCTTATCTCATGAAAGTATTACTAAAAAATCGAATATTTTATCTGGATGAGCGTTCCCCACCTTTTTCGAAAGATTTCACACGAATGGCATTGGATAAAATGCACAATATCCGACAGATTGGTCGGTTAGTGATATGGTATCAGTATTGATAAGCCTTAACGATATATATACTTTTCAATTTTCATGGCTTGGTGTTTTTTTAATAAAAATTTGATCACCATAGCTGTTATTAAAGAAATTAAAACATACTATTGTATACTAACGTATTTTTTCAATTTTTTGTTAACGTTGGTAAAAAAAAAATTCCACTATGTAATATGAAAAAATGTCAATAAACAATATGTTAAAAAGATAAAAGATAAACAATAAAAGATACAAAATTAAGTTTAAAAGTATCGCCATCATCATTATCAATTCATAGTGTCCACTCGGGACGTATGACTACGTCTCAACCAATACGCTGCTGTTGATGTGGGAGCACTTCGAATAATCTTCACTACCGTTAAGGGTCGTAATCGTTCCGACCTCAGAAAATATTATTCTCTGATTTTTAAAATCACTAGACAAATATGTAAAATTTTTCTTAGGAATCGTATTTGAGATACCCCAATCATACAGATGTGAGACTGTATTAGTGTCCACTTTATACTATAGTTAATATTTTGTTTTTGGACACGCACTATCTTGGAGAAGTAACCGCCACTTGGCTGATTCGACTTACTAAATTCCTTTCCTTACTCTAACTGAATACCGTTGAGTTTTACAATAGCAGGCGATATGTTTTTTAACAATATATTCCTTCGACAGTGCAGTGAAGAATGCCTGATACATATAAAAGCGAATATAGCGTTATCATCAACAAACCCGAGATTGGTCAAAAAGTATTTAGAATTATATTGAACGTCATGTCTTATTTTAATTCCAATTGCTTGTATATTTATCAACTTGCCAAATGCTTGCCTGTATATTTATCAACGATATCTGTTGGTAAAAGTGTAAAGTGTCAATGTAAAAAACTGTTAAACAACCTAACCTAATTGTAAAATTAGATGATTTTAACTCTGTCATTAATTTTGTCATTTAGTTTGATTGAAATTATTTTGAGAAATCTGCTAGCGAAACTCACTAAACAGTTTTAAAAGCTTGCAAAAGTAAACAAATGCTATTCCATCATATACGGATTGTCGGTTTTGGTTTAAGCGATTTAATTGTGGTAATTTGGTGTCAATGATTTGTCATTGACATTCTTTGGAAAGGCTTGAAGGGTCAACAAAATTATCGTATATTGTAACTGACTAAAATTAATTGTGAATTATTAGAATTCATCTCAGATAAACATTTGAGAGTTCATATCTCGAAGAGTTCATAATTTCAGTGGGTATGATCTCCATATATTCTTACAATTTTCATAATACTAAAACTAGGCCAAGTCACCAATTAAAACGCCTTCATGTTGGGTGTGTCACTCCAGATCCAGTCCACCACTCTATATTAAACCTTATATGGAAACCCTGTACTTGGAAATAACATAAATGGTAAAACAGATTTATAACTTGTAAAATTTACTTTATTTTTCATTATTATATCTCTCAACTTCAATACATTAAATCCAGCGATCCTTGTAAAATATTAAATTTCCGAAATTAGAAACCATTCCTCTTCTGTAAATAAGTTAGGAAGTTTTCAATTTGACATGTCTTATTAAAAACCCATCAAACGAGTGAATGAGGGTACTCGTTAAAAGCCATGCTAGAGTCAAAGAACTATAAAGTTGAACACTTAATTTGACTGTCAATGTTTCTTAATATTATACATCATTATTTAACTTTTATTGTACCTGTGTCGCCCCTATCTTTAATACACTTTTCAGATACGTTATAAATACAATATTACGGTCATTAAACTGAGAAATCTCATTTTAAATTCTAAAACTGTTTGCTTGAAATATTGAATATGATTCATATAGTTCTATAATATATAGAGACCCATTCTACAGAGGTTAGACAAAGTAATATGAGCACTATGATATTGCTCAGTTTACATGCCAGGTCTCTTGTAAGTTAAATTTCAATGTAATATATGCTTAAATATTGTTTAACATTTCACAAGTGAGAGTATACTCGGCAGTGATAGCATACACAAAACATGATAAAACATCATCGACAAATAGGAATACTGGGCTATACTAAAATTAACTATGACAGACCGAGGAGAATTGGAAATCAGGATTGTAGGCAGGCACCATAAAATTACTGCAACAAAAGCGCCAAAAAAGCTCAACACTCACTGAAGAACATCAAAAGAAATCTACGATCTGAACTGTCTGCTTCCTAGAGCCAAACATAGGGAAGTTTCCATTATGATTTGGATGGCTATATAGTGGTATTCAGCTGATCTTCGTATTCAGTGATCAAGTTCTTAACATGATGTAGCCTCATTTTTGTAAAGTGGCCTTCAGTCAAACGGTTCTCTTCACCGAAGAAATCTATCAATCAAGGTTATGAATCAAACCAACGATACGTTTCCTTAATGGGGTTTTGATAAAGGGCGCCACTTGAGTTTTATATATCTCCGATATCCTAAACTATAAAGGGAATACAGGATGCTTTAAATAAGGAAACTAAATAAATGGTATAAAGAAATATGAGAGCTTAAATAAATTATTTATATTAAACATTAAAACTATAAAATTCACAATAATCTCAAAAGGCCACTCCGGACAGTGTCACACTCTCTACCAAATCTTCATCGGTGTTCGTCTACGGATCCGATGGCACGAATTTTCAAAACCATTTTTTAAATTACACAAGATATACGCCACGATAAATAAAAAGGAGCGTTACAATAATTAGCACATTGCTGCCAAAGAGTGTTATAAAATTATTCTCTCTCAACATACCATCAAACATCTTCCCTAGCCAGCACAATCATCAATCCTCAACATAACTGAACAGTTATGCAGAGCTTTTGAGCAGAAGGTGAGAAGTAGATTTCCATTCCTATATCAGTGAATCAATTAGCGAATATTTTGCTACAAGAATTCGGCAACATTCCGTTGGCAACTCTTGTCAACAACAACGAACATTCAGAAATATATAAAATTAATTCTTGGAATAATAAAAATAAAAATAAGGACAGTGACATATATTAACTAAGCCAATGAATCACACAATAAAGTCGTAAATATGATGAGGACTATTGTTATTATAAGAAAGTGTGCGAAATGGGACCAAGGAAAGTATCCTCGACGTTCCCAAAGCGTCCTTTTGTAATCTATGCCAAGGGTGGAAAGAGAGTAGGCGGTGCCGGTCAAATAACAGCGGTCAATCATGGATCGCTAACAATATTATTTTATCCATCTCCTGTTTATTTAGAATTACGAGCTTTTAGAGACATTGGCCTAGATTATATTCGGTTTCATTTGAAGCTTAACGATGTACGAGCGATTCGCATGCCCCGCTGTGGATCTGACCACTATTATGATGCAATTACATGAAAAATATTGAAAAAGAAGCATGGCTTTTAATCTGATGGTGCAAACTGTTTAACTGATCTAATATTTATTAATACAGATATTGAAACTTCGAACATTCGCGAGGATATCATTACAAATAGGAAAATTAAGTAATAAAAAACATTGTATTACAACTAAGCAATCGTCTCAACGGTATCCAGTTAGAACTAATGTAGCAGTTCAAACACTTGATATCAGTAATAGATGGAAGGAAAGTTTGCATCTACAGCTGAAGTAATAAACCGAATAGGCCAAGTGATAAGAGATCTTCCTTTTCTAAAAGAGTATATATGGAAGAGAGAAAACACTATTAGGACTCTTGAAAAGCGCTTATTTTGCCAATATTTCTACAGAGCTCCAAGACTTGGACACTGTTGCAGTCCGACATATGAAACTTTTCAATCCGCTACTTCATATACTTTTAACCCTTCACTTTTGGATGGTGACAGTTTGATTAATTTAAGTCCATACTACCATGTGCTTGCAAAAACATGTTCCTCACATACTTCAACGTAAGTAAGTAAAACAAAAGTGCACAGCGAACAATGCTTATTTGGTAGCTTCAAAATCACTAATACTTGAATATTATGCTGTTAATAGATGTTTAACGATAACGTTACCCATGTCTAATGATGCTTCATGAAAATACCCGATCTTACGTCACTCTTCAAACCCAGGGTTTTCGGATTCATTTTGGGCGGGATGTCATACCTCACCTACCTTACAGTCCGGAGTTGGCGGCTAATGATTATTATTTGTTCCCCAAGTTCAAGAAACACGCAACTGGCTGACGCTTTCAACGAGATGATTAAGTTAAAGAAGAGGTGAAACGCTTCTCCAACGGATACGTAGCAGATTTCTACGACTTATGCAAAAATTGGAAAGCACTTTACAAAAAATATATTAGAAGATTGTGTAGAAAAATAGTTTTTTTTTTCAAACAATGTAATTTCTAAGAGAGCAGACAATAAAAATAAACTATTTGTTGGACGAGCTGAATAACACAATTTTGCCGCCCAAATTATTGATTGTAGGAAGTAGGAAGTCTAGTTGCTGTTTTTTTTTGATTTTCCATGCATAGACCCGGCCGTTTGTAGGAAACAATTAAGACGATGATTCATCGGACTATATCTCATTCTTGCAAACATCCACTGTTTTGGTTTTATTATCGTTTCACCATCTCTATCATAGCTTAGCTTTATTGACCATCGTACTGGTTTTGTCTAAGCAGTATATATAATAACAATACAATAAATAAATAAATAATGAATAAAATAACAATAAAATTTGTATTCTGCTAAACTTATCATATAAACTAATTATGCTAAAGAGTCTTAGGTCGTCGAACTCAATCTAATGTAGACGATCTAACAGCACTGATAACTAACGAGAGAAAATAATAATAGTCGTATTGGTATGTCGCAATTGCGCTCGAGAGTGACTGAAAATGAAGCGGATAGGCTTATGATGCAACGGGTCCGTGCACATGAAGCACAACAACAGCGAACATAAACAACATACACTAAAAAGTTAGCTATACAGCAATCCATGATCCTGTGATCCATGAACAAGCATAATTCCACTACGATCTTGAAAAAGACCATGATAACGAGCCAGCTGCAATTGAAAAGTTGACGTTTGTAATATTATAAGATATTATAATAGTGCGCTATACTACTATGTTATGTTGTGCCGGTGAAAAAGTAAAATTGCCACACTTTTATCCATCCCCAAATCCTTTTCTCACATTAGTTTCAGGGATGGGGTATGATTCTAACCACATCTTGGCCAATATTCGGAAACATAATAGTTGTTTGTCGTTACGCATATCATATAGGACAATTTCCTGCTCACTTCTGAGGTATTATACCATAAAAGATTTTGGTAGCATTCAAATTTATATCAGGAATGAGGTAACAACATCTTAAAAAATTGCAGATACAATGACATCTATTTCTTACTAGGAGCGCTGTTACCATTACCAGAGGCAGAGCATCAATTCTTAGGCTTACAATTTATTTTATGAGCAATCCGAATGTGAAAATGAATAAGCGTTGTGTCCACAATCCAACAGTGAAGCGAACTATTTTTCAAGAACTACAATCGTTTCTTCATCAGAATAACGGTTTTGTCAAAATGTTCAAAACAGCCTTGGATCAGATGCTATCTATTATATACTATATAACTATTATATATAACTATTATATACTATATAACTATTATATACTATATAACTATTATATACTATTATAACTGTATAATAGTCAGTGCCAGTGAGCACGCGAGGAGACAAATCGACAATCATCGAAGTAGCTATCGTTATTGTCGGAAAAAATTCGTAGATGTAGATGATAGGAAGTTCACCGAGTCATCTAGTAAATATAAGAATTATTAATTTAATAGTATGAGATGAGATATACACCACAACCATATTTAAAAAAATAATGGGTCTTAAAAATTCACTTACTTTTATCTCTATCATTTTAGTACGGGTCCTAGCAATGTAGAGAAAACAAGAGATTCAGGTAAGCTAATTTTTTGACATTTGATCTGTTTCACTCTCTCGGTCAACATTCGGTCCATTTGGCTGGCAACAGGGGTTGCGTTTACCATTGCTCATCGTATCTGTACGGGTAAAAATATTCAATTTTTAAATTAATTAAGAATCGATTTCTTAATGACTTTTGATAGGCTTAACAAAAATATTTAATTTATTGCCAGATATTTTTATGATGCTACTTTTTATTTATAAAAAAAAATTCAAATTATTTCAGTATGTCTGTAATTTTTATATGATATTATTTATGCATCAAAATACGTAAAATTAATTTGCCACACAATAGTTATATTGTTAAATAATAAGGAACATTGATTAGGTCCGTAAAATTGAATAGATATGTTGAAAGAGTGCTATCAGAAGGGGTTTCGGCCGCCGAGAAAAATATCGATGTTTCGAATTAGATTTATCGATATATCGGAGAAAAAAAATGATATTTTTATTAAAATTAAGTACCAATTTAAAAAGTTTATTAAAATAATTATATTGTTTTTTATAATGAGATATATTAAAAGATAAAAAGATATATTTAATTTTTTTGAAAAAATATCAAAAAATATCGATTTATCAGTCAAAAAAATATCGATGTTAAGCCAATCAGTCATTTACGCAACTCCTGCCGCCAGCCAGATGGGCCGTGCGCTAACCGAGAGAGTGAAAGAGATGATGTCAAAAGATCAGCTTCCCTGAAATTCTCTCTCAAAAATGTTGCTAGCTCCTAGACTATTTATTGATACGAATCAATGAAATGTTTAGAAAATGTGAAGCAGCACCACTTGTATGAAACAAAATTATTATAATAAAATAATTACACTTTTTAAACCTACGGAAACAAATGCCTAACTTTTATCCGATATTTTTATTAGCTAAAGACGAAGATTGATCTTATATTATTAACTTTTCAATTTAACAGAATTTATTCAAAATTCATTAAAACATTCTCCCGCCTTGATTCTAATTAAGTTACCTCGAAAAAAAGATCAACCGATAACTCAATCAAAACTTGAGAAAACGCTCGATGGAGAGTATTTTTATAACATAAATTAATAAGAAAAGAATGTTTTATATTAATTAACATAAAACGTCCTTTTCTTACCGAACATTCTGCATTAATTACCTCTTCGGTCCAATTAAAGATTAAAACAAAATTAGGTTTATTCCGTCGTTTATTCTAAAGCACGTTCAGGGTTTTCTTTTGTCTTTTACTCAAAAAAACGGTGCCTAATTAGTATTAATTTTTTTCTAAAGAGCGACTAAACTTTTACATAATTGCTTATACATTAAATTGAAGTTGGGGAAAGTTACATTCACTAATATTAAGTAGATATCTAGTAACAACATTTATATGTTTGAAATAATATCAAAATAATAAAAGTGTAAAAGTTAAATTTGAATTCGTTTTGACCAATTGTAACGTAAAACGGAAATATAAACAAATTTCAGCGTTAGTCCTCCATTTGTTCTATATTAAATCTGGTAAAATAACTGACATACATACATATTTGAAAATCTGAAAGAGTATTTCCGATAATTTTTCAAAAAATAACAATATATTGCGCTTTTCAAATGGAGATTCCAGTAGGCCGTTTTTAGAGATTTCCAAAAGGTTATAACAAAAGAGAGCACAAAACTATCGGAAAATCAGTGATGTTTATGGTAATTTTGTTCCGGACTTTTAATATTTAATTTTTTTTATAACATCTTTATTAGATACGCTTTGTACAATCTAAATTTAAAATTAATTTATTACTACTTTTCCTATGTACTTGGATTAATTAACAAGCAAGACGAGTGCGAGAAAATACATCAGTATGTATTCCTCAATTATAAAATTATAATTATTTATTAATTATTAACTTATAGCTATAGTTTACACCAATATTATACACTAAATGTTCACACAAGTTCGTATGGTTTTGTTCGTTTCAATCTCCTTACATCCTGCGCGCTGTCCAGCAGTTGTATTGCTTCCACGTTAGTGTGATTTAATAATCTTCTTTCGTGTTTCAAGGCGAAATCCTGCACAACTTCGCAAATCCATTTGACTTCCAGGTCATCGTGCAGTTCTTCATTGGTTACATAGCGATAGGCATTGGTAATCAAGTTTTCTAGTGCAACCCCATATTTGCACCCCATAGGTCCAAATTGGCTTTATAATTGTATTATAGATCAACCTCTTTGATTTTAGATCAAGTTGAGAGTATCTTCCGACTAACCAGTATAGTTGTTTTATTTTGGTTCTAATGTGTTTTGCTTTTTGTCTAACGTGATGCTTTTAATATTAATGATGAACGTTGTTTTGGCCGACCAGTTATTCAAAAGAGTCTATGAAATTCTTTAAAATATCGAAGTATGCTGACATTTTTCATATTGCCACGTCTCTACAAGATTCAACATAGTACCAAAGAAAGCCCGATGTTTGCATTACGCATGAAATAACTTAACAAATAACAATGTTATGTTAATGAACCAACGGCTATTGTTGCGCATATCTTAAATCATCATCGTAATATTTAGTGTTAAATAAACGCATTTTTTTAGGTCATTTTAACCACCACCACCTTACTCTGAATATTATTTACCTGGGTGGCCCAATAAGTATTTTGCCTACAATAGAAAAATTAGGTAATATAAAAGTGGCGATTTATTTCTCAACATAGTCTCCCTTTAACTCGATATACTTGACCCAGCGATGCTCCAACTTCTTTAACCCGTCTAAAAAATACGTTTTTTCGAGGTCCGCAATGGGTGCCCCCGTGGCGGGATGACCTCTTCCTTCGACTCAAATTTCTGCCCTGTGAGTGACTTTTATCATGTTCGGAAACAAAAAGAAACACGGGGTCAAATAAGAAACATATGGTAGATGTGGCAGTAGTTCGTAGCCCAATTCAATCAATTTAGTAGTAGCGAGGGCCGAGCATTATGGTGTAAGAGTACTTTTTCTTTGCTGATTAGGCCATTTCCTCTGCGATTGAACGTCGAATTGGCCCAATTATTCAGCGTAGTACGGTTCTGTGGCCATTCTGTCCTTCTCCAGGTAGTCTTTTCCGCCAATAGGACAGCCCTCGCCTTTTTCGGAACACATTCGCCGGTGAAGTCCACTATTTCGACTGTTCTTTAATCTTTCGTATGTACCATCCAAAAACTCATTCGTATTGCGCTTAAACAACGTCAAACACTACACTGAAATGGTCTCAGGGTTGCTCTTGTTGTCCGGAGTGAGCGAATACGGTATCCATCACGCCGACGGCGTTCTAATACCCAAAATGACATGCAGGATATGAAGCACGCGGTCTTTAACCAATACAAGATCGCGGATGTTTATCATGTTATCCTTCGTGATACCCGTTCCGGGGCACTTGGGCGTGACTCATCAAAAACCGATGTGCGACCACGTTGAAATTTGTTAAACCAATTTTTGTTGGTTGTCATGAAAGGAGAAGAGTCACGGTACTCAGCATTCATTGTTCTAAAAACGGCGGACACATCCGCTCCCGCACGCGCTCAGAACAAACTTACAAGTCCGATTCGGTTGAAATTTTAACAGTAACCGTCTACGAGAATGAGAACGAAAGTCGGTCTGATCACTAGTGAAATGTTAAAACAATTCCCTAAAAGAACATAATAAATTCATAATAAAAATTCAATCAACCGGCTTGGTGACGCAGTGATAAAGGCGATGGGACCTTCTCCTACTGTTGCTATAGCAGCGGGTTCGAATCCTGCTGGGGCATGGTCGTAAATTTATGTTTGTGATTGTTTAAAATTTGTGATTGTTCTAGGCAAAGTGTAAAATCCCACAAGGAAAATGATCCCAGTGACGCCAGTAACCAAGCTGGGAAGACCGGATGTCTTCTGGGATGATTTCTAAAGTTGGTCACTCACCAGTCGGTAGGCTTAATGCTGAGGACCGTGGTTCGGAACTCACATGAAACTATAGGCCCAGTCCAGATAAACCCATAGTTAGTAATAGGAGATAAAATATATTTAAAAAAAAAATAAAATAATTTTCTTTTAAATCGATCAATCAATCCCGTACTCTCAGTTTGGATTCAAATAAAAACGTTAGAAAATCGATCAGATCCATCGAGTAACGAACATCAATGAACGTTTTTAGGAAGAAAAACATTATGCTCTTCAGTTTTCCTTGATGTGGCACAAGCCTTCGAAACAGTTTAGCATTACAAAATATTGATTGTTATATAAATATTGATAACTAAACAAAATGCTTCCAAATAAATATATAGAAATATACAACATCCTATACTTCCAGCGGTCTTTTCAAAATAAAATTATTTTTTTTATTATTCTGCAACTACTACCAAAATCTGCCCAGAGGGTAACAAGTATTTGTTATGTACATGTTATATATAGATGGCATGTAGAAAATCACTTCATTAAGTGATCTCCTGTTTAAAATACTATTTTAATTAATTAGATTTATTCTGCGGCTTATTCTAAAGTCTATATATGTCCATTAATCAGATCGGATGGTGTTAGATAGCTGATTAGCGAGTACATTGAAATGCACTGGCACTCATTCAAAGTACTTCACACCAACACGTTGAATTAAACTCATTACTGAGGAATTATCGCTTTGTATCACTTCATTTGAAACATAGTACGGAGCATTGATAATGGTACCCTTTATTGTGGAACCGTTGTATGATGAATATATTAGACTTGCTAGCGGTTCCCCATAGTTGGATTCCATATAACCAAATATGCTTGATGTGATGTGACCGATAAGCTAATACATTTGGTAGAGTTTAAGTCCAAGTTATTTCCGTTTGGCGAGTGTGTACTTCTTCCAAGTTAGGTGTCGGGCTCTGCTTGCGGAAGTTGACAATTATTGAGATAGACCGGTTCTTATACGGAGCGTAAAAGTTATATGACTGGATTTTGTCTCGTTGACAGTTTTATACGCCATCTTTTCAGCCACATTTGTGTGTTTGTCGGTTAATTAATACTGTGGCTAGATCTTCTAAGACTGCCGTGTCGTCCATTTGCCATAGTGATTATTCTTGTTATAGGTAGATCGGCTGTATACAGAAGATGTACTGGACCCTGAATATTGTGACGTGAGATTTTAGTAACTCATAATCCGGATAAGGGAGAAGTTTCTTTAATTTAACCTGCAATCCCGTATGCCATCTTTATCAAGGCCTGAGATATGTCTAGGAATGCAGCTGAACAATATCTTACGTCTATGCACTTGTTCTAATGTCCCATGTTGATTGCCAAACCCGAATTGGTGTTCTGGAATGCTTTCTCTTTTCTATAACACAATTGAGCCTCTTTATGTACAGTTTCTCAAGAACTTTTAAGATTATCGGTAATAAAGTCAGAGGCCGGTGGGAGGTAACATCTTCTGGTGTTTTCCGTGGTTTGAGAATCATTATTATTTGAGCTACTTTCCAGATACTGGGAAAATAATGAATTTGTAATATAGCATTGAATGTGAATCTTTGTTTCTCTCTTCATCTCTCTTCTCTGATAGTTCCTGTATTATTTTTCCGATTATTAGACCATTTCCAGGTGCATTTTTACAATTAATCCATCTGATTATTATTTGTTGAGCTTCTTTGAAGGTGAGTTTTTTATGTGTTAACTCCATTTGAAATGGCGAATTTAGGAACCTAGTAATTTTAATTTCATCGTTTTGAAATAGCTCAGACGAGAAGGGTTTGAAGACGTTTTTTAAATAATTTGCGTTTAAATACTTTACTTACGTTTCGTGTTGCCTTCCACTATAAATAATATGTAGTGTCAGTTAGTCTCAAATTCTCTAAGTAATTCTGAATACTTTTTTGTCATCAGTTGGTTCATTTTGAATCAACCATTCCGCTCTTTTATTGCTTTATTAAATTTTCTTTTGTGTCCCAGGGAACATTTTGATTATATCCTATAATTATTCTGTAACAGTGATATATCTATACTGGGGGCCTTACGACCACAATCCGCAAGCCACAATAGCGGGTGATTCTGCTCTATTAGCAGTGAACAGTAATCAGGAAATATCTACAAGGAGACGTCGGCAGCTAGCGATAAAATAGTGGCTTGAACCAACCAGTGGCAAATAAAACGAAATTAATTTAAATATGTTCCTATTAAACTTACTCAACAAAAAAGTAAACAATATAGCGTACATTAAAAAATAGAATTAATTAGCTTGCTGAATAATAAAAACAAAAACCTTGAACATCTTTGAACACTATCGAAATATAAAAATAATATTATCATGCAATATAACACTAGTTTGTTTAATATTTTCTCTTTTTCAGGTTTTATTTGTTCTTCAATAATAGATTCTTTGCCTGATAGTGCATTAAAAATCTAGTATTCATGAAAGGAAATTCTTCTTTCACTGAATAGGCTTGGCTCTATTAGTTCTATACTGTTCTCTTAACCTAACACCCGACTGTATGTTGTATTTAGTATTATAAATAAAAATAGTTAAAATAGTATATTTATATTTCAAATACACCGCTTAACCGACTGGGTTGGCGCAGTGGTAAAGGCGACAGGATGGTCCACCTACTGTTGCGATAGTCGCGGGTCCGAATCGTGCTGGGGCATGGTCGTAAATGTATATGTGTGATTGTCCTAGGCAAGAGTGTAAAATCCGTAAAATTCGTATATTCAATATATACCAGATATTATTTTGTAATTTGTATTTTAATTAAAGCAAATAGTGTATTTTATTCAGCTCTGTCTACAAGTTATCGTGATCTATGATTTACGTAAATAAATAATTGTTAGAAATAAATTAATGGTTAATCTAGAATTCCAATTCTAAATATAGAATTCAACTAAAAATATCTATTTTCAAATAAAATCATAATAACAAGATTAATTTTAGAATTACCAATAAAAAGCGTTTAAGCTAGACATATTATATTTACTATCTAACCGAAACTTTCTCCTCGGATACTGTGTTGTTCTATAAGAGAAACCTTCAAGAAACCGTCGCAGGAAAAGTTTAAAACACATCCTGAATCGTTAAATTGAGAACTGCCTCCGGAAAACTTTACCGGTTTCGACTTTTATTGGAGTTTGATTTATTGGAAGGCTTCGGTTGGGAACAGACTCGACTACCGTCGCTCTTGGTGCGAACTTTGTCGGTTCTCGAAAAGAAATGGATTCCGAAACACTTTGATCGTGATTTTCCATCGCAAAATTTATCGATTTCGTTATTTCGAAACTAATTAATTCCGATCCGTTGAAATAATAAAAGGTAAAATAGTTCGGTACTGGATATTTGATGCTAAAGAGGAATGCCGCTTCTGTTTCACGAAGTTGTTAACTTATTCTCGTGAATTTAATTTTGCAAGTATTAAAACTGCAATATATAGGGTGACTAATGTTTTAAATTTTACCATATCATACTTGTAAAATACAATTGCATTTCACATCAACAAATATGTTATTAAAGAGGTTCATTAACCACGTGATGTTTCTAACAACTTTTTCCAAACAAGACACTCGCCATAAGGAGAGTGCAGGACAACGGAATAAGTTAACATTTCAACCCCTTGAAAGACCTTCGATGGTGAAAATAAGCAGATATATTTTGAGAAGCGTATTGATCGTGGAAACTTTCGAAACGTGGAATTGTGATTCTCAGGGAATTTATAAGCGTATATTTTTTACGATATAAGAGAATCATCATTGGACCTTCCCGTCTCTAGAAATAATTACTAGTGAGGTTACGAGAAGAAAAATACCCCATCTAGTTTCACTGTACAAGGTATCCAATGAAGAATCAGTTGGAGATAAAATGCTAAGTATCCGTTTAATTAAATACGAGTCATCAAACATTCGTTAAACATAGTCCTCATAAAATTGATTACACTGAACTTAAAATGACGGGCATATAGGTCCCATCAAAATAAGCAAGGAAATTGAAAGAAAAGACCTGTCAAATAGAATTAGAAAATAAGAAATATATAGAGCTAATCGTGAAAAAAGAAATAAACCAGCAAAATTAAGAGACATAATAACAGTCAAATTAATAAGACATCAATTGAAAAGTTCCCGGCCTACCAGTTTTTGCCTACCAAGCAACACATTTTGTTGGCAGAATTAGTTTTTTTTATTCAACATAATTCTTTTCAAGGATGATACACCGATTATAGCGACCCACCAACTTTTCGATGCCATTTATAGTACGATTTGAACTTTACTTCAAAATAGGTCTCAGTTTCGGCGATCACCTCTTCATTCAACGAAAATTTCTTCCTAGCGAGCATTCTTTTGAGATCTGGGAACAGGAGATCGCTGAGGGCCACATCTGGAGAATACGGTGGATGAGGAAGCAATTCGAAGCCCAATTCATGAATTTTTGCCATCGTTTTCACTGACTTGTGACACGGTGTATTGTCTTGGTGAAGCAGCACTTTCTTTTTCTTCAAATGAGGCCGTTTTTCGGCGATTTCGTCCTTCAAACGATTCACTAACGCTATATAATAGTCGCTGTTGATGGTCCTTCCTTTTTCAAGGTAGTCGATGAAAATTATTCTATGCGCATCCCAAAATACAGACGCCGTAACCTTACCAGCCGACTGTTGCATTTTCCCACGTTTTAGAGCGGGTTCATCGTGTGCAGTCCTTTCAGATTACTGTCGATTGGACTTCGGAATGAAATGACGGAGCCATGTTTCATCTATTGCCACATATCGACGCAAAAACTCGGGTTTATTACGCTTGATCAACTTCAAGTACTGCTCCGAATAATCAACTCGTCGTTGTTTTTGGTCAAAAGTGAGCTCGCGCTGCACTCACTTTGCAAAGAGCTTTCTCATACCCAAATATTCGTAAATGATATGATATCCACATACATTTGATATCTTTAGAGTGTCTGCTATTTCATAGAATTTCAATTTACGGTCATTCAAAATCATTTTGTGGATTTTTTAAATGTTTTCGTCGGTAACAACCTCTTTTAGGCGTCCACTGCATTCACCGTCTTCGGTGCTCATTTCACCATGTCTAAATTTGGTATACCAATCCTTGATGGCCTTGGATCCTGCCTTTCCTGGTTCAATATCCGGCATCTCGGCGTCAAGTGAAGTTTTTGCTTCAACAAAAAGCAATATTTTATCAACACGCGAAACTCCTTTTAATCCATTTTTTCACAATAACAAAAGTTGCTTCACTCATAGTGCTATAATTCAGAAACTAATGGTCCGGCAGCTATCAAATATATAAACGCATCTTTTGAGGATTAGGGCTAACTCAAAAACATAGGGATTTAATTCTAGTAGCGCCATCTATGTGTCAGGTCGGGGACTTTTCAATTGACTTGTTAATATGGACATGCCTAAAGAAAGAGACAAATACAGAGAAAAATAAGATTTAAAGTGAGGAAAGAGAGGAAGAATGGCAAAACATTAAAGATAATATAATAGAAATTAATCACAGGACAGAGACAAAACAGATAAATGGACAGACATGAAAACAGGAAGACTAAAAAATGAAAACAGGAAGACAGGACACGTGAATGATAAAGTATTCAAACAATTGATGAGGAGAAATTGAAAAGGGGGCCATTAAGATAGCGGTGACGGTGAAAGGAAAATACATAACGAAAGAAAAAGGTTGAGTTAGATATACCATCAGTGACCGAAACAGAAAGTAAAATCAGAAACGAGAAAAATATATAATAAGTAAGAAACTAGAATAAAAATAGAAAAAGGAACAATGTACTCACAAAGGATATTACTAATAATGAAGAAGTAGAAAAATGCAGCTGTTGAACAGGGATGCAACTACATGCAAAGAGTTATTGACCGACTGATGCAATTAAAACTCCAAACCTATTAAATCTTTTCATAGTCAGCAACATATCCCCAAATTATATGGAAGTTGAAGAAAATTTTGACACTAAGTAAGAACATAATATAAAAAGAACAAAAACTAACACTAACAAATAAGCGCACAGACCGGACAGAATTTATAGAATAACTCGGCAATTAATTACACTTAGAAGCAGAAAGACTTGTAGACATCTACCAAGCTGTTTGGAATAATATCCCCAAAATGAAAAGGAATCAATTATTTTAAAGAAATTAAGCAAATAGTAGCTCAAAAACGAAAATTATGAAAAAATTACAATAAAATATAATACCTGAAATAATTTAAGTAATACAAGGCAAAGAATGCATCCATAAATAATTATCTGGGGTATCTAACAGATGTGTGTCAAGGAAGCAGACCCAACCTATGGGGGACATAGGAAGCAAATAGGCGCGCAACAATTATTTAGGACCAACCCTCAAACCAATTGAAATCGAGTTTGAACATAATCTACCGATCAGCGAATGCCAAAAATTTTCCGATTCAACTTGTTATACCCAAAAAAGTCTCCAGAGTTACAGAACTGACATCAATCCAAAGAAAGCACTAGGCTATGACTTAATAACCAGACTAAATTCTGAAAAATCAACTATAAAAGGCACTTATTAAGCTTACCATGCAAGTCCTTGACGTCAATTTGCACAAAAAGTTACTCGTCCGTGCTCTCTATGTTAGATATTCCTTTATCTTTGCAATATAATTCGCCAACACTCTATTTGTATTAACCACACTGTTTCGAGTCTGATGCTATCCACACTGTCTCGTTCAATATTATCGACCCTGCCGTACAGGATCTCCATATTACCAACCAAACCCCGTACACCTATTTCTCTTTCCCGTTATCATAACTGACGTATACTTCCTTAGGCAACCATCAATACACCAACCATCTATGAACGCTAACATATATAATAATAACCCATTTCTTTTGGTACAAATATATGTTGTGTGGTTCCAACAGAACAGTGTAACGTCATACATAGCGCATGCAACAGTAGGCATTCAGCATTAACGATTTAAGAATCTAGATACCTCCCGCAAAGGTGACGTGAATTGGCCGCCAAGATTTTGAAATTTGGCCTCGCTAAACTTTCCTTCTAGAGTTTTTGTTGTAGATTCATATCAATAAGTCCCATTCAACCGATACTCTCAAAGCCAACCTAAAACAGGCATCCTTCAATTGAACCACTCGGATCCGTACCACCTTGAGAAACCACGATAGATATTTCAACAGTATTATATTCTATACATAATATCACAAATAGCCAGAAACCACGATATAGCAAAACATATAAATATACTGCCTTCGAATACAAATCCGATCAACAAAAATTGTTAATTTTTAGTTTAGTCGAACAATATTGAGTTTTATTTTTTATTAATGGATAACATATAGAGACACAATTCTGGAAAAATGGATCTATTATAATTATTATTTTGATCACCATTCTTTCCAATTTTTTTTGTACAAATTTCCATTATTTCTTATAATTAGGGCATCTTAAACAATAATAAATATGAGCATAAAAATATGATTAGGTTCTTAAATAGAGTCTACTGCGTGACTAACCTCTTAGTAGTTCCACAATATGCCCAGAGGGTATAACTATTTGTTATATTTATATTATACATACATGTGTAAAATACCATTGTAATTAATTAGTATTATTTTAAAGCTTATTCTAAAGTCTATATATGTCCAATAATCAGATTGTATGGTGTTAGACGTTTTAGTCTACGTACTTCATTGTCACTTCGCTTATTTAACTGATTTGCGAATACATTGGGATGCACTTTTTCGAAGTACTTTACACGAACAGGTTTAATTACACTCGTTATTGGTTCTAGAGCAATATCACGTTGTATTACTTAATTTTAAAGGTAGTACGGAGCATCGACAATGGCACGCTCGCTCGATAAGACCGGACGTCTTTTGGAATAATGTCTTGGAAATAAAAGTTGTTCACTCGCCAGCCGGTAGGAATAATACCAAGGACCATGGTTCGGAGCCCACGTTGAGCAGTAGGTACCGTCCAGAGAAACCTTGGTTGATAAAAAGGAAACTTTAAAATATAACTAAAAATATTGCATACAGTAACTCCAGATTGTGGACGCCCTCAACGAATTCGCCTAGGTCACCTCTTAAATAAAATTTTTAATTACTCCATATTAATAGTATCTATAGAACTTTCATTGATTTTGTTGAATTTATTTTAAGCACATAGGGATGTATTTCCTAAAAAATTAAATTCGTATTCCTATTAGTATTCTTCATACTTGTATTTATGTTTAAATCGATTGTTGAAATTTTAAAATAACAACAGAACCTTTCTTACTCTGCATTTATAGTCTATATATTTCGTTTTCGACTCTTAACGATTTTTGGAATTTTTATCCTATCGCATTTTCCTTATCTAACTTTAGAACTCTGCCTATAACACTGTTATTGTTGCGAATTTTTCTTTAACGCCCCATTTGTAAAACATAATGCACTTTTAGACATCAGAATAAGGACGCACTACTTTCCATAGATCATAGTCTCCGGACATTCATTCTTTTCCAATTTCATCATTGTAGCAATACCACTATTTGAAACTAAATATTCTATTTTATCTGTCATCGTTTCGGCAACATTCCAACGTTTCCATAATCGGGGGCAGGAAGAAAATCTAAATTGGTAAATAAATGTATATTACACAGCAAATTCCGACCTTTCTATAACTATTGCAAATCAGAGGCAAGATGGAAATACTTCCATATTAACATTCAAATTTCCAACTCGAACTCCTTATGATCCCGGACCTTTATATTAATATTACTGCATCTAATAACGACACTAATATTTTTTAACGTCAAATAATATAAGTGATTGTCTACAAATTATTACTGTGAAAAAAGGTAAGACATAACCGTTACACAAACCTGAAATTTTATAAACTGCTATCGAATAAACCAGACTGAACATCTTTTGTATATTTATTTTTTTATTAAGCTCAAAATGCGTTATGCATACCCAGAGATCTGTAAAATTTTCCATGCTCTTTGAAATATGTAAGGGAGAGATAAAAATAAAATTAGAAGTTTAAAAGAGATGAAGTGCGCTATCGAAAAACCAGACAGAGTGAAGTAAGGAGTGTGTAAAACTGTATTAAAACTCTTGTAATTGGTAATGCTTTTACACCACTATTGGAGGAAATAAATGTAAAAATTAATAAATTTAATTCTTGAATACTCCATAGCTGGCGCTCGGGATGATGATGACCTCTCAATCAATATACTGCCGTAATAAAGCAGAAATATTTTTCGACAAATATGGTCACAGTTACTACAACCATTTTGGCCTAGGAAAATGTTAGTCTCCTAATTTTCAAATCTCTTTCCTTACTCTCGATATATGTTTTTTTAAACTGTTCGCTGCGTCTAGCATCAAAAATCGATTGCTATAGAAGTTTGCGAGGAATTCATTCACCTTTCAGACAAGTCCAAACCATTATAATCTGCGTCTCTGAATTTGTTCCTCAACACTGTCAGATGTTAACAGAATAATTTTTACTGTGCTATTGAAAACGAAACATGTAGAAATTGCCTTCAATCGTGCTTTAACATCAAGCTTACAAATGTCGTACTATAGCCCTGTATAAGTCTCGAAGCCATACAGAATGATTTAAAAAAAAAGAAAAATGAGTGCTCAAAAGAGCTGAATTTTAGTTCTTGAATTGATTGACTTCTTTTTGATAGAGGGAGATATAACATATGACCACTAAAAACTACATGCGACGTGTAAACAGAAATATACAGTTCTTTTAGACAGTGAGCTTTAATTTTTAGAGTGCGAAAAATTGTATGTCTCCCTTACTCGAATCTACTTTGTAAACATTTTACATCCTGCAGTTTTTTTTTCTGGAAACTGAATGTCAGATTTTTGCTTTAAATAATTATGCCTAATACAGAGAACTTTGGTTAGTCCAATAACCCAATTGCTCCATGCCCAAATGTTATTGCTCAAGAACATAATCAAACATCAATAATCAATCTTTAAGTTAGGCGGTGGTGATGAGGTTATACTCCAGATACTTTTTAGGAGACGATATCTTTGTTATCTCATATGAACAGAAATATCCAAGGCCAACGGGAAACCCTTATTTCAAGTACTCCAGAGAGAATGCCATGGAGGACATTAAGCGATAAACCCTCAGCTTACGATATCGTATTAAAAATAAGAAAACTAATAAATCTAAAATATAAATTATCCGATTAAGGCACCAGGGACAAATCCTGAGACGCAGGTTACAATTATTTGGGCATTTTCTTGGAACAACCAGCAGTCACAAAAAATAAATGCATCTGAATGACATTCTTTTCAAACGCAAACTCATGTCAATAATAATGTATGGGGTGTACAGATACCCTTTCCTTTGCTTCCATTTCAAACATAAGTTAATATCAATTTATTTATTAATTATTATCCATCAAGAACTTATAAAACGTCACAAAGCTGGAGCCATCTTTCTAGATATTTCCAAAGCATTCATTCAAGTATGGCACAACAGTCTAGACTTTAAAGCGAACCGACTAGGTCTACCGAATAAATAACTTCCCTGATTCACTCATACTTGGACTATAAATCCTTTCAAGTAAAGATCGGCGATGCAGTCTCCTCTCGAAAACAAACCTTTGTAGGCGTCTCGCAAGGTGCTCCACTAGCTCCGGTCCTGTCCAACCGTGATATGACTGATTTGCCACTTCACAAACATTCACACACAGCATTTTATGCAGATAATATAGCTTTCTTCACCACCGGTTATAGAAACTTCAAGTCCAACAACCAAGCTATTGCGTGCTACAAATTCTGGCGGCTGCACATTAACCTGAGCAAAACTCAGGCTATTCTGCTCCGGTACATACTGCACCCAGCGACTATTTCCTGTTCTCAGATCTCAAAAAAATGCTCGCTGGGAAGAAATTCTAATTGAATGAAGAGGTGATCGACAAAACTGAGGCCAAATTTGAAGCAAAGGACATCGTACTACAAAAATGGTATAAAAACGTTGGGAGGTCGCTATAATCAGTGTATCATCCTTGGAGGGAATTATGTTGAATAAAAAAAAATTTGCCAAAAAATTGTGTAAAACACAATTATGACAGGCCGGGGACTTTTCAACTGACCTATTAACACACCAAATCACTATCTATCCGAATGCCGGCTATGAACTAACGACTAACGACGAAGATGATGATGATCTAGAAACATTCGTGGGATACTCAGGGCTTTATAGATCTACTAGACATACTTTCATGGCAGAATTGTTTAATATATTTGTTATTGTTGCCTCATAATCTATATCGTTCAGCTGTTCAAGTGTCTGAAACCTATTTGCCGTTTCTAGTTTTTAGATTCCTTATATATTTTAGTCCAACAGTGTTTTCGTTTAACAAGTATATGCTTCTTCCAAATTAGCTGTCGACCTAGCTGCATGCTAAGATATTTCGCATCGAAAGGAAAATGATTGACAAGGTGGGTAGAAAAGATTAAAGACTGAACGAGGGGGCGAGAGGAGTGGCAAGCCAAAAGAGATTTGGAGGAGGGGAACTCCCGGAGCGGAAACTTTATGAATGTATTAATTTTAAACCTTTCTGTAAACATAATTAAACACCGTTTCTATTTCGTAGGATTAATTAAAACGTGAAAAACAAATTTACCCCAGACACGCTGGTCGGTGTGCAGGCTTCATAAACATGCACGATCAAGAAAAACCCGGCCGTTTATTTTAAACGGCCAGGAAGCAGGAAGGCCTTGCGGTAGTTGAGACCGTGCGCCCGACATGTTATGCTGGGTACAGATCTGAGCATTTGAAAAATACGAAATACGGAAAGAAATGTTCGGATAAGCGTATGGGCACAATCGTGTATATTGCTCTCTCTTTTTCTACCTACAATGTGTATAATCGGCCATTTTAAAATTTACCGTTGATCAAGTGAACACGACAAATAATCTAGAATATTGCGTTATTCTTAGTGTTGTAACGTACATTGATTTTAATATAGGGAAAAAAACGTAAATACAGAATGTAAGGTTAAATTTTATAAAGTTAAAATATCCAAACATCAAAAATTTTGCTTATTGTGGAAATATTAACCGTCAAATTTGTAACAAAACAGTTTCAAGGACATCAAATAGATGTCAACAATGCCAAAATTTCAATCCGATATAGCTGCAAATTTCAAAATAATAATAAGAAGCAAAGAATATTTTTATTTTGGTTCAAATAAAAACGTTACAAAGAGTATAAGAAAAATAATATACAATTGTACTAGAAGTTATATTAAAGGTAAATATAGCGTTTATATACATTTTGTTGTAATTAACAAACTCTTCGGTTTAGGCTAGTAAATGTGCAATACGTCAACCAAAAGTTTAATAGTCACTTCAGTAGTTAATTCATTACTGCGGTTTGTCCATCAAAAACAGTAGCAAAAATTGCAGTAACTAATAAAAATTAGATATTTAATTTAATCTTGATATATTTTAGTAACGATTTAATTTTTCTTTTATAAATGAACTGTTGCTAATAGTTGTTGAAGGAAAGCTGATGAAAGTTAAATTAGAATAATAAAAATAAATAGATAGGAATTTACAAGATGCAAGAATAGTGGAGGACGATACTTTGAAAAGATGAAATTTACTAATAAGAGTTGACCTGAATCGAATAAACAAAACATATAACATTAATTATCAATAACACCTTAATGATCTAATCACCACTTCTCTGAGAAATGAAACAAAAAAGGAAAAAATATATTTTTATAAAATAGCATAGGTAAATAAATATTATTTTTAAAAAATAATATATAATAATGATGAATTGACTGGAGATAGATACAAATATGCTTTCTGGACTTTTTGTAAATAATATTAGATAATATCAATGTAATTAAGATTTATGGACTTTCTCTAAAAATGTTTCAATACGATGTCTTGAAACGAACTTGTCTACGATTGTAAATATGCTGCATGGACTTAATGTAAACATGTTTCAGTAAGGTCTCTATATAAATATAGTGTTTTTACTTCATTTTTTTTAATTGCTATAAAATTAATTGCTATAAAATAATATATGACTTTTATATTTTTAAATGTTTCCCAATTTGTATTTACTCGGTAAACAAACTTACAATACTATCAATTATTAAAATGTGTGTTTTTTTAGTATTTGAACTAAAATTTATCATAAAGAAATTAATGAAAAATTTTCATATTACTGTCTTTGCTACTCTTTAAATGAGTTCACTGGACTTAAGGAAGCATTAGCACTTCCTTTACTATTGTAACATGTTTGATTATTGCTTTTTAATTTCGTTGGGCTAAATTTCTTCGTCACAGAGCGTTATATAAAGAAAAATATATTAGAATAAAATGTTGAACACCATTTCCAAAACGGAGTATATGCGCCTACGCGGAGCTGCCAGAATGGCGCTTGTTCTCTCAGGCTATTAATTCAAATAAATGAAAATGCGCATGCGCTAAACCAAAATTACATTATGTTGTACTGTATCCTGAGCATTCGGTGCGAATTTATAAAGAAAATTAAAAATGGGCATGAGCAGAACTGAATTCGGCAATTTGTTAGATGATGTAATTATTTATCTCCTCCTAGGAGTTATATATAAACCGAAAGAAATAATAAATCGCAAAGCTTCAAATCCTGTGTTATCAATTTATTCCAACATCTTTCTATTAAGTATACCTTATTTTGCACTATACTGAAAATTCATGACACTTCGTTTAAACATTTAGCTTTTTTCTTCTCTTGAAATATCTGTAAAATCAGAAAGATATAAGTATAATAACAAATAGACAGAAAACATATACAAACATGACCTTACATATATGACCAAACATATTTCATTCCTGCCTTTACTATAATCTTCAAATATTTCAATATAATCATTAAGTTCTGTTTCCATATTATTTAACATAAAAATATATCCTTTCTTCCATAACAATCTACAAAATTAGTTTTATAATATGATAATATTTTACTAATAATTCATACCTTATACACTTATTTTCACATTATCTGCCCCTAATTTTGCCTATATTACCTCAACAAAATGTAAATACAAAATTAACCCAAAAGTGACTTCTAACCACAACTGTGTTAAACAACAAGGTGTATATAGAAAAGAACACGTAGTTATGAAAACTGTCAGGCTAGACTGGAACAAGTGCGCATGTGCAGCTCTAGCCAATGAAAACTTGTATAGGCATGTATGTATAGGTTTTGTACTGTCGGCTACGAACAGAACATTGTCCAAAGAGCCGGGAGTCGGACCAACAAATTTGAGCGAGAGTGGGAAAAATTGGCAGGATTGTGAATAACATAGGTTTTGGTTTCCAGAAAATAACCCTGTTTTATCCTTCCTTAAAAATATGAGTTATGTTTTTCCCATTTGTAGCACAAAAGCTATATCACAACTGAAAATAAAGGAAAAGAAGTTCAATTATAATTTCATATAAATTAATTATTAACAACATAAAAAATTATTTTTTCCAAGGGTTGGAAAATATAAAGTAACATATACCCATTTTAGGGTAAATGATGTGGCTCGGTGAATAGAGGTAACACGCAATGAAACAGTGGTGTTTACATTATGTGACCGTTTAAAAAATGCGAAAAATACAAATGATAAAAAGGATGGCAGCAGCGTTACCTGGGGACGAGGCTTGGGCAGTCGATGTTGGCACGTCTAAACCAAACGAGGGTTGAGCACTAACATCCCAGATAAACGTCTCGGGGTTGCCGACAGCTGTTCGTTATCGGGTTCTAGTTGGCGCTGTTGGCACCCCGCGCGTGTTCAGCATATGGGATTATATTTCTGGGTATTTTGTAGACCGTTATTCCACGATGTAAAATTCGACATGCCTCAAGGTCGCTACAATACTCCCCTGCCAGAATTTTACATACAATTACTCCAAGCAACAAAAATACAAAAATGTATGAAAAAATATCAAATACAAAAAAAAATTATATACCAAACAAAATGTGCTGCATGAAAAGGGCTGATCTTCCGGTCCTACAGATACCGTTGCTTCATCGTCGCTTTGGCACTTGAATGTGGTCCATCGACGACGATGAGAACAGGATATTTTTTGGACAGGACTCCCGTAATCGACGCTGTGGGAGGATCGATTGTTCGACGACGTGGTAGCTTATTTTCTTCGATGACGAGACGTTGGCAATTCTGGTACCTCAGCGAAGATATGACAAGTCTACGGTGACTGCCATTATGACGGCGACAGCGAGCGAAATAAGACATTATGATTTAAACATAGCGCCGAAAGAAATGTTTAGTCGAGACGCTGATGATTAAGCAGTGATGTAAAAATATCTATAAGTTTAAAAGATTGTGAAAGAAAATTTTGACAAAAAATGTAAAAAAATGAATTGGAAATACACCATGTTGTACGTACCCTCCATTCACGAGTCCAAACCCAATTTTGCGAAAGATCACGTCGGGATCACCACTTTAGGGTAAATGATGTGGCTCGGTGAATGGAGGTAAAACGAAATGAAACAGTGGTGTTTACATTATATGACCGTTATTTATGGGCTATATAAAAAATTTTAAAAATACAAATGATAAAAAGGATGGCAGCGGTGTTACCTGGAGACGAGGCTTGGGCATTCGATGGTGGCACGTCTAAACCAAACGAGGGTTGAGCACTCAATGAATCGAAATACCCTTCACTAACATCCCAGATAAACGTCTCGGGGTTGCCGCCAGCTATTCGTTATCGGGTTCTAGTTGGCGCTGTTGGCACCCCGCGCGTGTTCAACATCTGGGATTATATTTCTGGGTATTTTGTAGACCGTTATTCCACGATGTAAAATTCGACATGCCTCAAGGTCGCTACACCATTAAAATACAGCAATTTTAGAAAAGAGTCACTTATTATTAAGGTGTTAATCTTTCATTTTTTCCAAGATATATCCCAAATGTGCTTGTTAATAAGTTTATTGTTTAGTCTGTAATTTGAATAGATGTTAGCATAATATCTTCTTATGTAGACTGTGGCTCTTCCATCCAAATCATCTTGTGCTGGTCAGCTTTTATTTTTTCATAATACTTACCGTTGTGTCTGACATAATTTAAACACAGTTAACAAATATCTCACCCTCAAAATAATAATTACGTTTCTAGATATAATCCTACACCATTCAGTAACTACGTAAAATTCGTACCTGCTCATATAATTATTGTCTGTATCCTTGACGGATGAACTGCCTGACTCCATTTATACATTTTGTGCCACCAAATAAAGGTAATATTCTTAATGTATGGTTTTACTGCGTTTTATGACATATTCTTACCACAATCTTCAAACCAGTTGGATTTCAATATTATTCGTATTTTCCTCCTCATCATAATTTTGATTATTATGTTACTGGTCATACTTACACTAATATGATATTTTTTAAAAACTCAGACTCTATATATTATTTTAGCTATAAACATTGCTTTTTAGGAAAAGAACACTGTACACATACCGTCGAGCAGCAATTCACAAGACAAGTTACAAGTTATTTTGTTATACCATTGTGAAAGGTATAGTTATAAACAAAAAAACAGGCCTACTAACCAAACGATGAAATCTGTCAAATGATTTTAGATGATCGAAACTTTCCAAGAGGAACCAAACGTGCTACGAGTCCATTTCGATCACTAGAAAATATTGCGAAATCTTCTCCGTGAGTTTGCGCAAACCCCGAACCATTCGCTTCGTTCATGTCTGTACTCACCATTACGAAAGGGCGCCGTAGAGACGTCGACTAAAATTGTAAATTTCGCATATTTCCTCACTTTTCTTAACCTGGAACTTTAACGAAACGGGAAATAAATTAACTTCGCAACGATTATTATAAAGTTTCGAGAGAGAGGTCGAGAAACGTCGATCAGGACGTGGGTCGGAAGAACGAGCGAGGTAACTTAGTGCTATTATGTGAATTATGAGGCGGGGCGAAGAGAGGCAAGGCAAGGGAAATTTTTGTTTTATGAATTTTGAGGAGGAGCTTCCCTATTACGCGCCGTCAAAACGGCCTAGAATTAGAATATTCATATCTAGTATATGTGTATCTTGATTAACGTTTTCAACAGTTTTTCATTTAGTATTATTGAGTTATTTAGTTTATACAGAGCCGGACCATGGAACAATTACTTTTCAAGATGAATTACTTTTGTTCCGAGAAAAATAAGCGTGAAACATGGTGATGCTTCATCATATCCCAATTGTCGGTTTTGGTTTCAAAAATTTAAAATTGGAATGTTGGTGTCAATTAAAAAGGACAACCGAAGTTGATAAACTTATCTCGGGTAAATGGCCGCAAAATACCAAAAGGACGGAAAATGCCATTTCGAACTCTTTCGAGGTTTCGTCACATACGATGCAGAAAAAAAGATTGTTTTGTAGCACATTGCCATTGACACTGAAAAGTAGATCTACTGCGACAACCAAACCAACCGCAAAAAGTGATGGGATACCCCTCTAGAGTCATCCATAACACCTACATGTGCATATGATGGGATCAGCAAGATGTAGTGTATTACAAGCTAACATAACAGGTCAATTGAAAAGTCCCCGGCCTCGGTCAAAAACTCGGGTTTATTACGCTTGATCATCTTCAAACACTGCTCCGAATCATCAACTCGCCGTTGTTTTTGGTCAAAAGTGAACTCGCGCGGCACCCACTTTGCACTTGCTTTCATACCCAAGTATTCGTGAATGATATGATGTACACGTTCAGTTGATATCTTTAGAGTGTCTGCTATTTCATTCAGTTTCAATTTACGGTCATTCAAAATAATTTTGTGGATTTTTTAAATGTTTTCGTCGGTAACAACCTCTTTGGGCGTCCAGTGCATTCACCGTCTTCGGTGAATGCATTTCATAACGTCTAAACTTAGCATACCAATCCTTGATGATTGATTTTCCTGGGACAGTAGCCGGAAACTCAGCATCAACTCAAGTTTTTACTTCAACTGTATTTTTCCCTTCAAAAAGCAATATTTTATCAACATGCAAAATTCCTTTTTATCCATTTTTTTCACAATAACAAAAGTTGCTTCACTCAAAATGCTATAATTCACAAACTAAAGATCCGACAGCTATCAAATTCCTACACGCATCTTTTGAGGGTCAGGGCTAACTAAAAAATATATGGATATAACTCTAGTAGCGCCATCTATGTGTTAAGCCGGGAACTGTTCAATTGACCTGTTATTACAACAAATGTCGACCCACTTCAATTAAATAAATAAAATAAATGAAGTTGATATATTCTTGCAACATTTGTATGGTAACGCTCGACATTAGGTTACAAAAATACCGTTGTAGCTGCAATGGAAAGTTTTGCCACACCAAGCATACACACTATGTATGGTGCCTTCTAATTACCACTTGATCAAAATGATGCAACGTGGCTTGGCTAGGACACTTTTCTAAATATTAAAGAAGTGTGAAAATTCATTCTTCACGAAACTTTCAATTCCATTAATTACCTAGAATATCGATAATTTTAATCGCATTGTGATGAATTGTTTTTTATAGAGATGCTAAAAATAACCCTAACTAAATTTTCTATCCAACGAAAAAACAGTATGTAAATAATAAAAATATCATAGGTAACCAAATTAAGTTGAAAATATATTAATTTTATTCATTTTATTTAAGTGCGCTTAAAGTGATCCAATCAGTCATATATGACATTTTGTTCATATCCCTGTTTCCCAGTGTTATTAATTCAAGTGAAACATACGTTTCCAGCTTCTTTTGGTATACAATCTTATACGTCAGAATACATGTCTTCAGAATACAGACATGTTTTATAGCTAGTGCCATAATGATGTTGTCAGATGAAATATATCGGTTTACTTCGTTATTACAAATAATTTCATCGACTTTTTCAACGACTGACTGGCCAGGATAAGGATCATTTTTTACAACGTAATATCTGAAACTAACATATTGACACCGATACTCATTTAAAGACTGATCACTATGGACACCACATAATTACGGATCATGCAGAGCTGTATTATTCTCTTTTAATAAGTAAAAAAATTAATAGTTCAAAAATGACTTTCCAGAGTCTCCATATTCAAAGCCCAATAACTTTGCACTGAGAACATTTTTTTTAATTACACCTTACATTAAATATACTTGGTACAACTTAATGTACAAATTAATTATTACTAATGTTCTGTTGTACTTGCATTTGTACACAAGCAAGACGAGTACGGGATTAATACTTCAGAATGTATTTCTCAAATTAAAATAAAACTAATCTACTTTAGCCAAAGTTAAGAATACACTTTTATACTAAACAAGTTCATGTGATTTGGTTCGCTTCAATATTCTGATTTCCTGCGTGCTGTCCAGTAGCTGTATTTCTTCCACGTTGCTGTAATCATGTTTTAGGCGAAATCTTGGATCATTTCGTGTATTCATTTAATTTTGAGGTCATCGTGCAGCTCTTCGTTGGTTACGTAGCAATATGCAATGGTAATTAATCGTTGAACTTTGTTTTGGGTACGTGGGATTACTAGTTGGTTTGATGTGTATGTGCCCATATATTTACACCCCATAAGTCCAAATTGGCTTTATGATTAACTAATAAACCAATCTCTTTGATTTTAGATCAAGTTGAGAGCATAGACAGAGATTCATCTTTTGCCATGATAATTGTGTCGTCGCCAAATATTCCAAGTACTGTTTGTTTTGTTAGTAATTAATTGAAGAACTTTATTGAGCATCCTTGAATTACTTGTCTTGGGTTAATAATTTAACGCAACAACACAAGTTCAAGTAAGCCTTATAATAGAGTGATAAACCAATCTTTTCGATTTAGGTCAAATTGGCAGTATCTTCCGACTAACCTGTATATTTCTTTGATTTTCAGTCTCTTCTACTTCCTAATCAGTTCGGTGAACAGATGACTATAGTCTATTCAAAGTTTTTTTAGTAATGCTTCATGAATATTTGTGACGTCAAAATATTGCAATTGACATTCAGTTTGGCTTTGACATACAAAAAAATTCTAATCTAAATAAAATAACTGAACAAAAATATTATGAAATATAATTAATTTTAACATTATAGTAAATCTAAAAACGGCGGTTAATTATACAGCCACGATAATTAATAAATAAGACTAAGATATAAGAGACTATATGCCTTTATATCTAGAGTATTCTATAAAATGTTACCTTTCAAACGCGGTATAGTTTAACTTCATTGAATTAGTATAGCAAGTGAATTAGTATGGGACTTTAAATCAACTTGTTGGGATACCTGAAATATATTTTTCCGGATACTTTATATAGGTAATAATAATATTCATCTTTCAGTCATATAACTCATCTAGTAATACCATTCATACTACTCATATTAATATTTCATCAACTGCAGATGGTTTAAAGTCAAGTTTAATGAGAACCGTTATATTTAACCTATATTTCCTTTCACGGGAATAATTTCTATTTCCAAAGTTATTTCAAGTTCGAACGCCACATGCCGACACCAGAAAATCAACATATCCGAGCGGTCCACTAATGTGATTTCGCGCCAGAAAAGTAATTATCAAATTTCATGGCATAAGAGACGTGGAGGAACGACGGGGGTGTCCGTGAAAGTCTCAACGTGACTTGGACCGTTCCTGAAACTCGCAGAGACGACGGCAGAATGACAGTTATTAAAGTTTAAAAGCCGTCAGTTCCCGCCTGTTTCCTGGAACTTTTAATACTAACAAATACCATGGATGAAGTTGTGCAATACCATGAAGTAACATCAGTTACGTTTAGTAGAGCTTGAAATATTTTGTAGTTTATTATTAGTTTTAATATATACAAATCATTTAAACTGAATTAAAGTCATAGTGTTAAATATTGCTATATGTCATAGTGCTTGTATATATTTTGATCAGCGATATCTAAAGGTAAACTCCGAAGTATAACTATAAACAACTGTATCGATTTAAACTAATTGCTAACATCGATAGCTTAGATATAAAATAATAATTTTTCATTTAGTATTACTGATTTATTTAGTATATACAAACTCTAATCAAAACTAAATTCGACATTTATATAATTTGATTTGAAGAAATTTGCTGTCAAAGTCCATCAAAAAGTTTTAGAAACTTATGACGATGCTACTCCGTCACATTCCAATTGTCAGTTTTTGTTTCAATTATATAAGAAAAAATACGTTTTCATTTTTGAACTATATTTTTAAAAATAATTAAAATTTGGCGGCGTCAGTTTGGACATTTCAAAGTTCATTAAGAGTGAATGGAATAGTTACCAAACTCAGGTATTCTAGATCAATTACTCCATTAAAATGTTAATATCGTTAAGAATACACACCCAGATTAACTCACCGAAAAATAGTCCGCATACCTAAATTTCTATTTATGCCATCCTACGTTAGATGTGCTTAGACAATCTTGATTAATGTATAACTATTGTTATGTTGTACTTGCATAAGCACGTAGTTCCTAATAAGCAAATTAATATGCAATATAATGAATGTATATGTAAATGATTTTTTTATCATTATTTAATTATTACATTGTTACTAGTCGTTTCTGACTAACCTACAATTTGTCTTTATGATAACTTAAATCTAGGTATATAGCTAGGAGGACCAATAGGCCCTATCTCAGTCTCTGATGAAATAATGTTTATACATGTCACTGCTGTATTTTTTATTATATGGACCTCAATACACAAGATCAGATGGTTTGATTCTTTTAAGTTTGTGTATTGTTCCGGTGGTATCCAAAAGCTGAAATACTTCAATATTCTCATGAGAATAGTCTTTCCTCATGCCCCTTGCAATTCTTTTAATTTCTTGACTGACTGTGGGTATCTGAAGGTCTCGATGTAGGTAGTCAGTCCTGTAGTATTTAAGTGCGCCCACAATACTTCTTAGGACTTTGTTCTGAAAAATTTGTATTTTTTTATGTTACTCTGTACAGAACGTACCCATAATTAAACTGCGGATGTCCATATAGGTTTCTGTATTTGCTTATATAATAGCAATTTATTATGTACTGATAATTGTGATTTTCTTCCAATTACCCAATATATTTTCCTATATTTCAATTCCAGTCCTTTTCTTATAACATATAAAACAAGAACTATATGTTCATTCCAAGTTCGAAGTTTTGCATCAAGATTCATTCCGAGATATTTAGCGTTGTTACTATATGGAATGATAGTATTATTTAATGTTATTGGTGCTTGTACGGTCTGATTGTAGGTGAACTGCACATGCACAGATTGATTTTTATTTTCCAAGCTTGTGTCCAATTATTTATATTGTCATTTACCTGTTGTAATTTTCTTGTGGCTTCTTCACTATTGTCTCCGACAAGTGTAGAGTAGATAAAGCATTGGCCCCAGTACACTTCCTTGTGGTACACGTGCTTTAGCTTCTTTTATTTTAGAGTAAGCTTTTTTTTTGTTTAATTCTAAACATTCTGGCTGTAATGTACGATTTTAGTAGTTCGATGAGTTGTTTTGGTAACATTTTCTGTGGTTTATGAACAAGGCCTTCATGCCAAACCTTATCGAAAGCTTGTGCTACATTTAAAAATATGGCTGAGTATATTTTTTTACTTTCGTAGGCTTTTTCAATAACATCTATTTAAACACTAAAAAAGAAATTAAACTTGTTAATAAACCCAAACTGGTTGTTGTTGGTATTAGGTTTTTCTCTCTAGTAAATGAATATGAAAAATGGAACTGAGGAGGGAATAAAACCAACAGTATTAATAAAAATTTTAAATGTGGGACTTATTCGGTCGCTCATGTTTGAACGATTGGAAACCGTGCTAATTAAAAAAAGGTAGCCAATGTTTCGCAATCACTACGAATTGCTTCTTGAACGTAAATATAAATACTAAAGCTCCCTTAGTCAAGTTATACTATTTAGACAACTGTCTGTCACGGTTGAGTATTCAAACGATATGGATCCTGTCTATAGTTAAAAAACCGGGATTAAATAATCTAACAACTCTCGTCTTCTCGCTCAAATTAACTTTGTGAAATTGCTAAAACCTGGACGTTACAGAATTTAGTTTTATGGCTAGCATCTTGCCATTCTTTTATCCTTGTACATATTATCCTTACAGTTTCTCCTATGTACACTTTCTCACATTCATAGAGGATTTTCTGAACACATGTTATCTTCACTGGATTCCTATTAATTTTGGGTTAATAATGGCCGAATAATAAAAAGATATGTAACATTTCTTATTTTCAATGTTACCACATATACAGTCTTTTTGGTGTGGTACCGTCTAATTTCTATCTGCATGAAGTTGAAGGCATAGAGTCGCTTGTTTAAAAAGAATCTGCAGAGAAATATATTATAACTCTCAGTTTTTTAAACCACTCGGTTTACTTCCTTTGACAAAAAAAAACATTATATTTGTACTTGCAACTAATTATTTTTGAAGATTCTAATGTGGACTGAACAACTGCTAATTCCATATTAACAATACTTTCCTTTTACATAGCATAAGGCGAGGAATATGTGAATATAAAGACTTACTATTAAAAATACAATTCGGAATTAGATGTATTTGGTGCAGCGATGCTCATCCTCATTTAGGCCCATAATTAGTTCGTCTGAAATACTAAGAATAAACCTTCATGTCCAGAGGCTTGATGTAGGAGCTCATAAGAGTTTCTCTTAGGTTTATCATAGTTAACTTCTAAAAACTATTTCTGCGTTAAAGCCAAATCTTTTGAAAAAGAGTTCATTCTATTTGAACTATCACATCTAAGACCACATATTTTGTTATCTTGTTGCATTTATAAACAAACAATTTTATTTCAAATACCGTAAAAATGATATAACAAGAAATTTCATTATAACCATACGTAGAAATAGAAAAAGCAACTATAAGTATAATAAGAAAAGAGTGAATCTGTCAGTAATTCCTGTTCCTGACTCAAACGCACAGTGAAAACAATTACGAGTGCGTATATTTATTCTATGTTTCTATATTTTATGTTTGTATACAAGGAATTAATGAACAAATAGAAATTAAACTTTATTTATTCTCTTATGAAAAATTAAATATTTGAATGATGTCAATGTATTTATGGTATCTTTTTTATTTTTATTTATTTGTTGCTGTTTTTTGCGCTGCTATTTTAATCTCTTCTGTAATGATGTTTAGATATTAACATTGTTATATTTTTTCTATTAAATGCAACTCACTACACTACAATACACTATATCAGATGATTTGAGTCTTTTGAGTCTGTGTCCATGATTGACATGAGAATGGAGTCTGTCATGTTTCTAGCGATTCTCTTGATTTCCTGAGCGGCAGTTGGTATCTGAAGGTTTAGATGTAAGTAATCAGTCTTGCATCTAACTGCACCTCCAAGCTTCTCAGGATTTTGTTCTGGAAAACTTGTATTATATTTATATTACTTTTTGCGTAACATCACCAATAGAATTTCATATGTCCATATAGTCTTCAATTCTTATTATGTACTGATAATTATGATTTTTTTCCAATTAACCAATATATTTTCCTATAGTTGAATTTAATTTCTTTCAATTTTTACACGTTCCTTCCAGCAAAGTTAGGCTTCAAGATGCATTCCAAGATACTTATCGTTATTTATTGCTATTAATATTTGTTCGATCTGATTATACGTGAACTGCACATGTTAATTTTATTTTCCAGGTTTGTGTCTAATTTATATTGTCACTTACTTTTTTCAGTTTTCATATGGCTTCTTGATTATTGGCTCCTACAGCCAGAATCGTAGTAGTATCGTAGAATTGTAGCCATCGTGATTCGCGATTTGCCTTTGTTACTTAGACTATATTTATGGTTTTTAATTGAATAATTTTATTATTTTTTTCAGATGTTCTGCATGCGACTCATTGTTCACGTCACTGATGGCCTTAGAACACCATAAAGAGGAGTTCGAGCACTGGTCAGACGAGGACGACATTTGCACGGACGAATCAGACGAAGATGACGATACGGTTGTCAGCGAGGAATGCGAGAGATTGCTCTAGACGAGATCCAGATCAGGCCTACCTGAAAATAAAAATGGAATACATTAACTAAACAAGTCTAAAATGCATACGTTGAATTTTAGACTAAAGCTATGTCCAAGTACTGTAGATCCTTCCTATATCCCCAATAAATATTCACTGTGTCTGGCCTTTCCCTATGTGTAACCTTGTTTTACCGAAGAAACATTGAAATAATTGTATTTTTATATGTATTCTATGAAGTTCTCTTAATCCTTCCATTTAACTAGTTGTTGAAAAATAAATTGAGTGGACCCATACCATGGAATTGTTAAAAATTGTGTATTTTAAAATATCTATAAATGTGTAGAGTTTGATTTTTAACTGAATACATATCCAATTTTTTATATTTTATTTTAATTTTGTTTTGAAAGTAGTTCGAAATGTTCCCTTGTGATTTTTTCTTTCAATTTTGTTCAATAAATTATGTTTTAACTATATGCATGTTGTTTAATTTTAAAGCAAAACCCATTATTCGTTTTTTATCAGTTTAATTAATTACAGCTTTTAACAACTTACTCACGCAGAATACAGTGGCAACTGCCACAGTAAAGGAAAATCAAGATTAAAGTGCTAGACTGTTAAAGTAAATATATCTTCTTTAGTTCAAAGAAGGAATCTGTGTTAAGTACAATAATGAAATGTTACTAATTTCTAGGGACTTTCGAGTTATGTAGTTGTCAGATATATACAAGTGTTAGTCAAGACAGAAACCACGTTGTTGCTGTTTTGTTGTTGTATATAGATTAATTCATTAGTTCATATAGAATTTAGATAGAGCCTTCAACTGTTTAGATAGGTGTAATAAATAGAGCTATTTGTTAAAACTAGTCTCAGTATATCAATTAATAACCGTAAAAATTCATCATAGACAATTGGAAGAAATTGTGGCGATGGCCTTGATACGATAGACAGCCGCATATTCATCATTGAGGAACTAGTGGTTACCAGTGCGCAGGTTGATTATACGCCGACATGGGATATAAAACAGCAAGACGATTACGTATCTCGATGATTATTCAGGTACAAGAAACGCTTAGCGAGATGAACTCGTGCTACACTGGATCCAGAAGATAAACGCGAGGACCAGTGCGCAATCAGGGAAGTGACGGACAGGATGAGGGCCTGGAACGAGAGAAAATGGGAATCATTTCTTCAAAGTTTGGGCAATCCCACTGCTATTGGCGATCACTGGCGTACTGTCAAAGGCGTTATTGGGAAAACTTCGAACTCTATCTCCCCTCTAAAGGCTGAATCATCCACGGATATCACCATAACAAATCCAAAAAAACCGAAAAACAAATGATATGCATCCATCCCTCCACAATAAAGGTTAACCTTCATCATTGACACAATCCCCTCTTTGAAGAGGAAACACGTTCCATCAGATCATCTTCTAAAGAGCATAGTCTCTCCCAGATATCTCCAGTTCTCAAACAAATATATTTGTTCGAAAATAGCTGCAGGTCCAGATGGTATTACAACAAACCATCTGAAAAACCTCACCAGCAAGCAACTTTCCAAGCTTGCTAACATCATAAACTCCATATATCGGTTAAAGCATTTCCTCCAAAATTGAAAGCACGCGCACATCGTAGTAATTCCTAACAAAAAATTATTACTGATTAGTTCACTCTCCAAACTTGTCGAGAAAGGCGATATTGCACACTCTCAATATTTTCATAGACGCAAACCATATAATAAACAATTCGGTTTCCGTGCCAAATATTCAAGCCTTCATCAAACTGTCCGCGTGATAGCTACTCTTCATCAGTAGCTTGCATGTTCTTCGTAAAGGTGGAAAGATTGGAGCCATCTTTCTAAATGTATCCAAAGCTTTCAACTAATATGCGGCGCAACCGCCTAATCTTCAAAGACGAAAAATAGATTGACCGGACGACCTAATATCTCTAATTCACTCATACTTTGAAGATAGGTCTTTTCAAGTAAAGATCGGTTCTCAGCCTGTCCTCAGAAGCAAATATCCGCAGGAGTTCCAGAATGTTTTCCATTAGCCCTGCCCAACCTGTACATGGCCGATTTACCACCAATTCGACAATTTTCCCCAAATTATTGAACACAGTATTTTATGGGGACAACACAGATCTCTTTAATCACCAGATATAGTCCCGATGCCATTAGAAACAGACTGCAAGCACAACTCAACCAGGCGATAGCATGGTACAAATTCTGGTGACTGCAGATTAACCCGTGCAAAATTCACACTATTCTGTTCCATCGTCGGAAGAAGTCCTTTCCCCTGGCTCCAGAAGGTATCATACCTCGGTCTCCAATTCGACCGCAGGTTCCAACGATCAGCCCAAATCCAACTCGTATCTGCAAAGGTAATGGCGTGTACAGCATCCTATACCCATTCTTCTACAGAAAAAAATGAACTTGAGGCAGACTCCCATCAGTTTGCCCTATGGAGCACAAGTGTGAGAGACAATTTGCACTACTCCAAAAGTTCCAATCCAAAAAAGTCCGCGTGTTACTCAATTCCCCATGGTTTGTGATAAACGCGAATTACGACCTCGAATCAGGCACCGCGTTCCGTAAACAGTTCCTGGAAACCTTGCAACACTAAAGCCAACTGATTCATCATTCATCACTCGTGGTAGATAATTCAAACTACGGCAATCCCAGTAGTAACACACTCTGTCACACGCAAACCCAAACATTCTAAACCCGAAGCGAAATCAGCAAAAGAACAATTGGTTCTAGCTGGTCAGTTTGGCATATTCAATAAAGACGTATCTCGATGACATTACCATCCGTAAATAGGAAAAGCTTCGAAACAAGTAAATCGCCGCATTTCCAGGAAAAGTGCCAAAAAATTACCCTCTTGTTTACATTATATCCATTAAAACAGTCATTAAAATTTATAACATCAGAACGCCACAATGTTATCGCATCAACTCTTACAGACTTTTAGTTTATTTCGGCTTTGGCATATTCACAAAAGAAAATAAAATAACAAAACAAAAAACAATGTTATCCTAATGCATATATTATCGAAGGACTTACTACAGTTAATTATAGAGCCACAATAATTTATATGTTAGAGTTTTTATGTTTTTTTGTGTAAATTTGTGTTAATTTACTTTCATTAGGGAGTATATTTATTGTTATTCAATTAGTTCTTGTTTCCTTCTTTGCTGTTTCGTTCTCAAGAAATTTTAACATCACTGCATTTCTCTTTTCATTTTTGGATAGATTATAGTTCTCTCTCAAACAACACCCTTTCGTGCAACATCAATGTTGACTAACAATTCAAATTTCGTGTCAAACACTCTTCCAAACATAAAATCTGCACGATTAAACAGCTTGATCACCCAATCATTCGGGAAGCAATGTTGAAACAATTGTAAGGTGTTTCTAAAAAACTAACGTGGAATGGCTTTTGTTACAAAGTTACTAGTCATATTTGTCCGAACTTTTAGAGATTGCAAATCAACCTCCGGACGAGGTCATTATTTTCTGCGGACTTTTCAATAACTCTATCTATCAGAAGTTCTATTAGAAACAACATAGAAGGTTGTGCCAGATCAAATAAAGAGAAAGCCAGTACCTTTGCTGACTATTCAAGTGGCGACCAGAAACACATTGAGAAACACAAAGAGGTTCTGATAGAAAACTCTCAAGAAAGCTTACCATACGAGCTCTGTCGAAGCAAATCTACTACACAGGGGAATCATAAGCATAATAAAAATCTTGAAGGCCTGCTTTAAGCTTGAACATTTCCCAGGACAATGGAAAATTTCCCAAATCGTAATGGTGCCCAAACCAAGCAAACCACACACATCTAAGATCACATATTTTGTTATCTTTTTGCATTTATAAACAAACAATTTTATTTCAAATACCGTAAAAATGATATAACAAGAAATTTCATTATAATCATACGTAGAAATAGAAAAAGCAAGTATAAGTATAGTAAGGAAAGAGTGAATCTGTCAGTAATTCCTGTTCCTGACTCAAACGTACAGTGAAAACAATTACGAGTGCGTATATTTATTCTATGTTTCTATATTTTATGTTTGTATACAAGGAATTAATGAACAGATAGAAATTAAACTTTATTTATTCTCCTATGAAAAATTAAATATTTGAATGATGTCAATGTATTTATGGTATCTTTTGTATTTTTATTTATTTGCTGCTGTTTTTTGCGCTGCTATTTTTAATCTCTTCTGTAATAATGCTTAGGTATTAACATTGTTATATTTTTTCTATTAAATGCAACTCACTACACTACAATACACTATATCAGATGATTTGAGTTTTTTGAGTCTGTGTCCATGATTGACATGAGAATGGAGTCTGTCATCATGTTTCTAGCGATTCACTTGATTTCCTGAGTGGCAGTAGGTATATGAAGGTTTAGATGTAAGTAATCAGTCTTGCATCTAACTGCACCTCCATTTGTTCTGGAAAACTTGTATTATATTTATATTACTTTTTGCGTAACATCACCAATAGAATTTCATATGTCCATATAATCTTCAATTCTTATTATATACTGATAATTATCATTTTCTTCCAATTAACCAATAATATTTCTTTCAATTTTTACACGTTCCTTCCAGCAAAGTTAGGCTTCAAGATGCATTCCAAGATACTTAATGTTATTTATTGCTATTAGTTCTTGTTCGATCTGATTATACGTGAACTGCACATGTTAATTTTATTTTCCAGGTTTGGATATAATTTATATTGTTACTTGCTTTTTTCAGTTTTCATATGGCTTCTTGATTATTGGCTCGTACAGCCAGAATCGTAGTATCCTCAGAAACTGTAGCCATCGTGATTCGCGATTTGCATTTGTTACATAGACTATATTTGTGGTTTCTAATTGAATAATTTTATTATTTTTTTCAGATGTTCTGCATGAGGTCATTATTTTCTGCGGAATTTTCAATAACTCAATCTATCAGAACTTCTATTAAAAACAACACAGAAGGTTGTGCCAGATCAAATAAAGAGAAAGCCAGTACCATTGCTGACTATTCAAGTGGCGACCAGAAACACATTGAGAAACACAAAGAGGTTCTGATAGAAAACTCTCAATAAAGCTTACCATACGAGCTCTGTTGAAGCAAATCTACTACACAGGGGAATCATAAGCATAATCAAAATCTTGAAGGCCTGCTTTAAGGTTGAATATTTCCCAGGACAATGGAAAATTTCCCAAATCGTAATGGTGCCCAAACCAAGCAAACCACCACAGGAAAGAAATTCCTGTATTTTTTTCCAAATTATAAAAGAAAAACTGACGAAATTAAAACGACTTTATTTACAATAAAAGTTATACTAGAAGGAATCCACAGATATACCCATTAGTAACAACTTTCACACCGTCAAAGTGGCACCAACTGTGCGCTCGTTTGACTGATTATTTAAATGTTCTGGGTTTGACCATTATGTTTGAAAACACGTGTGTTTTATACGAATACTTTGTTTTGTTTGAAGATTCTGAAGGTTAATTATTGTGTCGAATTAGACGAATACTGCGCATTTTATCCCCTATTGCTCCTCCCATGGGTACCTTGTACCGATAAAGTAAGTTGGCTTAACAATTCTTCTCATCACCAGATTAGTAATTTAAATTTTAATAAAATTTTTATTTAAATAATTAGTACTCTACAATAAAATAATCTAAAGCAGGTGTACCACAAGGAAGTGTACTGGGACCAACGCTTTATGTACTCTACACTTGTGATATACCACAAACGGAAAATATTACGATGGCTACATTTGCTGATGATACTGCGATTATAGCTGTAGGAGACAATAGTGAAGAAGCCTCACGAAAATTACAACAGGCAAGTAACAATATAAATAATTGGACACAAGCTTGGAAAATAAGAATTAATGAAAGTAAATCTGTACATGTGCAGTTCACCTATAAACAGACCTAGAAGCACGTATAACATTAAATAATACTATCATTCCATATAGCAACAACGCTAAATATCTCGGAATGAATCTCGATGCAAAACTTCGCTGGAAGGAATATATAAAGAAGAAAAGAAAAGAACTGGAATTGAAATATAGGAAAATGTACTGGCTAATTGGAAGAAAATCACAATTATCAGTACATAATAAATTGTTATTATATAAGCATATATTGAAACCTATATGGACAAACGGAGTTTAATTATGGGGATGTTCTGCAAAGAGTAACAGAAATAAAATTCAAATTTTTCAGAACAAAGTCCTGAGAGGTATTGTGGGTGTACCCAAATATTATAGGACTGATTACCTACATCGAGACCTTAAGATACCCACAGTCAGTCAAGAAATTATGAGAATTGCAAGGAGGCATGAGGAAAGACTCCATTCTCACACGAATATTGAAATATTACAGCTATTGGATACCACCAGAACAGGACGCAGACTCAAAAGAATTAAACCATCTGATCTTGTGTAGTGTTGTGTAGTGAGGTGCACTTATTAAAAAATTCAGCAGTAACATGTATAAACATTATTTCACCAGAGACTGAGATAGGGCCGATGGGTCCTCCTAGTTATATACCTAGATTTAAGTTATAATAAGGACAAATTGTAGGTTAGACGGAAACGAGTAGTAACAATATATTAATTAAATAATTTTAAAAAACTGTCTAAGTCCATCACTAAAACTGGTAATTTCCAATCTATCTAAAACATATTCACGACTCCGCCATTTATTAATTTCTTCCTCTGTATCTTATCGACTTCATCCAATCCGAATGTCTTATGATCGACAATGCTTCCTTCCACATCTCCAAACAGTTCTTGATGGAATATCCTTCTCGACCAGCATCTCTATTATAATATTTCATTGCTCCCATATCAACTCGATTGGATTGAATATACAGTGATAGGGATGAAGTCGCACTACTACGTGACCATATTGTTCAGCCATCTGATCTACTCTTTTTCATCTTATATCATCTGATATCTTTTTTCAGCTTAATTTAAAAAAATGTAAATTGCAAAAACGTAATGAAACATTTAATTTATATTTACCTAGTAACAATTTCAAATAGTTCAGCTTTTAGCATAATCAAAGGGCCTCAAGTTTTCCAAAATAAGCTCCTCAGGGGAATCTTATGCGCTCCATGGTTTGTCAGAAATAATCAAATTCATAGGGAGACTGTCACTCCAGAAATCAAGCACTTCATATCTTAATCATTCCACAAACAACAACTCAGGTCAAGTTCGCGAGCTGGTCGACATGCTAGGAGCTTAGCACCGCATCACCGCTAACCTCCCCCCCTTTTCCAAGCTGAAACGACCTCATCCGTCGCTACAGTCATAACTTTTGCCCCCATACGACAGTATCCGGTCGTGTATTTACTCAAGTTCGCGAATCAATAGTATCGCCGGGTCCTTGTGCCCAATAACGGCTGCCCGATCATCGGGTGCCATATCCCCAAATTTAATGGAGTAGCAGTAGCGATCCACAGGGGTCAACTGTGAGGCGTTTTCGGTTTAGTGTATTGGTAAGACCAGCGGCAGTCCCACATAACCCATAAACTTGTTACTCCAGGGCAAGCAAAAAATTATGTTTTCAAAGCCATTCCTTCATTACAGCCTTTGTTGATGCTATTGTTGGCATTTTTCCACCAATGTGCTATGATATGGTGCATTGTCTATCACAATAAGTGATGGTTCCTCCAATTGATTTTCAAACCACAGCAAAAACATGTTATAGCTCATTTATTCATGGTACTCTATGAACAATTTTGAAATATCCAAGGATCATCAAAATACAAAAAGTCAAATCATTTATCTTTCTTGATTTTATTGTATGCCCTTAAAAATAAAAAGGCAATGTCTGGAAGTTCCATTAGACCTCTTCGAGGGTTCTCTTTACACTATTTAAATCCCCGTAAGAGTGTATGAACGGATGTCTTAGATCCCTCAAAAAGCTGCATGTCGCTAACTCTTTTATGTACACTTTCCAGACTAACAATTTTCTCTGAAATAAATTTATTAAATTATGTTTATGGCGATAAAATAGTTTGTCTCACTGTTCTTATACATATTGTATATTTGATCTCTAATAGAGCCAATATCAAGATGATCAAGATTCGTCTCCCACTTCGTATGTAGACGATTTCTCTTGGTGGAATCTAATATATTGTTCTTCATTGCAACGGTAGTGTTGAAGTCGGTAGGTCAGCTGTATACAAAAGATATAACAATGAACCAAGGGCATTGTCCTGCGGAAGACCTGAATATATTGGATGTAGAACAGTGTATTTGTCATCCTGTTTCACAATAAAATGACTGTCTGTGAGGTATGATTTTAGTAGATGTAAATGCGTGTGGGGCAAGAGTTTTCTTAATTTAACTTACTGTCCAGTGTACCATAATATAACTTGTCGACAGCTTGACATATATCGCGAATACAACCGAGCAAAATTTTTTATTATTAAAATATATTATTATTATAATATAAGTTTTTCTTAAGTTTGATTGATTAATATGTGGATTTGTTCTGTTGTTCCGTATTTATTACAGAAACCAAATTGATGGCCTGGAATAATATTTCTCTCTTCAACGATTATTTTAAGTTTCTTAATGTATAGTTTTTCAAAAACTTTGGAGATTACAGGTAACAGACTATGCACTAGACTAACCATCATTTTAATGCCTTCCATTGTCGTCGTCTTTTATTGAGATTATCAATACCATCCATTACCAATATTTGTCGATACAGTTAGTATCATTATATTTCAATTACCCGACATTAGAAATATCTATCATAATAAGCACCAATCCCGGTTATTTTTTAAGTATATTTTAATTTCACCCTTGTTATTGAAAATTGGTTGCTGAGGAACATTTTTATTATGTTTGCAGAATTATCACCCGACCACTTCGACATCAAGATCGTATACACTTATTTGCTTTATTTATTTTGCCATTTATTGGACAAGTGATTGTTATTTCATTTATTTTGATCTGTTTTTATTTGTTTAAGACGTTACATTATTTTATATTGATTTATTAAATATTATTTTTATTTTACACCCTGGGTTGAAAAATAACCCTACAATAGTAACATTTATATACAAGTTCGTTTGGTTTGGTTCGCTTCATTCTTCTGATTTCTTGCGTGCTGTCCAGTAAGTGTGTTGCTTCCACATTGCTCTGCTTAGTAACTTTACTTCATGCTTTAAGGTAAAAATCTAGGATAACTTCGTAAATCCAGTTAAATTGTAAGGTTATACTGGTAAGCATTGGTAATTAATCGAAAGACTATAGCACCAATTGAAATGGGAACGGAATGTTTCATTACTTATTCTGTGACAAAATCGGGAAATTTCCTTTCTTTAGATGAATGTGTAATAATGACATTTTGCTCATTGTAGCGTCTTGGTAATGCCACCCGTAATGACTTGCGGATTGACGATGCCCCATATTTTATTTTGTGCTTGAATTGTTTATGACAAATATTCAGTAAGAATTATTTTTAAAATATATATATATATATATATATATATATATATATATATATATATATATATTCTTATATTGTATTCAATAAGTCACTACTGGGAAGTCCATGTGCAAAACAATGGAAACTGGAAACCATCACGTAAATAATATTACCACCCTTAGTTAGGAAATAGATAAAGATGCCATGAATTTTTAATTGAAGATCGAAAAAGTAGTTCATCGCCAAGTGATGTGGTCAACGGTAATTCCCAGGATCAGTTTCGCCTATTTTTAATGGATATGGTTAGTGATCATAGATTTGTAGTCGAGGGAGAGAGAGAGGGGGGGTCATATTCAAATTACACGCCAGTAGTTCAAAATTAGTCGTATTCAAACTCAGTAGTATCCAATTCTGGATAATCCCAAACGATTTCGGTAAACTTGCCATTTACAAGCAATCGAGAGGTAGGATCCAACGAATTTCAGCGGTCATTTTAATTCAAACCCTGACAGAAACTTTGCTTCGTTAGATTTTGTTTGCAATTTATTTGTTGTCTTGTTCATATTTTGATTTTATAATGGATAAATCGTGTGAATGTTATCAAAAAAGTGTTTGTAACCACTCCAAGTTGAACAGACATACGATGAATTTTCATCCAAGTGTCTGTATATTCAACTTTGATTTTAATTTTACAAAATGAATTCAATTCTATACTTACATTTTAGATATAGTTGATCCTGAATAAGGTCAAAGTATAGATAAATATGACTCTATGTCCTGTGACCATACCTCATCAAAATACCAGCTCGTAGATCATATAGAGTCATTACACAACATAAAATTTGAGCAGCTTGTTCTTGTTTCGATTCAATTATTGAAATACAAATGATTAAAAAAAATAGTTATCTTATCTATCCATATCTCATCCATGTCATATAGTTATCTTCCATATCTAACGATGTGGAAGCGTAAAATTCAAAATTCAAGCGGGTTCATCGTGTGTAATCCACTCGGATGACTATCGATTGGACTTCGGAGTGAAATGATGGAGCCATGTTTCATCCATTGTCACATATCGACGCCAAAAATCGGATTTATTACGCTAGATCATCTTCAAGCACTGCTCCGAATCATCAACTCGTCATTGTTTTTGGTCAAAAGTCAGCTCGCGCAGCACCAACTTTGCACAGAGCTTTCTCATACCCAAATATTCGTGAATGATACGATGTACACGTTCTGTTAATATCTTTAGAGTATCTTCTATTTCATTAAACTTCAACTTACGGTCATTCAAATTCATTTTGTACATTTTTTTCATGTTTTCGTCGGTAACAACCTCTTTTGGGCGTCTACAATGTTCACCAACTTCGGTGCTCATTTCACCAGGTCTAAACTTAACATACCAATCCTTGATGGTTGATTTTCCTGGAACAGTGTCAGGAAACTCGGCATCAAGCCAAGTTTTTGCTTCAACTGTATTTTCCCCTCAAAAAGCAATATTTTATCAACACGCAAAATTCCTTTTTAACCATATTTTTCAAAATAACGAAAGTTGCTTCACTCAAAATGCTATAATTCAGAAACTAATGATCCGACAGCTGTCAAATTTATATACGCATCTTTTGAGGGTTAAGGCTAACTAAAAAACATATGGAATAAGAATGTTTGTCTGTCTGAGTGTGTGTATTGACTTGTTTGTTTGTTCGAACATTCGAACGTTAGACTACACGTGCTTGACGTGTTTGGATGTAGAAGATTTTCAGTGAGATCAGGGATACATGAAAGTGTTAAGGAAATAAAATGTAAAAAGAAAAGAGAGAAAGCCGTTTTTTTAATTCCAAAATGACCAGCTAGAACCAAATGGTCTTTTGCTGATGTCGTATCGGGATCGGGATAGAGAAGTGTTTTTTTTTGCTGGCAAGAGAGACCCTGGGTTACGACTGGACTTATCGTAGTTGGTTTAGCTACCGGTGTTTGTGGGTGGGTAGGGATTTGATGAGATTGTTATCGTGCTGTAAGGCGCCTAAAGAGAAGCTTACACTGAGCATGTTCCGAAAACTTTTCACGAACGGCATGCCTGATTCGAGGTGAGTGTTCACGTTCCTCATAAACCATGAGGCATTGAGCAACGCGCAGATATTTTTGGACTGGAACTCTAGGACTAGTTCAAGCTGTTTCTCAGAGATGTACCTGTATCACATCTGTGCTCCGTAGAGGCAAACTGGACGGACTAGCATATTATACAGAGTCGCTTTCTGGGGCTTTGCTTTTTCTGCAGAGGAATGGGAACAGTAGACTGTACACGCAGATCAATGACAATGGTTTTTGCAAATAGCGTGATTTGGACTGACCATTGGAACCTGCGGTCGAACTGGAGACCGAGCTATGATAACTTCTGAGGCCAGGGGATAGGAACTTCTATTGGAGGCGATAAGTGCGGAATTCCTTCTTGTGGTGAAACAGAATAGCCTCAGTTTTGCTCGGGTTAATCTGCAGCCGCCAGAATTTGTACCACGCAAACGCCTAATTCAGTTGGATTTGAAGTCTGTCGCGAATAGCCTCGGGACTGTAACCGGTGTTGAAGAAAATTGTATCATCTGCATAAAATGCTGTGTGGGTATGTTTGTGGAGTGGGAAATCAGCTATATAAAGGTTGAACAGGGCTGGGGCTAGTGGAGCACCACGCGGGACTCCTGCGGAGATCTGTTTTCTGTTTGAAATGATCTACCGCCCAAGAATGAATCAATTAGGGAGATTAAGTCATTCGACAGACCAAGCTGGTTCGAACTTAATGAAGGCTAGAGTGTTTGGCGTGGAAACAGAATTGTTTGTTCGGGATTAAGTGGTGTGCGTCTGTGAAGCTGTTCAAAGCACATAGGTAATATCCCTTTTCCGCAAGTTTGAAAAGTGAATTAATCATTCTGATGGGCCCATAGTCAGATGGATTGGACTTAGGTTTTTGGAATGATAGCGACAAGCGCATATTTCTAATTCTTTGGGAAATTGTTTAACCTCAGGATGGAGAGAGAGAGTGAGACGTCCTCGTATTAATCTGTTATACCTGAAAATCGCATAGTACCAATTCTCTAGCGTTGTCGACCTTAGAATAAAGCGTGGATGTATTTCTGGTAGCCTAAGGTAATGTAACACTCGTTACAATTTACCAGCAATTGGCGACATCGTTTGTGATACTCTAATACTACTGTTTGCTTTTGATTTCGTAGTTACAGAAAACTTTTTATGCATATTCTTGTAACATAAACTAATGCTGAGAGAGCATATATTTTTTGACTAACATTAATTACAATTTTTTCTCTTTTATAATTTAGTTCAAATGTTCAAAACAAGTCACAATAAATTATAATAGACGAATGAAGTCCTAACCTCATTGTGACTATATTGTTATTTTTAAATGACACTTATAGTTGACAGTCATAGAAAAATTGACAGTTACAGTGGGGCTCCGATATTTGTTTACTAAGTTCTGGAAAACATTTATAAACTAGACTTTCACTTGCCCTACACGGCATTTAGAGAGATCTAATTATGAATGTTTTTCAGAAATGCCCCAGTTCATGGGACTTGGAACCCCTTTATTTGCCCCAACAATTGTATTTAAGACGAGTAGCAAAGCTGGTTATAACATTACAACTACCCAATGTAAAAAAACTAGGAAAAAGTGTATCTCATTGGGAGATTATGGATAAGTTGAGGGAACTAATAAAGCCGGAAGAATTTATAGTGTTAAAAGTGACAAAGACTACTATTGAGTGTGTTTGTTTTGAAGCAGAAATCGAGAAACGTTCAAAACTGGATCACGTTATTACGAAAGTCGATAATAAGACCATAAAATTAAAAGATTTTAGTGATTTAATGCGCGTTCGAGCTACACAGTTTAAGTCTGAATTTCCAACAGCTAGAATATGGGATGCATATTTCTCTGAAGCTAAAGATATGGATGAAAGAAAGCCAGGAGAGAAGCCTGACACTGTCCACATTGCTAATCTACCATCTAAATGGTTTATTCCATATCATTTATTGAATGATGAATATGCAACCCCATCAGGTATGAACCACTATCGCTTTTAACATTATTAAACAAGCTTTTTTTTTCTAGAAAAAATGCTTTACAAAATATTTGAGCAATTTGGTAGCGTACGCAATGTGGATGTGCCAATTTGTGATCCATATAGAAACAAAATGAAAGAACAAATTTCAGGTTTAAAATATTCATCTTTTGATCAAATAGATTGGTTTGAGGGATACATCCAGTTTGAAGATTATAAAGGTTCATTTTCAAAATATATAAATTTAATATTGCGGAAAGTTATGTGCGCATTTATTATAGGATTTACAGCTGCAATGGATAGTCTGAGAGATAGGAAGTTGGTTCATAAGGAAGAAGATGGTAATATAGAAGTTGAATTAAAAGTGGATTTTGACAAAACAAAACATTTAAGGTATTTTAAAACTGGTTTGATATTCATGTTACTTTTTATGTTAAGTCTAACAATATAAACACTAAACTAATTAATAAAAACATGATGACAAAAATTATGATTCCATTATATTTTAATTTTTAAAATTGTTATATTTAAAAATTTTATAATGTAATTTGCATACTTATATCTTGTAAAACCAACAATGTTTGATTACTTATTATATTTCTAATACAATATTTTATTATTGCATCAATAATAAAAATATTTAAAGTACTTTAGTGGTAATATGTTGTTGCCCATTATATACAATATATCAGACAACACCATAATAATGGGTTCCAGTGATGCATCTATAAAAAGAAGGGAGATAGTAAGGGATAGATTAGTTAAGAAAGCTAAAGAAAAAGAAGAACAGGAACAAAAAGAACTGGACGAAAGGAAGAGGATAGAAGAAGCAGAAAGGTAACACTTCCTGGAATATCTAGTTTCACATATTAAATATATATGGTCCTTTAATAGAAAAAAAGAGGAGGATATTAAGGAGCAAAAAGAGCAACGGCGTCGAATGAGGGAAGAAAAGAGGAAGGCCAAGTTAATGAAGACATTGGAGATCAGTGAATCAGATGAAATTAATGATAAAATAGCAAAGGAGGAAAAAAAGCTCATTAAAGCGCAAAGAAAATTGGAAGCAATTAGACTGGTTGAAGAACTATTTAGAAGAATAAAAGTAAATCTGTAAAAAAAATTAAAGATGTTATTTTAATACATTATGTATTTTAGGAAAAAAATTATGTGAATACCCAGCGCTACAATATATTAGACCGTGGAAGTCATGAAGTTAGTTATTGGTATTCTATAGATATTAGGACTAGGAATTAATTCTTTTTAATTTTTGCTTCAATATATAACATTTATAGTTTCATTTAGTTTTAACAGCTTATAGCATGCTAGTACATATTTACCCCGACATGAGCTTGAAACTTTTACAGAAATAAACTTAATTTTTTCCCATTTGAGTCATCATAATCATCACTACTTTGTATGGTAGCTATTTTCCTACCTGTTGAATTTCTCCCAAGCCAATATCATCAATTTTACCAGCATAACTATAGTTTTTGACAGACCTTAGCCATATAAAAGAATTGTTATTGTACAATAATTTTCAGGACTTTGTTACGGAAAACTTGTATTTATATTACTTTTCGCGGCATATCCCCACAATTGAATTTTGTATGCCCTTATAGGTTCAATACTTGTTTGTATAATAATAATTTATTATGCACTGATAATTGTAGTTTCGTTTAGTTTTTCAGTTCTTTCATTTTCTTTTTTAAAGTTTTCAAGATTTAAAGCATCAATATTAATTTCCAGATACTTGTTTGACCGAATACTTTCCAGATTCATTGTTGCTATATGGAATGGTATTATTATTATTGGTGCTGCACACATACAGATTTACTTACTTTAATTTTTATTTTCAAGGTTTGGGTCTTATTACTTATATTGTCACGTGCCTGTCACTTGCTTCTAATTTTTGTATGGCTTTTCTGCATTGTGCCTGACAGCAAGAATCGCAGTATCATCAGCACATGTAGCTATCATGATATTTTTATTTTTAGCATATCACATGTGTAAAGTATGTAAAGAACTGATCCCTATATACTTCTTTGTTGTACACCTGCTTTAGCTTTTTATGTTGTAGAGTAGGCTTCCTCATCAACTCTAAACAATCTGTAATGTAAGGTTTGAATAGTTCAATGTGTTGCTTCGGTAAGATTTTCTGCAGGTTTTGATCAAGGCCGTCATGCTAGACCTCATCGAAGTCTTCTGCTACATCTCTAAATATAACTAATATATAGTATACCATTTACCTTAATAGGCTATTTGTAGATCTATGAATAATTTTCAACGGATCATTTTGTTATACATTAAACAGAAAATAAATGGTTACCTAAAAAGCAGAAATCCTATATCATAACAATATGACAAAACAGGAGACAGCAAAGTTAAGATATCGTTTTTGGCTACTTCTACCTGCTCTATAATACTAGCCAAAAGCTGTCTCATATGCGCAATGCATATTTTATTGTAAATAAAATGCAAGTTTTGTGCTCTACTATGGTTAATACCACATATTAATTTCTGATGATAATTGGATTTTTGTAACTACTTAGTATCACTAACTGGATAATTAATATAACAGAGATTTCAGAAGATTTATGGTGGGTAGAGACCTGAGCATTCGAATCGAGCTGAATAGGCGCATTCATAGAAAACCCATGTGTGCACAGATAATTAGGCTACGTTTTGCCTTTTTTCCATCAATGCGCCGAATCCGTTCGAAAGGAAAATGCTGATCTGTACCCACCATGGCAATGGTAAAACGTAGCCTAATCTACGGCGCACGTATGTTTTCTGTGAATGCGCCGAATGCACAGGTCTGTACCCAGCATTACGAATTGTCCAATTATCTTTCTAGTTTTTTTTGTTAATACCAACCCGTTTTACTATAAAAAAATATGAATGTTGAATCATGTTATCCTTTTCGACTCCGACGATCCCCAAAGTTTTTTTTTATACTGATGACTTGTCTGCCCCCATTAATATTTATTGTTGACTTTCTCTACTAGAGAGTAATTTCGTTAATCTTGCTTCGCCAAAATAAGGCAATTTTATAAACAATTACTCATTAATGCAATCAGTCAAAAATGTTTATAGCCGACTTTTGTCTTAATTTCCTCAAACAGAAAATAGGTTACGAAATTACTGTCGAGAATGTTATCTTCTGAAAGTTATAAGATCTCGGTGTACCAGAGGTATGATTCGTATTGACTGACTATTGTTGCGCATTTTTTTCTTTCCGATTGTTGAAAGAATAACTGGCATACTTAAAAGACTTTCTTTAAACTAAACTTATTGATTTCAAGGATAGATGGGTATACACGATTAATAGCGACAACCTTCATAGTGTTAAAGTGGCACCAACTGTACATTCCTTTGACCAAGTCTTCAAATGTTTTGTGTTGATTGTGTATGTAAACTGTGAAGGCTATGCGTGTTCTTGAATACTGATGGCAAAAGAGACAGGATGGTTAGACGGATGCAACTCAGTTTATCCCGATCGCCCCCTCTCGCGTACAGGGAACGTAGGCTGGCTTAACTGTTCTCGTACCCTGACCGGTAATTATTTCTAGGAAGTGAAACACCTTTCCAATGGGTTTCTAAATCGAAAGCTTCTCGGGGTATATTGATTTGTTTCATCGGCTGTTTTTCAAGAGGGTGAAATGGTAGCGCATTCCGTCGGGATTTTCCCGCTTCTAGAGGGTCGATATCTCAGAAATGAGTTCGTCCGTTAGAAATTAACTGTTGTTCTGATTCATTGTACATGTGTTCCGAGTATTTTTTTATCATCGTAAAATAAACTTAGCACACACAAATGCTGAATGTTTTTTACATTAGATGTCTAAAATAATTTCTACAACTTTCACAAACGTTCTTACACACTTATTTTAAATTATCTTGACTAGAGAATATTACCGTTTATGTAATTAACGATCCTCACAGTTTCGCAAAGAATTTTCATTAAATAAACGGAATTTTGATTAATTATTATATAACGACGATGCAAAATATAATTAATGCTTTTACATTCCGGAATCCTTTTATTTGTTTTACTTAATTTTGTGTTTATTCATGTAACGGTTTCCAAAGACGTTCGGATGTACGTTTGCTTCGATAGACGTACCGACACCATTAGTACGAATGCAAGTGGTGTTAATAGATCCACTACATTTTAAAATAGTATTTGTATCTATAGAATTATTCAAAAATAAATAATTTCAGGGAACCTTGGTGCCTTTCCCCCCCTTTATTTGTTCTTAGGTATTATTATATTCTACTACTACCTTATTAAAATTACAGCTAATAAATAACACACTCCTGAGAATTAGTTCCTGGTTCTAATATATTCCCTTGTTTTAATTAATATTATTTACCTGTAGCTGAAGCAATTAAAAAATCATAGTGAATTAAATTTCTTGAGCCAAAAAGAGAAGCTTCATAATGCTGTAAAGGGTCGTGTGATACTGAAGACTATTCTAACTGAGAATGAGAAAAAAGCAAACTATTCGGAATCTTCAGATACAGAATTATCTTTAGACGAAGATCCAAGTAAGTTTGGTTCTATGATTAGCATAGAAATAATTTAGTCTTAAATTGGAATATTTACAGAATTACAAAAAGCCAAAAAACATCCACTCCGTGGTACACCTCATCTAGATTTGTTCCCTGAGGATGGCCCTTCTACACACCCAATGTACAGTTTTCCCTATCCGCCATTGTATCCATTTCCAGGGCCTTTATTTCCTGATATTGATATATTTTCGATGTATAGAGGTAGAAGAAGAGGCTTTAGATCTAATAGGGGTAAGATACCATTTAACTATTTGGTGAGTTTTATACATTTATATTACAATTACAATAATAAAAATTGAAGGTGGTCGGGGTCGAGGTAGAGGTGGATTTAATTCTCGTGGGCGTGATAATAGCAGTAAGGCCCTGTATACTACAAATTATGACGATTACTCGCGGCGTAACCGCAAATTGTCCCGTGATTATGACCGTAGGTACGTGTATCAGTTTTGGTGATGCAAATTTATTCAATTTAAATAAGCTATTAATTTTTAAGGAGTAGTCGATCTAGATCAAGTACCAGAAGACGAACGTATATCCGATCGAGGAGCCATTCATATAGTCGCAAGTCCAGGTCTCGTACAAAATCGCGATCTAGATCGAGAAGGCGTTTTGATCGACGACATGACAGCAGAAGTAGTTCAAGGGACGCCAGGAGAAAATCCAGATCACGTACGAGAGATAGAAGCAGATCAAAAATCAGAAAGTTCAGATCAATGAGCAGGAGCAGGTCAAGAGGCAAATCCTGTAGAAGTCGTAGAAGCAGAAGCAATACGAGATCCAGGTACATGAAAATTATATAACAATACTTTGTGATTCGCAAATTAATTTTCAGAGAAAATTTGTAAGGGCCTATTAAAGAGAAGCGGAGCTTTAAGAAATAATTCTATGATGAACCGACCTGAATCGTGATAAAAAGTTTTGTAAAAGCTTAAGTTAAGTCTATTCTTAATGTTAATATATATATGAATTTATGTGGAGTACGTTTCTTTTAATTTGACCACTACTCAGAATTCAGCCTTGTCAGTTTTCTCTTTTTTCCAACCGGAGTTCTTTTTGTAATCTTTTTCTATCATTGGGAATGAGAATGCACCATGAGGTTGGTTCAGTACCTGGTCATATTCTTAGATACTCACTTAACAAACAACTCAACCTTTTTTATAACCATTTATTTATTTCATAACATCATTAATACATCTGGCCTTAAAACAATTAAAATATTCCAATATGCCACTCGAATAAAATAATTAAATATATTAAAAATTAAAATTTGTGTAAAAATTACTTTTTCAATATATATATGTATATAAATATAAGGAACAATATCATTTTTGTGATATAAAAATATTACCATAATGCGTAAGATCTACATTTTCGAAACATTGTTAATTGGTTAAATTAGCGTGATGGAATGGTATGGTTAGTTTTACACATTTACAAGTTATTATGGTAAAATTAGTGGCAAATTAAAATAACACGATCAGAAAAAATAATAAAACCGGTTTTTCTTATCATATTTGTCAGAATATCCTACGCCATTGCCGAGACAGGTAATGAGCTATGCTTTGGTTTGGTTTTGTTTACAAATATTTTGATGCAGCCGTTGAAATCAGCTGACACCAAAACGTATCCTCCACAACCTTTCGTATGCTGTTGGACTACAGGATCCTCCACCTGTAATTCAAATATTAATTTCAATCACGTGATCTTAGATTTAATCTAGGCATGGGGTCAATTCATCAGAGTTAGGTAGCGACCAGTATACCGAATAATTATTTAAATCATCTCATTCGAGTAACTTGGTTTCGTTGATTGTGGTAATTTCCATATAAAAGATAGAATAATAAATCATTGCTCCTATTACTTGGGAGCAAAATATTACACAAACAAATCGTTAAAATCCCCTTGGAAAAGGCAAGATATAAAATGAAGATGTATGGGTTAAACCCAAAAAAAAATCATCATCCAAATTTCCAGGTGCGGATCGTAGAAAATCGGTCCATTTGTGAAGTAGTTGCTGACCATAGAAAAAATAGAAATTCAACTGTATAGCTTGGAAAATGTTTTGCTTAGTTCAATCAGAGGTAGCGCTGCGATCACAACGTGTGCTCGGCTGGTTTAAATTGTTCGAACCGCCTTTACACAAGCACGTGATTGGTTCGGCCAAACTCTGCAAATGCAATCATTCATAAGTTAGGACTGGTTTTGTTTTAAGTGTTTAGAGCAGTTTTGGACGCCATAAAATAGAAAGAAATCTTCGTTTTACGTTGTGCATATTTTCTGAGTTACATTAACTGTTACTAAACAGTTAATATAAAAATTTTGACATCGTTTTCCAAATTTGGGTTGATCAAGTAAAAAATTCTAAATTGTCTGGATTAACCACAATACAAATTTATCATCGTCATCGTGTTCTTTACACTTTGCATAATTTTACATCGTATCACAGGAATTTTAGTGAGAAATTCAGAATTACCCTTCCTTCACCTGAAAGTCAAGTTCAAGTCTTAGGATCTATCTAGGGTATAACACAAGTCTATCCAACATTATTTTTATCAGGTACATATACGATTACCTATCTATTATATGTTCATTATATGTATATATTGTTTGTTTACAGAAAGTAAACCTACTTCTTATCAAGGTATAAGTGATAGTAGTCAAAATATTAATTTAAGTAGTCTACCAAGTTGCTCGAATGCTTTCAATGTGATGTCATTACATAAAGAAGTCCTCCAAAAAGGTAATAGTTAATTAGGATAACTGAAAAATTAGTATTAATAAATATCATCTTTATATGTAAAATATCTTAACAATATTTGTAAAACATATATATTTTACTTTTTAGAGCAGAGTGTTCATTAAAATAAACTCCCCGAAAAGGTAATACTTTTCATATATAATATGTATACTTAGTACTAAAAAGCCGTTTCCTTAGAACGTAGAAGCTATAGCAGTCATATAAAAAGGTTTGGTTCCTCGCTTCGAGCATATTTGTCACAAGAAGCTAGGGATATTTATAAGGAAATAGCGTCTTATAATAAACATATTACCAGAATTACGAAATTAGTATAGAAGACGTTATAGAAGAATATTTTGATATTGCCTGGATACCATTTACCTTTGGGTCTAATACCTTTTTTATACATATGTAACTTATATTTGTTCATATATTTATGTTATTTAAATTTATGTATATTTTTCATTTATACTTGTATAGGATTTTATCCTAATAAATTAATTTTAAAACTCAAATTTGATTTCATTTGGTTCATCTAATAAATTTAACGTACCGTAGTCACGTGAAGTGTAGGACCAATCAAGACAAAATATTTTCCTACAGGTTTCTACATAACAAATTTAAACATTGCCTCAGACTTTACCACAGCAGTAACACCCCCCTTATGGCGACGGCAGCTTACAATGATTGTCGAAGTGGGATGAGTCGGTGCAAATGATGATTGGCAGGGCAGGAGTTCATATACTACGATCATTTGAGGAAGCAAATGACTAGAAGCTTTGGCCCCTAGGAATTGTGTTTCATCAAGACAACGCCCAGCAACACACAACATAACATATTGATAGCGACTCGCCGGGGACTTGGTTAGGCGGTTATTATGCACCTCATAGTCCAAACTTGGCATTAAACGATAACACCCATGGTTACTATTTTGCTGGTGAAAAATCGACTGTCTTATATCTATGTAAATATTTGGAAAGGCAAATTGGAAGAATAGCATGAAAAGCCCATGAGTAATATTTAGCAAAATAATTTATAAATAAAAAACTGTTTGATTTCAATGATGTTACAAGAATTAGAACAGAGATACGGTGAACACAATATCGCACATTCATGGTAACTAATTTCTTGTAATAATTATATTCACTTGAATCAATTATTATTTCAACAGGATGGTGCAATATATCACAGAAACTGGAAAAGAATGGATGTTTTTAAGCTCTATAAGCTTAAACAGGGTCGGTCTTAAAAAAGTTTCCAAAATTATTTCTTGGGTACTAGAAGAGCTAGCGAGCTACGGCAAATGGTGGAGAAAGTGAGGAGCACCCTCAGCTAAAGAATACATTATTGCTAAGTGGGGTCGAGGTAAACGCAAAGTGCGATTTTGTAACGCTGGGAAAATGATGCAACGTTTAGAGTGGAGTAGTGCATCCGTATAAAATTTTGCATTAAATTTAAAGAAGCGGCGTAGCTAGCCTTAGAATTAAATTTTTATCGTCAACGGAATATCAATCTAATAGAAGATCAGCATCATTTGTCGCCAGGGATATATATATATATATATATATATATATATATATATATATATATATATATATATATATATATATATATATATATATATCAAGAAGAAATAGAAATATGTATATATAGATATATATCAAGAGACCCTCAGACAAGAGGTATTTTAATTATTTATAAATTTACCGACAATAAATATGTTGGACTGATATTGTTTATGCCTATCGACAAAAAAGTAATGACTTACCTTATTTGCATCTTCTCCACTGTCATTATTCATATTTTGATTATCTTCCAACATTTTGATTATGGCTTCAGGATTAGGAGCAAACACCGCACAAGTCACGACAGCACTGTGCGCCTTAATGGCCTCCCAGAAATCGTTCCTGTCTCGGCGCACCGATGAAAACTTCGAATAATCGTGGTTCGTTTTCCAAATGTAAATATCCCTATTCTCTGAACCGCTGATAATATATTTACCGTCGTGACTGAAGCTCCCTTTGATTTGACTGCTCATATTAACATAGCCTGAAAATACAACATTATCAATGAACAAAATACAATATAATTTTTTTTTACCTTTTCCTTTATATTTACAAGACACGTTTAAATCCCTTAAGTCATATAACCGGATTCTGCTGTCGTTCGAAGTCACGAGTATTTTGTCTTCTCCAGGCATTGGCTCTATACCGCTCACCTTCCGTCCAATCGCGTTCCTACCCCTAGACGATCTGACATGGATTTGAGTATGATATTTCAACTGGTCAGTACTAAAAACGTGTTAAAAGTGTTACTACAATTATATTAAAATAAGGTTATTCAATGCCACAGCCGTTAATAAATATATATTTGAAATTCTGGAAATCTACCTGTAAAAGATACAACGTCCATCGTATGTCCCCACGACAGCAAATTTCCCATTTTGGCAAAAGTTCGCCGCTGTTATCAGTTTCGGCGTTCCTTCCACCTCATTCCATACTGCCACCTATATAATTAAAACAAAACAATATGATCCATATTTTTTCATAAATCTAATCTGAAATACTTTTTTGTCTGGTATATTCCACAATCTCAATTTCCCATCCAGGGAACCGCTTAGGAAATACCTATCATCTCTTGGATGAAAAACAATTGCAGTAACAAAATCAATATGTTGGAAACAACATAAACACTCTTTTCTGGATATATGCCATAATCTATAAAAAAGAGTTATATAAAAAATTGAATTTTATTCCAATGTAGTTCTTCATACCTAACAGTCTTATCCATACTAGATGATAAGATGAAGTAATTCTTTGACCACGACACATCCAGAAGATCAGAGGTGTGCCCGGAGTAGGTACAGAATGGTTTTGGCATAAACGTGATTCTACTAGCCTCCTCTGGGCTTAAGGCTTCCAGAGCCGCAAGATTAGTATGATCAGCCGAATGATGCGATCCCAACGACTCTTGCGATGGAGTTGGCGAAACTTTTTCGGCATTATATTTTGTTCTCATATCCTAAAAGCAAAACAGAAAATATTTAAACCAATGTTAATTCATCTCATTCATTAGTTGGATCTAATAAAATTGACATACCTGAAAAAATGGATAAGCATCTTTAATCACCCAGATTCTTAAGATTTTACTCTGACCGGCAGTAGCCAACAACCTTCCACACGTGGAGAACTTCATACACCAAATGGGCCCTTCATGTTGGTCATCTTTTAGTTCTTGGATGTGCTCAATTTTCTCAAATTCATATGGCCCTTTGTGAGAATTTGAGGCCTAAAATCAACTTTAATACACTCAAGAAAATATACTTTTCATTATGTTTTTACCTTCAGTTTACAATTTTGTTCTCCTGGATGAACATTATCAACTATATCAATGACATCCTCTTTATGTCTAGCATGAGACACTTCATGAGCGATGCTTTTCGCTTTGTGCATAGCCTTCTTTACATTACTGCCCAAAAATCGTCTAATTTTTGCTGTTTTCTTTCTAACGCCTATAAGATTTTAATTAAATATAGTCTAACATGACTAATAAGCTACAAACCTGCTGGTTCATTTTCATCTACGATAGGTATATCGGATTTCTTTATGTCGATACTTTCCTCATCACTTTCTTTTTCTTTCTCCATACTGGAGGAGCTTACATATTGTGATGTAAGTCTCATAATGTGAAGAGACAATGGATTAATGCATTGTGGTAATTTATCTTCCGCGACACTTAGAGGTATACGTTCACCTACACAAACAGAATAGGGTTTATAGACTTTTAAAAATCGTTAACGAAGATCTACCTGTATCTAAATTCAACACAGTTACTTGTTCCAATATCTCGAGATCTGATAGTTGTTTTCCAGAATCGGTATGAGTTCTGACTTTCATAATTCCAGGGCACAGCAAATTTTCGTCTCCTGCTGATTTTCGTCTATCCTTTGAATTATGGCGACTTGAGAATTGATGAGTTCCTCTTTAAAAGAAAAACAAAATAGCATACTCAAATATATTTCTAAATATATATTAGTAACTGACCTATGAGGACCTAAACTGTAATGGCCTAGACTACTCCTATTGGAATTTCTACTTGTGGTACCAAGAGTTTCTTCGTTAATTGTGGTTGTTAATCTGAAGGTATGATAAAATAAGAAAACAAGTTATTATTAAACAAACTATTATCAAATATTGAAACAATCTAATAAAACAAACCTTTCTGATCCTGATATAACATGTTCTGTAATGGGAACTTTTGCTGATATATTAAAAGATGTCCCTTCAGCTTTGATACTTTCTGTATCCATAGGTTTAACAACAAATTGCCCTTTTGTCACCTAGCGTGAATTAATATTTATTGGGAGGATATAAAAATATTTTAATTTGTTTACTTGCGATATATCCAAACTATGGCCAGATTTCAGAGTAGAGCTTTTCGAATCGTCAGACGTTTTAAACAGATTTTTTTCCTTCTTAAATGACCTACTTGATGAGGGTAAACGATCGAGGGAATGTTCAAATTCGCGAGTCAATGACTCTATTGTACTGGCGGGACTAGCGAGATCATTTGTTGGAAAAGCAATGCTCGAAGCTGATTTCTATAATAATTGATTATTAGTCTTTTTGTTAACCAATTCTGAATTTTTCCTTACAGTAAGTATAAGTAAATTAGTTGAATTTTTGTTCTTTTTCTTACGCCTTGGTGGTGCTATTGGAATATCAGCAACCTGTGAGCCTTTTGATTGTTGAGATGAACTAGATGCCTTGGTACTAGCAATGACATCAGGTTCTTGAAGAGGAGTAGATGAAGATTTCTCAGAGTCAGTAGTTAATTGTGTAGTACCTATAAGAATATCTGCTTATATACATTGGATAACACAATTAACATTAAATACCTGTAGAGGATAGAGCAAAAGTACTTGGATATTTCTTAGAGCTTTGGGTAGATTCTGAATCTAACGAACTAGAAGATAAAGCAGAAACAGACATAGTCTTCCTAGCATTATCTGTAAATATCAATTATCATGAACTGAATTAATGCTATCAAAATATTACTTGACTCACCTGGATTACTATTAATAACCCTCATTAATCTACCTAAGGAATTTATACTTTGTAAGCTTATTGTATCTTGTTCTATTACCCTAAATGGATGTGATGTTTTATTTGAGGCAGCGTATACACCTTCCACTGAAGATGTTTGGCTATTTGATGGAGTAACATTACTACAACCTTCCTCATCATCATTTAACTTTTGTCTTATATCTACAAAAAAAATACTTATTTGAAAGTCTGAAAATATATATTTTTGTATATAATATACCTTGAAATTTTTTTCTATAACTGGATAATGGTACAGAGGATGATGGCTCAATAAAGACATTGTCATTTTTATCCTCGAAACTTTTTGAATCTGCATTTTTGTTATTAGAATTATTGTCTTTGACTGATAAAAAATCTGGAACAGAACTGCATCTTTTTGTTAGGCTCTCATTTGATTCTTTTCTAGGCTTAGTCCTGAAAATTCAATATAAATAACACAAAACATGCATAACCAGAAATTATCAAGATATCTTTATGTTGTGACAGATGTTTCTATTGTTTAAAAATTATTTGTCCAACATTTAGTGTGTCAAAAATTGGTTTGTAGATTAGAAAACCATTCATGAGGGTTTATTTAGATGTAAGTCTGATTTTTAATTAGCTATGATATCATTTTAATATGCATTATACCTTGAACCGTGATTAAGAGTAATATCTTCTGCATCATAAAATTCTTCCGAGTCACTACTACTAGACATTTTTAATGTAGAGATAGAGCATTTTCACCCTATATAACGAAAATAACTAGGATTTCATAATATAATACTAACACCCTAACTTAAATAACTGAAGAGTTTAAAAGGACTTTATTTACTAAAGGTCGAATAATATACTTCTACTGTCAAAATTATCGATAAAATAGGTAGCAATGCGTTTTACAGAATCGGATTTTTGAAAATATTAATTTATTGATACTTTTTGTCAACACATTTATACCATTATTTTTTGAATAACATATTTTACATATACCTTCGATTTCATATATATTCCATATTGAATACTAAAAAACTAAATTTAAAAAAGGAGATTTTTTATTGGGCTGATTACGTCTCTGTTCAATTCAATCTGTCAACTACGTTTTCGCAGAGCGGCAGTGTGACTCGCTCACGGCTCAAGGCTGTTTCCTCACCCGAGAGTGAAATCAACATGGAGGACCTAGTTGTGGAAGTTGTCGGCGAGAACGGGGCACTTTATAAGGTCTGTATCATTTAAAGTATGTAATAAATTACTAAAATAGATGGTCTGATAATCTAAACTAATATTCCGGTTCAAACTGTTACGAAAAAGTAGTATTTATTTAGTTTTACGGCCTTCTTTTTTAAGAATTCCTCTGCGAACGAACGCGGTTCTTTTGACGCCATGGCCGTTTGACAGGGCGTGATAGATCCATGTGTCTCGAAAAATACCGGTCCGTGGTGTCGACGCTTCTTTAAAACGCCCAAGAATTATTTTATCTAACCAAATTAACAGTAATTTCCCATATTCTATAAGTTTACGCAAGGTTATGTTCTAGAACGTATCGGGTTACATCTTTTATATTGGGCCCCTTTTATAGCTTCTCTCCTTTTGTTTCAGGGCTTAGTTTTCGACGTATACGAAGATGGTGTTCTCGTCCATTTCGAAGATGAGTAAGTAAATAATAAAAGTTCTTTATAATGTTGTTTTTTAATGTATTTTCATACTGTTTATATATACCATTTTTTTGCTGTCTTATTTGATTTCGTACGAATTTAATTGTGGTAGCGTTATACTGATTATCAAAAATATCTATTAGTCATATCTAGATGGTGTTTTTAAAGTTGGTTTTGTTTAGATGGCAACCTGATTCCAAATTCGCGTATGAACAAGTTAGGTTACCACCTAATCCTGAAACTAAAATTGAATATACGGAGAATATGGAAGTGGAAGTTTTCTCAAGATCAAATAATCAGGAAGGTTATGGATGGTGGAAAGCCAGAATAAAAGTAAGTGCACATATAAATTTTTCTTAAATGTAAATTAGTTTTATATCTGATGTAAATGAGTAAATTATTGCTAGATAATTGTAATGTATATCTAATCTTTTATTATATATACCCGGTTTTGTCTATTAGTAACACATTTAGAACATAAACAAGGAGTGGTTTATGTAAGCATAATAGTTTAAAAAAGTTATGGTTCTTGTTATCAAAATTTATCACTAAAACGGTGCAGGTGAGTTTTGTTACCATTTCATTTATGAAATTGATAATATAATAGATTCGTTTACATATTTAGTGTAGTTATATTTAATTAGAGGATGATTAGTCATACAGAAATATTTCAGAAAAATTGTACTGATAAAAAAATTCATTTAATTGAAACAACAACCAAACCAATAAAATGTAAATTAAAAATAACTAGATATTAATGTTTGTTTTTGTTCTAGATGATGAAAGGTGATTTTTACGTATTAGAATACCTTGGTTGGGAGAGTACTTATACAGAAATTGTCAGCAATGACAGGCTCAGGCAAAAAAATACTAATCCTCCCATTGATAGGTCAATGTTTCATAAATTTGAAATTGATGTTCCTGAAGAGATTAGGGAGTAGTAAGTATAAGGCAACATTTTGCATTACAGATTAACTAAAAAAGTTGTTCTTCAGTTGTAAAGAAGATACACATAAAGAATTTGCAAAAGCTATTGGAGCTAGCCGTATATTCTACAATCCTGATAAAGCCACTTTGGTGGTGATATCAAGGTATGAACACAGCAGGAAGACAGCAGTGCTATTGCAGGACATGCATTTTAGAAGTTTGTCCCAGAAGGTTTTACTGTTGAAGAGGACTGAGGAGGCAGCTAGGCAGTTAGAAAGTACAAAACTAGCTACTATTGGCGGGTATTCAGATGAGTTCCATGTAAAAGAGGATCTTATGGGATTGGCGATTGGTGCACATGGTGTCAATATCCAGCAGGCACGTAAAGTTGAGGGTATTACAAACATCGAATTGGAAGAAAACACATGTACTTTTAAAATATATGGTGAAACAAATGAAGCAGTTAAAAAAGCTAGGTAAGAACTTTTATTGCACTTTTTTGTAGACTTTTGTTTATGTGTTATGTTCAAAAAATATATTTCTTGGCTGATTTAATAGTTATCAAAAATGTTGATTGTGTTTTAAGTTATTTTTGCTATCTCATATAAACATTTTTATATGGTGTTGTTAGCGCTTGTGATACCACAAACAATTTGTATAATTTAAACATATTTTTTGTTTTAATTATCATAAAATTTAAATTGCGGCGTTTGTTACAGTTTTTTTTATCAGAATCAGAATTGTTTCCTTAGGTTTGTTTAATTTTTTAATCAAGATTATTCAATTTTTATCCCAGTTGCCCTTCTAATTTTTATGTATTTTAATTTAAATTCTTGTTCCTTTTCAGATCAATGTTAGAATATGGGGAGGAATCTTTACAAGTACCAAGAGCATTGGTAGGAAAAGTAATTGGGAAGAGCGGGCGAATCATACAAGAAATTGTAGATAAAAGCGGAGTGGTAAGTAGATTATTCCATTAGATTATAGGATACACTTTACAATGTATTAACTTTATTTCAGGTTAGAGTCAAAATTGAAGGGGATAATGAGCCAGAGCCTACAATACCACGAGAAGAAGGACAAGTGCCCTTTGTGTTTGTAGGTACAGTGGAAAGTATATCAAACGCGAAGGTTTTACTGCAGTATCATTTAGCACACCTCAAAGTAAGTATACTTAATTTTCTTATGATTTATATAACCACTAATATTGTTTTCATATAATTTTTCAGGAAGTAGAGCAACTGCGACAGGAAAAATTAGAAATTGATCAACAGTTGCGCAGTATTCACCACGGTTCAAATCTCGGCTCGATGCAGTCGCTTTCCATGGGCGGACGTCGTTCAGAGCGAGGCTACAGTTCAGACATGGACGGCCGAGGTCCCCGTGGCGGTTCAAGGGGCGGCAGAGGCGGGGGTAGAGGTAGGGGAGGAGGATCGCGACAAGGCGACCGCTACGGCCAGGGTACGCAATCGCAACAATTGGACTATAATAATGTAGATGCGCGGCCCAACCGAAAAGGTGGTTCCCGGAGGGGTGGCTACACGCCAAACGGTCGTATACCAAGGGGCGGTGGAGGAGGCGCCAATCGTGGTCGGTCGTCGGTTGACTCAACGGGCGACCATAAGTGATGGGTCCTCAATATGCCGCCCGCGCCTTCGGGGCGGCTTGCCCGCGCTCCGGCTCAGCGTCCCGACGCCCAGCGGCGGCTGGGACGCCAGGCCCTCCGCCGCTGTTCCCGTCTCACGTAAAAAATCCAAACGACTTACATATAGACTGACCCGGCCGACGACTCATTTTTAACGCGTCTTTTAATACGTGTTACTTCATTGACCGCAGTTCATTTTTTTCGTTAATGTTGATTAACAAAGTGTATTAATGGTGGAAATTTATTTAAATCCCGTGGCATTCACAGCAGATGCTCTTGTCTTATTGTTATTGCAAACTAATATCCATATCTTGCAAAGTATAATGGTTACGAAGGTCATAACATCAAAAAAATCATAAATTAAAAATATATACTGTGGTTATTTGAAGTCGCGTAAATACTACGATTTAAAGAGGAATTTTTGATGCATTTCTGATGGATTTGAACCAATTTGTATCTTATATGTATCATTTCATATATTCAAACCTGATTTCTTGTCCTAAAGAGGACAATTTTTTTCTGTTTTCCTTAAATTAACTCTGTGTCCCAACACCTAAATCCGCGATCACCACGGTTTTCGGGTTTAGGTAGGTCGGGACGATGGAACTACTACTAGCGCCTTGGTGCTGAGAGTAGTTGTATATATTACCACTTTACGTTTTGTTTATCTACTTTTGTTTTGTTTGTATTTCGCTTGCTTCAGGGGCTGACCAGTGTAGTAGAATACACGGAAATTTAATTCTTTCAACATTTTTCTCCCTTTATATCAATCCTGTTATCCATCGATGAAAACAATTTTCTGGTCAGCCGACTATTAATTACTTTAAATATATAAAGAATGAATATTGGATTAATTATATTTATCTTTATCAATAAATGCCATCTTTCACCCTTTAAATACAATATCTCTAGATGTCTGATTAAATCCAACAGTTTTGGATTTGTGTTGCAAGAACAGAATATTTTCGGCTATTTAAAGAAAAGATAATTTTAATTGATCCAAAGAAATGGTGGTGTTATTGGTTGAACACTTAAAAGTTGGGCTTAGAACTGACTAATTTTTTGTTCATAATTTTTATGCTGTATTATGTGTAGCGTATAATGAAAATGAATATTACTTAGTTTGTTGACGATAGAGTCTGGTTAAAGGTCTCTTAATAAGGGATATCTGCAGATTTTATCGGCACGTTATATAAAATAAAATCAATATAAAAAAGAAAATAATGTGGACTTTCAAGGCTTTTTGTACAAGCAGATTCAGATGTTGGTTGTTGGTTGAAGGAAGTGATGTACCGACGGAACTGTGTTCTGGCGGTGTTTTTTCTTAAATGACATAACTGATGTCTGCATCTTCTTCATATTAATTATGTCGAGTATTTAGGTAAGTCAAGCTTTAACAGTACCAATAGGAAAATACCAGTTTTCGAAATTGCCTAGTTTGGTTTTACTATTAACAAAATTCGCACTATGATTTTCTTTTGCATGCAGTTTAATCGCAGTCCTAACCATGCAAGTAGCCTGATCATCCTAGAACGTTACTGTTAGAGCGTGGCTAATTTTTAATCATAAAAGAGTTAGAGTAAACCCCATGAGGCTTCTAAATATCTCTCAATTAATTTAAAAAAAATAAAATATAAAAAAAAACTTGTTGGAAGGGTACGTTACCAGGCCATGTCACGTCACACACTCTGTGAATCTCGAACACAACTACATATTTTCTGAATATCTAATTGTTCAGCTGATGATGGTGTTGCAGTCGTTCGTTCGTAGTTGGGTTTGAGATATACCGGTTGTGAGTTAAGCTAAAAACAAATTCGTACACAGGACATTCTCGAAGGAAACAAATCGATTGCGATTGGGAATCAGCGGATGACAGTCAAAAGTGTATATAGAACGGGTGAATTTATTCGAGAATGTCCCCCTAACACAGAACAGGCGACATATGCCAACATTTTGGCGCAAGACTGGCTCACAAATTGTGTCGTATCTTTATTTGTGAAAGACTTTTTTAGAAATATAAATTGATAAAAAAACCGAACAAGCAGTGTTTTATTGATGTCTTTCTGCGCTGCATAGCGCTCTGGGGTACCCTTTCAAAGAGAGTTTTTGCTTTACTTTCTGCTTGTATTTTTTGTTACACACTTGTTTTCATTTTGTTATTGTAATTTTGTTAACTAATGTGGTAAACCTGATCAAAGGTTTGCTATTTAATGCCTGACAAATAGCTTTGAAAGGTTACCACTCTTTTTTATCTTCCTATAAAATGTTAGAGCTTTTACACTTCTAAGAAAAAGTTCTTAATATCATATCTATTAAAATTTCAAAGTTGAGACTATATTTTTCTGTCAATTGAATGAAATTTATTAAAAGCAAGATATATTGCCAATTTCGCAGTTATGTTAGGACCATAATATAGGGACTAAATCCTCTCTAATAAATTACAAATTAGCAGTAATATTCCATAGCATGACATTGTAAAGACCTAACCGTCAACTATTACACTAGACATAACGTGAACTGACATGGTTGGATTTGTAGTTTTTTACTAGCGATTGAATCACAACTCTAAATGATCTTCCGGTTTTCTTTACAGATTCACGTCATCAAGGCTCCGATAATATGGACGATAGAGTATTGGATCGCAGGGGTTATGGTAATAGATATAATGGTCCCAGGGCCGACCGGGGACCTCGCAGGAGCGATTCAAGGCGCGGTGATGACCGACGCAGAAACCACGATGAAGAAGAGACAATATTAGATAGTCAGGACGTCTCCAGTGCTGATAGAGGTGAGCCTTTGTTATTTAATTATCTTGTTTTTATAGGTCGGCATATTCCGACTATTTTTTAATGAAATGAGCCCGATATATAATAATATATCATATAATGAAACTATTTTATCTGATCGGTGTTGTAAAATGAGTTTTGAGGACGTTTTGTGTCGAAAGTCTAGGTATCTAATCGAATTGTATCGTAAAACCGTAGAGTCTATCTCTAGTCAAGATGGAGGTGCCTGGTCTGGTAGCGGAGGTGGCGGCAGTGGTAGGCCAGGTGGGCGGCGCAGGCGCAAGGGCAGAAAGGGTGCCTCGAGACGGCCGGGTGATTCGAGTGAAGAGCCGCGGATTAACAATAATGACACCGCTTTAGGTAAGACGGGGTGCTGATGATGTGCCGGGTTGTGCGCGTGATGCTGCCAACACTAATTTAACAGTACCCCTATGTTTGTCCAGTGTGGGAAACAGATAACACTTACTAGAAATTTGTCCATCGGTAGAATAGTTCCGCATTCATCCAGCAAAGTTTCCGACTTTTACTGATTTTGCTAAGGTTCTATGTGTTTCTGTTAAATCTGTAAACTTTTCAGGTCGTTTAATGAGTACTGGTTCTTTATAAGATGTAACATTTAGCAACAATATTAGATATGTTACACTTTGAAGAGTTAGTTGAATTTATATCAAATCATATTATTCAGTCGATTTAGGCGGTCTTCTGGTGGTGTAAAGAATGTGTTTTAAAAGGATATAGATACTAACGCTATAAAATATGCTAATAATTTGTTTACATTGTTGGTGTTGAACAGCAACATGTGTGATTGCATATTTAGGTCATATAGAAGTCCAAAACAAAGCAAATGTATGCTTTTAAAATCTATCCGATATTTCATATGAGCCAACATATTAGGAAACCGTTTAAAGATAAATATTGGGTGTAATACTAGATTGACAAGAAAGTAATATCAGCTAATATTTAGCAAGTAGATTTTCCATTTTGTATCAACTATCAGCTGACTGTATTTATTTGATATTTGTGATATTTTGATTTATTAGTCTATGAGCTTCAATGCTTCAATGACCAATATGTCAAAAATGACGCAGCGGTTGGTTTGAGAAGAAGGCCAACTCTAATAATTTCTTAGCACGAGAAACGTTATATAGGCAAGTAAAGAAAAATGTTATTATAGAGTACTAATGAAACACAATTCTTCACAGTTTGAATTGATCATCTGGTTTATTAGAGGTATATCAGGATCCCTAATTCTTATCGTAATTCGCATCAAGATAATTAATTTTCTTTTGGTGCAGTTGCATTCATATACAGAAAGCATCATGAAATAGTAACACTTTATTGTACACTTATTAAACTGACAATAGATTTTGTTATTAAAGCGCATGATCATTTAATTCCGAAAGGACATTTTAAATTCTCCATTTTTATGCCTCATTGAATAATTATACCTTTAATTTGGTAGCCTATCGACTTATTTTTGAGTGAAATATATTGAGTTCAGAATGCACGAACATTGCACTTTATTATTTTATTAATTTCACATGTCTCTACTATTTAAAACTATTAATCATTATAAATAGTTTGCACAAAATTAACCTAAATGCGGTTGATATCAGCAATCGAAACGAAAATAAAACCATAGAAAATGTTTATATCCATTTTCACAATTAAGAAATTATTTTCTCGTCGATTTTGTAATATGGTCATTATATCCAATATATTATCGAGAATATTCCAAACCATTTTATTTAAAGATACTTTGTGACTACTAACTGGTTACTAACATAATTACTCCCGCGTGTATCACATACTATTATTGTTTTTATTTGTTCCAGTGACTAATCATACAGAAACGACGGAAGTGCCCACCAACAACGGTTTGCCGAAGCAAAATGGGACGGCCGGTCCCAAGTCCCGTCCCAACAAGCCCCCGCCGTCGAACAATCGTCGATCTGAACGCCAGGACAAACCCACAAAAACACCCCTAGTTAACTGCTCCTCTATTTAGGAACGTCGAAATACTCGATAGATGACGCGACGCGGGCAAGATCCTGTTCGCTTTAGCATTCCGGCCGGAGGCGTCGTTGTCGCGTAAGTGGTGGCGGCGGCATGGAAACGCGATTGCAGGGGCTGTGAGCAGGTCGTGCGTTGACTGGTTTTGCGCTCCTCTCTTCCTAAGCTGGTCGTTGGAGAGGCGGGAGTCTGTTTAGGTTTAAGAATCTTTTTCCGAGTGAGATAATAATATTATTATGATTTAAAGTATTTTAAATCACGCCGCCGCTACCCCTCCAATCACGTTATAGGCGTCACTTGTCGGTCGGTCGATCGGTCTTTGAACGCGTCTCCGTCTATCCGTAACCACATGGAAAAAGGACGTTGTTTTTTTTATTTTGGTTTTTTCTTTAGTTTGCGTAGCCTTGGAAAAGTGTATCAAATTCCCGTGTTAGTGAACAGAACAAAACAAAATCTTATACAGGGTGGTCGTCTACCCGTGCCACGGACGAAACATAGGACTGTTCGGTTCTGTGAACCTTTTTTTACATCTCCCGAGGATGATTTATGCGCGTATTTACTTCAATTTGGTGCTTCGTGAAACTTCATTCCATTAATTTTTCTCTATTAAGTTAGCGTTTCGTTATTGTTAAATGTTCGCAACTAAATAAATGTCCATGCATTTTCCTGTACGTTTTTTTTTTCGAAATGGTTTGGCTTCGCTTTAACTATTATTTAGGACTTTATCAAAACCATTTAATGAAACGTATTCAAAAGAATATTCGAGGAGGAAAAAGACGAGTTCGAGTAAATCCGCAGACACAAATCGCCTCAAATAAGACTGCTCAGTGTAGTACTGAAGATTTCGATGGGGAACTGACATTTTCTAATTTTTCATACAGTCACACACGCGCACATAATACACTGTAACTTCTCTTAATTTTTTTTATGCAAGACACGTGTTTAAGTTTTTTTTTATTTCGAGGTAAATTAATTATATTCACACTTTTGTAAGGTTTGTTCAATATAGTCTGTAGATCATGAAACAACCATTTGATATTCATTAATGATTAGATGAACATTTCCGTTTTTTTTTTTTCATTTTATGTATAAGATAATCTTCTGTAAATACATTTCATTGGATTAAGATGATTAGTTTGGTGAGGTGCTGTGTTGTTTATGTTTTTTTCCACTATTTTTTCTGTGCTGTGTTAGGATTAACACAATTTTTTTGCATTAAATAAATATGTTCGAACTACTTTTATCTTGTATTTATGCTTAACTTATTTTTTCTGTTAAAGACAAATAAAATAAGATACTGTATTTGCAGAACTGTTTTTATTTCTAGATCAAGTGCACTTTATTTAATATAGGTTTACTTCAAATTGGTGGCTGAGGAATGTATAAAAGAAAATAATATTGCAAATTTCTTTAATGAAATATAAACTTAAGGCACAAGAATTTGATATAAAAAATAAATATAAAGTTCCTTACATAAAAATAAATAATATATTTATTCTTAACAACGTGACTGTACGTCCGTATTGCTCATTTCCAAGGAGGCTTACCACATCGTTTTTCCTTCGAGGTGGTTCTACTGGCGAAATCGTATTTATTTACGTTTTCTTGTTCCTAAAACATAGATGTACTGGAATTAAAAACGTTACTTACGGAAGCTTTTTAATACATACTTACGCCGGAATACCAGGTCGCCCGCTGATCCGGTGGTTCAGTTGGTTGACCTGGAGGTCTGTTTAACAGCTAGAATAAAAATGCGAAAATAGGCTTCGAATCGGTTATAAATATTTTATTGTTGTAATTATACAGGGTAAGAAAGAACTACATATTGATAATATATCTTGATTATGGTAGTGGGAATTCTATGTATAAGATAAACACATTTACAGATATCCTACAGAAGAGGGAAAAAATCTTGAAAAAAAATTGGTTCAAAAGTAATTCACACGAACCAGTCTTACCATGTTTATATATTTTTGAATTTCGCTCTCTGATCCTTTAATGCCTCTACTAGAGACCGGAGTTTCATCATAATCTGAACCACTCTCAAATTGTTCTTGCCTCCCATGGTGTTGGGTTGGTTGTTGTTGTAGATCCCGCAGGTTATTGTACGATTCTACGGATTTAGGTGGTAACTCTGTCAGGCTCTGAAATATTATAGAACCATTTATTATTCTTCTCAGTTTTTCGTCATATATGTAATTTTATATAACAAGATGATAAATACCTGCTGACCACTGAAAGATGGGCTTCCGCTAATCATTTTTAGTGCCTCATTCCATTGATTCTCCATTACTTTTTGTAACTGTTTAGCTATTTGAGCTCGTTTTTCTGGTAAGTTGGCTAGTTTGGTTTGTAAATTGTTCATCTCCTTTTTATATTGTGACACTTGGATTTCAAAAAGTCTGATCTCTTCCTGATGTTTCTGCTCTAGGAGTTTTGTTTCTAATGCGCATCTACAAGCTATTAGTTTGAAACCACGTAACAAAATAAGCAATGTATTACTTTTCTGATATTTCCTTAATATGGCTAGCTGCTGTTTTAGCCATTGACAATTCCTTCCTTTTTAATTCGTCAATGTTTCTTTGTCTTTCTTGGTCAAGTTGGCCTTGCATTTCTTTTCTTTTGCTCTCCACAATAAGCTCTAGCTGCCCTTGATAAAAATTTCTTAATTCCAACTTAGTGTTCTCCAATTTAACTTTGGATTGCTCTACAGTTTCTCTTAAAGATTTCTGAAATAAAGTTATCAGGGTTTAAAAATTTACTACTGAATTGGAAATTATTATTTACCTCATTAGTTTTGCAGTCTTGAAGATCAGCAAGTAGTTTTCTTTTCTGGTCACTCAAATTTAAAATTAAATTTTTATTATCTTTCAATTCTGATTCCAGTTGGGAACATTTGTTTTTTAAACTGGAAAATTCGGCTTGGCACGTTTCCACTGCTTTCCGACTCTGGGCTACCTCTTCTCTGGCATTGTTTAATACATTTCTGTTCTAAAAAAAATAAACGATAAAATAACAACCCTGCATAAGATGAAACGTCAGCACTTCATTGATTTCAATCTCCTTTCGACTTAAAATATCTGATAACGATTTATTCTTCTCATATTCGCTATTATAATTCTGTTCAACTTCAGCAAATTTTCTCTCAATGGAGTCTAGTTCTTTTTGTAAATCCGAACATTTATGTTCCAGACTTAATATCTTGTCTTGATTAGAATGTGCCAAGTTCAAAGCTTTTGAGGCTTCTTTTTCATAGTAAACGATTTTCTACAAATTTATTATTAATTTGTTTTTCCAACATTATAAGAGAATATGATGATTAACGAACCTGATTGGCAGATTCAATTTCAATTGAATGTTTATTTTTCAGCTGTGTTAACTCTTTGTCCCAGATACCTTTTTCTTCATTTAATTTTTCCATTCTAAAAGAGACTTTCTCTAGAGCTTCTTGGAATTGTTGGATCGTATTGTTTTTTGCTTCATCAACCTGTATTGCGACGGCTAGTTTTTGTTGTAACTCTAAATTTTTATTCTGTAGGTCACTGATTAACTGCTCACAATGCTTAAAAGAATTAACTTTGAAATATGCTACTATTTTAAACTATTATGCGTCTATTACCTGTCTTCTTAATTTTTCTTCATGTAACTTTTGCGTTAGCTTGCTAGGACTTTGAGTAGGATTTTTACTACCCCATATATCTGCTAAACTAAGCAAGCCCATTGTATTACTTAAAGTATTGACACTTCTATAAATTAAATAACTTATCGCAATAAAACATTTGTATTCGTGAAGTCACCACATACCTTTTCTTTTGAATTTGCCCCCTATTATTAACTTCTGCATTACTCAATAATTTTTTGTGCATGTTCAATACATGCAAGGCATTAGAATGCAATGGACTTTGCATACCATTTCTTACTTCATCCATTACTAGTGGATCAACTAAAATTTTCTGTTGGTCCTTGAGATGAGATTTTCTATTGAATAATTCTTGTTTTTTATACTTATTATAAGCTGTTAATTGAGTTGAATCTGAACTTGAATCATCTGATGATTTGTCCAGAGTAGAATATGATGTAAACTCTGTGCCAGATGATACAGGTTGAAAGTTTGTGTTAACTCGCTCTTGTCTATTGTTTTTTTGGTATACATTATCTTTCACTCCTACAAAATTATTGTTGTATTTGGAAAATTTCATGCATAATAAAACCTATACCAAAATCTGGTACATTTTGGGTGCCATCTCCAAATTGCCAAGTCTTTTCATTTGAAACATTTTCAGGTAAACCACTTGGAAGGTGTTGAATATCAGGTTTGTCTATTAATACAACAGATTCTTCAAGTTCTGACTTTAAATTACTATTATTCGTCTCCATATGTGAATTGTCACTACTAGGGTTTAACTTCACAGCTCTAAACTCATTCTCCAAATTTCTTACTGTATGATTTCTTTGAATAGTTTTTACATTTGAGATGAATGTATCTATTTCATTTAATATATCTGACTCTTGCTCTTTATTGTTCTCTAAAGCTACAATATTAACTTTTTTGTTAAAAAGAAGGACCAAGAAAAACTGACAAGACAGTCTACTTACAAGTTTTTGAAATTGGAGATTTAAACTGAACTATACGGTTCACGTGAGTATTAACATTTGGACTGTTAGGTAGAGAATTCAATTTAATTTTTTCTCTGAGTTTTTGAGGAGTACTTTGAGTGCTTGTTGGATTATTTAAGTTATCATGACTTAAGAAACGCCGTGGAATATTAGTCCTAGATTTAAACACAGCCAGGTTTTCTTTAATATCCATAGCGTTATCTAAATAACTTCCAACAACACTTACATCTGAAGTATACTCTATGGATTCAATCCTGTTCTGTAAATTAGATACCTGTAATGATTATTTTAAATCAAAAGGAACATTTTATTTTTATAAAAAGTACTTGTCTTATAAGATTATCAACAATATTATAGTATGGTGGTTCTGGTTCAGATTGGACTAGAAAAAAATCTGGTGGGATCAATAACAAATCGTCAGTGTCATCAGTATCGCTACTCATAATAACTTGTATTAAAATTTGATTTGGGAAAACTGTTAAGTATTTCAATCATTACAAATTTTATGCTAGATTATATTTAAATCATTCAAATTCTGGCACTACAATATAAAGCACTTAAAGTCCTATACTGTTATTACAAATACGTCGAAAAACTTTTCATACTATTCAAAATACCGATTTGATCAAAAAATATCGAAAAAACTTTTAGATTCAAATCAAATAATTTGACGTTTATCAACAAACATTTATGTGCTAATATTAGTTTCCTTTTTCAACAAATTAATGAAAAATAACTACTGAAAATATAACTACTTTTTCTATAAAAAATATTCTTATAATATATATCTTATGATATATACCTTGATATATGATATCTTATGAATTATACCGTTGTAAATTGAAAATTATTAGTGATATGATTCATTTTTCCATAACTGTAATAATATAAAATAATGAAATAATTAACTGAGCGAGTTATTATCAAAACTACTTTCTTGTTATATGTCCAATATTTATGTTGGAAAATATCGAATTGACCTATAAACTATCGAATTATTCTGTTTTCAATTATCGAATTATTTTATTCGGTTTTAGTTATTGGTTTTTTCTATGCTTATTGGTTTTTATTATTTTCGCGATAAGCTACAAATAATTATTTCTCGACATTTTGTGATTGTTGTCTTGCCGGTTATCCTCTGCGGAAGATTTGCTTGTAAATGTTGTTTTATTATATTATAATAAAATAATATTTTACACTAGCATAATAGCTTTTAGACACTCTATAAGTTTTAATATTGTATTAAAATGTAATTTAACAGTATATGCCACATAACAATATCAACAAAATCTGAATTGTTTCATTCAGTCACAATTATATAAAAAATATATATTTCATATGTAAGAATTGTCTATAAAATATTTGAATTATTGATAGTGTCCACATTAGTCCATAAGCAATTGCTTAGGAAGAGCTTGGATAAGGGAGGTCCATAGGTGAATTACTAAGGGCATCAAATAATCTTAATCTGACACTGTTTATAAATGTTTATTCTACATAATTTTTTAAATTATAAAACATAAATGTGACATTTAATTTCCCTTTCTGAAGGGATATATATAATTTATTTTATAAAATTCATTCAAATCGAAATTTGAAATTGTAAATTTAAACATAAGAATCTCTATTTTTATTTAAAAATCCTTATTTCTTCTGCCATAAGGTGTATCTGTATGGTGTCGCTTTTCATAGGGTTTTCTACTATGATTACCTCTCTTATTATCATGATGATCAAAATTTCTAGCTTTATCCCAGTTGCTATAATTTCTTCTATTGTAATTCCTGTTATCACTATAGTTATTTTTTTCCCGCCAGGTTGGATAATTATTTGGCCCATTGTTACGATTCCTTTTGTTTATATTTAATGTATCTTCAAAACTTTGATTACTACTTAATGATTCCATGGACTTATTAATTCTAGAAACAATTGATTAATTATTATAAATAATACAATTGTTATATACTTACTTTGATTCATGATGAGATTGATGGTAAAAAGGTTTTGGTTGGCTTCTACCATTTCTTGGTCTAATTGTTATATTTTTTGCATATAACTTAATACCGTCTAATAATTTAATGGCATATTCTACAGAAACTTCATGTTTGAAAGTCACGAAGCCATATTTCCTACCTTCTCTATTTGGAGGAATATCTACTCTTTCCAATGGGGCGACTTGAAGAAACAATTCATACAGAAGTTCTTCTGTAACTTCATCGGCTAAATTTCCACAATAAACAGTATGTGACTCATCCATTTTAAATTAATTTATTAAAATTAACATCAAAAACAAAATTCTAAACAATCATAAAATAAATTGTTTGGTTATATGGCTTGGCAATTGACGTACAATTTTCGTATCAAGTGTATATTAAGTTGCATAATATCAAATTGGTTATTATTAAATAAATTAAGTTAATTCTACTGAATACATTGAAACCTAGTTGTAGGAAAAATAATACAAAAAAGTAGTTAGTTAGTTATATAGTTACTATATATATATATATATATATATATATATATATATATATATATATATATATATATATATATATAGTTTTTAGGAAAACTTAAATTGCTCTTTACCATTTTAGTTGTTAAATGACTTAATAATTATGTTGAAGTGAATCACAAATAATAGTGAATTCTCTCTAAATTTTGTTAAGTGAATTGCTATATAAAATACCCTTCTAGTGACATTTTTAATATTGGTTTATATTATTTGTTATTAGTCTGTGGATTATCGTGGCGTAAAATTTAAAATGTATAGTTGTGGATCACGTTTTGTATAAATTGCCGTTAAATATTAATACCTAGTTTATCATTATCAATTTATGCGGTTATATATAAGTATAAACAGCACATATTTGTTTTTATGACATAATTACTCAGTTCCTTCATTGAATTGGAATAGAAAAATTCAACGGGAATTTTAAATATACATATGAAATAATAGCTCATATCATATATCAAGGTTTTATTCTATTTTTACAATATGACATCTACTTTTTTTAAGCATTTACGTTGTACGGTAGTTACGGCACATACAAGAAAATTGTGTAAAGCATTACCACCAAGTGAAACGCCTTATGAATATAATTATTTGGTTCTTTTTGCTATTAATTTTGTTGCAAAATATACCACTCAAGCGTCAATTATGTAACCGTATAAAATTTGAAATGTTAGATTTTAGATCATTTTGTTAGGTTATTTCGTAAGCAGTTTCTTCGTTATATGTAGCTTAGTGCTTTTTTATGAAATAATGTTAAGTAAGTATTTTACTGTAAGAAAGATAATGCGTTATATTAAATGTGACATATATCTGTCATATAACAAATGTCACAACATATGTTATTAATTTTTTGTGATAACATTAGGTATTTGCCTATATTGTGTCTTTTTTTCACATTAAAAAGGCATTTTTTGGGAAAATTGGTATAATATTTTAATCAAAATATTCTGCTTGAACTTTTTTTCATTGTTCTGGCAACATACCAGTATATACCGCATGGTACGCTGGTGAAAGAACGATGATGCTTTGCGAGCTATCTAATAATCGATCCATTTGAGATACTTGCTGAATCGATCTAAATAAGTGGTATTTAGAAGGCGTCATTCCTGGTGCATATGCTAGACGTGTAGCGAACATCATGCGAATGACGCAGTTGACGACAACTGGATGATACCTGTCTAATTTAGTTTGCAAGCATAGAGGTTTAATCTAAATATGCGAAAATGAGAAAATGCTTTGCGTGGTCCCATCAATGCACGCACGGATGCCACTTTTTTAATTGATTCGTTTGAATTGCCTTACAAAAATATATATATATATATATATATATATATATATATATATATATATATATATATATATATATATATATATATATATATATATATATATATATATATATATATATATATATATATATATATATATATATATATATATATATATATATATGGAAACACAACATCGGATACGTGCGGAAATTCAAAAACGGACGTTTCGTTTTTTCCTTGGATGAAGTGTCATCAATTATTTTGATGGGGTCCATTTACTTAAACAAATCTATTTTGTTTAAAATACTCATAATTAATATTTTGACTTAAGGCTACTTAACAGGAATAGATGGGATTTTTTTGGGTCTAGGTATGGAGTCAGAAAAATTATAGTTTCAACAAGTATGTTTTACAAAATACATCAGTACTAAATAAAATAATACAATTCGTAGACCAACAAGTTGAAATTAATTTTATAATTGTTTTTATCGATCATACATTTTAATTTGATGTTGCTGTTCTTTTAAGTATTACCGTTTTAATTGTTCGATCCACAATTTTCACAATTATATTGTAAAAATGATTTCAACTTGCCTCAATACATTTTTATATTGAGCAAGTAAATAAAATGTTAACAGACACATACTTAATCTTCTTTCACTGTGAAGGAACAAAAAGATGGAACTTTTTTTAGAATTTTTTGAGGCCAGTAGCGCCAACTAGAACCCTCTAACGAGCAGCTGGCAACCCCGAGACTTTTATCTGGGATGTTATTGAAGGGTATTTTGAATCATTCGGTAACCAACCATCGTTTGGTTTAGACGTGCCATCATCGACCAGCCTTTTTACCACTTGTATTTTCACATTTTTATATTACTGCAATAAATAACGGTCACATAATGTAAACACCACTGTTTCATTTCGTTTTACCTCCATTCACCGAGCCACATAATTTACCCCAAATGGTATTCTATAATATTTGTATTTATGTAGAATTTTATTTTAATAATTCTTTTTTGAGAAATTACATTTGGGTTTGATTTAAAATTTAATTGGTCAGTAGAAATGCCTTTCTAATAACATATTTTCTTTACAGATGTGTGTAATGGTAATATAAACTGCTGTCAAGCGTTAGTATCCTGGTAAATCAACTGGTTAATCAATGCCAAGTGACTTTGAAAAAGCTGCTAATGTGGGTAACACAGCTTTAGCATTTAGGGTCACCGGAATATATTCCTTCGGCAACAACCTGTTGAAGAGACGTGAACCCATCAAACCATATCTGTCACACCTGTTGGATTTATACCCTCTGTGCCGACCGATATAGTATAAACACAATTTTAGAATTCTAATATTTCGAATATTGCTGAAGTGCCTCGTCCATAAAGTTTTCAATTATATAGCCAACAGTACATCGAAACTGATATAGACAAAGCCAATGTCTTGTCCATATGGACAAAGTAGAAGCAATCAGTAACCACCTATTATTCCATCTTCCGTTCTCTGTAATATTTTGAATACCCACGAGTCTCATATTCATTTTATCGATATAAGACTATTGCCAAAAGCATCTCACGTTCGGACAGGACGCAAAAAGCCAGAATATTGAAAATAATAACAAATTATCCATTTATAGATATGTTAGAAGAGAAACAAAAGAAATCGATCAAAAATATGAGAAACAACATCCAATATGAACATGGAAATTAAGCCAAAGAAGAAAAGTAGTAGTGGGAAAGATAATGATAAGATAAGATAAATAAAATCTAAAGACAATAAGAAAAATAAATGTTTACAATAAGATAACTATCGATCATTATGCCGAGAAAACTACGGAGATACGACTGAAGTAGTGGCTATTCCTGGAGAATCCCAATCGTTTTTCTTGTTTTGACCTAAAGCCAGGTGGTGGAATGCATGACGCATAGTTGATCATCGCGGAAACTTGCCCTGGAGTGACAAGTTGAACCAAATTATGTGGGACTGCCTCTGAGCTTACCAATACATTAAACCGGACCCGCCTCACAGGGTCACTCCTGTACTGTATTGAATTTGGGGATATGGCACCCACTAATCGGGCAGCCGTTATTGGGCACGAGGACCCGGCGAAAAAACAAATAGTGAAACTAACTATAGATTCGCGAACTTGAGTTTACAAGAAGTCGAAGATTGAATCAATTCATAGTTTGATTATAAATGGTAGGCAGCAATGGATAAATCATCGATTTGTGAATATTGTTAAAAAAGATATTACAAGACTTTCAATATGAATAGACATATGAGGACATTCCATCCAATTTTTTTTATAACATCTTTATTAGATACGCTTAGTACAATCTTAATTTACAATTAATTTATTACTACTTTTCCTATGTACTTGGATTAATTCACAAGCAAGCCGAGTGCGAGAAAATACATTAATATGTATTCCTCAATTATAAAATTATAATAACCTATCCCTATAGTTTACACTAAAGGTATACACTTTATATAAGTTCGTATGGTTGGTTCGTTTCAATCTCCTGACATCATGCGCGCTGTCCAGCAGTTGTACTGCGTCCACGTTAGTATGATATAGTTCTTTCGCGTTTCAAGGCAAAATCTTGGATAACTTCGCGAATCCAGTTGATTTCCAGATCATCGTGCAGTTTTTCGTTGGTTACTTATTGGTAATCAATCGAAGAACCTTGTTTTGACAGCGTTGTATGACTAGTTGATTTGAATATTTAGTGCAACCCAAAATTGGCTTTATAATTGTATTATAGATCAGCCTTTTTGGTTTTAGATCAAGTTGAGAGTATCATCCGACTAACCAGTATAGTTGTTTTATTTTGGTTCTAATATGTTTTGCTTTTTGTCTAACGTGATGTTTCCAATTTAATCTACCGTCAAGATGGATTCCAAGGTATTTAGCTGATTCTGCTTGAGGAATCGGGCATCCATTGAGCGATATAATTAAGTTTTTATTATTTCGCCTCAATGCAAAATTAACGTGAACAGATTTGGAGATATTAAGTTGAATTTTCCAATCTTTCGTCCATTTGTAGATTTTGTTGACTGTCACTTACACTTTTTCTATTGCCCTAGGCAGAGATATATCTTGCCATAATAATTGTGTCGTCAGCAAAGGTTACAAGTAGTGTTTCTTTTGTTGTTGGATTGTCAGCAGTGTAGAGCAGATATAGGAGAGGTGCTAAGACGCTACCTCGTGCAACTCCAGTCGCAATAGTTTTAAATATCGAGAACGCCATTTCGTGCGATACTCTAAATTTTCTTCCGAAGATATGACTCCAGCAATTAACAATAATTACGCGGTAACAATTTGCTCATCTTACAGATTAATCCCAAATGCTAAACCCGATCAAAAGTTTGTGAGACATCCAGAAATATTGCAGGGCCGTATTTTTTTTCCTCAAACGCTCTTTCAATAGCCACAGTTATTCTGTGCACTTGATCGATTGTTTAATGGTGATTTCGTAAACCAAACTGGAAATCTGGTATTGTTACCAAATGTTTAACACGTTTAAATATTAGTTTCTCTTTTTTTTGAGCTTTGATTTTGCAGGTAGTAGCGAAATAAGCCTGTAAGATTCGACTTGTTCTGCAGGTTTGTCAGGTTTTTTGAGCATAATTATTTGTGCTACCTTAAAGCATTTCGGAATATGCTTCAACCTTAAACAGGCATTAAATATATATGTCAACATGATGATTGCTTTTCGTGGCAGTTCTTTCAATATTTCAGGTGAAATGTCATCTATACCAGGAGAGAGATATCTTCCAATGGAGAAATTAGATTTAGATCTACATCGGGTTGATAAACAGGAGATGTATCCATGGTAGATTCTATATCATTAGGTTAAAATATGTTAGCTAAGTTGCGTCGAACCCATTCATCTCGATCATTTTTAATTGGCGGCACTCGAATAATTGGTCTTTTAAATCTTCGAGTTGCTTTCCATAGCGAGTAATCTTTGTTTGTTTGTCTGCTTTCTATTGGGGTAGCATCTTTTACAGTTGACCGAATTTATTCAATTATATTTTTGGTTTGTTGCTCAAGATCATCTATACTTTTAAGTCCTACTTTTAAACTGATTTGTTCCTGCAGTGTTAATCTGAATTTGTTCCAGTCAGTATATTTGTTGGTAAGTTAGGCTCTTTTGCTTTTTTTAGGGTTGTCGCGTCCAGTGTTAACAATACTGGAGTGTGATCAGATGTTAGATCGCACAAGCTTTCTGTACTAATTTGATTTAATGAGATGCCTTTGGAAATGTAGAAATCCAGCAGGTCTTGGACTTTATTACTGTCTGTTGGCCAGTAAGTGGGTTCGCGCCCTAAATGATAATTACAATTTGTAAGCGTTAATGGCGTTGAGTAATTCGTTTCCTTTTCCAGGTGTTATTATTCGTGAAACCCAAGTTGTATGTTTAACATACAAGTCTTCACCAATAATAAACTTTGGGCCTAATTTTTAAAAGATATCTTTATATTGTTGTTTTGTCATTTTATGTCTTTGATTCCATCCAAGTGCGTATCCATTAAATTTTTATTTTATTTTTAGATATTGGATTCAATTCTATACCGAATTGTTTATATTTTTAGCATAGTTGATCCTGCGAAAGCAAAAGTATGGATAAATATATCAGATCTCATCAGAATCACAGCTCGTTGATCATATAGCCAATCCACAGTATTAAGAAGTTGAATATATTTAAGATATATATCACATATATAGTCATGATTGTATATGTGTAGATTCTATATACGGACTTAATGCATATGGATTTGAATTGCATTCCTTACCTGTGTTGAGAGAAGGGTCTCCATGCTGTTTGGATCGAAAATATCGTGTATGTAAGTATTTGCATGTTTAATAATTAATTTTATGTAATAACGAGTTGTTAAGTTATCTTAATTGATCTTGACTGAAAAACGGATAGAATAAGTTGGATCTTACATGTCTATTTTTTCAGATTTCCAGTTTGGATTTTGAAATCACCACTCGACAATCGGCCGAGACCACAGGGTAACAGCGGGTATTGAAAAGGCATTCGAAGAAAATAAATATTGCCCTCCAATATTCCTGGTGCACAAGCTTTTGACCGGGTATGACATTTGGAATTAATTAACAAAATGAGCAAATTGATGCCGCGGAATTACTGTCGAGTGCTGGAATCATATGTTTTCGAATTAAAATTTCCCTCAGAAGGGCCATTCTCAACACTTAAGCCTATTTCGGCAGGAGGGTAGTGTCTTGGGACCACTCGTATATCTGTTCTATACTAGTGATATCCCAACCACAAAAGAAGAGGTACTTTGGACATTTGCCGATGACACAGTTATCATGGCAAAAGATTCATCTCTGTCTACAGCTTAATAGCTCCAAATCTGTCCATGTGAATTTTGCGTTGTGGCGAAATGGTAAAAGCCTAATCCTATTATTTGACGGATGCCCGATTCCTCAAGCAGAATCAGGTAATACCTCGACATACATCTAGATCGTAGGTTGACTAGACTCAACGTCAATCAACTGTACTTGCTAGTCGCTGGATACTCTCAACTTAAAATCAAAGAGTTTATTAATATTAAGAGTTAATCATAAGGCCAATTTGGGCCTATTGGGTGCAAATATGGGGTTGCACTAAAACGCTAAATCAACTAGTAATACAACACAGCCTAAATAAAGTTGTACCAATTAACAATGCTTATCGCTACATAACCAACGAAGAGCTGCAGGATGACCTCCAAATCAAATTGATATACGATGATATAAGTTATCCAAGATTTCCTCTAAAAACACGTATATAAGATTGCTAAATCACCGCAAAGTGAAAGCAATACAGCTACTGGGCAACCCGCAGGAAATCAGGAGATTGAAGCGATCCAAACCACACGAATTTTAGCTTAAGTAGATTAGTTTTATTTTAATTTGGGAAATACATACTGATGTAATTATCCCGTACTTGCCTTGCTTTTCTATTAATGCAAGTAACGTACAATAGAACAGTGGTAATTAATTAATTTGAAAATTACGATTGTACTAAGCATATCTAATGTAAAATGTAATTAGTAAAAATAATAGAAGAGTTTTTCGCTTGGATATGAATGAAAATCATTGTCTTGAAATTCTTATATAAACAATAGAATAACGTGTTATCGACGTAACATAAGTTGTTTATTTGCGGCGAAAAACCTTGTGTTTTGGTTTCCGATCGTGAAAAATACGTGGGCGACGAATTTGTTAATGAACGGACTGATTGCACAAAAGACGGAGAGCGAGAAGGAAAGAAGGAAAAAAATTATATATCTATACACGACCCATTGATAGTCGATTCATTAATAAATAAGTGTTTGGCCTTGGCTAACACATACATACATAATATTGCTGAAAATCCGTGGGCAGGCACATTTCAATTCATAAAGTCGAAAGTTGTTCAATGGATCTTGGCCTCTCTTTTGTTACGTTCAGTAAAACTCATATTAGCGAGGGTCAATGGAATACTAGGCTTGACCACGATTTATCTCCATTCTAAATCAACTTAATTTAGAAATCCTCCCATAAAACGTACAAAACTCTCCCGAGAAACCAATACAAGTCAATTTAAACATATCGAAATTAAAATTAGAACGTTTCATTCATTCAATTGTCAGATCACCCACAGACAAACCGAAAGCGGTCGGAAAGGAAAAGGCGGCCATGCCAAAAGGACCTAAAGCCGATTACCATTATAATTCCTCATCAACGTCGCGTTCCGAGTTAGCAAATCTGACGATGAGAACGATTAAATTTCATTTCGCTGCTTTGTCTTCCTCTTCTTCTTTTTCTTGTTTCCTTGTGTTTTTTCCTTCGTTTTTTGGCCCGTTAGCTGGCAGATTGTCGACGATTTAAAAAGAGCGCCTTCGCGTCAAAAAGATTCAACTTAATGGTTGTAATTAAAGTTCGGATTTGCTAAAGAGATGAGTATGGCTATTTTTAAACGCTATGCGCATGAATCCGAGTTTTTTAAAATTGCGTTGAAGCGAATTTCTGTTATCATTTCCGTTTCGATTTAAATTTACACATTTACAAGTTTGTATACTAGTTGATATCAACCTGACGGAAGCCCGATTCCTTGGGCAGTTTCAGATAAATACCTCAGCATACATGTCGATGGTAGGTTAAAAAGCAGAGTGGATTAGTTAAGTAAGTAACTACTCTGGTTAGTCAAAAGACACTTTCAACTTGACCTAAAATCAAGTAGACTGGTTTATCAGTTAATCATCAAGATATTTTGGACCTATGGGGTGTAAATATGAGGTTGCTGTAAAACATCAAACCAACTAGTAATTCAACGCAGCCAAAAGAAAGTTCTATGATTAATTACCAATACGTATCGTTACGTAACCAACCAAAAGCTGCACGATGACCTCGAAATTAAATGAACATACGAAGTGATCCAAGATTTCGCTTAAAACATGAAATAAGGTTGCTAAATTATAGCAACGTGGAAGAACTACAGCTGGACTGGATACTGGACAGCACGCAGGAAATCAGAAGATTGAAGCGAACCAAATAACACGAACTTGTATAGGGTATAAGTGTATTCTTAAGTTTAGCATAAGTAGATTAGTTTTATTTTAATCTGGGAAATACATACTGATGTATTAATCCCGTACTCGCCTTACTTGCCTATTAATGCAACTACGACAGAACAGCGGTAATATTTTTATTATTCGCTTTGTAAAGAGTATAAGACATCTAGGTGGCAATTGGTCATGTAATAATCAACAAAAAGCTAAAGCATTAGCTCATTAGATCATTTAGAGCTCTGGTGCAGATATACTAGGACCCAGGGCTTTTGCGATAGTGGTTGAGATTTCAAGTTGTGACGAAGACGGTGCCGTACCTGAACTCGATGGCGCACCAAATTCTGATTTGGATATTGATTGTATCAATTGGATAAAATAATAACAGAACTAAATCCATATGATTTTTAGTTAGCCCTAACACTCAAAAGATGCGTGTATAAACTTAACAGCTGTCGGATCATCTGATTGTGAATTATAGGATTTTGAGTGAAGCAATAAAACTTGGCTTGATGCCGAGTTTCCGGACACTGCCCCAGGAAAATCAACCATCAAGTATTGGCATGCTAAGTTTAGACGTGGTGAAATGAGCACTGAAAACGGTGAACGCAGTGGAGGCCAAAAAGAGGTTGTTACCGACGAAAACATAATCTATATAAATCAACAATAAAAATATCAACAAAATGATTTTGAATGACCGTAAATTGAAATTGAATGAAATAGCAGACACCCTAAAGATATCAACTGAACATGTACATCATATGATTAACTAATATTTGGGTATGAGAAAACTCTGTGCAAAGTGGGTGCAACGCGAGCTCACTTTTGACCAAAGACTACGACGAGTTAATGATTCGGAGCAATGTTTGAAGATGATCAAGCGTAATAAACCTGAGTTTTTGAACATACAATGAACCCGCTCCAAAGCGTGTGAAAACGCAACAGTCGGCTGGCAAGGTTATGGCGTCTGTATTTTGGGAAGCGCTTGGAATAATTTTCATTGACTACCTTGAAAAAGAAAGGACCATCAACAGCGACTATTACATAGCATTATTGGACCGTTTGAAGGACGAAATCGCCTAAAAGCGGCCGTATTTGTAGAAAAAGAAAGCGTTGCTTCACCAAGACAATGCATCGTGTCACATGTCAGTGAAAACGATGTCAAAATCCATGAATTCGGCTTCGAATTGCTTTCTGTTCTCAGATTTCAAAAGAATGCTCGCTGGGAAGAAATTTTCGTCGAATGAATAGGTGATCGCCAGAACTGAGGCCTATTTTGAAGCAAAGGAGAAATCGTACTATAAAAATGGTATCGAAAATTTGAAGGGTCGCTATAATCAGGGTATCACCCTTGAAGGGAATTATGTTGGGTAAACAAAAATAATTTTGCCAAAAAAATTTGTTTTACTATGGTTGGCCGGGGAATTTGAGTTTCAATTGACCTGTTAGTCTCGTGCTGATTACGAAACCAAATTGATGTTCTGAAATTTTTTTTTTTTATTATACTATTAAGCCTCCGTTTGTATATTTCTCAAAAACTTTTGAGATTATCGATAGGCCTGTATGAAGTGAAATCTTTCGGTGTTTTTCCTGGTTTGAAAATCTTTATTATTTTTGCTTTCCAAATTGTAGGAACTAGGACTGAATTCAAGCATTACAACTTCAAATCATACAAATCAATGATAGTGTTATACGGAAGAACGGAAGAATAAAAGCCCTCCAAGATATGAAGGATGCCCCGGAGCTACTCGCCTGGACACATCAAATATAGGCACGCAACGATTAGCTCACGCGAGAAAACGAATTAATAATAGAGAAATTCTGGAAAATTAAAAAGGAAAAACAAACAGAGGACAAAATGGATCAAGAAAAACAAAACTTCCTACAGGAACCACAGAAGGAAAAGGGAGGTACTGTTTCCTACTCTACTGTTTCCCTATGTGGTGAGGATGACATGGAAAAACAACAAAATTCCGAAACTACAAACACACCAACCCAGGCCACCCCAAAGCGACAAAAGAAGGACGGAAGAATAAAATACTCCCGCTGAGAGTACTCCGGATTCTACCCCAAAATCGCTGACGGCTACAGACTGGCAACCAAGATCCTAGAGAAGAATAAATATCCTTTCCACACCCCATTTCCATTCTTATAGGAGAAAAAACTCAAGGGCGCCATCAGAGGACTACTGAAATCGATAACAGACGACCAAATTAGAGAAGCACTTCAGGAAAAGGGATTCCATCCATCCCTCGTAAAAAGATGGCGGACAAAATGCGGAATCGTCATCCCAGTCATCCAGGTCGTAGTGCTCATAGACGAGCACCACATAATCAAAATTGAATATCTGCTGGACCAGAGAGTAACAGTTGAATCCCAAAGAGGCACCAGGCAGCCGGCACAATGCTTCAACTGCTAGCTGTACGGACACTCCTCCAGGAAATGCCGAGCCCGGACAGAAAAATACTAGCCAAGTGTTCCAAATGTTCCAACTAGGGAAAGTACCATACCATACTTTCGGGTACCATAAATTAATCTACTTTTATAGTGTACAAGTGTATTCTTAATTTTAGCTTAAGTGGTATTTTTATTAATCTCCTAGAACGTCAACAATATGCCAGTGGACAATAAGTATTATTATATGATTTTAGTTATATAATATAACTATCCTGACATGTAGTAGATTACTTCAGTAAGTGATCTACTGTACAATTTATAAACTAAATCTTATTATAGATTCTATTTTAGCTTATTTTAGAGATTATTAAATCTCACTCTATGTGTCTATTAATCAGTTCGGGTGACAGTTTGCGTTTGAGCCTACGTACTTCACTGTTATCGCGCACATTTTACATTACACACAGCATATTAATTGGGGCATCGACGATGACTCGCAACACTTTGTTCTGGAACCTCTGGGGAATATCTATGTTAGATTTGCTAGTTGTACCACACAGTTTAATACCATAGGTCCAAATGGTCTAAGTATTGACTTATACAGCAAAATCTTGTTATCTAATGATAATTTACATTTACGCCCTATTAGCCGGTACATTTGGTTTAGTTTAAGCCCAAGTTGTTTGCGTTTTGTAACTATATGTTTTTTCCATGTCAAACGTCGATTGAAATGCATTCCCAGATATTTAACGTAGTTTATTTGCGGAAGTTCATGATTATTCAATTTTACTAAGGGACATGTTCTTATACAAAGGATGAATGGCACATGGGCAGATTTTGTTTCATTTGCTTTGATATGCCGCGTTTTCAACCACAATTCAACTTTGTTTAGATGAAGTTGGAGGTTTCTTGTGGCTGATATTGGATTCTTGTGTGATGATAAATCCGCTGTATTGTCAGCATATGTTGCAACAGTAGTGTTTATTGAGGTCGGTAGGTTAGATATATACATTAGATATAACAATGGGCCAAGAACACTGCCCTGCGGAACACCCGAATATATTGGGTGTAGGTCAGCGTATTCGTCACCCTGTTTGACATATAAAATGTCGGTCTGTGAGGTAATATTTCAGCAGTTGAAAGTGCGTATGGGGCAATAGCTTTTTCATTTTAACATGCAGTCCAGTGTGCCACACTTTGTCTTTTTATCGTTTAAGTTTTTGTTAATTTAGTTGACTAATCTATGTATTTGTTCTATTATTCCGTGTTTATTACGGAAGCCAAATTGATGGCCTGGAATAATATTTCTCTACTCTGCGATTATTTTAAGTCTCTTAATGTATAATTTGAGATGGATTTTTGGATGATTTGAGAAGTGTTTTTGCAGAAGTTTAATTTGGAAAATACATACTGATGTATTTATTTTGTATTCGTCTTGTAAATTGATTCAAGTACAACAGATCAGTAATAATAAATTACTTTGTAGATTAAGATATTATTAAGCATATCTAATGTAAGATGTAATTATTAAAAAAATTGTTTTGTAAAATATCTTTTCTCAATGATTTTACTTTTGTTTGTTGTTTTAAGAAATTAGCGACAGCTGCATCGTGACACGCAAGAGGAAGCCGCTACGTTTCCATTCATGTCACCAATTTCATTTTTCTTCCGTTTACGAACCGTATGCAAATCAAAACGACAAACGGAAGATTTCCTCCGTACTCCAAATAACCGATTCCTCGGCCGGGACACCGTTCGTTTCTTCTTTCGCGGAGGACGGGCGGACGGCCGGGCCATATTAATTTAAATTTTATTTACCGTAGTCGAAGTTCGGTCGCAATAATCGTAGTAAAAGTAACAGAATAAGGTCAACGCGTGGGCCCCATGAATGAACCGAGCCATACGTGGGCCGCGGGTGTCGCGGGGGGCTGCGGGGGATCGGGCGGAGGGGAGGAGAGGGCCCGTGGCGTGATGCTAACCAGCCGAATAGGGGGCGGCGAGGCGAGCGGGGTGAATGCTTGAAGTATTGCGACGTCGGCGGGGGAGAGGGCGACGACGACGGGGATCGGAAAGGTGTGTTCGTTATAAAACGACCATTTGGAGGAATATCGCGTTAAAAATCCGAAGCGGTGAAGACGTAGGCCGCGTGCGTGATGGGTTCGGTTCATTGAGTAGAACGGGCCGAATTTACTATCTGGGTTATGTTTGGCGCGTGATTTCGTCAACTGACTCGTCGACGCCGTGATTGAATGGTTGTTAGTACATGAATGAATTGTCACGTCATCAAAATCTTATGCTACATGCACGTACGGTCCCTGGAGCCAGGTGTTCGGGTAATAATAAGACGTTTCTGTATTTTATGAAGATCTTTAATGATAAGTTTTAATTGAAAAAAATACTTGTAGATGTCCATCACTGAAGGAAAACCACCATCGCGAATTACATATCTAAATTGCACGCTCATGTAACAAAACTTTATTATCAAACCGATATTTCTTAGGATTCCACTTAGTAGAAAATTAATCTTTAGCAACTGACAAATTTTTCGACAAGTGCAACATAAGAACAGCATAGTCAAAATATAATGTATTACCTGTCGCAATTTGCAAATTCGTTTTAGAATTATACAATAGTTTCCTTCCATTTTATTCTAGTTAAAAAGAGACACAATGCTATTTGATATTTCTAACCTGTAACCGAATTAGCCTACAAAAGTCGTCTGGTTTTCAAACATCTGCAAAATGCTTCAAAATATTAGTTAAAATATCTGCTTATTATTATTCTGATTGAAAATGTCGAAGCCGGAGAGAATAGATTGCGTCTCTAACTTACCATTTCAATTTGTGTATTTAGATGAGACATTGATATTTCAGAATGGGACCAAGGTACTCAATTGTCACCCATATTATCATCTTAATAAAAATAGTCTTATTACAACAAACGTTGTTGGAAAAAGGTAAACGTTGGAATAACAAATGATTAGGTTTTATTGATCATAACATTTATTAATAATTCATTGCAGATATATTGTACTTCATGCTGGAAATAGGAATGGATTATAATACCTGCGGTTTGAATAAATTCTATTATTTGAACATCGAAGAAGAATTTGACACTGTTTTGCAAATATGGCAAATATTTTAGGGAGAATGCTGTAATTAAATTTACTTTTATTAAGAAAGCCTTATATAGGTAGCAACAGAACAAACTAAGGAGAAATACAGTGATATCTGAATGACTTTTAGATTAGAGCTTTATTGTATGTCAAAGCCCAAATGAAATAAAATTCAGAGTTGATGCGGCAACATTGCGACGTTTTGATGTCATCAATTGAGATTACGTGAGTTCACTGTTTTATTGAATGGATTATATACATTTTGGTTTTGGACCTGAGCAATTAAAATCTGTTTATTAGGGAAATTAAGGGGCTGAATCCAAATTGCCCGCCAGTTTTTCAAAATTGGTTTTAGTTCTCTTGTTGAATTTAAAAGTATAAATCAGAAATGAACAAAGGTTGAAGTGAGTTTTTTATACTGTTTGAGGTTTGTTTCAGATATTAGGGTTCAACAGTAACTGCTTATCATGGCTTGATCTCAAAATCCTTGGTATCCTTTTCGATTTTCGCTATATCTTGATGTGGCCACTCTCCTTGCACGAACGACAAACGTGTCGCCAAAATTTTGTGGGAAAAAATCGAAATGCGAATGCAGAAAATGTATTTTGAGAGGCATTTGAACTTTAATATTGTGCTAATTTTGCAACAAATTATCTATTACGTGCCATTAATCTAGTTATGTTTGGTTAACTAGAAAGTTGTGCACAACGTTTTGTAATGATGCCCATACTGTTGCTTCATCGACGTTAAGCATTTTGTAAATTTTGCGTTAACCATTGGTTTTCGAATACCAGGTTCGACAAATATTTCTTAATAAATTAAATGCTTTTTATTCATAATGAAACCGCTTTAATTGCTCGCCGGTGAGGAAGATGAAGTTTTTAACTTGATCACTGTCCGTATGTGGAACTGGCTTTGACACTGATGATACGTCAGGATATTTATACTATACTGTTTTTCGCATTTATACAGACGACAATCATCGAGCAAAACTAGCAATTATCCACGATTATTATTACACGATTTTTCTGTTCTCCCCATAAAATTTGTACAGAAAATTAAAAGTATACATTTTCACCATGTGTTTCACCATTTGTGTAGTTTTATTCTGAATGCATTACAAAATAATTTTAATACCAATGGCGTAGTGTTAGGGTAGTATAGCAAAACCAAAGTACTGCAAACACTCAACTTAAATTATTCGTTCGATCCGAAGAAAAAAAAAATTATTTATTTATCTAGAAACCAAAGTACAATATTTTAACAATAACAATAAACTCGGATTCTTGTAATTAAACTTAAAAGTAATATTTTATTTCATTAATTCTGCTTTTATATTATTCAGATGTTTACACTATTAGGATGTTTGTGTTTCTTAGTGTTGCATCAGCTGGGCAATGTTTGACAATATAATTCGCATCTTTGAGTGAATTTTCCAAATTTACTGAGCATATAACATGCACAAAGGTAATAAAAAACTTTGAATCGACTGTCTAACGTTGTCTAAGCATTTTGTGTTCGCACTTTCCGCAATATAATCACAGCACAAAAACAAGTTCCAAATAATGTATGACAGCCGTTATAAGAACGCAATGTTGTTACCATTCGCGAACCCGAAAACTAGAATCAATCTTGACACACGGATTGAAAAGAGCTACTGTTTGGTGCGGATTTTCAATCGATGGTATGATCGGCCTGTAGTTTTATCCTGTCAAAGGCGATTGCTATAGAATTAGTCCAAAGTATACCATATGATGTAGGGTAGGGGATATATCGATCCATCGGAAGAAAAAAATATCGAAATATTATGAATTATAGTAAAACAATGAATTTATTTAATATTTAGAGAACTAAAACCAATTTTGAAAAACTGGCTCCCGATTTGGATTCAGCCCCTTAATTTCACTAATAAACAGATTTTAATTGCTCAGGTTCAAAAACATGTATATAGTCCATTCAATAAAACAGTTTCAATAAACCAACTCACGTAATCTGAATTGATGACGTCAAAACGTCGCAATGTTGCCGCATCAATTCTGAATTTTATTTTGTTTTGGCTTTGACCTACAATAAAACTCTAATGTAAATAAAAAGCTAAAAAGTAATAAAGCTTTCTTGATAAAAGTAAATTTAATTACTGCATTCTCCCTAAAATATTTGCCATATTTGCAAAACAAAGTTAGAGCAATTTGCAAACTTGTGTAATTATCGTATATGGAACGACGCCGATATAAGGTTCATTACGTGTTAATATATCCACAAAGAGTTACTGTTTGGTGCGGATTTTCGATCGATGGTATGATCGGCCTGTAGTTTTATCCAGTCAAAGGCGAATGCTATAGAATTAGTCCAAAGTATACCATATGATGATGTAGGGTCCTATATATCGATACATCGGAGGAAAAAAATATCGAAATATTTTTTGCAATAAGAGCAATACTTTAAAATAAAATATCAAAATAAACTAAACCTTTAAAATAAGTACCGATATGTAAGAAATCTCTTTTTTTTAAATATTGAAAAATATCGATATATCGGTAAAAAAAATATGAGCCAAAAATACTGATCTTTTTTTCCAAAAATACCATACTCTGGACTGGCGGCAATATCATATAATCAGTTAACATCTATATATGTTTTTAATAAAATAATAATTGAAAAGAATATTAGCATCCGAGTTAACAACGATATGTGGATAATACTGCGCCGATTCCTGACTTTGATGGCTTAGTATTTCCATAGTCTACGGATGAGATTAATTAGATGTCTTTGCAGCTTGAATTGCGATGTATTTGCCCTCTAAAATCCATTAAAGCCGATCAGGGAATGCCCCAACTGACTGCGTAACTATTGCTAATCCAACGTCAACCAGGTTTCCTTTCTTGATAAGCTGTTCGTTTTCTTGATAGTTAAGTTGATTATGGTTAATTGAATAAATTCATGTAGAAGCACTTTTATGTGAAAATTTGATGTTATGTAAAAATTACAAGTCTAGCCATTAATAACTTTCCGAGTCCTGAACTTCCGACGAGTGAACACCAATATGATGTAATTGAAATTTTATTTATCAGATCATCATAAGTATCAATGTAAGTATTTATATACAAGTTTTTTTTTGTTCTGACCTAAAACCAGGCGGTGGAATTGCATGACGCATACTTGATCGTGGAGTCCTTTCCTGGAGTGACAAGTTGGACCGGGTTATGTAGGAGTGTCTCTGGGCTTACCAATACACTAAACAGAAACCGCCTCACAGTTGACCCTTGTGGATCGCTACTATTCCTGCATCATTAAATTTGGGAATATGACACCCGCTAATCGGGCAGCCGTTATTGGGCACGAGGACCCGGCGGTTTTATTGATTCGCAAACTTGAGTTAACACACCACTGCAGCTACGGATGAGGTCGTATCAGCCTGGACAAGGGGGAGAGGTTAGCGATGACGCGGTGATAAGTTCCCAGCATGTAGACCAGCTCGCGAACAAGCGCGTTTTCAGAAGAACTTGAGATGAGTTGTTGTTTGTGGAATAATTCAGATATGAAGTTCTTGATTTCTGAAGGGTCAGTTTCCCTATGAATTTGATTATTTCGGACAAACCATGGAGCGTATAAGGAGAATCTTATTATAGGATTATATTTTGGAAAACTTGAAGCCCTTTCACCTGGTTTGGTTGAAGTAGACATACTTGAAGTAGACATTAGATCTATAGAGGAGTTTAGAAAGATAGCAGGTTTGCTACCTGTAACCGTCGGTCGAAGTGGAGACCTAGGTACGTGATGTAATTCAGCCATGGAATTATTACGGTGTCGATCTTAAGTAGGGAAAATGATGGCCTGGCTTTTTATGGGGTTGATTTGCAACTTCCAGAATTTGAACCACTTGACCGCATGATGGAGCTGTTTCTGTAAACATTCATGAATTGTAACTTCGAACCTGGCAGCCGTGAAGAAAGCAGTGTTGTCAGCGTAAAACGTGATGTCAGTGCCCTCTCGGCAATCTTCGAAATGCCACTGAGAAGGCTACTGATCCTGTAGTCAGATGGAGATGATTTTGCTCTTTTCTTAGGAATAACCACTATATGTGATTGTTTCCAAGATGCCGGGAAATGTTGCAGCATCATAATGGAATTAATGATGTTTGCCAGTTCCGCGAGCTGCTTATGCGGGAGCTGTTTTAACTGGGTAATCGCTATTGCGTCGAAATCTGGAATTTTTTTGGGTTAAAGTTTGCCGATCATAGTCTATAGAGACTTTGGAGATACGAAATGGGTGAGAAGAAAGGCTGGGGTTACTGGTCTTTTGATGGAATTGGATTCGTTAATGACAGTGTCGTTGTCTTTAGCTTTAGTGTTCTCTGAGGGTGGAAGGTATTTCATCTGAACCTCGTACGTCTCTGCGAGGAGCTCGACTTTTTCTTGGTGATGTGAAATTTCCTATAACTGCGACTGTGAAATTTCCTATAACCGCTGACTTCAGGGGGGCTGACGCCAGAAACAAGGAGAGCTATCCGGTCTTTGGTCCCCGAGAAATGAGATCCATTTCATCGCTCGCCAGTTCGAGCCCTTTTATCTGCAGCATCAAGGGTGAATCGAGCCAATCTGCATAGATCCTTTTTGATGCGAATTTCACGTTTAAGAGAAGCGGGAAGGCTGTATACAAGTTCTGAGATATAGGTTATGAAAGTTATGAAAAAGGGAAACAACAAAAATATTCATTTTACTTTAAAAACGACTTTATTTTACGGAAATAAGTGACAACTTGTTGAACGGCTAAACAACATGATACTGCCAGTTCACATATATTCTAATATAAACCAAACACCCCTATCTCTAGGCTCTTCATTCATGACACTATTCAGTGAATATAAACAAACCATCGTGTTACAAGACCGTATCAGTTGCGTGAAATAACACCGATTTCCTAAAGAAACGACCGAACGCCTGTACTTTCGTCCGCCAGTTTGCCATTTTAACCTACTTCGAAAAAGGAGAAGGTTCTACGTTCGATTTCTCCGTCGATTGTAGACCGATTTTTAAAATAATTTTTTTATTCGAAAAAATGCATTTACGAGATGGTCCCATTGGAACCAACCAAATCAGGATCTATTAGGAGAGATGTACTCAAATTTCAAAAGCATGTACAAGTTTTCACATATTCCTTATGTAAAATAATCAGATATTTGGGTATAATGTTATTGCTGAGCTCACGTGACGAAAAATCGTTCAGTGCAAAAGCCATTCAGTTTTTCATGCTTTTTATGGGCTAAATATAACAGATAAGACCTCGTAGAAATATTTTAGACAACTGCTTCTATAGTGTAATGGTTAAAGCTTTTAGCTCCCAAACGGACGTCGCGGGTTCGATTCCCGCGGGGATGATAACTTTTTGTTGTTGTTGTTGTTGTTTAGTTAAATCCTTTATAAAATCATATAGACAAGGTAGCGGACCTCGTGTCAAGCCCATTAAATTATCAGTCCAATTGTCGAGTAGATTTAGTCAAATGAAATTAGAATACACTCGATCTTAGAAATAATTCAATGACAGTTTAGAGAAATATGGCTTCAAAAACGAGCCGACTAACAAGACAAACGAAGATGTAGATTGCGTGCGTGATGAGGGATTCGGTTCATTGAGTGAAACGGTCAAACCAAATTTACTATCTGGGTTATATTTGGCGCGTGATTTCGTCAACTGATTCGTTGACATCGTGATTGAGCGGTTCTAGCAAGTCCGGTTAATTGCGGATTAATGAGTGGAATCGGTCGCGTGATATAGTCACCGGTTTCTCGACATACAAACGAGAAACTATATGCACGACGCTTAGCATCGAGCTGATATACGGTAATATCGTTTTAATTGGTCTTGAACGGCTTCGGATCTATAGAGATTAGTCGATGAAGAAACATCGGCGAGTGACCGGAAGCGTTGTATTTATAATGCACGTAAATATGGAGAGTAGGACGGTATCGCAAGTGGTTTTAATAAAGCTAAACAAATCAAAGAATATTCTTGTTTTATGTTGATACTATTTAATTATATTGATAGCATTGGCATTAATTATATAGCTGTTCGTTCAACTTTTCTACATTTAATGTATTTTGTTATAGAAATATTGATTTTAATATAACGGTTTCTTTAACATTTCAGACTATCCTTCTTACCAACTAGGGTTTATTTGGACTGGACTTATGATTTATCATAGGCTCCGAAAGATGATCCTCGTCACTAAGCCTACCGACTGACGAGTGTCCAACTTGGAGTTCATCTCAGAAGATATCCTGTTTTATCGAGCCTGGTTATTGGTGTAACTGGGATAATTTTCCTTATCGGATTTTGTCACTTTTGCCTAAGGACAATCACAAACAATAATTTAGGACCATGCTCCAACAGGATTCGATCTTGCGACTATGGCAACAGTAGGAGGACCGCCCTGACGCCTTTAACACTGCGCCAACGTTTTGATATAATTGATGTGTCCTATGTTACTTTCTTTATAGTGCGTTCATGTTTATCTAATAATCTATTTTTTACAGTTTTTATATACAGTTTTTATTAAAAAAAAACCTAGAATGTTGCTGCAATAAAACAATTTAGAAATTGGAGTTAACTTTTGGGCCATATTTTACATTCCGACGTTATGACAATAGAATAATCGTGTAAATCAGCAATTCTCGGCTGTCTTTGGAAGATGGTCCATTAGAATTAGGAAAGCTGGGACGCTACGCCATTGCCTTGTTTGCAAATGTGTCTTTTCGGCGTTTACAGACGCTTTTTTGGCGTAGGCACTGGGGGAACATATTGATACATGTATCATGACTGTTTTGAACTGACTATAAACATATTAACATAAACCGGCATAAAAAGATTTATATTTGTTTGTTTTTCTGAAAATAGAAGGATTGTGTTAAAGATACTTAAGTATAACAATACCTAATAAATTACCTAATAAATAATATACATACAAACTTAAGATTATCGGTATAAGCTTACCACATGTTTATATTACTTACAAAGAAAAAACTCGAAGTACAGTTTTGGGAGTTAAATATATATTTTGATAAATAAACATAAAAAATATCATTCGGAGGATTACTTTTTCTATATTATATGTTAACCAATATCATGTAGCTGTTCTATGCGTATTTAAATCCATCTACGTTGAATTTTTATACTGTCCCGGTAATTATAAGTTAGGTAACATATAAAACATTGTTAAAACTAGTATTGGGAACTATCGACTGAACCGACTGTCGACTGTTTAGTAATTGACTACTTTTTACTATCGACTCTTTCAGTCGCTATTTTTGGTTTGACTGATTTTACTACTTTTTACCGTTGACTGTTTCAGTCGCTATTTTGGTTCCGACTGATTTTGTTACTATTTACTATCGACTGTTTCATCGTGTACTTTTAGTTAGTATTTTTGGTTCTACTAGTTTCATTCGACTGATTTTTAACGTTCTGGCTCTGTCGGCCTTAACAAAAATGTACCCAATTTATGCTTACCTAGATTTATATGTAATATATATAGTTTTATGATTTTTTATTAATATGACATTAATGTAGCAGCATTTTGGAATAATATTTTTCAAGATTATTAATGTAATAGGGCAATATTAAAATTGTGAATGATAAATAGTAAAATACTTTTGACTGTTATTATGGCAATAATAGGTAATATTTCGATTAATCTCTCGATTTATGCAAAAAAATATTTCCATTCAATATTAAATAAAGCATTTGCTTTATTTAAAAAAGCTCTAGTAGTTATTGTGCGATCATCTTTAATTATGTTTATTTTGTATTATGGTTATTGTACATCTTCAGATTTTAGGTTTTGTTTAGGTTCTATTGTATTGTCTATATTTATTATAGTATATTATTTGTAAATATCAATTAACATATTAAAATACCATAAAACACTTGTGGCTTAATAATCCCTTCCATAAAAAATTCCATTCTTTTTACAGATCCATAGAACATTCAAATATAAAAGTAATTCTACTTCCTTTAAAATTAAATTATTAATTGCATGTTAAAAGATTTCTGTAATTATTTTTTTTCCTTTTCTTTTTAGTACGTGAAGGAAGTTAGTACGTTAAAGAATATGTATATCTCCTTCTCGCTTATACTACCGTTGGAAAATATAAGCATATAAAATTGACTGTTCCAAGCAATTATCTCCGTCCTTTCCTCTCTCACAACTTATATAGAAAATGGTTCGTAGATCTTCGTCTGACATCACGAATTGAATAAAACAGTCGAGCCGTGCGTTTGACCGAAAATAGTAATTAATATTTTCAGTCGCTAGTTTTTTGTGACTATCGACTTTTTCGACTGTTTTGTGACTATCCACTATTTCAACTGTTTTCAGTCGATAATTCCCAACGCTACTTAAGACGTACAACTCTGTAGAACAGACGTGCTCATATTTTTATATACTTGTATACAAACATTGTATTTGCTCACAATTACACCTCTTGTAATCATTTAAATTGTGCCTGTTATTAAGTACCTCCCATATATATCTCTTTTCATTTAGGTCAGTTTTTATAAGAATAGTTATCATTAACATTTATTTTTATGAGTAAACTTTTATAATAAGTGTGATAAGATTAAAGATTATATATAATTTTTAAATAGCGTATATTTGACCTCCACTAAAAACGATTCAAGAATAAGTTATGTCTTGAGTTGTATAATAACTACGTTGGACGTAACAATGTGCTCATTAAACATATTTTATGTGGTGTATTAATTTTACTGCACTACTGCGCTTGGTTTAACTACTTTATACAGTACGGAACTTTATTTATTAATGGTATTTTTAAGATATTAATGTTTATCGTTTGTTTGTTCTTATAAATACTGGTCGTAATAGAGAATCTTTCGAATAATAGACATTTGTAGTGTCAGTTACGTTTAAGTCCCTTTCCAGATTAAGTCAAGTGTGGAGAAAAATTAGTACCACACGAGGACTGCCCCTAATAGTATATTCAATAAAACAGTGAACCCAAGTCATCTAAATTTATGACGTCACAATGTCGCAATGTAGCCGCATTAACTGTAAGTTTTAGTTCATTTTGGCTTTGGCATAACAAACATAAAAAAATTCTACTTCAAATAAAATAATTAAACAATTTAATTTTTTATGTAGTGGTATCCTCTGGAGGCTTATTCTAGCTAATTAACAATTGTACATATTTTTTTGTTTTGGCTTAAAACCAGGTGGTAAAATGCATGACGCATACCTGGAGTAACAAGTTATACCGGGTTATGTGGGACTGCCTCTGGGTTTATCAATACACTAAACCGAAGCCGCTTCACAGTTGATCCCTGTGGATCGCTACTGCTACTGCATTAAATTTGGTGATATGGCACCCGCTGATCGGGCCGCCGTTATTGGGCACGAGGACTCGACGATTCTATTGATTCGCGAACTTGAGTTAATACACGACTGGATACTATCGTACGGAGGCAAAAGTTATGACTGCAGCGACGGATGAGGTCGTTTCAGCCTGGAAAAGGGAGGGGGAGGTTAGCGGTGACGTGGTGCTAAGCTTCCAACATGTCGACCAGCTCGCGAACAAGCGCATTTTCAGAAGAACTTGAGCTGAGTTGTTGTTTGTGGAATGATTGAGATATCAAGTGCTTGAATTCTGGAGTGTCAGTTTTCCTATGAATTTGATTATTTCTGACAAACCATGGAGCGTTTAAGATTCTCCTGTGGAGCTTATTTTGGAAAACTTAAAGCGGTTTCACCTGGTTGGCTGTAATAAACTTGAAGTAGATATTAAATCCGTAGAGGAGTACGGACCGAATTAAGATCTTGTAATATAAGCCTTTGATGGAGATAGGAAGTCTGCTAGAACGGCAGATCAGAGAAGATACCAGGTTGCTATTCCCGAACCTTTCTGGATTGCTTTCTAGATTTGGGAATTCCAACCTAACCGTCGGTCGAAGTGGAGACCTAGGTACGTGACATTATTCAGCCATGGAATTATTGCCATGATCTTAAGTTGCGAGACGCGCAGTGCGCAACGCTTCTTATGGAAAATGATGACCTCTGCTTTCAGGGGGTTGATTTGCAACCTCTAGAATTTGAACCACTTAACCGAATGATCGAGCAGCTTTTGTAAACGTTCATGATCTGTAACTTCGAACCTGGCGGCCGTGAAGAAAGCAGTGTCGTCAGCGTAAAACATGACGTCAATGTGCTCTTTTCTCGGCAAATCTGAAATAAAGAGGTTAAATAAGGCTGGGGTCAGCGCGGAACCTTGAAGTACGCCAGCATCGGTTTGTTTTCGACTGGAAAGTGTTTTTCTGCTCTCGATCTGGAAAGATTTGTCGGATAGTTAGGACTTGATGAGAGCGGTTAGGTCTTCTGGGAGGCCAAACTGTACGCATTTTGCGATCAAACCGTCGTGTCAGACCTTGTCGATGGCTTTGGTTAGATCCACTATTGTATATCCCAATTATGTATTTTAGTTTCATTGGAGAGTATATTTATCCTTTTACGTTTTATTTTTTTTACTTTGTTGCAGTGTTTCCTTGTCAAGTCATTTTGATATTGCTAAGGTAAATATTTCTTCTTTAGTTAAAAGACGGAATCTGAGTTAAGTACAATAATGAAATGTTATTAGTTTCTAGGGACTTTAGAGTTATGTAGTTGTCAGATATATACAAGTGTCAGTCAAGAGAGAAACCACATTGTACGTTGTTGTTGTTTGTTATTGTATATATATATATATATATATATATATATATATATATATATATATATATATATATACATATATATATATATATATATATTAATTCATTAGATCCCTTATATAAGGTCTTCAACTATTTAGATAGTGTATTAAATAAAGCTGTTTGTTAAAACTAATATCAGTACATCAATTAATAACCGTAAAACTTCAACAGATATCACCATTGTTTACATTTTCTTTGATAAAATTAGATTTAATCACTCTATTCGCCTTTATACATTTTAACCAAATATTCATGTACATACCTTCAGTTGTTTCCACTCTTATGACACTGTCTTGGTAATTGTCAGCATTCGATCATAATCGCACATTCTGAGTTACTAATTAAATTAATAACTAAGCTGTTAATTTCTAATTTATGTAATACTTGTTCACGATTTCACCATTTGTCAATTTATTCTTCTGTGGGTTTGATGGAGTTCATCCAAACGGAAGGCGTTATTGTAGATAATGCATACATATTCAGACACTTCTTGCTTATATATTCTTCTTGACCTGCATATTTATTTTAATATTCCCTTGCCACACCCGATATAAATTCAATTGCATTGAATGTGTGGTAACCTGGAGAAAGATGTAACTCTTTGTGGCCATACTGTTCTGCCATCTGATTTGAAATGTACCTTTTTTCATGATCCGATTTCTAAAAAAGAAAATAGCATAAAATAAAATTAAACACTTTATTTATATTTATCATGTAACGATCTGAAACAGTTCAATCTTTAGTACAGTCTCATCAAAACTTCATTCATGTTTTGCAAGCCATTCCTTAAGTACAGCCTATATCGATCCAGATATTTTCTACTAGTTTACTATGGTATGGTGCATTATCCATAACATTAACTAATAATTTCTCGAAGTTAATTAAAGCCGATTTTCGAGCCAGAGTAAAAACATGGTTAATTTCTCCATGGTAGCGCCCTTGGACCTGGAGGAAAACTCTAACTCTGTGGCGGAAAAAAACCTTGTTTCCCGCATGAAGAGCAATATTTTGTTTTATAACATCTTTATTAGTTACGCTTAGTACAATCTTAATTTACAATTAATTTATTACTACTTTTCCTATATACTTGGATTAATTAACAAGCAAAAGCAATTATAAAATTATAATTATTTATTAATTATTAACTTATAGCTATAGTTTACACTAATAGTACACACTAAATGTTCACACAAGTTCGTATGGTTTTGTTTGTTTCAGTCTCCTGACATCCTGTGCGCTGTCCAGCAGTTGTATTGCTTCCATGTTAGTATGATTTAGTAATCTTCTTTCGTGTTTTAAGGCGAAATCCTGCACAACTTCGCAAATCCATTTTATTTCCAGGTCATCGTGCAGTTCTTCATTGGTTACATAGCGATAGGCATTGGTAATCAATCGAAGAACCTTGTTTTGACAGCGCTGTATGACTAACTGATTTAAATTTTTAGTGCAACCCCATATTTGCACCCCATAGGTCCAAATTGGCTTTATAATTGTATTATAGATCAACCTCTTTGATTTTAGATCAAGTTGAGAGTATCTTCCGACTAACCAGTATAGTTGTTTTATTTTGGTTCTAATCTGTTTTGCTTTTTGTCTAACGTGATGCTTCCAATTTAATGTACCGTTAAGATGGTTTCCAAGGTATTTTGCCGATTCTGCTTGAGGAATAGGGCATCCATTCAGTGATATAATTAAGTTTTTACTATTTCGCCGTAATACAAAATTAACGTGGATAGATTTGGAGCTATTAAGTTGAATTTTCCAATCTTTCGTCCATTTGTAAATTTTGTTGACTGCCACTTGCACTTTTTCTATTGCCCTAGGCAGAGATATATCTTTTGCCATAATAACTGTGTCGTCAGCAAATGTTCCAAGAAGTGTTTCTTTTGTTGTTGAAATGTCAGCAGTGTAGAGCAGATACAGGAGAGGTCCTAAGACGCTACCTTGTGGAACTCCAGCCGAGATATTTTTAAATGTCGAGAAAGCCATTTCGTGCGATACTCTAAATTTTCTTCCGAATAAATATGACTCCAGCAATTGACACTAGTTACGCGGTAACAATTTGCTCATCTTACAGATTATTCCCAAATGCCAAACCCGATCAAAAGCTTGTGAGATATCCAGGAACATTGCAGAGCAGTATTTCTTTTCATGAAGAGCAATATATCTGCAAAAAAATATTTTAATAAATTATGACTAGAAATATATAATCAAATGTTAACTGTTACCTTTTTCCATCAACTTTTGTTGTCTACGCTATTTTTCTTATCGCCATGCCATGGGTACTCCAATGTTCAGTTTTGAAATATTAGTTACATATAAGTTGAAATAACAAGTCTTCCTTGATTTTATTATATTTTTTCGAAAGTTGTATTCTTTGAATACCATTAGAAGTATGCCATAGGAAGTGCCATTAAATAAACCTCTTTGTGGGTTATCTTAACCCATTTAAATCCTATGTTTCCTAACAGTGTATGAAGCTATCACTTATATCCCTCAAAGAGCTGCATATCCTAGTTTTCTACGGATACTTTGCAGACTAACAGTTTTCTCTGAAATAATTGTATTATGTTTTATACAGGTGATGAATCATGGATGTGCGCGTCTTCGAAGTAGAGTCAAATCCAACAGAAGTTATTTAAGGAAGGCAAATTCTGAATACGGGCATTTATTTGTCAGAAGTCTTTAAAGAAATAGAAAAAATCTTAAAGAAAAAGCTAATTACTTTCCACTACAATAATCAATCGATCTTGCAAAATGTCGAATTCATGGGTCATCCGGCGCACAGACCCGATTATGCTCTCAAAAACCTTTTTCTTGCCCATTAAAACACTATGACGTCAAATTTCATACCTACATGAGGGGTTGTAGCGTTGAAGGCGGGTATTTTGGTGCATCTAGTTGGAGTCGAAAAAGTGCTATGCTAAGAATTTCAGAGCATGGAGAAGCACACTAATTTTATACTCAACCAGCCGACCCGATTTGTAATGACGGTGAAGAAATTAATGAACAACGTCATCGGAGCCACACTTTCGAAAGGTAAGTACAAAGGCGAATATGTTTTGATGTCACGTGTCCATATGATTCCGAACGACGTGCCATTCAACCTTAAATGGTTACGATTTTTAGTGTGTCTAGCATTTGCAATATAGATAAATAAACCGCAAGGGCAGTCGTTCAGTATTTGTGACATCAATCTTGCAAATCCATGGTAATTGCCATCATTATTTATTGACGCATTGCGACGCAAAATAAAACTAAGGATATAGTGTATCGAAAAACATTAAAATAAAGACAATGTTGTTGAAATAATACATATTTATCCCAGTTTGAATTCAATATTTATAACTAAAACGGGGCAACATCACGTATTTTTTAAAAATATTATTTCTTTTTAAATACCAATTGTTACTTTTTGCATATATTATTTATATATATATATATATATATATATATATATATATATATATGCATGAAAGGAAAACGTGAAACTACGTATGCGGCTCTTCACGTTTCACAATCCTCCCGCCATATTAGGCAAATAATATTAAAGCATAAATTATCAGAAATACACGAGAAACCTTTATAGCGTTGCCACAGTCGCGTTGGCGTTCTTTTGGCGCCAACCTCTTTAAATGCAACTTTCAACAGACACGCGTGTCTCTCCGCGTTCTACCTTTACCATCGTCGTGGACACATATCGATTTCAATGCCAAGAAACTCAATCTAGTTAATACAAAGTCTAAATATATATATATATATATATGGTATTTATTATTTGCTTTAGAGAATAATCGCATATTTATAACATTAAAACCATATTACTTAGGTTAAGTGTTATTATTACTGGGTCAAGTTTGTTCAATTAGTTTAGATATATTTTCAAGAGAAAATATAATATATTTTTTCCATTTTTATAAAATTTGTATTAATATTTAATTAGTACATAAAAGTCTTAATTCTTGTGCGAAGAGAAAAATGAAAAAACATTGGTTTTGTCAAATTACAGCTGTTCGAACAAACGAACATTATTTTTTTGATTTTTAAGTCCATATTAATGAATTTAGAGATTGATTATTATTTTGTGTTTTTGAACCTAAACATTGGGTCATTAAGATCTCAGACGATACATTCTCGTAATATGGTTTTATAATTTTCAATACTTCGTCGAATGTATCTTCATCTGTAGCCATTATAGCCTTTACGTAGTAGTAGTAGAAGTAGGCTACAACTTTTTGTCATTTACACCAGTTCACCGTACCAGGTAGATATTTGTAGAACGCAATAGTTCCTCAGTACAGAAAGTAGCTTAAATTGTGTATTTCATATCGTCGCTAGAATATAGATGCCGGCAAATTGCTAAATTGTAGCATAAAGACAATTTACTTATCTTCTAATCATTGTTGACGCGTGAAGATGAGAATTGAAAAATCCTTTTAAGGACATATTCTTAAAGAGGTAAGGTTTGAGAATATAAATATTTTTTGTTTGTACATTTCTAGACTGTTATAACCCTTTAACAATCTACTGAAGACAATAGAAGTTGAATGTAAAATTAGAAAATTATTTAACGAAAACGCTCTGATTGATGATGACTAATTATCTGTTGATATTTGTCTTGAACTTGTATTATCAGTACTTACAGCATTATTGTTAGTACAGCATGTTTGTTTTTTAGAACAACAATTAATTTTGATAGAACTTTACGACTTTTGTTTGTCTTTCAAGTTTCACTGCTTCGTGATACACTTAGATTTTAATTGTGGCTGAAATATGTATATAAAAGGTTATGAAATAAATTTAGACAACCTCAACATACTCTTCTATACATACATGTGAGCATCCTGTATCACAACAAATAGCGTAACAACAATCTGAATTGGTCTTTACAGATATTATGGTATTCCCCTGGAGACAAAAGGTTTTTATAGAATTATAGAATTCCCAACACTAAAGGAGAAAACACCCAAGTCCCGCCCTCAGTCAAGGACCCAAGGATTAAAGCTTATCTATAAAAAATGACAGAGATACCCGACAATCTTTTTCCTCGGGGTGTCCTCAAGTAGCCGTGTTATTAACTGTAAATTGTCAATCACTTGAATAAATCATAAATAATCCCGTTGATTTCTGTCAATAGTCACCAAGTGTCCACCCTTATTCTCATATACATACGTACTCTCATTACCTTAAAATTTTCGTTATCTGTAGAAAGCTTTCTTCTGTATAAACTAGTTTACAGTTGACGCTCATCGACCGTTTGTAGAAGTTTATAGTAAGGATGACCTTAGTCGGATAAGCTGTTGAGAGTGCTTCTGCAGTTTTATTTATTTATCCTTAGTGGTTCGAAAATGTGTCCAGAGGGTAATAACTATTTCTTATGATAATTACTATATACATGACATGTAAAAACTTCAGTAATCATTCATCCGACAGGATGGTAGTAAACGATTTAGTCTATATTTTCACATTTAGCTGATTGACAAGATCATTTGGGTCCACTTAGTAGTTTGTTTTGAAATCCTTGAATGATGGCTAAATTAGATTCACTAGTATCTATGTAGTATATTAATATGGACCACAAGGTCCATGTCGTTTAGCAAGTATCTGTTACATATACTACATACATATATGCATTTAGCACATTCCACTATCATATTCAATGACGGATATGATATTCAACGCAAAGTAAGTTACATGGGTATATTTTGGTTCATTGGCTTTAATACATCATGTTGTAATTCGGTGTTGTGTTATTTTAAAAGTGTACAGACGAGGGATCTGAAAATTTAAGGGCAATGACCTTGACAAGAAAGGAGGGCTATATATGAATTCATCAAAATAGAAGATCAAAAAAAAAAAGATCAAAACCGAAACAAAAATATCCTTGTTAAACATTGAAAACATTTCATCATATTTTCCGTACACTTGTTACTAGAACTAAAGTTTTCGAAAGAGACTTCTTGAAAATATTATACGTTTTGTTTAGTGTAGGGTTCATATGCTGTCAGTAACAGTGATAGACATAATACAGTGAAAATTAATTGTGTTTACAATAAAATACTACGAATTTCAGTTAAGAAATTATTTTATTTTTCTATATGATTTAATATGATTTCAAGAAATTTGATCTAGAGTTTCTCTAACATCTACAGTACATGTAACTTAAATATTCATTACAGCGATCTCAGGCTTCATTGTTCATTGCACCCAGAAACATATTTCTTCAGGTTTGGAGACAGATGGAGGCTGTTAAATCAGGAGAGTAGAGAATAGGGGGAGATTCTATAGATTTAGCAGTTTTATTCCGTTTTTTAGCAGTTTTAGCCGTATCCAATTCACCCAGTAAGTTGGCTTAATGTATATATTTATTCTTCTTTTCCTATCAAATTTTTTCTTCAATTTCATCTCGCGACTTTCGACATTCAGCTGGTCAGTTATTTTTTAATAATATACACCTATAATTGTATTATATTTTTAAAGATAATTTTTTAACAGAATACTTTTTGGGTTCCAAAACATGCTGCCTATTGCCTTTCCGGCAGTTTCGCATATCTGAATTAGAACCGCCAACTTCTACCCACTGCTTCGACTGTTCTTTTGTTTCTGGCGTGTAGTAATAAGTCTTCGTCTGCAGATTTGTATTTGATTAATATTAAGTTCAGCAGTCAGTTTGGCATCCTTTCTTCCGATATATCTAGAATATCAGCTATCACTTTATTCACATTCGCTCGCTTTTGTTGATGTACTGATATACTTATAGATATTTATTTCTTACCCATCAATGTTTTCCGACATGATTTTGGTTTTCTTGTCGTCCATCACGTGTGCCATCTTTGACAGTGCATCATCACGTGCGAAAACGTTTAACTCTAGTACTCATTTTTTAACCATTAACATGTACGTGGTAGAATTTTCATAAAATTATGCCAACTTTAGATGAACACCCTTAAACTATATAAAGGAAATTTTTTGATCTCCGATATTCAAATTAATTAAAACTAATCAATTAAAATTAATTAAACGGAAAACACGTAGGACATCCAGTGCAAACATTTTTGTGAACAAACTAATTAAGAGAACCAGTTGAAATTAGTCATATAAACTGACACAAGACATATATATATATATATATATATATATATATATATATATATATATATATATATATATATATATATATATATATATATGATTAGGTAAATAAAGTTCGGTTTTGCCTGAATGGTATTAGGTGATAGAATGATTTCGTATTATTTTGTAAAACATTCCTGGCAAAACAGTTTTCCTTTTCCTTTTCAGTGCTTTGGTGGGAGTTTTGCTTTTTTTGAGATCTACTGCGAGCTTTTGTAACAGACTTAATCGAACCTTAAAACATTCAATAGTTTCTCTTAATCTATCCACTATATTGTTCCGTCCGAATGTTACTTATTACATTTAATAATTTTAGCTATAGTAACTTGTTGAGGTAAGAGTTTACTTCTTATGAATATTGCAAAAAATACTTATTCTTAATAAAATCTTTAACGAATGTCTTGCTTGAAGTTTGGAAAAATAACTAATGATTGACAAAATACTAGATGTTTTTTATTACAAATAAGCTCTGAGTCAATTTTAAAATCTGTCATTATTAATTAGCCATCTCAGTGTTAATTGTAACTAGAACCTACACATTTTAACTATTCTTATTTACACCTATTATTTGAACGTAAGATAATTAAAATGAATATCAATGGCTCGACGAATTTTTGACTTTTTATATGGTGGGAGCAGGAGTGCGTCAACCTTTACACCGTCCGACGTATGCATATTCTTACAGCTAATTAACAGAAGATGCCTTTTAAGGCTCGTGATTAAGGAAACGCGCTGGCTTTTGACCAGTACACGTGCCACAACATCGCCTTCCACATGATTTATACGAGTCATAATCGTGGAGCTGTCGAAGATGAATGACTACCAGTCGGTGGAAGAAAGCTCAGACGGATTTTTAAAACAGAATGGTTAAAAGCCGTTAATAATATGAATATATTTGTTCAGTTTGTTTTTTTAATGTGCAATTAGTTACAAGGACCGCTATATGTTTTGAGCTTAACAACAAGTATAATTTTTTTTTCACTGAATATTACTTTACTGTTTTATAAAATATTTTTTGTTATATAGTTCTTTAATAAGCATCTGCAGAAATGCTACGAAAACTTCTGATGTAATGTGAAAATAAAATAATGGATTTAGAGGTCCAACTATCTTTTTATACTAGTTATTACGACTAGGTACGATGAAATATTTTTGAAGTTTTCAAAAGCCTTAAAAAGGAGTAAAATCTCGTAAATAACCTATCTTCATAAACACCTTCCCGACAATTGATACGAACTTACACTTGTAGCGACCTTGAGGCATGTCGAATTTTACATAGTGGAATAACGGTCAAAAAAATACCCAGAATTATAATACCAGATGTTGAACACGAGCGGGGTGCCAGCAGCGCCAACTAGAACCCAATAACGAATAGCTGGCAACCCCGAGACGTTTATCTGGGGTGTTATTGAAGGGGATTTCCATTCATTCAGTTACCAATCATCGTTTGGTTTAGACGTGCCACCATCGACTGCCCAAGCCTCGTCACCACCAAGTAACACCGCTGCCAACCGTTTTATCTATTGTATTTTCCACATTTTTATGTTACTTCAATAATTAACGGTCACAGTTTAAAAACACCACTGTTTTATTTCGTTTTACCTCCATTCACTGAACCATATCTATTTACCCTAAACATTTGAATAGTTTTTACAATGTTTCTATCATTTGTTTCAGTATAGAAGTAATTGAACATTGAAGATTTACCACAGAAACAAAAGGTCAAGTCGAAAAAATAGATAGTGTCAATGGTATTATAGCAAAATGTTTTAATTTAATGCATACCCTTTTTGTGGCATTTGTTACTACAGTCGCTTTGCCTTTAATTTTATTTAATGCATGGAAAAACATCTGTATCAGTTGTATATTCGTTGGTGTAACGAGATTCTTCGAAATATTCTCTTAGGATGGGATTGTTAGGGAGCAGCCTATGAAGTATTCGAATTTGAGAAGCCGAAGAATTAATTTAATATAGTTGGCTTCGTTGTATATAATTAGTTGTAAGAAGCATTTACTGAATAAATATCTTAAATATTGTCCGTGTTTAATTGACTAGAAGTATAATTAAGTTTCAGTTTTCAGTAATCAAGTTTGTCATTACCAAATAGAAACAAATGGGATTTAATGGTTAATGGCAGTCTCCATCATCAGCTCTCGAAGACATCCTCCAATATACGTGTGCGAACATTACATACACTTATTACTGTTGAAAGCTACAGCAACTATACAGTTTTTCAACAATTTTTCCCCACATTAAAATGACTTTTAATTCTCTAAACCAGAATTCACAAGTTGATATTAAGATTTTATTTACCATAGTTTTTAGCAGGCAAATGGTTATTCTGAACAGCATTTGTTTGTTCGAAATATTTTTAACGCAAGAATAAAAAAATATATATATTTTAAAGTCTCCTTTCACGAAATATGGGATTATCTGGACTGGGCCTAAAGTTCAACGTAGGCTCCGAACCACGGTTCTCAGCATTAAGCCTACCGACTGGTGGGTGACCAACTTTAGAAATCATCCCACAAAACATTCACAAATTTTAAACAATCAATAACATAAATTTAGGACCATGCCCCAGCAGGATACGAACTCGCGGCTATCGCAATAGTAGGAGGACCGTCCCATCCCTTTTACCACTGCGCCACCAAGCCGGCAATAAAATTTTTATTGGTTTTGTTCACGGTATATATTCAAGTTATAATAAATATTTAATTCTCTTTTATCGTATCACCATAATTTTATAAAACATTATTATGATCATTATTTTAAACAATTATAAGTAAGTAAGATTATCAAAAAACACTAAACCAAATTGATGACGTGATATAGTTCAGAACTAGTCTTTTTAATAGCTCGACCTAGCACGTATTTATTTATTTCAAATAAACAACGAACAGTTTCTGTTTTCTCCGCACAACAAATGTCGGCAGGTTAACGAAAGAGTGTTCCTGAATGATGTTATTGACCTTGAGGTATCAAGCATTCATATCGACGTTCATTCATGAAATCTGGTCGTTTTTGATGTGACGATTCAGATAATAGCAAAATATGTAATAAAAATGCTTTTAGCCCATAAAAATAAATTGGGAAATAATATGAATAAATTATATATATACATAAAATATGTTTTAAGCCAACATGAGTTATTATTTATTTAATCTAAGGATAATATTACGGTCATCGAATCCATCAGAATTTATGGGTAACATGTTCTATTTATAACACCGCGTGAGTATAAGTTTCTTAAAAGTGACGAAGTCAATATGGTAAACTAATAAATGTTATTCAAGTTTGAAGATCAGGGATTGGTAAAAAAAATTGAAATTCTTCGTTTAGACCATATTGTCTGAGATTAGATGTTTTGTAGTTTTAATACGTCAGAGCTATATGCCATACGTTTGTTATCATATTTCGCAGGGTTAACTGCCCACAAAGATCATTCCTGCTAGACGCTGTCTTGTGATTTAAGTTGCAGGTGTAGCGACCGCTACAACCCTTTAGGCCTACATCAAGTTCAGAGGTCGGCAACGCTGGTGGATTGGTACCATGCGGTTCCCGGCTATAAAAGACCACCACGACGACGTCTCACTGTTTTTCAATCCCTCAGAAAGCGACTCTGTATAAAATGTTAGTCCGTCCAGAATTCCTCTACGGAGCACAGGTGTGGTCCAGGTATGTGTCTGAGAGACAATTTGAACTACTCTAAGTGTTCCAATCCAAAAAAGTCCGCCCGTTACCTCGATAGATAACCAACTATGACAATCCCAGTCGTAACCCAGGGTCTCTGTCGCCCGCAAAACACTTCACTATCCCGAACCCGAAGCGACGTCAGCAAAACACCATTTGGTTCTAGCTGGTCATCTTGGAATAAGAAAAAAAACGTCTCGCTTTCTGTTCTTTTCTCTTGTAATAATACCACTTCACAGCGCCACCGTAACAGGACAATTGAAAAGCCCCCGGACTACCATAGTAAAACACAATTTTGTTTTGACAAAATTAGTTTTTTTTATTCAACATGATTCCCTTAGAGGGTGATACACTGATTATAGTGACTCTCAAACTTTTCGATACCATTCTTGTAGTATCATCTGTCCTTTGCTTCAAAGTAGGCGTCAGTTTCGGCGATCGACGAAAATTTCTTCCCAGCGAGCATTCTTTTGAGATCTGAGAACAGGAAATAGTCGCTGGGGGCCAGATCTGGAGAATACGGTAGATGAGGAAGCAATTCGAAGCCCAATTAATGATTCTTGCTATTGTTTTCACTGACTTGTGACACGGTGTAATGTCTTGGTGGAGCAGCACTTTATTTTGCTTGAAATGTGACCGACTTTCGGCGATTTGGTAATTCAAATGGTCCAATAACGCTGTATAATAGTCGCTGTTGATGGTCATTCCTTTTTCAACACGTGAAATTTCTTTTTATCCATTTTTTTCACAATAACAAAAGTTGCTTCAGTCAAAATGCTATAATTCACAAACTAATAATCCGAAAGTTGTCAAATTTATACACGCATCTTTTGAGGGTTAGGCCTAACTAGAAAATATATGGATTTAGTTCCAGTACCGCCATCTATGTGCCAGGCCGGGTACTTTTCAATTGACTTGTTACTTCTTTTACCTAACCAATATCCTGTCCATTCTCCCATCGACCACATGTATTATTCAATATCGAAATAAACCTAGTTTTTATTCTGCCGGTATTTACTGTTCCCCTGCGAATTCCTTATAAAAAAATGGTAGTGAGTGTTCGGACAAACAATATCATCGACAGCCACACATTCCGACCGACTAGACGAACATTCCTATACAGGGCTATGCCAATTATCCCCAATTGATATGTGCTCTTAAAATAAATATAACCCACTCTATCATTCTAATTCAGTCGAATTTATGCGAAAGAGTCATTCAAAATTGTCTCACTCAGATTCATGGCACTATGAGAAACAGTGGCGGCCATTTGAATTGACACATGTAAATCTTGTTTCATTTCAACATCGATCCATCTTTATTGAAGCACTTTATAGTTGGGAGTATAACAATATACATAATACCAACTTTTTACTGCAATTTACTGCACAATTTGATGTGATGTACATGAAGATTAACATTAGAAGGTTTACATGAAGAAGGTAGCTTCAGTAAGTGACCTCCTGTACAAACTTGACTTATTCAATACCTTGTTATCTAAGGATAATTTTGATTTGCACTAAATAATGCTATAGTTAGATTTAGTTTATGCTCAAGTTGTTATTTTTATTATTTATTATTTTTTCTTACTTTATTAACATATGTTTCTTATTATCATATGTTTAAATTAAGCGTCGATTCAACGACATTACCAGACATTTAACATTCTCTGCTTGCGGTAGTCTATGAAAATTTAGTGGTAGATTTTCTGCGCAAAGTGAATGTCACCTGGGTGGATTTTATCCCATTTTCCTTAATATGCCATGTTTTCAGCCACAAATGGATTTTGTTGAGATGAAGCTGTGGCTTCTATATGATCCTATTGTTAGTGGTGCTTCTAGAGGTTGGTAGGTCAGCTATATACAGGAGGTATAACAATGAGCCAAGAATACTACCATGCGGAAATTAGTATCAACTTAACTTGGAAATATATCGGATTAAAATAACAGTTCTAAACGTGTATGCATAATATTTGAATGTATTCTTGTTGGAAGATTGGAATGTGAAGAAAAAATGTAAATTGATTAATTGTCATATAGAGCTGTTAATATAGAAACATTCAAACTACTTCGTACCATTGTGTTATAGTATGAGTTGCACTATTTACCTTACCAAATAGAAGTGAAATGCATTTCACTTTTTTTAACACCTACTTCTTAACAATACGCTGTTCGGCGATCAGCAATGTTTCGAACAACGTTAGTCTAGGACAATCCAATTAGGACAATCCTATTTTGCAGATCACTTCCTATAGGCTTCAGGCAAGTTTTTTTTTGGAATTCTCTGCGTCTCCCATTCAAAAGGTCGATTAAGTTACAGAATTTTGTGAAAATCTTTAATTACACAGACATGACCAAACTATTGTAATCTGCTCTGTATTTGTTCATCAACTGTGAATTGATTGTCGCATGTTAATCAAATGATTTCTTTTTCTAATGCGACCTAGAAGAGAAACATGTGGAAGGTGCATAATCTTATAGAAGCAAAGGCTCCTGAAACTTGATCAAGCCAACTTATTACTTCTGCAATAGATACCACTCTTTTTCCTGTATTATTGATCCAAGTACTAGACTCCTGCACCCGTTAGAAAGGGCATCAACTATAAATGCATGCTGTCGGCATCTCAGCATTGTCGGACAAAGAAGCCAAAGTCGCTAACATTCTACAAGTTATGCGTCAAATACATGGAGAAGGTTTTGAAGATTTTTAGTCATCAGATATTGTTTTAGCCGCTAATGACAATGAACTCACAGAAGAGGAATTCTTTGAAATTTTGAAATCCAGTACAAATAATTAATCAAATGATGAAGACGATACCTTTCAAGAATTAGCTGGATAATCAACTACGAACTTAGATGAAACGAACTTAACATTAGACGAAATTAATAAGATTTTTCTGCAGGATTGGGTTTTGGACCTGAGCCCTTCAGAGGAATGCGCAGAAAAGCATTAAGAAAATAATGAAACAGCCAACTATTCTATCAAAAATGACCTTTTTTGTTAGATTTGCAATTTCTAAGTACATATAACTTGATGATTTGCCTACTATAGGTGTTTTTATATTTACGTACAATTGTACCTAAATTTTCAATGGATAAACAAATAAGTTCAAATATAAATCTAACACAAAGTTACAAGCTTTTCTTCTTTTGATCCATAAATGTATGGATCCTTCGTCAACCGCGGTTTCACCAACCGCGGTTTCACCAACCGCTGCTTTCTTATCGGAACGTAACCCCCGCTGATAACGACTGAAAAAAATCATAATCATAAGATATCCAAAATTCTGGTAAACATGTACCATGTAACCAAACATGTAACCAAATGAATTTTTTTTGCAAACTACTATATCTTGAACTATTTCCTTAAATGTTTTGATCACAGTCACCTATCTGTTATGATTGATTATCCTGCTGGTATTTCACCAAATGGCCGCGAATATCGCTGGTTACTCATCGCTAGGATCACCGCGCGCATAAAAAATATAGGAAAGCTAGAAAAAAATTCAAATTAATTTTTTTCGCGCACGTATCTCGTCAAACGGTCCATCTGCTTCAAGATATGACCGGAAACATTTATCATTTCTTTTTCTGCGTCTCTGTCGTCTCTCTCTCTCTCTTACCTACTCCGTTCTCCTTCCCGATATGTTGTAGTACTAAGCATCGAAAAACCCAGTTGGAACAGACATTAAGTATGTGGCCTTGTGCGCCAGCCCAACCCAAAAAAACCTGTTCTTTTTTGTGAATGAACCAAAGTAAAAGTATTATGTTAGAAGAATGATGTTTTGCACGGTTGTAGTTGACAAGAACTCCGTTATTCGTGGATGCCGAACGGTGGAAACTAAGAATTTTGATGGGACGACCAGAACAAGAATTAATGATGCTTTATGATCATAAACTACAGTGGTTTACATTCGTTTGGAATTCTAAAACTATTAATTCACTTGTGGATATAGTTTCAATATAACCAATATAGTTATCCCACCATAATAATTAAAATAATTTAATATTTGATCCAATAGAAAGGGTTTGAAGAAAGGAATATACGGGATTATTTGAAGAGAATAATTTAATTATTTATTAAAGTCCACTGTTCTCAACAGTTGTAGTAGTTCAACGTTTTTATATTTATGCAATCTCTTTTGGTATTTTTTGCAAGCCGTTTAATTTCTTCGCTGACTTTTAGTACCATTAAATCTTTGTGGATTAAGTTTGGGTCGTGTTAATATTAGATTTTTATTTGTTTAACCTCATAGTCGCATACCATGACTATTTATTGGGAGTGTTAATTCGGATTGTCGGTCGATTCGTGGATAGTCTCAAAAAATACATCGTTCCTTCGAGATGGAACTCTAATTTATTATTAATAGTAAGAGTAAATTTATTAAAAGATGGGAAAAGTAGTGTTGATCGATGGGCACTTTGACTTTGATGCAAAAACACTTTGAATAAAATACATCGTACTGATTTTTCACAATAAAACTTCAAATTAAAAAAAGTCCCTTAAAACTAATTTATAGGCCTTGATTATGACTGGCAGATAGACTGTTTCTTGTATGTGAAATATCTAGGCTGCTTAGTTTAGAACTCACTAACAATACTACATAAGAATAACGTGCGAGTCAATATGTTCAAAACAGTATTAGATCAGATGTCATCTGACGGCCTTAATATCGTAAAAAGACCTGATATGGCCGGTGAGGATACAAGGGGGTTTAGTTCACCGAAATTAGACGAAGTTGTTATTTTTATTGTCGGAGAAAATTTACAAGATATAAGTGATATGAAGTAAAAGTACTTTGATAGTAACATATTGATAAGAATAAAGAATATTAATAAAGACAATAAATAGAATAAAAGATGAGGATTAGTAACAAATATAATGATGAAACGTACAATAGAACTAAACAGTAAAAATGGAATGAAATTAGCAGAAGAATGTATGGGTGTATTAAAATTGGGTAAAATTTGTTTAATGAGTTCAAAAAATCAATTTAAAGTACTGTAAGTCCTACCTAGAATTAGAAATTCATCTGGTTAAGATACCTTGAGTGATAATAGACCGCTTGCCAATATGGTAATGAAAACCTGAAAGACAAGACACGTGTTGTTTGTGGAATTATTGAGATATGCAGTGCTTTATTTTTAAGTCGTCCTCTTGTATGACAACTCTCATATGTTATGAGAGATGTCAAGGATACACTGTTGTTGTTTCAATGGGACGTTTGTCGCACTTATTGTACTCAAAAGTCCAGGTGCCACGTGAGATAACGTCTTCAGATCGACGCAGCAAGGTCTGGTTGTGACATGGTTTGGAGGCGAAGAAATGCAAAAATAGATCTATGATTGAATCGTTTTTAAATCAACATCATACTTTCGATACGGCATCACCATATTACTAAAACAATGGAGAAAAAAATCTACAACTTTCGATATAGCTTTAGAAATGGTACAAGTAACGGTCGACAAGATGACACACAATGACGAACTACAAATTGACTCGAGACTGGAAAATACAGCTTAATAGCTCCAAATCTATCCGTGTAAATTTTGCGTTGCAGTGAAATGAGAAAACCCTAATTATATCACTTGAGTGATGCCCGATTCCTCAAGCAGAATCGGTTAAATACCTCGGAATATATCTCGATGATAGATTAAACTGGAAACATAATTTTTGACAAAAAGCAGAACATATTAGACTCAGAGTCAAACAACTGTACTATTTAGTCAGAAAATACTCTCAACTTGACTTAAAATAAAAGGGATTGGTTCAGCCAATCAAAATCCAATGTAGCCAAAATAGCCAAAAGTTCTAAGATTAATTACCAATGCTTATCGCTACGTAAAATCAAATGGATAATAGATGAGGTGATCCAATATTTCGTCTTAAAACATGAAATAAGGTTGAATAAAGAACTGAACATACAAAATTGTTCATTGTAAACAAACTGAATGATAGATTAGGTTCAAATCTGCTTCAGTACGAAGGAAAATTGTCTCAACTGATCGACAGGAATCGAAGGAATTTTAATAATCTCTTAAAGTGAGCTTTTCAAAATGTAAAGCTTCAAGAAATATAGCATGTGAAAACATTGTTTTTTTTTTAAATTTCAGTGAAATAATATAATTTAAATTTTTGAATTAAGTCATACGATTGTTATAACTGGATCATTGTTATGATTTGTTATTATGATACTGATTGATTAAGAAGGCATTGGATTCATTATTCCAGCTCTTAATGTGGTTACACGCGAACAATGAATAAGTTTGAAATAATTTTCCTTGTTGACTTGATATGTTAGAAGGATTTATAGTGAACAATACCACGTAAAATTATTTTTCGGCCCTAATAATATTATTGAACTTATTGAAAGTTAATTATGATTTTCAGTTATTATATTTCCTTGCACTTATTCTTCTATAGTGCTTGATTAATGACCTTCGATTTCAATTTTTTTTGCTATAATAAACATTTGTTTGCACATCTGCATTATTTTATTTACTACTACTGCTACCTTAACGATTGCATCATCGCTGTCACTCAAATATGGACATTCTTTATAATGTTAATATTCAATTTCATTGAAAAACCAACGACAATAAAATTAATTTATTACGATTTAATGCTGCCCACACTTTTAATTGTGTCTGTCTCCTCTAGCGTACCGAGAGGACCTTAGCTGAATAATAAAACAAACCAACAGTTTGTGAACATATGTAGAAATAAACTGCACTAGTATATCGGCACTCCCTCTGACCATTCTTCGGCCCACGGAATAACAACGGACTCCACGTTTATCTCCTCTCGGTGGCACATGGTATGGACCTTATGGCTCGTTATTTACATCATGTATTTGATTGTTGACACTACTCTCTGGTCTTTTTCTCTCGCTCTCTCACTCTGTTATCATTAGGTATAGCTCCAAGCAACGATCGCTGTTTTAATCAGGTTTGGTTTGCGATCGCAACGCAACGCGATTTTTTGTGAAAAATCGGGTGTCACTAAGAATAATATATACGAATTGCTACAGATTATCTATATAAATAAAAGATCTATTTATACAAAATCCATTTTTAATATAAAATTGCATTTGAGTACGAATAGGTTTTAATTAGCGTTGGCAACTATTGACTGAAAACAGTCGATAGTCAAAAAACTAGTGACTAAAAATATTAATTCAGTCAAATGCAGGGTTCGACTGTTTTATTCAACTCGTGATGTTAGACGAAGATGTACGAATCCTTTCCTGTATAAATTGCGAGAGAGGAAAGGACGGAGATAATTGCTTAGACTAGTTAATTTTATATGTGCTTATATTTTCCAACGGTAGTATAAGCGAAACGGAGATATATCTATTCCTTCACATACTAACTTACTAACTAAACACTAAAAAAGAAAGAGAAAAAAATAATTACTGAATACTATTAAGATGCAATTAATAATTTCATTTTAAATGAAGTAGAATTACTTTTATATTTTAATTGATGGAATTTTTCTATGAAAAGGAATAGTACCCATGAATAATACAAATGTTTTATCGTATTTTAATGTGTTAATTGGTATTACATATTGTTTTCATATAATATACTATAATAAATATAGACAATACAATAAAACTTAAACATATACCTAATTATAGAAAAAAACTAATTCATGACTTAATTAAAAATGATCGCATAATAACTACTAGAGCTTTTTTAAATGAAGTTAATGCTTTATTTATTATTGAACGGAATTATTTTGTAACAAAAATCGAGAGAACAATCGAAATATTACATATTATTATCATAAAAACAGTCAAAAGTATTTTACTATTTATCATTTTACGATTTATCATTCAAATTTTTAATCTTTTTACCCTATTACATTAACAATCTTGAAAAAGTTCGTTCCAAAATGCTGCTATATTAATATAAATTATATTATAATTTATTAGTAAACTACCAAAAAAATCATAAAACTATATATATTACATATAAATCTAGGTAATCGTTACATTTTTGTCAAGGTGGCGGCTAGATCGACAGAGCCCGAACGTTAAAAATGAGTCGAATGAAACTAGTAGAACCAAAAATAGTAACTAAAAGTACACTATTGAAACAATCGTTAGTAAATAGTAACAAAATCAGTCGGACCAAAAACAGCGACTGAAAACAGTCGACTGAAGTCACTGGTAAAAAGGAGTAAAATCAGTAAAACCAAAAATAGTAACTGAAACAGTCGATAGTCGATTTCAGTGGATAATTCCCACCACTACTTTTAATATACTTTTCCTATAGATATCATATTTATAAGGGATAAAATATTTTTTTAAATTTTGTATTTAGTATCTAATATTCAAAAAATTTAGGTGCTATCGTGATTTAGTTGCTAGAGATTTTAGATTTGTGTATTGATTTGGTAATATATTTATTCACAACCTACTGCTGTAGAAAATAAACAAATTTAATAGAAATATCAATGTTATGAACTTTAATTGCTGTTTATTAAAATAATTAAGCAAACAGAATGTTATGTCACTTAGAGAATTATAATTGTATGTATTCTAAATCAAATTCTAAATATAAATCAAACTGATTATGAATGGATGCACAAAAATCTGTTAAAAAATAAGTTTAATAGTTCAATATGACTAGTAATGTCAACTCTCATCTCCTCCACTTGTCTCGTAAAAGTTTGCTGTTGCAAATTCAATATTTTTATCATCACAATTTTACGTAGAGATTGTCAGCCTTCTTAATAATTTCTCCATTAGAAAAATATCTCTTATTTTTGGACCAAGTTCATCGCATCTTATAACGAAAGTATTCTGCTAGTTAAAGAGATCGTTCTTTCTTTTCTTTAAAAATCTCCGGTGGTACTATAAGCAAGGTACTCGTAATATTTTTTAAAATTTTTATGTTTTTCCTTATTATGCGTTACTAATTATATTTTTTTGCAATAGCAATTGTAATTAAGTAGTAGTAGTAACGTGTAGCTTATGTGCGTTATCTTATAAAATATATTTAGTAATTAAATATAGATTGGGTAGTATACCAAGGATGGTCAAAATATAACATCATAATTCTTCGTCATAGGTCTTTTATCATAATTGATAAGAGAATCTTGAAAAACTATATTTTTGTATGCAATACCGAAGAGAATGTTTCAACAAGATATACTGAAATTACCAAAAAAACCAGTAAATTCATTTATGGGGTTATTCCAAATGTATGACTCTCTATATATAAATCTCTACGGATTAGTTAGTAAAATTTAAAATTATATAATTATATTTCTCCTTCTGAATGAAACTTGTCCTTCCACTGTTAAAGGGAAGTGACGTTAGACAGGCCTGCAGTAATATTAATTGTCTCATGTCAACTGTAGTAAGTCAAAAGTAATATTTTTAAGAACCTATCATGAAAATTTTTCAATTTTATCATAACATAACACGGGATCAAACCCTCTAACATTTATTCGTCGTCTTGTTCTTTAGTCGTCTTGTCACGTACAAGAATTTACACCTGAAATTGACCAAACAATGATGTGTCACGGTAGAATGTTACTAAATTTTCTAAAAAAAATTATTTTGGCGATTGGATTTGGCCTCCCAGATCAAGTTCTGTAACTTACACCATTTGATATTTTATTAAATTATTTGAAGTAAAAATTATATTGCAACAAGTTCAGAAACACTTGTTTATATTAGGATAGGATTTACCAATTCATTAACAAATTTTACAGTCACTGTTATGCAAAATTTTTAAACCGTTCTTCTCCCTTATATGATGATATTCATATGATATTAAGTATATGATAATTATATGTTATATTATATATACTTTATGACAATCCTGCGTATTTATGTAAAATAATAAATATGTTAAATAAAAGTTAATTATGTAAAATAATGGATTTAAAAGGAAAATTGTCGTTTGAAATATTGTAAGATTCGCGCTGAAACGCTTCAAATCAATTATTCATTAATATTTTTTTCCATTGGTTGTTCAGAACCATAATAATGTCAAAATTAGTAAGCCAATCAACCAGTCAGTAAAAATGGTTTATACCTATAAACATTGTGCCATTTCCATTATATTTAAATAGATTGATATAAATATGTTAAAAGGTAGATCAATAATGAATTTGAGAAATCAGGGTTGTCAGACAAATTTTGGGTTTTATGTTGTCATTAAATAATTTAAGGGGTTTATATTGCATCGCAGCCTTGTATTTATTTTTAATCTGTGTAATTATTTTCATGTTAAAGCTCTGTAATCAGGTTTTAAGCCGAATTTTTAGTACGTGTCATTGTAATGAAATTTAATTGGAAATGTTACGTAAATGTTATTTAATTTTATGTTTCGACATTATTACATTGATAAATTTGACATAGATGACAAAGAACGAGAAACGATGTATTTTATTGTTTTCTTTGGTCATAGAAAGATTTATGTCTGTTGTGTGAGTCTTTGGCAAGAATTGTTATAAAGAATTCACAAACTTTGAAGTTGTTACCGTTCAAATACACTGAGCTCTTAAATTGCCAGAACGATTCAAGCCTGAATGTTTAGAGTTAACCAAGAAATGGCATACTTGACAATGAAAAAATCTAAAACCAGTATACTATAAGATAACTATGTATGTATTTGTATTGTATCTATTTAACAAATGTGATATATTATAAAGGAAACATGTTACTATGACTATATTTGCTGATAATATTAATGATACTGCCTACGAGGAAGCAATAGCGAAGACCTAGTAATCTGTTGACTCTGTTATAGATAATAAAATACAAGAGTAATAAGTTAGTGTATATTATTGTTACTAATAATATTTTTAGTCCAGATAGTAACTATGCCAAGTATTTTAGGATGAGTATTGATACAAAACTCTCTTGAAATGGAGGCATATGGAAAATATTCAATGAAACACAGTTCATGTTTGACCAAAAGTCATATAAATATGGTACAGTAATTTCAGAATGAAGTTTTAAATTTTATTAATTTAATTTTTATTTTTGTTTTATTGATGAACCCATATATTACAAGGACAATTAAGGCATTAAAGTACATTAAAGTACAATAAAGCGCATTAAAGTACTAATTAACAAATTGTAATTTATTGAGAGACTAAGAACTTTGATTCTTCTGGGGAAATGCTCACTTTTCAGTCATTGTAGGAAGATGTGATCACGTTTCTGCTCCGAAGAATGGACGGATTTTTATTATTCAATTAAAACGCTTCTATAGCATCACCCATGATGGTTTTGTTTAATTTTAATTTACAATTCTGTACTTTGTATCCCGTAAAATGCATATACAGAATCGCCAATATTTCATTGCTATGTTTTTGACATACGTCCCATCTTACGATGTATCATTTTAAGCTAGTAAATTTAACAATAATGTATTGGTGGTGTTTTATTTTGTCGAACGTTGAGAACTCATATACCTTCTACTAGGTTTTCATATATTTTGGTAATTTTTGTAGACAATCTGGACTAGGTACGACTAATTAACAATGAAATAATATTAATTATCAAGAGGTTTTGCGGCGCCGATATTTTGTTTAGCAACAGGATATATATTAGCAGGAAAAACCTTGAATTTATTATAATTCATTCAATTCAAATTTTGATCGGTTTAAATCGAAACCAGTCAATGAAATCTAACTGTACCGTTTATCAATATTCAGATTTTTATTAATTAGGTACGTGCTGTGTCTTGATACTCGACTGTATAATGATTTTAAATTTCACCCAGCGTCACATATCTCATTCATAAACATTTTCATTCAACAGTCGCTATAGGTGTACAGTGACGCGTCCCTCTCACCTCTCGCACGGTCACACTATTGCGCAAAAGCTTTGCCTCTGTAACATTTATGTTTTATTTATTTCAATTTATACAGGGTAGAACAGAAAATTCATAGAAGTTTTTGTTGTTATATGCGAGTTAATTTTGAGAATCTTACAAATTCAAATTCAGCCAAAGATTGAAACTTATCCATGAATCTCAATCAAAAAATGACTTTCAGTAAAAATTTTTAAAATCAAAATAAGGAAATAAAATTAAGTATAAATGATGTTTTTATTTACCTCTAATACTTCGGAGTTGCCAATAATATGGTACGTTATTTAGACTTTAAATAACTTACTTTTTAATAAATTTAATGTCGATATATTTTTTATTCGATGTGAAGTATCCTAACTCGAAATTATGCATCATTTGTGTCTTTGCCTTTTATATTTCCAGATTTCAGATCAAAACAATGGCTGCTTTGCCATAAACAACAAGCTGGTTCGACTATGTTTAAAACGCGTGCATTTGCTGAAACTCATATGCTAGACTGACTGATTCTGGGGCATCATACATATTTCAACTCTTGTAACTCTGATGCGTTGTCCTATATGCAGAGTATACAGCTAATTATGTGTTTGGTGGAAGTAGTATTGTTTACAACCTAATACGGTAAAAATGCTTAATGAAGCAGTTTATTTCAATTTTTGGGAATGAAAAAAACAAAGGGAGTGCTATGAAAAAATTGATAATACATGGAAAAAATACAGATACTAAACAAAGGGAAAGCAAGTAGAACAGAAAAGAAAAACCAAATAAAAAAGAAAACGACATAATTAGGAAAAATACGAAAAAACAGTAAAAAAATATCAATTATTAAAAACAGAAAAAAATATCAATTATTAATAGTAATATTGTAAACATTTTAAAGCATTAATAAATATTAAGGTATTTAGCGACTGCAAATGTAATGCAATAAGTTATAACTATATGACATTTTATTCCTTGAATTATTTTGATTTTTTACATTATAGTAAGTTTCCTTTTCTAACATTTCTAAGTTTTAAAAAATAATTTGTTGTGTTGGTTATTATTTAAAGTTAAATATTAATTTCAAAATTGTTTAATTCATATATTCCCTGTTTTAATATACAAACATGCAGTTGTTTATTTATTATTCCGTATTTAAGTTTATAACATAAAAGTAAAGAAAGATCATATATACTTATCTTTGATGCCCAGAAGTTCTTACAGTTCTGAAAATAATCTTACTTATGATATTTTTGTTATAAAGTTCAGTGGTTTAGTAACTTAAACTAAAATCAATACTTTTTTACCTTATTATACCATATTGCATTAATTTATTGTATATCAAGTATGTTTATGTCAAATATATAAATATTGTCAAAAAAGTTTTAATAGTATAAGATATCATTTTAAAATGTTTCTCTTTATACCATTATGCGAGAAACATGATTAACTTTATAAGTTACTATTTAATATAAGCAAAGCACGAGATCATCCGATTTCATCACGTCAGCACCTAAGTGATATTAAATTTATGTTTTAATATTATGAAACATCTCTCGTATCACATTAAAGATGGTAGTTCGCAAAATCACCCGGTACCGCAGTCGATTTCCATACAAGAATATATTTCAGCTCAGTTTTCTTCATCTTCCGTTGATAGGGCCGCGCCCGCTTCCTATTATAGTAAACCTCAATCAGTCTGACTTGTTGCCGTTTTTATTAATGGATATCTGCACCACGAACCGGCCAATCGCCGTCCACTTGGTGATACTGAGTCACTGGAGGTGGGCGATAATTGTGCAAGACGCGAGGTTGCTTTTTTCGGATATGATCGTAGAGAGGTCACCGTCGAGATTTATGGGGTTTGCGGCGAGCGCCGCAATCAAGGGCGTGCAGCAGGACCCACCGTTTGGGTTAGTTTCGAACCAGCATGGGTCGAGTCTCTTGTATTTGTTGATATTTTGCGTTTGCAGTTAAGTAACCCTATAATTGGGAGAGTTTAATGGATTGAATTGGAGTTGTCTGCTTATTTATACTTTTATTTATTTGCATGTATACTGGAAATACACAAATTTAATTTTTATGATATTAATAAAGAATTTTGTGATAGCAATAAAGAGTTTTTACGAGAGTAAGTTGAACAGTAATGATGTATGCCAGTGTAAGAATGCTCGTTTGGTCGATCGGTCGGTCCGTTGGAATTTGTGGCTCTCGATGGGATTGTTTGTCCGAACACTCACTACTATTTGTGGAAGGAATTTGCACGAGAACTAAAAACACTGGTCGAAGAAATACTTGTTTATTTCGATTTAACCTGATACATGTGGTCGACGGGAGAATGGTCAGGATGTTAGGTTAGGTAGAGGAAGTACTGTTACAAGGGGGCAGATAAAAGAAGAAACAGAGAGACGTCATCGTGGTGGTCTTTTATAGCCCGGAACAGCATGGTACCAATCCACCGGCGTTGCCAACCTTTGAACTTGCTGTAGGTGAATGCGTGGTGGCCTAAAAGGTCGTAGCGGTAGCTACATCACTCTCCTAGCGGAGCTGCCATGAAACGTACCCCTATGTGGTGCAGGTTCGGAAATGCATCCGCCATTACGCATTGAATCTGAATTGGGGACTGCTTATCAGATGAGCGAGGAGTTTTACGGGATCAGCTGGCATCGAAGTTGTAGCAAGACGTCGTTCGTCTTGGGGCGTTCCGATTTGTTTGAGGGTACTTATAAGTATGGTGCCTTACGTGTCCCGTTTCGTGATGCAAGGGTGTTCATGCGTTGATGTTATCTATTGATGGACTTCTGTGGTTTTCCTCTATCAGGCTAGTCTCGTGGGATAACGTCGAGCATGTGATGTTGATGGATTCCATTCATCGTGCTATCCTTCCATGCACGTGTCAAGTACCTGTCAAGTGGCTTATGTTGAGCTGGTTTACTTATTAAGCACTTCGATCACGTCGGGGTAACCAATTGTAGGAATGTTCGTTTGGTCGGTCGGTCGGTCGGAATGTGTGGCTGTCGATGCGATTGTTTGTCCGAACACTCACTACTATTTCTGGAAGAAATTTGCACGAGAGCTAAAAACACTGGTTGTAGAAATACTTGATTATTTCAATTTAAACTGATACATGTGGTCGACGGGCGAATAGACAGGATATTAGGTTAGGTAGAAGAAGTACGGTAGCGCCGTGGAAGTGGTAGTGTTACCAAGGGGGTAGAGAAAAGAAAAGAGAGCGAGACGTCACCTGCGTTGCCAACCTTTGAACTTGCTGTAGATGAATGCGTGGTGGCCTAAAGGGTCGTAGCGGTCGCTACACCAGTACAAAGTAAAATGAGTACGCTTCACAATCGTTATATCGTTAATAGAGTTGTTGTTAAAACTAAAATATTTCTTCAAAAGCGTAATATTGTTTAATTCCGTGAGAGCATGAGATTCAAGGATTATTCTTGTTTTTCCACTACGCTCTAATCGACGCTTTAGGATAGAATATCTGACATATTCTTTCGAATAGAGTGCGCGAGGAAATTGCTTTAACTAATGGGTGGACATGCTTTTTTTTTATCAAATACCGCCTGTGAAGAAATTTTGTGTGGCCGGATTGGTTAGGAAGATAGAACGGCTCTCTCTTGTTGCTGTTGCTAGTTATGAATATTTAAAATTGTGATTGTCTTTTAGGCAACAGTATATAATTAGATAAAGAGGAAGGTCTCAGTCACGCCAGTAATCAGGCTGGATAAGATTAAAGGTCTTCTGAGATGGTATTTAGGTTGGTCACTTGCCAGTCTGTAAGGTTAATTCGGAGGACTGCTGTTCGAAGCCCAAGTGAAGCCAAAATAAACTCTTAGCTGGTAAAAAGGAGGCTTTAAAATATGTTTTTAATAATACATTGTCACTAGTGGTTACCGGCTAATCTATAGTAAGTTTTTGTATAACTTAAAAATTAGGTACCTAATCTAGCAAAGCCAATGTTTTTTATCACTAATAAGATGTTTTCTTACTTAGTCTCTATAGCAATAACATTCATGTGTTAATTTACAGTGCTTTTTTTCGTTTCGGTTTTGTTATTCATATTATGTTATTCATAGGTTACTCGATTTTTATAATTTTCTGGTTGCGTCTTCGCTATTGTCTCCAACAGTAAATAATTTCAGTAAATATAGTCAAGATTTTTTTTTTCATTTGTGGTATGTCACATGTTCAAACTAGGTAAATAATTGGGCTCAATATACTTCCTTGGACCAGTTCTATGCAAAATATTATCGAATGTTTTTGTTACATCCAAGAATATAGCTGATCAGTTTTTATATTCATAGACTTTTCTAATGATACCTGTGAGTTCGAATTGAATTGAGTTAAATATTTGTTCATAATTTTGCGTTTTCAATAGAAGATTTTAAATACCTCAACTATCTCCACCATATTTTAACGCGGTAGCCTCTCTTTTAGGTTTTCTATAATATCTATTTTAAAATTAATTAATTATGTCCACTCTATTAATAACATAATTATCATATACGCTTTACTAAAGCATAATCGTAAGTCTAAAGTATGGATTTAAGGACTTGAAAAGAAGTCATTGAGTCTCTCGCTATTACGGAGGCCCTATTTCGGCTTCGAAGAACAACATTAATGGTGCATACGGCACCGACGTAGTCAACAGTGGCTAGTGGATATTGACACTCATCTCATCAGTTTTCCTAGTTTGTATATTATTATTACTTGTATTAAATATATACTTTTTCGATGGAAATCATGTATATATGGCGTATTTTAATTTGAATGGGTCGATGTAGCAGTACGTGGCGACCATAGCATTTTGGAGTCCTGTCCTTTACCCTACAATTTACATGTAGTTACATGACTTTTGTAGGCCATGTCACCGTAAAAAGGTATATTTAAACTATGGTTATTCTATATGTAGTGCTATAAAAGAGGCTTTCAAATGAAAATAAATCTGCAATACATAACAAACAGTTTGTTTTATTATATTTCAACATAGATCCTTCTTTGTGAAATATCCTATATAACAGATTAATTAAGAAATCTTTTTTTAATAGGCTCTCTTAATTTTTTGCATGCAAAGTTGAAATAATTCTTATTGTTAAAATTTTACATTGTGAATCTGTTGAAATTTAAGGGTACTTAATATTTCATTATAACAAAAGCTTTTTTCTGACCGACCTAATATTTATGTTTATTTAATATCTGAAATTTTACTGCTACCTCAATATGTGTTATGTTAATGTTTGCTGATAATAAATAGATGTTTAAACATACACGTTGTGAATAATATGTTTACCAATACTTTGTGTAATCATCCAATTATATGTTCTTACATCCACATATATGATTTCCGGTTTAACTTTCTTTTTTATTTTTTGTAATATTATTTCATTAATTAGAATATTTGATTTTTTCACCCGTATTTTTATACATCAAAATTCTAGGGTTAACAATGTCTTTGTATAACCGAATTAAAACATCCTTAAATATAATCTCTCTATCCAACCTATTTACCTACAATCCTAGATTTACCTACCTAACTTACTGAATTAGTTTTAGTACTTTGGTGACGGAAATAACTTTATATTATAGATAAACAAATTATTTTTTGTACCTGTACTGTAATTGTACCTGCATTAAGTAGGTGACATATAGATAATATTTTATTAATATATATTGTACCATTTTTTTCGAATAAATGCCCTTTTAAAGTAAAAAAAACGGAATATAATATATAATAAATCCAATCATTTTGCAGCATTAACCAGATAGAGAAAATGTCAGTCTGAATTAATTTCAGCTCACATTAAATACTGCTTACTTGTTTTCCCTTTAAAGCTTCTCTTGAAATACGATTTTGTAATTGATATCGATTTTTGAGATTCCAATTGGCCAGATATGTTCCTGTATATCATGTTATTTTTATCAGCTGTACCTATTCTATATTAGCAATCTTTTATCGCTGATGAAGTATGCAAATTTCTAGTAGTACTCTTCCGTGAATTAAACAAGATTTAAATTAACTAAAACCTAATGATGGAGCTTTTATATTAAAATTGAAATATCTATTGGATTTGTATTTGTAAATAGTTTTGATTTTATAATCGATGCTTTCGCAATAGTGTGTAATATATAATTATGTATAGTAATGACAAATTTGGTGCAAATAGTAGATGTAGTGAATTCAAAGTTACAGCATATTATTGATTATTTGATTTGTTTGATGCTTGATGACTATTTGCTTTAATTGTACCACTTGTTCATACCCGTAGTTATTTTTAGTATTATGTCGGATAAAATGTGTTTCCAATAAAGTTGTTAATGCTCAATATTGTTAAGGTGTAAAATTAACCAATAGATTGTTGACATGTATCTGAAGGTTGTTTTAAGGATACAAATTGAAAAATCGCGGTGTTTCAAAAGATGGCGCCAACGATAAGCAGATACTCAAAATGGTGAGCAGGAATATAATATATCAAGGCGAAATATTGGTCCACAATTCTTCATCATTACATTTTATTGAAGTGATTGAAACATGATTAGTTAGTTTTGAGCTGATGCGCGTAGAATGACAATGGAAGCACGAGAGGTAGTGACGACCGTCCAGTGAAAGAACGTGTCGTGTCATTTTTTATCAATTGAAAGCTTTAACACATAATTAATTACATCTTACATTAAATATGCATAGTGCAATTTTAATTTACTAATTAACGCTCGGTAATCTACCGGTAGGCATCGTCTGAATATATGACGGCTACATTTGCTGGTGATACTGCGATTTTTGCTATTGGTGACAATAGCTAAGAAGCCATACGAAAATTAAAACTGGCAAGTGACAATAACTGGATCCAAACCTGGAAAATAAAAATTAACGTACGTATTAACGTACAATCAGACTGCACAAGCACCAATAATAACAAATACTACTATCATTCCATATAGCACCAACGCTAAGTACCTCGAAATTAATCTTGATGGAAGGCTTGGAATCTTGATGGAAATGTATTGGTTAATTGCAACAAAATGATAATTATCAGTGCATAATAAATTGTATTGAAATCTATATCATACGGAATTCAATTATGGGGATGTTCCACCAAAATTAATATAAATACAATACAAGTTTCCCAGAACAAAGACCTGAGAAGTATTGTAAGAGCAGCCACCTTCTATAGGACTAATTATCTATACCGAGATTTCAAATACGTACTGTCACTCAACAACTTAAGAGAATTTTAAGAAGACATGAGGAGACACTTCATTCTCATATCAACATCGAAACTATAAAACTCTCGAATAATACTAGGACAAAACACAAACGCAAAATAATCAAAGCTTTTGATCTCTTGTAGTGTAGTGTAGTGAGGTATATCCTCGATACATACATTAAGTTATTGTAAAGCTAAATTGTAACAATGTTAAAGTAAATTTAAAAAATCTGCATTTATCATTGGTGTATAGTGTCAAAGACTGACGATTTTCGTTAAAGGAATTCGCGTCGATCCGGCAACCATGTAGGATCAGAAACTTTTTCCGTTGATTCGGCAAATTGTTGTTAGCAGAGAAACAGTCGGACGGCAAGACAACAATCGCCACAAAACATAAATAAATAAGCAAGCAGGCGTTGCTATCGTATCTACCGACCCGTCATTGGTCGACGACGAACAATAGACTATCGGAGGAAGGAGATCAAACCGTCGACGACCGGCCTCTTTTCCTTATTTGCGAACGTCAACTTTTTAATTGGCGTCCAGTTTTTTTTCAGACGGTGCAGTCTCGCCCGCTTCGATTCACTAATAATAATCGACCGTCTACGACGTAAGCTCAAGTATTCAGTTGGTGGAAGATAAAAATGGGACACATGAATATCGAAATAACTAATAATAATAAATATTTAAACCAAAAAGGTTTATTAAAAATAAGCTAGATGGCTATTTTTGAAAAGCTACTTTAACAATTCTACGTATTTGCCTTTCAATTCTTTACTGATAATATGGGTGCAGGTTTTATTTATACCTATTTTAACAATTTTCACTTATAATTATATATTCTATAATGTGTATCAATAATGTCGGAGCCTCTAATGCAAATTATACATCGCTAAAAACCCCAAACAAGTGATGTATTTTTATTCCAACGCAGATAAATTTTGCAAGACGGGAACCAACCAGTACAGTTTGAACATCGTTAACTTATTCACAGTAATATGATCACTCAAAGATAAGTAGTTTACTATTTTAAGTACTTTTAACTATGCGTAAAGTGTAATTAATGTAATGCAAATAATGTAGAAAATTGTATTAAATATAAATACATGAAGTCAGTATATGTTTTGCAAGATTCGAATATCAACTAGAGAGGAGAAAATGGTTTTCTAAATGAACTGACTGAATATTAACTGCTGATCACTCAAGAGTTACCATATATCTTAAAAATACAAAGAAAAATATTAATTAAATTCAAGCCTTCAAAAGGTTAAATCCCATCACGGTTAGGTTGCGAAAATCCAATATTAAATATCTGGTTTCTTGTACATCAAATAGTTCGATGGGCTAAACTTCATCAAGTTAAGGGTAAGTATCACATATTTGATTAAATAAAATGATTTCAAACAAGAGTTATCTACAGAGAATGTATCAACCAAATGTTGTCACTGGAGTTAAGTAAAGTAAAAGAAGCTAAGTAAAGATCGATCTTAAGGATTCATAGGGGGATATTGATATGTTAAAATATATCTACACATAGACATAACACAGATTTCGTAAAGTGCTTGATGAAATATTCTAGTTGCACATGATTATAAGAACTTTAAAATTAAAATTTGTGCATTTTATTTACCCATATATTAAAAAGATTGACACAAAACAGAACTGTTAAATGTTTATAATAATCAAATATCCATGAGCAAATGTATTTAATAAAAATCTATTTGCATTTGTAGTTACTATGAACTATGTAAAATTAATATAAAATGATAAATAAATTTTGCAGTACGTTTGCTATCGATAGAATTTTCATTTATCTTACTAAATACAGGGCACTTGATTTTAATATTCTCACAGTTCCGACGTGACGATTGTCCTATTATTGGGTACTCTTTAGAGTTATAATATGCTTTTATTAATATTCTTATCAAGTGTTATACTGACAGTATTTTTACTTAGTGTTTTTTAATATTCTGCCATATTTCATGGTTAGTGTGTTATGTTATATGAAAGTTCTAGTGTTTTTAAAATTATTATTTCAGTTACGGTCACACGGTGATTAACGACGAATCGATTATGAACAAATTTAGGGTGCATCTGATAGGTGTTTAACTTGACTTGGCATGGGGAATTTTGGGGTTTTATTTATGGTCAAATCTTAGTGATCCTAGTTTTAATTTTAAAATAAATATAATTTTATCCCCTATAGTATATTATTATTATAAATCAATATATTAATTAAAGTTACTAAAACGCTGTTTTGGCAGTTTTGGATTACTAGTCCCCCATATTTAAATTCCCAAAAGTCCAAATTCTCTTTATAATTGTCTGGTAAACGAATTTCTTTTGTTTAATGTAATGTTTCCAATTTAACCTACCACTGAATTGGATGCCGAAGTTTTTCATTGATTTTGCATGAGGAATCGGATTACAAATTACAAAATTACTGTTACATATGTTAAAAATCAAAAAAAGTCGTAGATTGTTCGTTGTAGTAATAAATGTTTATGGAAGTATGGAAAAATACAATAAATCAATGAAGGTAGGTGAGTGAGTTCCCACAAAACTGAGTAAAACTTACTTTTAAGAAGGCGAAGCCATATTAGAACATTTAATTTTATTCATATTATACCATAAATTATTATGTGCTAAAGTTGATTTTAAGCCATCACGGCTGACTGATATTTTGATAATATATTTCGAAAATGTAATCATTTAGTTCCGTTTTGGAATGACACATAACAAAGTCTATTGCACAGAAATACTATTGTTATTACTCTACTATGAATGGGCCAAACCGTTAATACAGAATATATTATTTGCCTATTTGCTTATAGAAGTTTGCTTAGAGATATTTTCTATAAGAATTGTCGGGCGCTAACTGTTGGATTTTTCTATGCCTTTTACAATAATATGCTTTTACTTATGTCATTCTATAAATGCACTATTTTCTCGATTTAGTTCTGTCGAATTTGTGGTTAGTTCTTTAACTCAAAAAACTGTTTCGAATATATCATTTTGAACCAATCGGGAATATTAAAATTGGAATAATGAAATTATTTAAATTATTCACTGTATTAAAACTAGCGTTAGGAGAACAAAAGTGTTGTAGTGTGAGATTGCTAAGACAGTGATCTAAATTAAACACGAGTAAAATATTGTTATATTATTAAGTTAGGAAAGAGTAATTTATTTTTTTACTAATAGATGGCATTCAAGTCGCATATCTCTAATAATAGTCATTTAATAAAGCCATGTTACAACATGTTTTAAAGATAAAAGACTGTCAAAAGTTATTTCAATTTGAAAATGGTGATTTTTAATTCCCAAAAGAGTAAAATGCAGAGTATTGTAATCAAAAACTTTCCTGTATTTATACAAATAAGCATTTATATGAGCTCCAGTGTCAGAATTGGTTCGCTAATTTTCATTTCGAAAATTCGATGTTCTCCTGACTGGTCATTTGTTTAGAGTTGATGAAATTGTTTAACATATCTATGTAGACCAACTTATTTCGTTTCCTGGCATCGCTACGGAACCAGGATGGACTATAAAATAGTTTTGAACCGTTAATATGAGAATGGATACCAATATAATCTCAATACTTGAATTTCATATGAATTAACAATGAATAATGATGTGCTGCTTATGAAACGAATAATTAAATGAAATGATGAAAAATATATCACGGATAACAATAATGTGAAGAGAAGACCACACAGAGAAGCTTGACAAACAGTTCCGAAGCTCGCATTGATATCAAGAATGGTGATGCTAAGATGAAGGGAAATGTTCATCAATCCGACACAATACTTTTCAAGAACTTACGCAATTGAATCAGGCGATTAAAGATCGACTAGAATTGATTAATAATCAAATTGTTGTTTTTAATCGTGGCCATACACATTAATGTACCCGCCGTACAGTCCTTACTTTCCTCTATGCGACTAGGATTTGTCCTGGTCTCTATGGAAACCTTTATTCATATTTTAAAGCTTTAACTTTAAAATAGCTTTGTAATTATCAGGCTCAGAATTTCGTCTAGAAATCTCAAATTGAATCATATTTTACCAGGAAAGCATCAAAGTGGAAAGTATATGACGAACTAGTTTTTGCTTTTTTCAAATCCATTATATTTAGATTAAAAAATATTTTCTTAACATAAGTGATGGGATTGTTCGCAATTGACACCAAACATACCTGTACCAATTTGAAATATATATTTGGCAAAGTTAAAAGGTAATCATGATTTTTCTGCGGATGCGAAGTTATTATGAATGTCATGGTTAACCAGATGTTACTAAAGAGAGCTAAAACAACTTTTTTAAAGCCTGTTTTACAAATTATTACTGTAGTGTTTTGGATAGTATCCAATAATGCAAGGAGAAAAACAGCTTCATTAGGGGAGTCATTTTGTACATATTGTTAGTTCTTTAAACCTTATTTTACTGTTGATAAGTCAATGCTATTATTGTAATCATCAATTACTTATTACTGGAGGGGATATTATATTCTAGATGCATGAATTTTAGATATTGTTTCAAATAAAATAAAACAAAAAACAGGTAATATATTTACTTTCTATTTTTGCTAGGTGTTTATTGATGTTTAAACAATACATAAAAGAGAAAAATAAAAATCCAAAAAGCTACAAGCTTATGTGATTGGGTCCAAATATGAACGATTGCAACAAGGAAAGAAAATTCTAAATTTAGAGAAGTGCTACAATTGGACAAAACTCAAAGTTTTGTTATAGTTTTACTTTAATACAATAGAATAATGTATACAGAAGGATATCACATCAAATTTCAAGTAAACCGGTACAGTTAAGGTATCATGTCTACCGTCTTGAAAAAAATGTTTCGAGAAACACGAGGGCTAAGCCTTGCAATGGTACTTTGTACTTGCATTTCTTCACTCTGCAATTCTTGCTCGATTCATTTGGCTCTCATCTACTTAAATAAAACATTTTCTGAACTACTTTCTTTCAAACAAACGGTTCTGGCCTCCTCTTAGCATGTTTAATGGCGAATACATAAGTTTCAGGACCAATTGTTAGCCGGCCTAAAAGTTTTGGATATTGCGTCACTAAAACAGCTATATTTCTGACAATAATTTAAATTTTGAAAAATTCTCTCAAGAGCATATTATTAGCAATAGCTAATTTTTGACTAATGGGCTAATATGTGAGCTGTCTGGGTCATTACTTCTCTTGCAAATCAAAATAATCACTGTTGAAGACGAACCTTTAACTACTTTCGACATGTCTGCATTTGATATCATTCAGAACTGTTTTTTAAAATATTAAATAAGTACTTTACTCAGTACTATTCTACTTGTCAAAAAGTTAAAGCTTGTTAAATAAATATTATTACAACTAATAAAATAAAATGTTGATTATGACTTGATAATAATGTATTATATTTATTTGATGATTATGTTTTCGATCTGATATCATTGTTTGTAAATCGTTGAGAATTAATGTATGGAATAAAAGTTTAGTAATATTAGTGTCATTAGAAATTATAGTCTAACATTAATATTAATTAGATATTAAGTATAAGGGATTTCGTAATTAAAGCTTTTATAACGTGTTCAGTTTTAAAAATTGATCGCCATAGAAACCTGTTGGTGGAACGTCTTCCGCTGGTATCCCTGTTGGCATCGTTTACTCTTGTCATCATCATGATAGAGCCCTTGTCGTCGTATTTAAAAAAAATGGCGCTTTATCGCGCCGTAGCAGCACGCCAGATATTATTTAATGGCTTTTCCTAGTTCGTACCGTTATCAACTACCGCCGGTTAATTTTTTCGGCTCTTCTTTCTCGACTGATAACGCTTCTTCATCGCTGCTTCCTAAAAAGGAGTCACCTAATGGTATATCTCGTGTTCATTTTTTCTCTCTCCGTTAAATAGAAATATTAATGATTTCGTTCGGATTTGTAACTGATCAAAGAGACAGACCAGACGCCAGCTTAGGTCTTACGATCATCGGTCACGCCACGGCTCGCCGAGAGCGATGCGTACATTCGACTGAAAAAATATGTGGATGATGGCTTCATGAAACACTAGCAATATCGTACCGATGGTTTTCTTTTTATTCATTTTGGTCATGAAAGGTTTGTATCATGGTTGGGGTCCAAGTGGTTTAATGGTTTAATATGACTGATATTTTTTGCATTTCAGTTGGTGTAAAACTTATATATTTAGATTAACAAGTAATTTAATTTTAAAAATCACATACAGAAATATCTATACAGGTTACTGTTTGTATATCATTAGTTTGTATTCAACGGTCACTCATGAGAAATTCTTTATAATTCAATTTTTATTGCAGTTTCTTGGGTTAATTCTCCATTTCCATTAAAATTACCATATATTCTCATCATATGAGGGAAAGAAGTTCTTGAAAGTTACACTTCTTCCGCCTCTTTGAGATTGGTTTACCATCTCTTGTTATTTTAGTCACTTTGTTGTCTTCAATTCTGGAAATGTGTTCCTTCCAGAATATTATCTTCCTGGATCCATCTTACCATGGCTTTCGTATTGCATTCCTTGCGAATATCTCTTTTAATTCCCTCTTAGGTCTTAATGTATTTCCTGCGATTGTTCTTAATAATCTCCGTTCATGCTTCAGCTGTGTACGTCATTACCGGCCTTTGTAGCCTTTGTAAATTCTTACTTTGGTTGCCGCTCACATGGTACCCGCTATTCTAGCTGACTTATTAATTTGGCTTCTCACATTGTTCTTCAGATGTCCATAAGGTGACATTGCTGTTCCCAGGTAGCTGTATTCGGACACATGTTCTATTAATTTGTTGTTTAGTTCCAGCTTGCATCTGCGTGGTTCTCTAGACATTAACATGCTTTTTGTTTTAGAGGTTGATATTTTCATATTGATACTTTCAACCTCTTTGTTAAAATACTGTAGTAGCCACTATAATCCGTCTTCTGTCTTTACTAGCGGGTCTAGGAAAATAGCTGATTTTTATGTTTAATTCTGAACGTTAGCTGAAAGGTGACAATTGATATTTTTATTAATCGTTTAGAAATTACCTATGATTTCACTAAATATAATGTTTTATTATGACTGAGAAAAAATATGCAACCAAATACGAATAGAATGGAAATGTTCATAAAATTAAATATTAGATGCTTGCATGATCCTTACCATTTTTTTTTCGTTTAATAAGCATTTATTGAAACCTATGTCTTCTCATTCGAGCTGGAGTTCTCACTTTACAGTTGTTGCATTGAATTAGCGAACTTTGTAATGCAAGAGTATGCGTCTGTTACTATCTGTTTCTGTTTTGTTCCAATGACTTCGGTAGATATCTGCAGTAACAATTTACCCTCTATGTGCACAGTAAGACTATATGGCCATGAATATTCGGTTTCGTTGTCGATGTAAATGTCTGTTTCTGGGCTATCCCGGACTGTCTAATTATTATCACAGGTCTCAATAAACTACAGAAAACACGACGAAATCGAATTTTTCTCAGATGATATGATAGCCATTTTCCCTTCATTTGGATTTTATTTTTGATAGCTTAAGAATTCATCCAACAAGTCTTGCAATTCATTATATTCGAACTATTTTGGTCGTTCTTTAACGTTATCGTCAAGGTCATGGCAGAGCAGCATATAGAAACGTCAAAACCATGGAATTTGACAGTTAGGTTATATAGTTTTGTGGCTATTTATAATCATACTTCGCATTTTCATCAATAGATATCACTGATCAATATAAATACAAGTACCTATGTTATATATAAAAATATAAACATTTAATTTATTTAGTGGCATCAATTGAAATATATTGTTGGTGCATGAAAGATTTGATCTGTTTCACTATTTTAACCAAAGATTTAATAACTGTGTTTTATAATGAGACAGTGACTCTTAAAATGTCTATACTAAATTTTGCTACTACAGTGCTAGATTCAGTTGGAGCAGTTTAAATTTTTTTAGTGCTTAAAGATACAAAGTTTTTATTGAAAAATTTAAAAATCAAATAATTACTTAATAAATAAATAAGATAAAAATAACTTTAAAAATATTTTTGTATATATCTTTATTCAGTCTTACACAGTTCTCTATCGAAATAGTGATAAGTTTACCTTACCTTACCCTTACTCTCACCTCTTGTTTAAGTTGGTTGCAATATTTGCAGTTTTACTTCTTTATCTTTCAAATGGAAATAAATTAACACATAATGTGGCTAAATTTTTATGTATAAATTGTTAATCTGCAATAGCTAAACCACGCGGACCATGTTTTCTATCATTGGAAAAGGTTTGCGCTGGCTGGTTAAGTCAGCAAACAGAAGATAAACAGACTATAAAAATAAGAAGGTGAATAAGAAGTAACACAACGAGGACCGGAGTCATCTGCAGCAAATCACAATCACAATTTAGAGATAAACTACAACGTTAATGGAAGATAATAGGTTGAATGAAAGTAGGAACTAAGTTGAAGATGATATTTTGTTTGGAATATTTTTTCTAATTCAAACGTTTGCCTTTATTTTTAAATTGGTTAAAAAACAACATGAACAACAACAACACAACAACATGAACATGACCAAATAATGTACTTGTATGTACTATTTCAAAAAGAAATATGTCTAAAAATATAAATAGAAGTAATAAGAGAAAATTCAAATAAATCTATAGCGGGAAAAACAATAAACTTAGGTTTTCAAGAAATAACAATATAAGTACTACACAGCCAACCAATTTTCACAGAAGCTTCTTCGTCTTTGTATTATATCAGTGATAAAGTTAACTGTTTTAAGCGTACTGATTTTTCTACATTGATAATATAACTATAACTAAGACCTCAAGGTTATGCTTGTTGAAAACATTAATAATTATTTCTAAGCATTCAAAATAGTATATTAAGGAACATTATAGTCAAAAACGTTTAATATATCATTGGTAAAATTAATACAAAAAATGTATTTGTTTTTATTTTCAAACTACACATAGTTGAATTACATCGACTAAGAATTTAACAACTCCACAGAAATCTATATAAATAGTCAAGACAAAACAGGTTTTCTGGCATTTATAACGAAACAAAGTTAAGCAACTGTACTGGTTAACACAACTGTACTGACATAAAATTAAAGAGATTGGTTTATCAGTAAATCATAAAGCCAATTTGAACCTCAGTGTGCAAATATGGAGTTTCACTAAAACATTAAACCAACTAGTATTCCAACGCAGTCAAAACTAAGTTCTACGATTAAATACCAAAGCTTATCGCTATGTAATCAACGAAGAGCTGCATGGGGACTTGGATATACGAAGTGAACCAAGTTACACGAGGTAATTGTGTCTCAGTTATGTTTAATAACCACCAATTATTGCATTGTGACGAAGACAAATATCTTGGAATTTACCTTGACAATCCTCCAACTTCAAACAAGTCCTCATAAACTGAAGAAATTGGACATTAAACTGAAATAACAGATATACCTTTGGTTTAACTAAAACTTCAGACGAAAATTGAAAACAAACTGTTCATCTATATGGCAAATGTATATCAAATCTTTCCTAAGTTTCGTATACAGCATGTAGATAGAATAGGGATTAACAATAATTTAACTTCACTCTTGTTCTAAACTTTAAAATAGAACATTTCGAAATAAAAATACCGAAATCAGAAATAAGACTGCCTCTTAAAGTGTTTTTAAGTATTAATTTTTAATGTAAAGGAACAATTCATTGTTATATCTCAAACAATTAGGTACATTGTACGCATTATTAAAGTAAAGTCTATTAGTTATACAAGAGCTCTCCATATGTTTATGATTTTTATGTTATTTTTTAACGATTTCTTATTTTTGACGGACGTCTTTTTTCTACGAAAACCATCAACACCTGAGCTCAGTATCGAGCACGAGCGTCTGAAGCCAACGTTTTGCCCACTGAATTGTCAAGATTATTTAATTTATTCATTAAAACCAGTCGCCGCTGGTCTAGCAGGCCGTGGAGCAGGAAATGGCCGATGTGGCGCGTGTTCGACTGTTATCTGATGCCGAAATCAACACCGACCATTAAGGAATCGTTTCGGTCAAGTTGGCGTTGGACGTGGCGCGTTTGTTTCAAGGATAGGTCGATTTCGAAATCGGGGCTCAGGCGAGAGACAACGGCTAAAATCGACGAAAATCAGCTTTTGGCGTTTGTTTCGGTTTAATAGGAAGCGGAAATGTAGTTATTTGTCGTAATAATATAAAATTTTAATACAATTTAGCAATGGTGTTTTGAAATACCATTAAAATTGTATTGTACCAATTAATGAATGTATTATTACCTGCATGTATTTTGATCAGATATTTCTACTAGTGAAAATCTGAAGTATAAAAGTATTGTTTACTTTAACTTTACTGTTAAGCAACTTACTGTTCGGAATATAGAGACAATAAAAATTGTATTTTCGACATTACTTGTACTGTTTGATTTCAAGAAATCGGTTGCCGAAGCTCGGAGGCAGATCAGACAGAGAGATAAAGATCGGCCTGGAGGATCTAAAAAATTAGAAGACATTTAATTGCATTAAGCATTGGATGAAAAGAACATTCAGACAGCTTAACAGTAATAGATGAATAATGTTTGTAATGTTTGTATGCGATGGATTGATTTAAAAGGAGTGAAAATGGAATGGATTACACGAATTCGTTTATATCACACCATTTTGAAAAAAAGCATAAAGAAGAGTTTTCTGTTGCACATTGTTATAATGAGCAACAAGCCATGGATTGATCCAGGAGAGCTATCTACATCGACGCTGATCGACGAAGAGGTCTATCAACACGAAATTAACAAATTAAACGACAAATTGCTGTAAAAAAAGACTAGCAATAGCGAGTAATAGAGGCAAAGTAATATTTTTATATATAGAATACGAAGATCAGACGCACTCTTCGCACCTATCAGACATAACGCCTTCTGATTTGTACTTGTTTAGATCGATGTATAACTTGGCTGGTACACAGTTTCTAAATGTTGAAGAAAGGCGAAAACGAATTTATACTTGGATCGCTTTCAAACCAACATCGTTCTTTCGAAAAAAGTTATGGTAAACAATGAAAAACATTTTGATTAACATATATTGTATTAATGTTTCTTAATAAATCCAATTTTAAAATCAAAAAAAAAAAATATGGGAATAAATATTTTTCTTCCGAATATTACTTGGATTACAATTGGTGAGTTGGAATATTAGCTATATTATCTCCTTGTTGATATAGCTGAAGGTTAATGAAACGTAGTGAATGGGATAGACTGGGGATGATGTCGCAAATTTCTTTTTTGGAAAATTTCGGCGGACAGGGATTATCACATCAACATCATTGATAGGAATTTTGTGCATTTCTTTTCATAGTGATATTAATTTATAACAAATTTGATGAAAAAAGTACTTCATGGGTACACGGACTATATTAGATATGTTTGATGAACTTCGAAACATTTGCAGAATCCTAGATGAGGTTGTTTGGTATTATCTGCATTTTTTTAGGTGATCGAACCTAATATGAGTCCATAACAGTTTGTAGCAGATTGAACCGTTTCTAGCAGATTAATTTAATTAACGACTTGTAGAACAAAACTATTATAATTTTCTGCTTCTGTAGATGATGGTAGAAGAAGCGGAATTAATTATAAAAAAACAAATATATTCTATTCTATTCTCAGCAGCATGCTTACTTTTTTGGAGTTAATTAGTGATCCTTAGGACTTGGTTAGGTTTTTATATATTGGCACATAGAGTGGCTGAGCAGGATTTCTGTTATTGCGAAAATTGTAAATATTATTCAACTTTTAGATATTGGATACATTCAAAATACATTTTCATTTTTTGATTTCAATTTTTATTAAAGAAATGACAATACCTCAAAAATAATCTATACAGCTTTTCGTATTGAAGCATTGAATTTGCAAAACATATATTTTAAATTAACGCAGTTTTATATATATAAACTATATTTGATCCTATCTTGCTAATTGTACCTTAATTAATAGCTGAAATAAAATATAAATTGTAACTTTATCAGTAATCTCTGGTTATGCTGTATAATTTATTTTTGTTTGAAAATTTGAAAGTTGTTTAGTTGGGTACAGTGACAGAAATAGTTATGGACATAACTGATGTAGACACTAAAGGATTAATAATTTAAATGCATGTGGATAAATATGTATTTTTGATTAAGTAACAATATGAAATATCTTGGGTATTTTATTAATATTACGTCATTATTAGTTTATACAGTTTATAATATTTGTTAATGTAGTATATGATTTATTTAATTAGCTTAATTTATTACAGTATTTTGTTTTATGTGTAGCGGTGCTTATCGGCAAAAATTCTACCAGTTGCTTAATTTCAGATGAAATTTCTTACGCATAGATGACATCATTAGAGTAGTAATTGAAATAAAGTTAAAATGTATTAATTTATGAGCCTTCAGATGACAATATATAGAAGCCTGGGTAGATTGTCTATTGCTTGTTAGTATCCTGTCGCTAAAATATTATCTAGTATTGACAGAAAATCCAGATTCAGCTTTTAAAATGCTAATCTTTAATGCAGGTAGAATATTTTCCAAGCTATTTTAGAGTAAATTAGATGGCTCGGTGAATGGAGGTAAAACGAGATGAAACAGTGGTGTTTACATTATGTGATTATGTTTTTTGAAGTAATATAAAAATATAAATATACAAATGATAAACTGACCCACCGGTTGACTGAATATACAAATTCATTGCATGAACACGTGTCTTTGAATTGATGAAAATTCCTTCGAAGGGAGTTTATACCAAAAAATGGTTTTTAAATGATCAGGTGACAGTCGAGAGGGACCAGGTCCGGTCTATATGGTGTATGTATACAAATTTCCTGTCCTAGCTGAATGAAAGACAGCGCCATCTTATTGATTAATTCTGGTTATTTTTAATTTATTGCTTCCAATTATTGGTTCATCCAAGGTTAAACAACTTATGATGAACTATGATATTCATCTTCTTTCAGCAGCGATTAATAAGTCAATTAGCATCCATTTAAATTATTTACTGCTAATTCAGGTGGCACTCAAGTGTCGAACTCTTTTTGGTATTTAGTCTTATTTAAATACTTTATTATTAAATGGTGTATATTTCTATAGTGCTGTCATGAGATGAAATATAAAGATCTACTTGGATATTTTAAAGAATTTAATAGACTCTCTCAACGATTGCCCGGCTAGGGTGATGCTTGTGTGTGTGAAGAGAAAGCTATTAAACCAACACTGGCTTTCATTATAGATACCACACTATTTTCTCATAATTCAATCTCATTCAATTTTCGCTCTGAATGAGCTTCTCTGACACTTATATTGAGTGAATGAATGACGAACCCCTCAATGTCTCTAAGTTGTTTGTAAAATCATCTGGTAACGACAAAACTTCTGGGGAACATGAACAGCAAAATTACTAATAAGAAGACTCCAGGTTCCAACGAAATATCGACAGCCCAGCTTAAAAAGCTCGCTAATAAGCAGCTCGCAAAGCTGGTTAACATTGTCAAGATTGTCAAGGCCCACTGTCTGCCCACAATAATACACCATGCTCCGTCGTCGAAGGCTAGAAGCGATCCTGGGGGAGTTTTGATAAGGTCTCACATGACAGCTTAGTGGCAAAATACGTTCGGTTAGGTTTACTTAATGATATATCGGCAATCATCATTTTTGTTAGGCAGATTGTTCTAAGTTAAAATAAAAAAAATCTTTCTCCAGTCGAAAGTTCATCAATGTAAGAGATCCACTCGCAGTAGACTTGCTCTTTTCAACCTTTTTCTGGCGGACATCCCCAAAGGAACACGTGTGGAAACTGCTATATATACAGAGGTCATGACAATCTCCACCATTTCGAAAAATATAGACTTCATTACAAGGCACTCTGAAAAAGCATATCGAGGAGACGACCCAGTGGTTAAAACTCCGGTGGTTACAAATCAACCTCCAGAAAATTCAGGTCATTATTTCCATCCAATCTCATGCTATTCTTATGCTGGTTGATTGGCTTAATAACGAGCCTTAGTGTCATAAATTGGTTTTCCGGTTTTTCGGCTTTTCCTTACTAATTGGAAGAAGTATTTGTGAGAATCATGAGATCAGCTGCTAGTGAGTAGTCGATAGGTAGTTTTCAGATCATTGAGTCCAATTCGCTTCTTTCTGCGGGTCTTCTCAGCTAGATGTGCGTAACAGCATTTAGTTACCCGATTCCAGGTCAAAAAGCTGCCTTTATATCTAGAATAATATAGACTTCTGCCTTTTAAACGAGCGTATCACTTCATTGAACAAGCATTACTAGAGTTATGCGACTATGATATGCCATGTGTTTGGAAAACAAAGTTACTTTTTCGATTATTTCCTATTATCAATGTATTTTAAGAACTAAATTTCCTGAAAAATCGCTAAAAATTTGTTTCTGATATATTGATTATATTCTGTTCTGTATAATATTCAGATTTTATCTGTCATAGTCAATAAAACATATATTAGTTAATATTCGTTGATTGCATATTCTTTCGTTAATTGCATTTTAATTTAGAAGACCTTCTCGAATAATAAAAAAATGTAAAATAAAAAAATAAAGACTTGAAGATGGCAGATATGATTATAACAAAAGGATACTTTTTTTGAGAGCTTGAGAATTCGAAAAAATTGGGCAGTAAGCACTCGAGAAAGACTACTGTTACTATGATAAAGCTATTTATAACACATCACTACCATTGCGTAACTACTAACTTAACGCCTCTTAAACAAAATATATCTCTATTTTTCAACTTTACTCATCAGTTGTACACTTAGTAAAACGCTCCTCTATTATGTACGTTATGAATATTAAAAATTATTATAATCGTATTCAAATTCATGCTGAATAACTTTGATACTGGAGAATGAAACTATGTTATGACTAATGCCATTAAAAGATATTTATTATCCTTTAAATGTTATTTGAATGTAAAAGATAACTAGTTTTTTTAATGCGTTATTATAATTATGATAATGGTACCATATGAATATTGAAAAGTTTCATAATCCCAGAGTCTAATAATTTCATATGAATGAAACTACTTTATGATTAATATCGGTAAAAATGTGATTGGTTATTTAACATATTTTTAAATCTATTTAAGCCAATATTTATAATATTGCTTATATATCAACATATTCATTAGTCTATGTGACTAATACGTTGGTGTTAATTTTAAGTCAAATTATTTATCAAATTTTGTTATTACTAGGCGTACGATTCAAATTCAGTTCATTTTTAAAACTGATAGATATAGACATTTTGCGAAGCTGCGTATATGTGTTATCAGGATAATATATGACTTTTCGTTAATTAGTCAAACATCATTGTATGTTGATTTTAATTTTGAAAATATCGTGTAATATATTGATACGAAATGTTTAACCAATATGATGTTTCATAGTTCTAAGCATTCTTTAAGCTATTACAATTGCAAATTTTGTATACATTTCTTTCAGAAAGGCATTCCTACTCCCTCGTAGGGAAATGTTGACTTATCCCATATATATATAGAGAGAGAGAGAGTCAGAGTCTGTTTTACATTTTAACCGTTTTTGAAAAAGGAGGAGGTTTTATGTTCGGCTCTATATATATATATATATATATATATATATATATATATATATATATATATATATATATATATATATATATATATATATATACTCGCCGATTTCTCCGTCAATTCTGGACCGATTTTCAAAATTATTTTTTTACCTTCGACTATTGGTCCCATTCGAACCAAGTCAGGATCTGTTGGGGGGAAGAGGGGGAAATTGAGGGAAATGATTAAATTTCAAAGGAATGTACAAAGTTTTCACATATTTTTTATCTAAAATATTCTGATATTTGTATATCAAAAAAACAATTATCGCTGAGCTGATGCGGCAGAAAATCTGAAGTCGTTCAGTGCAAAGGCCATCCAGTTTGCTCTTTAAGCGCTAATTGTAACATATAAGACTTCTTAGAAATATTGCAGACTACTGCTTCTATTGTGTAATGGTTAAAAGCTTTAGGGCTGCACCTTTACTTAGCCTATCCATTGTAACATTAAATTTTATAACTGTGTAATTTATCGAGTAAATATCTAACACTAAAAAGAGAAAAATAAAATATTTTTAACAAAAAATTAAACCGACTTCAAGAAATAAATAAGGAACTCATTCAAAATTAAAAAATAATTAAACTTAGGTTTTTAGCACAAAAAAAACATTTAAAAATAAAATATGTACATAATAGTCGTTGTGTTAACTAACAGGTCAATTGAAAAGTCCCCGGCCTACCATAGTAAAACACATTTTTTTGGCAAAATTAGTATATTTATTCAACCTAATTCCATGCAAGTGTGATACACTGATTATAGCGACCCTCCAAATTTTCGATACCATTTTTGTAGTACGATTTGTCCTTTGCTTCAAAATAGGCCTCAGTTTCGGCGATCACCTCTTCATTCGACAAACATTTCTTCCCAGCGAGCATTTTTTTGAGATCTGAGAAGAGGAAATAATCGCTGGGGTCCAGATCTGGAGAATGCGGTGAATGAGGAAGCAATTCGAAGACCCATTCATGGATTTTTGCTATCGTTTTCACTGACTTGTGACACGGTGAATTATCTTGGTGAAACAGCACTTTGTTTTTCTTCAAATGCGGCAGTTTTTCGGCGATTTCGTCCTTCAAACGGCCCACTAATGCTATGTAATAGTCACTGTTGATGGTCCTTCCTTTTTCAATGTGTTCAATGTAAATTATTCCATGCGCATCCCAAAATACAGATGTCATAACCTTGCCAGGTTATTAATACTCGGGTTTATTACGCTTGATCATCTTCAAACACAGCTCCGAATCATCAACTCGTCGTTGTTTTGGTTAAAAGTGAGCTCGCGCGGCACCCACTTTGCACAGAGCTTTCTCAAACCCAAATAATCGTGAATGATATGATGTACACGTTAAGATGATATCGTTAGAGTGTCTGCTATTTCATTCAGTTTCAATTTACGGTAATTCAAAATCATTTTGTGGATTCTTTAAATGTTTTCGTCGGTAACAGCTTCTTTTGGGTGTCCACTGCGTTCACCGTCTTCGGTGCTCATTTTAGCACGTCTAAACTTTGCATACCAATTCTTGATGGTTGAGTGTCCGGAAACTCGACATCAAGCGAAGTTCTTGCTTCAAGGGAATATTCTTAAAATGGTTAGACCCACAATTTTTATTCAATTTTCATTTAGTGTGCCGTGATATCGTTAGCAACTCAGTTAAATAATAATACTAAATAGTTAACTCCTTTATTTACTAACAGAACATTATTACAGGAATAATACATTATATATAGATAAGACCGTTAAATCAGAGTCACACATCAGTCCGACCATCAACGCGAAGAACTACCAAAGAAGAACGCGTACACGAAACGTTCTTACTTGTTCTTTTTCTAAATTCACACTTAACTCTCGAGATAAGGTATATCATCGAGATCTCTTCCAGCCTGTGGCGCTTCGGGCCGATTCTCGCCTAACAATTAGGTAATTAAGAACGGTAAAAATTCTCTATGAAAACGGCGTATCTGCGAGCTATAACTTTGTAACAAGCGGACCGGTCATCTTTGCTGGTTGAAGATTTGCATAGAATTATAATTACGGGACCGACGCTTAAGAAGGAAAGATGGATGGAAACAAATGACAGGCAGATATATTACGCAGTTCGCCCTTGGGCTACTACGATTCGTCTATTAGGCTATCTGCGAGTAATTAGACAGGGAAATTCAGAATAAACTCAGAAAATTGGCGTGGATCAAGACGATAATAATGAACGATTTCAATCAATGAAACGAAAGTGGTTTTTATTGAAACTAAAACGGACTAACTTGAAATTTTGTGGATTGTGTGTAGTTTTGAGCGAACTAACTATATAGCCCAATGCAGACTAGTTTAAATATAATTATAGTATGGGTTTTTCATTTTGATTTACTAGAGTAAAATGGTACTACGAATGTTTCAGTATTAATTTTGATGATTTAGAATTATATATACTTCAGATACTCTTTAAAAATATTTAAATAATAGGTTAGGTTAGGTTGTTACATGCATTTTGATCAGCGATATCTATTTGCGAATTATTAATGAAAACAAATGTTAAACAATCTTTACATTTGGTAGTTTTGATGTTTCTTTACATAAAATAATAGTTTTTCATTTAACATTATTGAGTTATTTATGTCCATGTATATAGATACGAATTCTGGAACATTGTCATTACTTTTGTTAGATTTGGAAAAATTTACTGCCGAAATCCACAAAGTATTTTTAGAAATTAATCATGCTGTTCTGTCATATCATAATTATTTAAAAATTCAGATTTTGATGATAATAATAAACAAGCACAAAACAAAGCACATAAGAGCAAAAACATTTGAAGAGAATTAATTTCAATATTTACAGGACGAAAACACAGACAGCGTTATTGTTGTAAAAAGACCAACAATACCGAATGGCCCAGGGTCTTCCTCTTGCATGGTAAGGTTCGGTTACATGTTGTAAGAATTACGAAGGATAATAAGCTGCAGCTTCAATGGGAAGTTCTGTCACACTCGGCGGATTCATTAGATATAGCCTTTTGATTATCACTTATCTGGTCTGGTTTTCACAAGTAACAAAATAACACGTGACATAAAATGTTGAAGAAATGCGTAAATGGATCAATGATTTGTTCAACATCAATTTTTCGATAAGGCATTCCATGTTGATAAACATTTTTTTATACCATCTTTATTAGATATGCTTAGTACAATCTTAATTATAAATTAATTTATTACTGTATATGTATATAATATATATTCATTAATTTTAAAATTATAATAATTTAAGCTGCAGTTTACACTAAAGGTATACACTTTATATAAGTTCGTATGGTTTGGTTCGCTTCAAAATTCTGATTTCCTGCGTGTTGTTCAGTAGTTGTATTGCTTCCATGTTAGTATGATTTAGTAATCTTCTTTCGTGTTCGTGGTACAGTTCTTCGTTGGTTATGTTGCGATAGGCATTGGTAATTAATCGAAGAATTTTGTTTTGGCAGCGTTGGATGACTAGTCAATTTGAATTTTCGCAACCCTATATTTCCACCCCATAGGTCCAAATTGGCTTTATGATAAAATCATATATCTTTGGTTTTAGATCAAGTTGAAAGTCCCACTAACCAGTATAATTGTTTTATTTTGGGTCAATTGTGTTTTGGTTTTTGTCTAATATGATGTTTCCAATTTAATCAACCGTTAAGATGGATGCCGAGGTATTTAACTGATTCTGCTTGAGGAATTGGGTATCTAATGAGTCGTATAATTAGGTTTTTATTATTTCGTCGCAATGCAAAATTAACATGAACAGATTTGGAACTATTAAGTTGCATTTTCAAATCTTTAGCCCATTTGTAGATTCTATTCGCTGTCACTTATACTTTTTCTATTGCCCTAGGCAGATATTTGTCGTTTGCAATAATAATTATGTCGTCAGCAAAGGTTTCAAGTAGTGTTTCTTTTGTTGTTGGGATGTCAGCAGTGTAGAGCAGATACAGGAGAGGTCATAAGACGTTACCTTGTGGAACTCCAGCCGAGATATTCGAGAATGCCATTTCGTGCGAGACTAATTTTTTTTTCGAAAAGATATCACTCCAGCAATAGTTTCGCGGTAACAATTTGCTCATCTTACAGGTTAATCCCAAATGCCAAACCTGATCAAAAGCTTGTGAGACATCCAGGAATATTGCAGGGCAGTATTCCTTTTCGTCAAACGCCTTTTCAATAGCTGCAGTTACTCTGTGCACTTGATCTCAAATAGTTTTGATATTACATGTAGCATCGAAATAGGCCTGTAAGATTCGACAATTGTTTTGCAGATTTGTCAAGTTTTTTTGAGCAGAATTATTTGTGCCACCTTAACGCATACCGGAACGTGCTTGAGTCTTAAAAGAGGCATTAAATATATATATATATATATATATATATATATATATTATATATAATTATATATATATAATATATATATATATATATATATATATATATATATATATATATATATATATATATATATATATATATATATATATATATATATATATATATATATATATATATTATATATAATTATATATATATATATATATATATATATATATATTATATATAATTATATATATATATATATATATATATATATATATATATATATATTATATATAATTATATATATTATATTATATTATTATATAAATTAAATTTAGTTTGTAAATGTATTAGATGTTAGATGTAGTTTGCAATGCAAATGTATTAGATGTTTGGAGTTGTTTAGTTATAGGTGGCAACCAAACTAAATATAATATTTTTTAATACATTTTTTTCTTTGGCCTTTAACAATATTTTTATTATCACCATATTTTTGTTGCATCTTTAATCAACTTTAACATCCTCTTAATGAAGAGATATATCAAAACACGCGTAAAGTAATAAACTTTATATTGTCCCGTGAATATCATAAATATCTTAAAATTGTCTCCATATGTGTAGAATGACGGTAATTAAGAAATTCTTTTGCAGGTTTTTGAAAGCTATAAACTAAGCTTGACGTGATATATATTTCTATGTCTAATTTGACATATTTGACTTTACTACGTCAGTTGACATTATCCAATGAATTTCGGCTAAAGTTTACCTGTCATCTCCATATAAATAACATTATTACAATGATATTATGTTGGTTCCTCGGGTCGATCTTTATCTTGGCGTAGATCAAAATATATTCTGGTAATCCGATAAGATGACGAAGGGCGTCACTATAGAAGTTCTTTTTCCTTTTCTTCCGATTTATATTTAATATACATTAGATCTTATTATTTCTACGTATAAAATAAGAAATTAATGTAATATTAATTGGATTATTTAATTTCTACAGATTTCTCAGTAAAGTTATTTAAAAGTATAAAATTGAAAGCAGAAAACCGAAAAATTGAAATCAGTAAGCCTAACACTGGAAATATATTTCATTGTTTTTATATATTTTTTTCGTTTTCAGTGCCATCCCACAGGTATGTCATGCTATAATATTATTTGATTGCTTCCTTTTGCAGTAAATATTCTTTGCTAATCTTGTAAATTCTTGCAAATTTGGTTAGGCCTAGGTGGTATTTATTCAACATATATGGAATCTTCCAAGTTTATCAAGCTCCTGTTATTTTCGCGTTGAGTCTTAATCCGTCGAAGCTCACAATTTCACATTTTCGAAATTTTGAAATTACTCAAAGGGATCCAAGATTAAAACATCACTTATACAATGTTCATATAATTATTATACGGTTCCCATTATGGTTGTCTAACTTATACAGGTTTGTCGTTTAATGTTCTGAAGTTTTGCATCCGATTCTGTCGGAGTTATATATAGAACTTGCATTCGATTGAATTTAATAGCGAATAACTCGTATTGAATAAAACATAAAGTAAAAACGTACAATTTAACTTGTACACTGCTATTTTTAATACATAATAGGTTTATGGTGGAGACAAATGACACATTCTGAATGGTTATATGGGATTACGTTCATAGATCGGCAAGTTTCTTTTCGTTTATTTATAGCAGTCTTATATAGAATGTGGAAAAATTAAAACTATATATATACTGTATAGTTGTGTAAAAGCAGTTACCATAGAGTACAGAGTAAACAGAAGGATTCGCAGCATCCAAGAACAAGATGGTTACCTACATTGATTTTAACTCGAGCAATTTTATCAGTTTACGCTTTTATTATAGGAACCTATAAGGAAAGTATGTTATTGGGGAGGTATGTTATTGGTTCTTAAACTGAATTTAATTTCTGAAAGAAATAACAAACAAGAAATACAAATTTCTCAAAAATATACATAAACTGCGCAAATATAATTTAAATTTTTCTATAGTGCTTCTTTTTCCTTTTTTATATTCTAATAGAATTGATTTAATAAAATCTTTCAACGTTCTATCTTTTGATGAGTCTCTGAAGGAAATAAAAGTTTTTATTATTAATCTTGTTTTATGACAACATATTTTGTCACTATTACTCCAACTATTATATTCCAACAATTCAGATCCACAAAACGAATAGAAATGCTAATAGAAAAATAAAAGCCTTTTTTTATTTTCGATTATATAAACACAATTGTATTATTTGCAATACATTTTAAAATATATTAAAACAATATTTATTCAATATAGTTTAAAAGCTTGTGGTCAATTTATGGATTAATTTCCTAGTGATTTTTGGAAGACTGTCGAAATACATTCCCTTCATTGGTATTACCTCTCTGTTGCCTGAAATTCATTATATTACAGCAGTTTATATTTTAATTTACTGCTTTTCTCCATGGTTTTTTATTTTTTTACAAATAAGAGCTTTCCTCATATATCTTCATTGAATTTAGTTGAACGTAAAATTGGTCGATACTGAATTTTTAGGTAATCTAATATTTTTGTTTTACTAGTTGCAGGTACTACAGGGAGAAATTTGGCCTTTCATAATAACAATAACTAATGTTAGAATGTTCTTGGACGATTTCTTGAAACTAAACTGCTGACAAAACTCAAACAAATTTTACTCAAAATACGTATAGTCCTCATTAACATTGCATTCAAGATAGTTTCTGATACATTATTAGAAAGTGCGGTACAATTCGGTTTCGGGTTCTTGTCTCAATCCTAAACCCTAAGCAGAAATATTATATCTAACGGTATTTTAGTAATTAATTGATAAACAAAAAATGGATACTGTGGCGACCTTGAGGCATGTCGAATTTTAGATAGTGGAATAACGGTCTATAAAATACCCAGAAATATAATCAAAAGATGTTGAACACGGACGGGGTGCCAGCCACGCCAACTAGAACCCGATAACGAATAGCAGGCAAGTCCGAGACATTTATCTGGGATGTTATTGAAGGGTAATTCCTAACAACTTAACAATATGCCTTTTCAAAATGTAATTTGTTTTTTGAATATGGTTGTTATTGGTAGCATCCAAATCTGTTGCTAACTATCCCAACACTTTAGTTACTTTGTTTTGATTGTTTGACTGTTATTTTTTCATATTTTCATAGATTAGCCCTTTAAGAATATATCGTTAAGAGGGGTTTTCAAATATACATTTTTTTCGCGAAAACGCAACTTTAAACGAGTGTTTCTCAAAACTACTTTTATGAATATGAGGTATGAGCCTTCCCCATTCATTGTTTAATTGCTCTAGAGTACACTAGTACGCTAGAGTATACTACAGTATACACCAAACTATAACAAAATTTGGATTATTACTATTACTCCCCAATTCATTAGTTTGTAACTTTTTGAATCCTTATTTTTTTACTGACTGTTTAAGTTTTACTTAAAGTAAGTTTTACTTAAGTTAAGTTTTACTTAAGTACTTTTTTGACTGTTTAAGTTTTTTGTTGGTAAAAATGGACAGTAAAAATATTGTTTGCCTTTTATATTACTTGTTAAACTTAAAATATGCTTGCTTTATGAACATAAATAGACCTGAAGAATTAATTTAATTTAATTTAATTTAATCGACTTAAGATCATGCTATCAAACTCCATAAAGTAGGGCGAGGAGAAATAAAAAGTAGTCACGTGGTACTCTTCAGCTTTATATAGATCTAAGTTTCTTTGGGTGTGCACTACTTGTTCAGTTTTGGGTATTTATTAAATTAAACTGACAGATGTTGGAGTTTTATCCTAACACGATCTTGATAGCCGTAAAGGCTTAAAGATCCTTATTTGAATAAATGACGAGAGTACCCCTATTCAATCTGTAAATTGGGAAAGAGGTTGGAACGTTCGCCGGTGTCATGACCCTTGGTAGCATTACACCAATAATGTTTTCAATCAATCGGGCAAACAATATTGAATATATCATGAATACCGTTGAGTAATTTTTTTATTGTTAGGAGTACTATAACACTGTCCTGTTTTGTTTATTCACATAACGATACATTTTTCATGATAAGTTTTGGAGTAACACAAGGGATTATTTATTTAGAACTAATTTACCAACTAGGGATTATCTAGACTTGATCTACGGTTTTCGGCATTAAGTATACTGACTGGCAACTGATTAATTTAGGGACCATCTCAGAAAACATTAGGTTTTATCCTATAAGGTGACTTCCTTGTCTCGGATAGTTGTTAAATGTGCAATTTTATTGTTAACAGTTCAACTGAAAAGTCCCCGACCTACCATAGCAAAACAAATTTTTTCCCTTCAATAGGGATACACTGATTATAGCGACCCTCCAAATTTTCAATACCATTTTTAGTATGATTTGTCCTTTGCTTCAAAGGCCTAACTTACAGCTATCACCTCTTTATTCGACGAAAAGTTCTTTCCAGTGAGCGTTCTTTTGAGTTCTGAGAACAGAAAATGGTCGCTGGGGACCAGATCTGTAGAATACGATGTTCATGCCTGTTTATGCATTTTTGCCATCGTTTTCACTGACTTGTGACACTGGTATTGACTTGGTGAAGCAGCACTTTCTTTTTCTTCAAATGCGGCCGTTTTTCGACGATTTCGTCCTTCAAGTGGTCCAATAACGCTATGTGATAATCTCTGTTGATGGCCCTTCCTTCTTATTTTTTTATTACGCTTGATCATCTTCAAACATTGCTCCGAATCATCAACTCGTCATGGTTTTTGATCAAAAGTGAGCTCGCGCGGCATCCACTTCGCACAAAGCTTTCTCATACCCAAATATTCGTGAATGATACGATGTACACGTTCAGTTGATATCTTTAGAGTGTCACCTTTTTCATTTAGTTTCAATTTACGGTCATTCAAAATCATTTTCTGGACTTTTTAAATGTTTTCGTCGGTAACAACCTTTTTTGGGCGTCCACTGTGTTCACCATCTTTGGTGTTTATTTCACCACGTCAAATTTATAAACAAATATATCTTTTGAACGTTAGAGCTAACTAGAAAACATATCGATTCTAGTAGCGCCATCTATATATCAGGTCGGGGACTTATCAATTGACCTGTTATATAGGCAATAATAGACTAATCTTAAATATACATTTAAAATAATCCTTACACCGATCAGGATTTGAACTTGCAACAATAGTATACTTTTTTATGTTTCGAACACATTTTATAAACTATACTTAAAAAATGTGGTTTTGTTGCAATGTTACTGTTACTAAATATGGCAGCGGATGACTTTTAAAAGGCTGTTTAAAACATATTCATAGGTAATGAATCTTATCTATATGCGCATGGGAACCAAAGAAAACAACAATTGGCTACATGGATCTTCCCGCGTCTTCCAAGACGAGTCAAATCCGAAAAAATTGATTTGCTCATGAAGCACTTGATTGATACCCTAAGTACAGCCCTAGTTTGAAACCAAATGTCTTTTTGGTCCCGCATATCAAAAATAAATTATATCGCCAACGATTTTCGACCTCTGAAGAAACTTGAAAACCTGAAACTTTGAAATTCATTAAAAACCATATTTTGTGATCAGAATAGTGTGTAGTAATGAGTGACTGAGTAAAGTAAAACGAAATTTTATGGTACCAACCCAATCCCTCTCTTTTATCTCAAGAAATATTCAGAAAGGTCCCATTAATTGTTTCTTGAAATACGCTATAATGTTGTCTTAAGCAAAACAGGTTTTCGGAAATTGTTTCAATATCTTCAATAGATTATAACACACAGTTAGAGTAACAGAGAATAATACCTTTGAGATAAATGTTATAGAATTATCAGGGCCATAAATTAATATTAAAGGATTTACAATATATTGTGTTATTGTGTATTTTAGGGTAAATGATGTGGCTCGGTGAATGGAGGTAAAACGAAATGAAACAGTGGTGTTTACATTATGTGACCGTTATTTATTGGCTATATAAAAAAATGTCAAAAATACAATTACATAAAACGGATGGCAGCGGTTTTACCTGTAGACGAGGCTTGGGCAGTCGATGGTGGCACGTCTAAACCAAGCGATGGTTGAGCACTCTATGAATGGAAATACCCTTCAATAGCATCCCAGATAAACGTCTCGGGGTTGCCAGCTATTCGTTATCGGGTTCTAGTTGACGCTAGTAAATTTTTTTCAGTACGTTGAAAATGTCTGAATTTGCATCTAGTCAATCGCTTTTACGGGGAGTTTTAGCTTTTATTTTAATTTAAAGAAAAAAGCTTATGCAGTTCCCTGAAGATCAATCGTGCTCCATCGATTTCAACATGTAAATACTGATTTCCACTTTCAAAATGTGGTGAACACCGAAGACAAAGAACGTTCTAGGCAGGTAAAAACAAATTGATGCGTTTGAGCGGAGCACTCTGCGAAAACGACCGGAATACGAATATGTTGTGACACAGCAAGTTATTCTTCAGGATGAAAACACTCGACTACATGTAAGGTTAATTTTAAACCCAGAGCATAAAATAAAATTATATTTAATAAAACTTTATAAAACAATTTAACATCTTAAATAAATAGAACAGAGATCAAAATAAGTAATATTACTTGTACTTACACAATAAATAGCGTGCAAGATCTCGATGTGGAGGTGGTCGAGTGACAGTTCTGAAAATATCATGAGGACGTATCTGAGCGACTAACTTTCAGCGATAAGGGTGATATTAAATATATACTTGGAATATAACAGGAATCGGTGAATATTATTACGATAGATTCTTCTAATGCCAGGTAGTATTTTAATATGACGGTACTGTTAGTTAATATACTGGCAGCAAAAAGTGCGGGTAATTAATTTTGCTGGTGGGTTATAGTACTGATGAATAATAGTATCGATAAATAAATGTAGTGACAAGTACTAATAATGGGTGGTATTGGTAATATCAATAATAGACGACGGCAAAGGTAATCAATAAATATGATGGAGTAACCAGGAAGGTTAATCACAATCTTAGTCTATAGAAGTTAGTAATAATGACGGATAATCATAATAGACGATAGACAATAACGATAGCTGATAGCAATGATAAACTATGCTAGGATGAAGTATGACATATGCACATGAGATGAAGGGAAAGTAATGCACGATGACACTAGATTATACCCTAAAACTAATAATAATCGACGTGCAATGAGATCAAGAGAAGCAACTAGCTAGTTATGGTACTTGCTAAGGTAAAGCTACAGTCTTTAATATATAAATAAGTAAATAAATAAATAAGCAATTCTGTCGCTATTGTGCACAAACTTCTCCTAACTCCCTCTATGATACACGTGCAATTAGATCAAAAGAGCCAATTAAAGTTTGATCAAGTTGGCTCGCGCGAGATCCTGCCACTAAGTTTAGTAGGCCTCGTTAGGATTAAGCTAAAAATCGCAATAAATAAATAATCAATACACTAGCTATAGTGCACTATAAATGATAAATGTACAATGCCTACAAAGTAAAACGCCGAAGGTCACATCCTAGATACACTACCACCAAGCGTCAGCAGAAGGAACTTTCGTTGGCGGTTATGTATGCCTCAAGTCCATAGATCATAATTTGACGTCAGTAAGTTTGACCACTTTGGGGTTATTTTCTGCTTTATAAAACAGTTATAAATTATCTTCACAGTTGCAAACATAAAACTATTATCTTTGATTTACCATAATTTAAGAAATTTGGAGAATATCCGACGATTCGAAAAAATAATAAAATAGAGGAGAATTAAACAGAAAAAGATCAGTGCATAAATAAATAAAGAATTATATATATATATATATATATATATATATATATATATATATATATATATATATATATATATAATTACAATAATAAATAGAAAATAATTACTGAGTTTTCAGAAATAATAAATTTGAGTTAAAAAGAAGAAAACTGGAATATTCTATGAACAAACTCACCATTTGATGAAACTCTGGTTGGGCGGCACAAAAAAACCTGGTATAGATTCGTCACGTCTTCAGAAATGAACTCTTATAAAGTTCTAACTTCCCTTGGATATGTTAAGATACCATATCTGGTAAATGCAGCTTACGAAGAAACATCAACACATTATTAATGGTAATTATTTATGTTGTTAAGCATATTAGCAAAGGCGACAAATTCTACAATTAAAAATAAGCGGCAATCCCGTCTTGTTCCTTTACATTATCGTTCAAATATTTTTAAAAGACATTAACGATATAAATTAAAATGCCTGAGTACCACAGATATTCGGAATGATTTATGATTTCTTTGAATAGTACATGTCTTTGGATTTCGACATATGAATCATGACCTGTTTAAGCAGCGCTTCACCTCTTATTACTCCATCAAAAGATACATAGCTCTTTCGAGATGGAATCCGTAAATTGCCTGAAAGTCGGGAAAACGTAGCAGCTATCGATGGACAATACTTAATAATTAATTGAAATAAATACATTGTATCGATTTTGTCCAATAGAGCTTCAAATTAAACAAAAATCAAAATGAATTTAAATGGATCTAACATATAGAACGTCATGAGCTGAGCGCGATTCAAACCTACGACTGTCAAGACACATATACTACACGATATAAGTCGTGTATACTTATATTATACTTAACTGAAGCAAGATCTACACAAATTAATAGTCTCATATCTGTTGTATTTACGAATTAAAGAAACTCAATTTAAAAGAAATATTCTTATCTGTTAATCGATGTCATTTACGGTAAAACTGTTGTGACACCGAGTGGAATGGGAGCACTAGGGTGGCATTTTTCTCATTCGGTATCGAATTTTTAATACGTACCTGGTACGTCCTCGTGATTAATCTCCCAGCGGGATAGGTGAGAGTAAAAGGCCTCGATTAGTCGGTCGATTACGTCTGAACGGTCAACGGGGTATCAATAAACAATGATCAGGATGGAACATTATACCGAAAAAGAGGGTCGTCTAGGAGGGTACCCGATAGATCCGAGAGTATGGGAGTTTCTTCACTTGTTTTCTGAATTTATTTTCTTCCTGAAATTGATGTTTTTTTCTTAATTGGTGTTAATTGATGATTAGTATAATTATGAACACAGAAGATATGTTGCGAAAATAAAATTTAATACTTTGTAATTGTCTGTCGTTTTACTTTGTCAATTAGTTTATTAAAGACTTGCGTATATTCTGATCATTTTGTTACGTTAAAAATATATTTATTGAAAAAAATATTTTCGATTAGCACAAGTAGTAATCAGAAGGCGCTATGTCTAGTGAGTACGCTAGATTCGGCAGAACATTCCATTCGAGCTGTAACAGTGTATCTCTTTCATAACTTTTGCAATACGTGGCCGAGCGTTGTCACACAACAGACTTTATGTCTGTTACTAGCTGTTACATCTTCTGCTACTATACTTTCTGTTATTCAGTTTGTTCAATTGACGCCGGTAGACGTTTGCAGTAACATTTTTAATCGATTTTATGTATGTGCTAAGACCCTATCCCTTGCTAGAACAGCATATGCATGCAAGACTTGAATATTTTGCTTCGGCGTCGATATGGATGGCTTTCCTGGACATATCCTTTCCAGATATAATAAGCCGCATAAAACGACACTTTTTTTGTCTTGTGAACAATAAAATCGCGATGTTGAAACGGTTCGATATGACATTTTCGTTCCTTTTGGATCTTTTTCATCCCATGGAAAATTCTAGCTGAAGTTAAATTTTTCTAATTTTATTTAAAAAATTTAATTTTTTGGGAGTTTGTGTAATAAGTCCTACAACTCATTGTCTTCTAACTAATTGGTTTTGCATCTTTGTTATTAATATCAACATCACTACTTTTAAATTGTTGAAATCAAAATCGACAATTGGGATAAGACGGAGTAACATCGCCATAAATTCATAAGGCGTTTGATGGGCTTCGCAGCAGATACATGTCAAAAACAACAGAAACAGCCAAAGTTTTCTGTATAGGTAAATAAATGATGTTGACCTAAACTGGTTATCCGAATGCTATGAAACTTAGATAAAGTTTGTATAAGTATTTTTAATGCCTTAGAGTTCCTATCATAAGTAAAATGTTATTGTTTAAGGAACATAGAAACGGGATAGAAAAACATTATCAAGTGTCAATGGATGGTGCAATAAGATTCTAAAAAGGTACATCATTTAATATCAAAAGCTGAACTTGTATTGTCTTGTGTTGTATTATGAGTATAATAATTATTGTCAACTAATAGGGTAATTAGAGGGCAAAAATCGAACGGAAGATCTAGTAATATATCAATAAATGAAAAAAATAGATTCCCATTATGATTGTAGCTTTTTGAACAAATTGAGCTTAAAATTTACTGAAACAATTTATGTTTACACAAACACAAATTATTTACTTTTAAGGTTCTTAGAAAATGTCGCTATAATCAGCGAATTAAGCTAGGGATTGTTTTAATAACCATCACTTATTCGTCAGATTTAGATAATTTTGATGCATGAGTCTGAAAATATACCTTTCATGGAAAACAAATTTCTTTAAATGAAACGAATAGTCACGATAGTAGTGTATTTCTCTACATTTTAAAAACTACTACATCAACGGCATTCATACTTATATTTTGAAAACTGATACCGAAAATTAAGGCCCTTGTGTAAAATTGAACAACCTAGTAGTAAGAAGTATTAGCTATTTTGCACATATCATTTTTTAAAATAATTACACCATTTCAGCTATGTGACTTAACTCAAAGAGATGTTAAAGAATTATCAATAAATATTAAAGCACCACTATACCAAATTGAATTAATGAGTCGAATATTGTTTCCGCATAATGTTAATATAATAATAACTTACTCAGAACAGTGAAAATTCTTAAATATTGGTAATAAGCAATAAATCCCTCGAAACGATGCCGTAATCTGAAATTATGTAATTGAAATGGGACAAACAGAATTGAATCTGTTTTCTGTTCATTGAGAGAACGCAGCTGATACCCAAGTGGTTTTTAGTTTGCGTTTTCTTTCTTTTCACAACACCATTACCAGACGAACACAGTTCAACCACCAACGTGGAGAAAAAACCATCACGGTTACCGACATAGTCAAATAAACATCTCTCGACCATACTATTGCATCAAAATTAGGACGGAACCACTCTCACAATCCAGCGTCAGCATGGTTAAGTATTCTTCAACTAAGCATTGCCACCTATCACCATTACCATCAGCATTGCGAACTAGACCAAGTTCGTGGTAGATTGACAATCACTCTTGGGTTAATCGGAGTCCATTAAAGAATGTTAGAGATTCAAATCAACCTTACAAGGGAGCGTAAGGGCCTGTATCACTAGGAAGCGTGCAGTTGGACACTTTATAACATTCACATCAGTTATTTGGTACGGACTACAAGGCACGCACAGACCTACACTAGGGCGTACAGTTTGTAACACGAAAAAGAGTACAGCGTATCTTGTGCAACAATATATTTTCTCAGGAAAATAGACTGTCATATAATATCACCGGTCATACGGTCATCCATCCAACAGTGAGTCTTTTTTGTGAGACAGTGAGACATATTTTATCTCTTCATTAGATTAGTAGAATATTAGCAATGATCTTAGCTTAAGTTTATCTGTAATTCATTTTGGGTTATTTTAATAAATTTTTTTTAGCTAACTTTGTCTTTGCGGATTAATTTTCACAGAGTAGACAAAATACACTCGTATTTTATCTCAATAATTGCTTCAACAATACTGATCTATGAAATGATTCAAAAAACCTTTAACAAAAGACATGCCATTCAGTAGGTACTTCAAATCTCTTGACCGATTTCGTATTTTTAACATTTTTCACAATGTAGTTCGCATTTGTTATTATAAATATCAACAGCATCGGGTTAGAGCAAGTAAAGAGTACTCCATGTCAGTAATACAAGAGAAGACTGTAGTAGCATTCGCGGTTGAGGTAGAAGGACCAATACACCAAGCTGCACTAGCTTTTGCTTCTCTGTGTTTGGACGAAGGGGGCATTACCACCAATAATAAAATCAGGCTTTAAGGAAAGGCTATTTTAACAATTCTTTTCTGTGTCTCTGATATATATATATACACTGTGACAATGTGACATCTGTATTCTGATAGTTACAATCCTCTGATCTCTCCAGGGTCATATTAAAATTAATTTATTCGATTTTTAGAGATGTTATGTCTCGGTGAATGGAGGTAGAACGCAATGGTTACATGATGTGACTGTAATTTATTGACGTTATAAAAATATGTTATAGAAATAACAATAGATGGCAAAGAAATGGCAGAGCAGTGTTACCTGAGAGAATCTTGGGCAGTCGATGGTGGCACGTCTGAATTGAACCATGATACGAAGTACTTATCAATGATATTCGAGATCAACATTTCGGGGATGCCAGATTCTTCGTTATCGTTTATTTGGCGGCGCTGCTGGCACCCTGTACGTATTTAACATCTGGGATAATATATCTGGATATTTTGTAGTTTGTTATTCTTAGATATAAAATTCGACATACTTTAAGGTCGCTAGCGATTAAGATGCGGATAAATTTAAGATGAATATAAATGGACCGTTGTGTAATAAATCGAAAGACGCAAGTTATAAAAGTATGGACATGTTTGTCTGTGACGAATTCGTCCTTTTTGGTGGAAGACGGAATGAGCAGCGCCGAAGACACAGGAATTAAGAGTCTCAAAAATAGTTTAACACTATTTGAGTAGTTGTTGTCAAATATTAATAATGGTGAGTGTTGGGGATGATTGTTAGAAATACCTGTGGCATCAACATAAAGGCTAAAAATTTATTTATTTTTCCTAAAAATAATGATGCGACAAAAGGTAACAAAAATTGATGTAAGAATTTGAACTTATATCCGTTAGTATGATGGAGTTTATTCACCTACATTACGTTAACGTTATATTAACCTACCGTACGATAATAACGTGTTCTACAAAAATGACCGATTTTTGATCTGTATTGATCCCTTGCAGTGCCAGACCTGTAACTCACGCAGTAAGAAACGAATTTGGATACTTTTATAATCTTTATTATGCCCGAGCTTATTTGTTGTTTCGACTGGCGTTTGATTTACACCCGGTATAGGCTACCATCGAGATAAATAAGCTGATAATGAGGTTCGGGTGGAGTGAAGCCGATACGTGTGTGTTCGGTGCGATATTGACGTACAAGGATCGATCAAAAAGTGTCCGAAAGTGTTTGCGTCAACGTAGAAGTGAGAAATAATTCATTAAGTAGAGTCAGGAAAGAATTAAAACTTTTGGAGTGCTTGCTCAGGTATCCTACATATTTCATTGCAGGTATAATTTAAAATAAATGAACGCGAAGTGATGAATTTGTATTGCATAAAGTAAGAAGAAGCAAGAAGTGTAACAGACGGTTCATACCGCTTAACTATGTGGAACTTTTGGTTATTTTTTTACTTCAAAATTTTGTTAGTGAATAATCCGGAGTGAAGAAGATACTGAACTCCCTATTAAAATTTATGACATTTTTGAATAGGAATATTCTTTATTTCCATTAAAATTTAATTATTGCTAAGGATAGCTTTTGGAATGCTTTTAGATTATTTGGGGCACAAGACGAAATTATATCTGGGTACATGGGTCATGACATATTTTATCATAATATTGTTCTTCAAGTCCAGATCAAAGATTTTATATCCAAACTTAAATAAAGTTGATGGACGTACCCGCTTTGGAGCACTTTATGTAAGTTTGAAATACGGCAATTTTTCCCACACTGCTTAATTGTATTAGCTCAAGGAGTTTATATCTCTTCACTCTCTGGAATGTCTACTATTGTCGAGTAATGGTATTATTGACGTTTATATTTTTACACAATCTGACATCTTTCCGAATCGTTTTTTTTTGTTGTTTTTTGGGGGCGTAGCTACTAGAGCTTTGCTTTGATTTTTGTCTAGGCCACCATCACATTTTTTATCCTCACACAAAGTTCCGCTCGTTTTTTTCTTAATAGACGCTCTCGACTTAGTTTACGAGTGTTTTGCTATGTTTGCTTATCGAGTTATTCTATCCAATTAATTATCACTTCCAAATAATTGATTTTTTAAGATTAAATCTAAAAATTAATTTAAATTTTAAAATTTAATAAATTAAAATATCTTATAGTACAACAGCATAAGCGGATTTCAAATTTGAATATTAGTTGACAGATCTGAAGTGGCGATTAAATATGTAAGATTTGATATCTCATCGCATCTAGGTAATTTGTTTGCTAATTTTTATTGGAGGCACTCGTGCTATACTTTATCAAAAAACTTGAACCACGTCTAATAATACAGCTGTACAAATTTCCTTATTTTCAAAAATGTTCATGAAAAACTTTAAAATTAAATCCGTAATACATAATTAAATATAAGTTAATCACTTGTTAAATGTTTGAGACTTTTTAAGAAATACTTGGTTTTAAGTAGTTTTAAACACACTTTTTATATGATTATTAGCAGTGATTTCGGCCAGTAAAATGTTTTTTAGTTAGGCTATTTATCTATTTGAGGAATAATAATAATGTTCAGAACCTACCACTCCAGGTGCATATTGCAGTTGCAATATACTAGTACTTGATAAGTTGTTTGACGCATCGTAGACTAAAGCCTTCTTCCACTGAACATTTTTTGAATGTCGGTAACAATTGCCTTTTTGAGTTTTCTAGAATTCCTGAGTTTACAACTGAAATTTTGGAGGGGAAAATTAAAAAAAAACTAATAACATTAATGCAAAATTATAATTTTCAGTAAGTACTTTTCATTCAACTGTATTAAAAATCGATGTCTGAAATAAAGTTAGCGCAGGTTATTAATCGACCCTCAGATAATTTGAAACTTTCAGGAGAATTTATTTGTCCTTCCTCATATATTCTATAATATACTGATAAAATTGTAGAAAACTGCTGTTGTTGTTGATCTGCAGAATTTAGCAACTTCTGCAACTGTAATTAACAGTAACTAGAGAAGATAGAGAGAATAGAGTACATCTTGTTGCACGTTGGCAATACTGCCTCCGTGTTAATAATGCGACGCGTATATTTTATTCAGTTTACATGCCAAATTATATTTCATTATATTGTATGATTTGGTCTATTACGGTTAAAACAATTGATCGGTAACATGTGTGATCTCTATTCGACTCTGAAAGAGGGAAAATCGTTGGAGCTGTGTTAGCGGAACTCGTGTGAGTATACAAAAACCGTGTGATGGATATTCTATAATCTTATCATTCATGGCGACACACGGCAAAAACCGTTATAACAGAAGGCAACGTTAAGCTAAGAAAGAAATGGTGCAACGATCATAAAACCAGGAAACTTGATGATTGGCAAAATGTCGTATGGTTCGATGTTTTATTGTATATAATTTTTCGTGCAAACGGCCGGGTCTATGTATAGAGAATTCAAAAAGAAGCTGACGATCTGAATGACCTGCTTCTTGCAATTAAGCATGGGGGAGGTTTCGTTACGATTTGAGCGGCAATATCCTGGTGCTCAGCTGGCCCTCTCATTCACAGCACTGGCTGGAGTATAAGAAATTAAATTTCGACACTTTTACTCGAATTGCACCTGTTTTAAAAGCAAACGGTGACTCAACACCTTACTAGAAATACATGTTGTGTTGATGTCAGTTGTTCATGTTATTTTGTCCATGCCTAGTATATGGTAAGGAGTCCAAACAGTAATGGATTTACTAATAACGCTAGAATTTATTAGTAGTAACTAAGATACATACAGCTTCGATCATTTTTAGCTTAAATAACTATATTACCTATAAAATATGATATGCATTAGTAAAAAACGAAAGGTTATTGCAGCTTTACTATTCTAAAAATCGAAAAACAAGGTTAACAAATATATCCGATGTTTTGAAATTGATGTTATTCATCAATATATCAATATATATCAATATATTTAATTCCTTAAAGTTAATCCCGTTTCATATAGATTTTCACCGGTTATATAATATGTGTCTGAACATGTTGATATATCACTAGAATGCAATGTTAAAAAATATATATTCACAGTATTCAATGCTCGACACAAAGGTATAATTTTCCTATGGTGGTTTAACTCGGTTTGAAAGTTCAATTATGCATTTTCATACATTTTTTCCGCTATATTTTTTACTATTAAAGGTAATTTTACAATGCTTCAGATAAGTCTTTTCATGATTTTTAGTTACCATTTACAGCTAGATAAGCAATGGAAAGAAAAATACGCGAAAATATAGTGTATATTGCATCTTAGGTTATTTCTTCATGTAATTATTTTTTAATTTGCGAAAACTATCCTTATTTGCATGAAAACTCGAATAGAAGAGAATAATATGGTACGCAGATACAACATCATTATTACCTGAAGGTTATGTTGTAGATAGTTGTTGAATCTTATGATATGATGCTTTAAATCAAACAATTTTACATTATTTAGCTGGTGATAAGTTCTTTTGTTGAACGTGAGAAACAGATTTGAATACCAAATATTTACCTTATTTATACTATTAGATACAAAAAAAGAACATCAATGCACAACCAATATCATACACACAGTTATTAGCGTAAAATATATATTTCTGCCTAGGGCCGTAGAAAAAGTACAAGTGACAGTCAACGAGATTTATAAATGGACTAGAGACTGGGAAAAACTCTAAATCTGAGGGACAGAAAAAGTCAGAATAGAGATCTAAATCCATCCATGTCAATTTTGCGTTGCATCGAAATAACAAAATCCTAATTATATTACTTGGCTAATTCCTGATTCCTCAAGCAGAATCAGAAATACCTCAGTATCCACCTGTAGGACAGGTTAAGTTATAATTGGGGAAATAGGTAAAAATCAGAGCAGATCAAACAACTCTACTAGTTTGATCAGACTCAAAATAAAAAAACTCTACTGGTTTGTCGAAGGATACTTCTAACCAATCAAATCTACAATCAAATATATTAGTTTATCAATCTACTATAAAGTCTAAACTCCAACAAAACCAAAACTAAATTCCTTGATTAATTACCAATGATCATTGCTACGTAACCAATGAACAACTGTATATTGTACCCAAAATCAAATGGATTTACGAAATCATCTAAGATGTTATACAACATAGAAGAAATACAGCTACTGGACAACATGCATCTAAAGATTCAAGCGAACCAAACCACATGAATTTTTATAGTGTTTAAGTCTTTAATGTTAACTTTAGTTTAAGTTGTCTAATTTAATATGAATTTATAAAAAATATACTTATGTATTTAGCCCAAACTTTTCCTGCTTTTATATTGATGCAAGCACAACAGAACAATAGTAGTAAATAATTTTTTATACCTATTATATCTTTTATAAGCTATATATATATATATATATATATATATATATATATATATATATATATATATATATATATATATATATATATATTTAGTAGCGCTGTATTAACTAATCGTAGTATTATATTTTACTTCTCCACCAAAATTGTCCAGTTATAATAATCAGACAGATCATCAACGTATAATCCAAATATTTGGTAACCTTTTAATAGACACAAATACCAAATGCTTCGTTAAAAAACAAACGATATAATTCCCTGGTTACCTAATATCAGTGATAAATTATGACTGACACTCATTAGCATAAACCAATAAGAACCGAAAATATTCAAAATTCTGATTTCTGTCATAAACATCAATCGAATATAGTTAATCGCTTGACGAGGAGAGAGTTTTTTTAAGAAGATAAGTTCATCAAAATGGATAAATAAAATATTTTACGACTTTTTTTTATTGGGGACATCTTTCCGTAGTTAGTTTTTTAAATCTAAGTCTCTTAAAGATGATATAAGACATTGTTGGCATGAATTAATAATGAAGGTCTAAAGTTAGATCAAATATACAAATATGTAATTTTTTTAATTGCTATTATTGGGACTGGAAATAATTGTTAGTAACTTAATATTTGTTTTACTATTTTAATACTATAGTATATTATACACTTGTATCCATCTCAATGTTTTGATTGTTTTAATATTCATACTGTTGTTCTCAATACCATTTTTACTTTATTTAAAAAACATATTTATCTATCACCTCATACTTTATACAGTTTTTCTTTGTAACTTATGTAATCTTTGTAGATAATAAAACTTACTATATGATAGTTTGATTGATAGGTTAAGTTTTTGTCTATATATTTCTTTAATAAATAGCAGAAATATGATATAGAGTGATAGAATCAGTTACCAGCTGGAATTCCAGCAAAATGGAAAATAACTTGTTTTGATTTAAAAGATGTATAATTTTCATTAAAAGAATATACAAAGAAATCTAATAAGTCTGATACAGTATATTTAAAATAATAGTGACGCAGGTTATCAAGATGCTTGATGTATTACTATCGCAATTTTTAAGTTCATTTTAAAATCAGACAATAGAATTAAAATAATTTTCCTTCTCATTTTAGTCCATTTAAAAGGAAATAGAATACACTCGAACGTGTAACCGAATTAACCTACAAATGTCGTCCGGTTGTCAAATATATGCAAAATTCTTCAAAACATTAGTGATGATAATTACACGATATAAAGAGGCAAGCGTTGTTTTGGCGCTTTGCTTGTTTTAATAAATCTCTGTTTTAAAAATTGCTGCTTATTATTCTGATTGAAAATGCCGAAGCCATTAGATAGTAGATTAAACAGTCAGAAACAGTTAGAAAAACCCCTCTACTCAGTTACTTCGAACGAGATAGTGGAGGTGTTTATTGGAAACATCTTTTAGAGTATTACAGCTGCACTGAATATTAGTATGGGCACTAAAATATTTTAAAAAATTTAAGAAAATGTAATCTTGGATTCGCCGAAAAAACGTCCTCATACGAAGTTACCCTGTTCGAATCAAGATCACTTTGATGTTAGCTTTATCAGAGATAAACATTATGAAATATTTAAAAATAGTTATAGATTTTTTAATATGAACATAAATTAATACAATTATATCAGAGGAAACTGTTAGCCTGGAAAGTATGTAGGATGTAGAGCATCCCTACATATATTTTTTCGAAACAAAAAATTTAAATGATGTAAAAATAATGCACAAATAGGTCTAAGCAAATAGTAATATCAACAAAGAATTATTATTTCAATTTGTGTATTTAGATAAGACATGAATATGAAAAAGATAAACGTTAGAAGAACATTTGATAATGTTTTGTTGGTTATAATATTTATTAATAGTACATTGCAGATATATTGTTCTTTCTGGTGGAAACAAAAATGGTTTTATTATTGGCACAGAGTTAGTGTTTTCCTGCAGCTAAAAGGCGGCTACCATGGAGTTAAATAAATCATAATATGTTTTTGCTTTGGTTTAAAAATCAGCTCTGAAAGATTTGGAGGAACCATCAGTTTCAGAGTTTGTTATGGCCAATGCACCATACCATAGTACACTGGTGGAAAAGATCTCAAAAAGTAAATTGACGAAGGCTGTAATTAAAGAATGGCTTGCAATATTTAAATTAAGTTTTGGAGAAACAATGACTGTTTGAAATTGTTACTCGGTAAATATATATAAAATGTTTAATTGCATTTTATATAATCTGTATAAGGATATCGAATGGAAATACTGTATATATACTTTGTTTGGTATGATCTTTTTCGTTCCACAATTACTCTAAGGATTCCTAGATATATCTTGGAAAAGTATTGCAGTTCAAGCTGTAAGGGCATAGATTGAAAGTACTCAAAGTCTCTTAGAAATGATCTATTAGAATTGGGAAACATCTATGCTTTGAAATACACCCGTAACCCATGGATTCTTGACATAACTATTGCAGTTTAGTGCGTAAAGCCACCAAAGACATTTCTTCAGTTTCTCGGCAGTAGATTATTTGAATTTGGAGACATTAAAGCTTGAGAAACCAATTCAGATAGGTTATATAACAGGAAATCGGACAAGAATGAGTGTAACTCAGATCATCAAATGCAAATTAGTACAGTTGGTAAATTGGTATATTCCAAATAGTTTTATTACAACTCTAAGCTGACCAGACGGAACATCGTCTATTCATTCCTTTCTTTCATTTTTCATTCATTCAAGATCGTTCTATTGATCTGAAACTCCTATTAGGAAAAAATCATGTATGTATGCCTGATTTTGAGATATGATTAATAGAGTCTCAGGATTTAAGGCTTTTATTTATACTAAAGCAGGATTGGAACCTCATGGCTTATGCAATCGATTCTTGTATTAAATCTTAAACCTTTCTTATCTTATTACTAATGACTTTCTTACTTATTAATGAGCGTTTAAAGATAGACAGTGAAGACAGAAGAAGAGTCAAGTGAAGACATTTATTAAAAGTAGTTCATTAAAAAGCACAATGGACATATGTGTTTTTGTTTTTGTTATTATTTCCTTTAGTTCTGTTTATTCTATGTTAGTTTTATTTTATTTCATTTTATATTATGTTAGCCAAATAAAATATGTCATTCAATGTATAATTGGCGGGTAATGAAATTAGAGATTCTTACAAATATATACTGCCTTGCTTAACTTGTGTCTGTCTTTCTCCAAACATAAGTTAACAATATCTATGCCTTAAACGATATTCGAACTCGCAACTAATTGATTACTGCTACCAAAACATTCAAATATAAATCTAAACATAATTACCAATATTCTAATTACGACTTTTAGTTGAGTACATTTTTTTAAATGAATTTGATTCGGTTTTTAATTAAACGACAATTCGAATACATTTTTTCCGAGTTGTGCGTTATATAAATTCCCGCTTCTTACGTTTAAAACCCAGCAGATGGTACTAGATGCTTTCTAATCCAGCAATAAAAACCAGAAAGAAGGCATCCACTCTCCATATTTGGATCGGCCGGGTCGTATTAACGAATTATATTCGATTTATGTTAAGAAGGCTATTTAGTAAATTAATTCCGATGCTTAAGGATCGCAGTCACGCGGTAACAAGCCTGGATGGTTTGGCGCCACGGTAACCATGTCGTTTGCTTGCTGGTTTCAAACGTACATACCAGGTGACGACGATAATTATATTCAATTAAGTATTATATATATATATATATATACATTTTATATTGTTGGTATATCTGTAATAATACACACTAATTATTAAAATTATTTTAAAACGATTTTGACCATATTTACCGAATTCTAAGATGAGGTGCTAGTTTTATGGTTAGTAGTGTTAATTTTTTTACTTTAAAATTGTATTTTCTGTAAAAAATTGGTACAACACCAGTACCATGGTAATAATAGGACCAGAAGAATGGTATCAGTAAAACGGTAATAATGATATCAAAATATGGACCCATATTTAAAATCAAAAGATCAAAAGTAAAGAAATAATCACTTTAAAATATTGAGAGTTTTAGTTGTGACAGTATTATGAAAAATAAATTCATAGATGGAACCACCTGTGCAACTTGAAGTGGTAGTAATAGTCACAAAGAATTATCATACTTATTACTGAGGATATTTTATAAGGGTAAAAACTGATATATTATCTTAAATAGCTTTTTTGATAGTAAAATTAGATTTCTAAGGGATTATACTAGTTTGATGTGAAATTGAACATATTTAGGAGCTTCTCTCTTGAACTCTGGCCTTAAAAGATTTAATATAAAATATTTAATTTTAATCTTAATCTTTTAATAACTTAACAAAACCACTGCACCAAATTGGATATTTTTTGTTGTTCTGTTCGTTATTGTCCTGATAAGGTTTGTAGAAAAGGTCTTTTGTAATATGAAGAGAGTTGCACAGAAGACTTTGTTAATTTAAATATTTATATATAAACAAACATATTAATATAAATCTATATAAATTAAAATAAATTGCCGAATGTATCTAAGTTCGTCAGTTCAGAATGGCTGCATCTGTTTGATTATTTTTTTTGTGTTTGTAATTGTCAGGATAAGGTTTGTAAGAAACAAATTCTTAGAAATTATCGTATAAAAAGTGTAAAATTTGAGTTAGAAAATCTTCATATAAAAGGTGTCTGAGTGAGACAAAAAATAGACAGAAAAATATTGACATAATTGAAATACTAGTGTTCAGTTGTGTATATTATAAAATTTTTTAGTTGGTAACTAAAAATTTAATCAATTAATTCTCTTCATGAAAAAAGTAGTAAAAATGTTGTAGAACTGCTATTTTTGAAATACCAGCAATAACATTTTAATATTTAATTAATAATAATATTTGATTAATATTTTAGAAAACAGTCTTAGTTTATTTTGTTATTGAGAGAGTGATACCAGTATGGGGTTCTAATATTGGTATGTGCACATGACCGATTGTTTGATATCAAGAATTTGCCCCAATATTGGCGCAAATTATTAAAATCATACTTTATTGAGCAAACAGACCATCTGGGTCCGATATTCAAGGGCATGGACGATTTGAACATAAAGATTCAGAGTTAAATTGATAGCCAATTGCAATCATATAAATCGATCGATTGCATTGCTAATCAAAATTAATTCGCCAATTATCCAATTGAATGCCTAAATTCACTGGGTTTCACAGCTTACAGCTCAAGGTTGGGCTTCTCGATAGTCTGTTACGCAAACTGAATCAAACTAATCTCTGCAAGGAACCAGAATAACTATAGCCATAGCAAAATTCTAAAGCGTTTCCAAAAAATATTAAATGGCTTTCCTTTTAAATTTAAGCGTGCCTTGTTTATTTTTTTCCTTCATTTCATATATATTTTGAAGTCTTCTTTTACCAACTATGGGTTTATCTGGACTGAACCTACAGTTTAACGGGAGCTCCGAACCATAGTCCTCAGCATTAATCCTACCGACTGGCGAGTGACCAACTTTAGAAATCATCCCAGAAGACATCCGGTTTTACCCAGCTTGGTTACTGGCGTGACTGGAATCATTTTCCTTATCGGGTTTTGCACTCTTGCCTAGGATAATCACAAATATTAAGTAATCACAAACATAAATTTACGACCATGCCACAGAAGGATTCGAACCCGCGACTATCGCAACAGTATGTGGACCGTCCTGTCGCCTTTACCACTTCTCCAACCAAGCTAATAAATCACAAGTGTGTAGAAGAAATCTTGAATTGTCATATCTTTCGCATTGGTGTTGTACGCTGCTCGAGAGTCAACAAAACAATATATTTATTTTCTTTCCCAATGAAAAGGCAAACACTATTGTGCATTACAAAGCATTGAAATAAATTACGGCCAAAATTAATTTATTATCATTAATTTTATTGAAATAAAAGGTTGTACAATAAAGATAATATTTGGTTTATCACACCATTATTACACCCGTAAAAAGATTTGCCAAGCAGCTAGTAAAATATAAAAATAAGATACGTTTTGATATGATTATAATATTTGTATAAATATATCTTTAATATAGATTTAAGATGCAAAATGGTGTAGCATTAGGTATTTAATTTGAGTAAAAAGTCACCCACTATTCACGTAGCGAATTATGTATATCACCTGGAACTAAAATTCCGTAATTATTATATTACTTTATTGGTACAAGAATCTATTTACTTTTATATTTATAATAATAATGAATCACAATAATAAGAATATATTATAATAATGAATCACTTTTGGATTAAGATTTAAATTACACTCTGTGACACAATTTTTCTAACTTAAATAAGATTACCTGTTCTGAATTCCTTACTCCATTGTTAAAAACAGTGTCTATTGACATGGTTGTCTAGCACTTCACGTTCCTTAGAAATAGTGCGAATACTATCTACGCTGTAACTCAATAACTAAGTGCTGTATTACTCCACAATGGCATACGATATCCTTAAATACCTCTAGCATATTCAGTGATTTTAAAAGAAACGTATGAAAACATGAAACTAATTTTAGACTTAATCGAATACAAAGAATACAACTATAAAGTTTGTGTTGATTTAATAGTTGTAGTTATATTTGTTTGGACTACAGGGAGGTTTACTGAATTATTGTTGTTTTTGGGATAGTAGAGACATCAGAAAACACTATGAAGTTAAATTAGTTTGGGATAAATTAAACGTCTTATATGGACCTTTTGTTACATAAGAAAATGTGAGTTTTCCTTCTTTACATAAAAACTTGGTTTGACGAAAGACGTTGTCACGGCCATGGAAAAAATATTAAAGGATTTTTGTATTTGAAACTGTTTTTTCCAAACTAAGTGATTTGAACTGCGAAAGTGTTAGCGGCTTTGTTAGAACTAAAGAAAGTAATTCACGGATTTTTAGTCAATATAAAAGCTGAAAATACTTAGTTTTTAGTGAATGACTTGTTACAAAAATTTGAAACAATGGGGTTCACAATCTTTTTAAAAATATATTTGTTGCATTTCTATTTCGATTTTCTCCACGAATCTGGAATGGTGACTGACGAACAATGTAAACGTTTTCACCAAAATAAATAGAAGAGCGTTATCAATGAAGATTCAATGCTAAAATAACAGCAAGTTAAGCAGGTTACTGTTGGTTTGTAATGAAAGAGGATTCTACTGTTTACAAGAGAAGAAAATAAGATTTCAGAATATATGACTAAGTATTTCTATTGATTACTTAATCCTGAGCTATTTTGATTCGTTTTCTAATTAAAAATCTATATCATTATTTCATTATTATTTTTATTATTTTTTATAATATGATTAAATAAATAAATATGATTTGAAAATTCCATACTGTCTTTATATATTTAAAGTGTATTTTAAGTTATTATAACTTTGAGATGGTGCGAGTTACAAACAAACTGTTATAACTTATTTAAATAATTAATTTTAAATAATATAATTAAATATTAATAAATAATATAATTAATTTTTAATATTAGGCAACAAACAATTCTGAGTGAAATATTTATTTGACATGATGACATATAAAAATAAATCACATCGAAACTGCTTGTTTATATTTAAAATGCGACCTTAAACTAACGCGTACAACAATTGACTTACCTGAAGCTGCACTTTCTAACATACCAATAGTTATTCCTTGAATAAACGAGTGTAGCTCTTTTCTTGAAATGACTAAATTTAATGGCGTCTTATTCGTAATAGTATCCAATAAAATGTCGAATTTATCGCCGAAAAAAAGCGTTCTAAACGATTTATATTGGGGCACACCCGCAGAGTCCAATTAATTCGGCTCAATCAAGGACACGTAAATCCTTTGTCCAATTAAAATCGACGTTTTTGTGACTCATTTTTTGTCGTTTTAAATGTTCAACAATTTTTATTTATTTACTTATAATGAATACTTTGATCATTTACATTTTAAATATTAAAACTGGTTTTCTCCATCGCTGTATGCAAATGGTTTGATCGGTGACGATCTGTAAAGGGACTAGGGAGTGATAACTTTGGGAGAAACGGTTGAAAATATGCTATGGTATGTCATTAAAGTAAGTATTGGACAGAACTGCTACTAGTGATGCTCTGTTATCTTAATTCTTCTACATATATCAGTAATAGTCATATATTTTACTAATTATGCTGTGTTATTTAAAAACAAACTGATGGTTCCAAACAAGTTGCTGATGTTGGATGAAATTAAAATTTGCATTTTTATCTGCTTAAGGTAAATGGGTAATTAGCACCTGTATATGAGCGAGAGTAATTTTTTTATTCCTAAAAATTTCTTTCAAATTTACCAACATCAATTAAAATTCATTTTCTTACCTGTTTGGTTGTTTGCAAGTTGTTAATATAATTTCTTGTTTTGTGGCTAAATATTACACTCATTCTGTCAAAGATATATTACAATTTCTGGTTCGAATTCTTATAAAATTCAAGTAATAATATCTGGATTCAGAAATATTGATTTACGTTTTGGAAAAATTTGTTTAAGATTGTTTTAATGCTAACGCCAGGTTTTAGAAGTATCTGTATGCATGTATTGTAACACTTGTTCAGATACAGATGTCGAGACTGGGTGTAATATTAAACAAAATAGTAACAAATAATACGTGGAATATTTGCCGACGACACAATCATTAGAACAAAAGATGATGAAAATTACAAGTGACAGTCAACAATATCGAAAAATGGGCTAGATACTAGAGAAAATGCAGCAAAATATCTTGAAATCTGTCCATGTTATTTGCCTATCGTGTTTGTCTTGTTTGTGATAAAAGGAAATTATTCAAGAAGAGTCAGTAAAGTACTTTTGCATCCATCTTGGATCCATCCACTGAATTGGAAACATCATGTCAAACCAAAAGCTGAGAAGATTAGATTCAAAAAATATGGGGCTATACTAAGTTATCAAACCCACGAGTAATCCAAGGCTGGTAAAATAAAAGTCTTGTTGCTACTTAATCAAGGAACACTCGAAGTCAATGGGTTTCCTGAAGTTAACCAAGGTTTGGCCACAAATCACGAAGAAAGGTTGCTAAATGACAACAATATAGAAGCAATACAACTGCTAGGCAGCGTATAGGAGATCGGTAGATGATACGAACAAAATAACATAAATTTGTTTACATTTTATAAGTGTTACTCGTAAGTCTAGCTCAAATACACTAATATAATTTTAACTTGGAAAAGATGTACTGACATAATTTGGTCAAAATAAATTGAAAAATTAGTAACGGTATCAATGCATACCTCGCATTTTCACCAATACATTTAAAATATATGTGTAGGAATGTCCGTTTGTTGTGTGGGTGTGTTTGCTGTTTGGACACTCATGACTACTTGTTAGAAGGTTTTTTTTGTTATATTTTTACATAAGACATACTTTTGAAATATACCAGCAATCATAATGAACTCCTCATGAGTTATTGGTTTATTATTAACACCTTCTGTACAATGCTGATAATATAAAAACCAAACTAAATTTAAACAAGAATGATATTGCATATTGGAATCTATCCGTTGAAGATATAATGAATAGCTGATAGTTGTTTGTAAAGATTCATCAAAAATAATATGTAAATATTTCACTACTGCGTACTCCTCATAAACGCCGTAAAGGCCCATTACTTTTTAATTTTCTACCTAGTTTTACTTCGTTTAAACAATACGTTTCATTTTTGTGTTTTCTATTGAAAGTCAAATCTGTATGTTGTATGGCTCCTTTAGTAACAAAATCATTATATCTCAACCGACCAAATTGATCACGCCACCGTGTGAAATCTAAATCTCTGATCAATTTCCTAAAGTCTGCAGTTTTACCTCACTTAATATTTGTTCACAATCTTTCACTTTTATAGAAGCAACAAAATCTGATTTCCAGTCAGGACCTGCACATTCAACCTCATTTCTTGCTAATGCCTAAGTAATTTTTATTGTTTTACACTTTTTTAGTTTTACATTGTTATTGTTTTCACTAAACCCAACATGATGTGGTATATGTACTAATTAAATCTGATTTTCTGTTACCATATTTTGACCATTATAGCAGTCACACAACTTGTCCCATATAGTTTTATAATAACTCCATTGAACTAAGCACCTCTTTAGCTCTTTCTTCTATTGCATTTTCCAAATAATATATTTTCTCTAAATCTTCAAGGGTATCATTCAAATGTACCAAATACATTTTTAAATTCCAACCAATTCCTAGAACTACCATTAAATTTAGGAACTGGTGTAGTTGTTACCTTTGGCCTTGAAATTGGTTATGTGGTGTTATTACATAAATTTGATTGTTGTTGTCTTCGTCCATTATGTTAGTCTACTAGGAACATCCACTATATCTTGTTCAGCTTCCTTGATCCGTTAGGTATTTCAATCAATGGTTTTTTAATTATAGTAACTTCAACGCTTTTGTGATATTTAGTGACTTAAACTTATATTTATTTATTCGTTTTATTTATCTAGTTGTTTTCGTCTAACCTATAATTTGTCTTTAAGATAACTTATCTAGGTATATAACTAGGAGGACCAATCGGCTCTATCTCATTTTCTGGTGAAATAATGTTTATATATGTCACTGCTGTATTTTTTATTATATGCACCTCCTTACATAACACTGCACAAGATCAGATGGTTTGATTATTCCTCATGAAGGAGACATGCAATTCTCTTGATTTTTTGACTGACTGTGGGTATCTGAAGATCTGGATGTAGGTAGTCAGTCCTGTAGAATTTGGGTGCTCCCATAATACCTTTCAGGCCTTGTTCTGAAAAAATTGTATTTTATTTATGTTACTCTTTGCAGAACATCCCCATAATTGAACTCCGTGTATCCATATAGGTTTCAGTATTTGCTTATATAATATCAATTTATTATGTGCTGATAATTGTGATTTTCTTATATTTCAATTTCAGTTCTTTTCTTTTCTTCTTCATATGTTTCTTCCAGTGAAGTTTTGTATCAAGATTCATTCCGAGATATTTAGCATTGTTGCTATATGGAATGATAGTATTATTTAATGTTATTGGTGCTTGTAAGGTCTGTTTATAGGTGAACTGCATATGTATAGATTTACTTTCATTAATTCTTATTTTCCAAACTTGTGTCCAATTATTTATATTGTCACTTGCCTGTTGTAATTTTCGAGAGGCTTTTTCACTATTGTCTCCGACAGCTATAATCGTAGTATCATCAGCAAATGTAGACAACGTAATATTCTCCATTTGTGGTATATCACAAGTGTAGAGTAGATACATCTGCTTTAGTTTTTTTTTGTTGTAGAGTAAGCTTCTTGTTTGACTCTAAACATGCTGGTTGTAATGTACGAGTTTAACAGTTCAGTTTGTTGTTTTGGTAGCATTTTCTGTAGTTTATGAACAAGGCTTTCATGCCAAACCTTATCGAAGGCTTGTGCTACATCTAAGAATATAGCTGAGCATACATTTTTACTTTCGTAGGCATTTTTCAATAACATCTGTTATTCTGTGGACCTGGTGAATTGTTCTCTCTATGATCGGACTTCTTCTTTTCAACAGGAGTTTTTAAAAATTTTTAGATATTACTGAATTTGGCTGTAATAATATAACAAGTGGAATAGATAACACGACGGACAAATATAAAAATATAGATAAAATATAAAAATAAATAAATAAATTAATGAATAAAATTAACAAAAAATCAGATATAAAATAATAATAATAATGTATAAATAATAATTCATAATATATAAAGTTTAAATAGTCTGGTTTCTCCAAAATAAAATAAAATATGAGATGAGAAATTTAACAGAATATTGTAAATGAATTTCATGTAAATAATTGAAATTTTGATCGAGGTCGTTTGTAGTAAAGATAGTTTCCAGATCTCTAGGTATGTTATATCTACCTCGAATAGAGCTTAGAGCTTCACATGATTGTAAAACATGCCGGAATCAATCTCTTTGTTGTTCAATTTTATTTATAATAATCTATTTGTTTAAAAGATCAACGGCAGTAAAATTTTTTTTCACTAAGATAACATAGCTCAAAACAATTGCTAAAATGAATGATATAAATTAGGGATGGTTTCCAATACGAATTGAATAATTAATACTGGATTTTTTTTAGTTTTTTAACAATTTTATGAAATTAAAGGAGGAGGTGATATTTATTATATGGGAGTAATCTAGCATGTATGACAAATATTAGAGAAACGAATGGTGATTTTTCGCGTGATCTTATAATATCATCGTATCGTCATCGCTGACGGCCGAGAACTTTACGAGATTTTGAAAGTTTGCGTGTATCCCGCCGTAGCACCTTCCACTTCTCCGAATCAAGACGATTCGATCCGATAAAGAGATAACGACCGTTCGGATAGCGAAAGTGTTGCGACAATATTTTTCTCCTTTAGTAATTAAAGCAATTAAGAGGGTCTGGTCTGGTCTACACAGAGCCAAGCCCCTCTCGTTCGTCTTGTTATCGGCTTTTTGTTGCGTTAAATCCAACGACGACGATCAAGGATTTTTGATAAATTATTATTTGTTTCCAGATTGACTTTGAATTATTTGTGTTCTATGTTGTTTTTGATGAATGATTCATAGTGAAATTATATATTTCTAAAAATGTTTGCCTATCTCAGTTCCAAATCCATATAATATTCTTTGAGCATAATCGTTGATCAAAAAATAGATGAAATAATTGCTACTAACAAATGTACTATACAAACAAACACAATTCTTGGGTGCGAGATTTTGATGTCGATGTGGCGTGACAACCAATTTTTATTGATAATGGTGAAATAAAAAATACAGGGGGTAGGTACAATAATATGATCACGATGCAATAACTAAATCTTGTAGCATGCTTCTTATAATACGACCAATAATTCGACACGTGTGTATTGCTCAGTGCATATGTCAAGTCTTGTAGGTTGTATTTTGGTGTATTCTACACTTTGCTTTTGTAAAAGTCAAAACAAGTAATCGATGAAATTTGTGATCTCTCAGATTTCGAAAGAGAGGAAACCGTTGGTGATCGATTAGCGTGAGCGTGGGCGAGAAAAAAGCTGAATTGTAACTCTCACGAGTGACAGTACCCACGGTAATGACAGCTATACAAGACAGGATAAAACATCATCGGCGAAGAGGCGAATAGTTGGCGAGACCCAAAGTTAACTCACAGAGACTGAGGAACATTAAAAATTATTGTGGCAAGACAATATAACACTACAGCGGCAAAACAGTAAACAGTAGGACTTAATACTTACATGAGTAATGCTGTTCTGACAAAAACAGCAGGAAGCTCCACAAAGCTAACTGAAAAGGAAAGCTTGCGACGAAATCGTTATAGTGGAAGCCAACGCTAAACTGCGAAACATGCGGTGGAAGGGTCATAAAAACTGGACCGTGATGATTGTGGTATAGTTTGATGAATAATCGTTCATATATTCTCTACATTTGACAGGGGTTATGTATGGAAAATCCCAGAAAAGGTTACGAGACGGACTACCTGCTTCTTATATTCAAGCATGGGTGAGGTTCTATTGCCAGGTGTACCAGGAAAGTTATTAACGAGATTTTCAAAAAAAATATTTGTCCTGTGAGCAAAACCATATATCGAGCAATTTTCTAACTTCTTAGGAACTGCTGCTCAACAAGCGTGTGTCGTGCTCGTGCAAAAGTTGCTCGTGCTCCTTTTCAATGCTTCCTTGACCAGTTTTGCTCCATGAGACGGCGCGTGATAGTGATATAAAATCGCTTTACCATATCTTCGAGTACATTCTAGATGTTTATCGATACAATAACTTTTTCACCAGGTCTCAATGGTTCGTAATATACTACGCCACTCTGGTCCCACCAAACATAGATCATTTTCTTGCGACCATACCGATTTGGTCGATCGGCCGCCTTCGCCAGGTGATAATCATGATTTTTTGCGTTTAGGGTTTTCAAAATAAATCCACTTTCTCTCACCTTTTCGTCACTATTTAATGCAGAAATTACTGTCTATCATACTTTTGAAGTAGCATTTCATAGACGATTTTCCATTTGCTTGTCTTTCAATTGAGGTAACATCCATCTTCTTGTTTTTTGTGGATTTTTCCTATTGCTCGTTATCGGTCGCTAATCATTTATTGGACTATATTTCATGATTCTGCAAATTCCTTTTGAGTTTGGATTGGGTCTTGATCCAATAACTCTTACAGTTTCGCATGTTCAAACTTTTTCGGTCTACCTGCACGTTTTTTTGTCTTGGACATCGAAATCATCACTTTTTAATTTTCGAAACCACACCTTACATTTTTTAAGTTTATATTATACTCACCATAAGTTTATACCAGCAAGCGATGACTTTCAGCGGCTTTTTTGTTTAATATAGGTTGTATTTAGTTGAAAACTAGTGTGTGTCGCAAATGCACGTTTTCAGATACGAAACTTAACATTTTCAAAGATATATAGGTATACATTTCTAACCGTGTTACTTTCGCAGAATATAACATATACAGCTTTGGAGCTTGATATCTGTAAAATAAGGTGACATATATCTCAAACCATAACATTACATACTTAAGCCTAGCGACATCTGTGCAATATTGAGGTATTCAGCAAGTCTCCTCATTCACATCGTTGACCGGATTACTGCGAATGAATATCTCGATATATTCAATGTTAAAGTTCTTACTATGATTGGCTAGTACAAGCAGTATACCTTAACAAAATTTAACTGTTATGGAGGTTGTAGATCTAGGGAGTGGAGTGGACTTCCATCTCTAGCATCATTGAAAAAATTGACAGATGTTTAGGCACACAAATATTCCGTCTGAAACTATTCGGACACCTTGTGAATCTATTCCGTGAAGAATTGAAGCTGTTTTAAAAGCAAACTGTGGGTGAAAACCTTACTAATAAACACATATTGTGTGTATGTCAGATATTCATATTATTTTGTCCATCTGCTGTTCATATGACCCATATACAGAAAATACAATAATAAAATAAATAAATAATAAATAGTAGTAGCTATAGTGGGAGTAGTCAGTTGTGCACGTATTTGAAGCTCTGGTACTCGCTATAGTGAACGTGCAATACATACTAAGAGAAATATCAGGAAGCAAACACGCTAGATACCCTGCTACTATAATCACAACGAACACTGATGGGATTGCCTAAGTTGAATGGCGTCTATATGTGCTTAAAATATAACATACAACTATACATTGACTTATATTCACTTTGGCATAAGTGTATTAAAATTAGTTATAGTTTATAATTTATGTTTATGTTTTATAGTTGCAACCATAAAATGCTATAATCTTCCTATGTATGCTATAACAGTATAATTTTGATAAAGTATATTGTTAATTATGACATAATATGCTAAACACAAAGAGAGCAAACGGCACAAACCCGCCATATTAATGGAAATGTTTTAATCAGGCTACATAGAACGCAGCAAGAAAGTCTAGGCACTAAACCTACTCGTTGTGACTTTAAGATTGAACTGTTATGAAACTTTTATGAAAACTGTGATGAAAATAGGGTCTATAAACATGTATTGAATCAAGATAATGAGTTAGTAATGTTGTAGGCTTCGAGGGAAAGTCAGTATAGTGATGCGGTTCATAAGCTGGGTGATGGTTGTAATAAAGATGTTTGAAGTGAGGGACACTGAACCATACATTCATTTTCACATTTTATAACTCATTACATTTCATTTCAGCTCCATTGCAGTAATTTTCATTTCATTTCGATGAACTTATTGAACGACAGAGAACTTTTTTTGATAATAAAAATAAAACGTCCTACTTATTGTTTATTGGAAGAAATATATTAAAATATTCAGTTTTGTACGTAATTTGTTTTCCATATATATTTATTTTATTTAATGCATTTTTAGTTAGAATATTGTTCTGACATTATTTAGCATTGGTGAAAGTGCGAAGTACCAATGTTAGACTGCCTAAAATAGCTGTTAAATTCTACGGTCTTAATATTTCTATTTGACATTTAGTATTATTGGGTGATTCAGTGTATACTGAAGCTAACCATGCAACGTCCAGAGTTGTATTTTAGACATTCCTTACTTTTGCCTTGAAGAATCTGCTGCCGAAGTCCGTCATATATTTCTATAAACTTATGCAGATGCCCTCTGTCATATGCCTATTGTTGGTTTTGATTTCAACGATTTGAAGTGGCCATATTAATGCCAATGACAGAGAACGGCTTCGCTACCATACGAATTGTATCAGCACCGCGCTTTTATTGCTTGACCGGCTATTCCTATGTTCACAAAATATTCATGGCCATAAAGTATGGCCAAAGTATAAAGTATGGCTGCTGATGCCTGCTAACTTCAATTCAACAGATTAAAAGACAGATTGGTGCAAAAACACTAGCAATAGTAAGTAATAGTCGCAAAGTCTTCCTCTTGCTATGATTGTAAAAGATACATTGTTATAGCTCGAATGGGAAGGTTTGTCGCAACATATTATCCCGCCTAAAATGTTTACCTCTGATTACTACATGTTCTGATCGATGCAGTATACAACCTCCAACATGGAGAAGACCAAGTTCGTTCATCGTTTTTTCACGACGGTATAACTATGTTGGCAAAAAGGTGGAAAAATTTTCCTCGGAAAAAAAAAAGGATACTATTTGATTAACATACACTGAACCCATATTTCTCTATAACCTGATAATTAGAAATGCAATAGCAGAATATAATCATAAATTGTTTTCATCTAAAATTAGCACATTATTAACGATTAAATAGTTACCAATGAATGTAATGTGATGTAATGTAATTAAGGAAATTATTTTTAATACGGTGGTTAATAAATGCTCCATTATCACTATCCATGCACTATCTGTTTGACAGTTGGCGGCGCGGATTGTGACAGATGGCGCGGCGATCGACAGGTCGTTCGGCGTGCCAATTAAACGGTGCCGAAAAAACAAAAGCGAAGAAGAGAAGAAGAAGAAGACGAAGAAATTCCCGAACGCAAAACGGCGACGGGCGAGATCGAAAAAAATCGCGCGGTCGCTGTATATCAAAATGTGTCACGGCGGTCGGTTGTTCATGTGCGCAACGCGAGATTATAATAATTTATTTCGAAAAATGCCCCCAGGTGGCGACAATGCAAGGCCCGTAATTTACGGAGCAGCGTTTGCGACTTTAATTAACAATTATCGGTGAAACCCCTAATCTAAATGCAATTAAATGTCGACGGCGCGGCGACGGTCAACTGGTCCAGGTATGGAGGACGTCGTCCTGAGGGGAGGGGGTGTTGAGCTGATCGGGCGATTTTACGAGCGTCCGTACCTTCTTTGCAATTCTTCCAGCATTCAATAATTTTTAGTAGATGATATATAAAAATAAATTACTGTTCGTTAAAACTAGAGAATGGCTGAGCTGATTGGGCTATTTTTAGACTTCCAATATTTGTGAAGGGGTTTTAGGGGCTTTGCTGGATGTCATCATATCGCGACTGTACAACAATACGGTGTTAATATAAAGGCTCGGGGATGGAGAAAGTGTATATTTAGGATAATAAATTAGTAGATAAAATAAAATTAATAACACAAACAGGGGGGAACTAAAAGTAAATAAAACAAACACAACCATAACGAAGTAGATAGCATACCCAGGCAGCACTCACTAGCACCTATACCCAAGTAGTAATTGCTATTTGGTCAGCGACACTTTTCTCGGCATAGGTTAGACTATGAAGATAATCGATTTCTCGTAGAAATCCTCGTGTTTATATTTTATATATTTATATTTTCTTCTAACGTGAGGCAACCGGTTACCATTTTGATTGCCTATAACTTTGCTCAAATAAAAGATAGGTAAGTTTGGTTTTCATAAGAAGTTTATTTGATCTTTACGTTTTTTGTTCGTTATGACTGAAAAATGATATCGGCTAAATGGTGACCGCGATTCGCTATGCAACTTTCGGCTCTTTCTAAGGTATTTTTCATGACATCGTGCAACATTTGAGGCTGAATTTCTTCAATTTCGGGACGAATATTGTCTTTAAGATGTTGACTCATTTGGGGCTTATTCACATAAACTTTTGTTTAAAAAAAACCCATAAAAAGAAGTCTGGTGCTCTTAAATCCGGAGATCTGGATGACCATGCTAAATCGCCACTTCATTGATTTTTTTGGAGACTCTGCAGCACTATCGCGCACCAGAACCACATTTTCAGCGGGAAGTCCGTTGTCTTCCAGAACGAGGCCTGTCTGCTATCGTAACGTATTGTCGAAAATTCGCATGTAAAAGATAAATTGTGATTTTGTGAGGCAATGAACGATTAAGATATATTTAACGCAATTTCCACTGAGTGGCAATAATGGAAAGATTATTTTTAATAATCTTTCCATTATACAACAAACCAACTGCAGCAGTGGAAATTAGATCAGCAATTATATAAGAGGTAAGAATTGAGGTTCAACTAGATTCACCTGAATCAGTAACAAACGACAACGTACGAATAAGTGAGCATTAATTTGTAATCTAATTAAACTGAAACTTGATTTCATTCAAGTCTATATAAGCAAACATTATATTCCAACGATTGTGAATTAATTTTAATGGTGTTCATTTTTATATAATTATTATTGTTCGGCATTTTTTAATAAAAAATAAAATTCACATTGGCTACTTAGTGAGATCATATTATGTCCATCAAAACTGTGATAATCAAAATAAGTGAAGAGTCATATCTAGTGAATGTAACTGATGAGGTTAATTTTTTTCAGTCTGCTAGGATTTCATAATGACTTCGTCCACAGTTCATTTTATAAACGGTGTTGCATTTATATTCTTTTTTTTATTAAAAATATTATACATATTGGTGTATTACATACTATTTAAACTAAATTCATATAATTTTCTAATAATTTTTTGTAATTTTATCTAAATTTGTGCTATGATAATTCTTAATTTGTTATAAACAAATAAAAGTTAATAGAGTATGTATCTGTGTCGAGATATGTCATAATTTATCCGAAACATTTGGAAAAATTACAATTGCAAATGTGCTAGAGTGTATACGGATTATTCGCTGGTATAGACATGAATGGTTTTTCAGACAGCGTTGGTTAACATTCTAGAGGAATTGCGTAAGAAATTGCCATACATGGTAACCATGAATGGAAGAAAGATTGGTAGAGTTTTTGCGATGTTTCCGGTCTGCCGTTATGCTCTTAGAAAGCGATGGATTCCTTTAAAATGACAAATATTTAGTTAATTGGATTATATAGTATATTCGTATTTTAATTTATATGTACATAATACAGTAAGGAATACATAACTACTTGATGTTTGATGAGATAGAGGATCCTTATGTCATATTAGCTAGTTGCAGGGGGCTATGATTTCTAATTTAATAGCGACATCTCTGTAACTCTTGTCTATTGTCTGTAAGAGAAAGGTCATAATAGCATTTTTAGTATTTTAAATAAATTTTCCAATATGAAAATAAAACAATATTATCTAACGCATGGACTGAAAAGTCCCGGGCCTACATATAGATGGCCTAGTTTTGTTGCTTTCACCACTTTTTCAGGTACTACTAACTAATCTTCAAAAGAGAGCTGTTAAAATGTCATGATATACTACTAATATGTTTGTGAGTTATTGTGCTAAGAGTGACACTACTTTTATTATTTTCAAAATAATGGATCATAAACAATTTCGTGTTTTACTTTTACACAAGCACTGACTTGAAAAGTGTTATAAAGGACTCCGCTCCATCAGAAACAACAACAAAATGTCAGTTTTCTGAGTTCAAACATGGTCGTGGAAACATCGATGATGCAGAATGTAATGGAAGTTCAATGAGGTAATAATACCAGAAAAAAAATACACAAAATCGTTTTGAATGATCGAAAAGTGAAGTTGCGTGAGATAGCTAACATCGTGAAGATACCAAAAGAACTTTTTTTATATTGCATGAGAATTTGACTATGAGAGAGCTCTGTTCAAAGTGGGTGCCGCGTTTGCTTATTGTTGACCAAAAACAAGAAGGTGCTTTAGAAGATGCTAAAGAACAGTTTTTGGTCATGTTTAAACGTAATAATCCGGAATTTTTGCGTCGATATGTGACAATCGATGAAACATGGATCCATCAAAACGATTGTCATTTGAGCGGACAGCAACCGGTGATAGGCCTATTGTGAGACAAAAGATAAATCGTTCTACAAAAATAGTATTGAAATGTTAGAGCGGCGCTGGAATAATTGTGTGGCTCTTGATGGAGATTACGTTGATAAAGCCAATTTTTAACAAAAAAAAACAAGTTTTCTTTGTTACGCCCTGTACTTTTCACCCTATGTTTTATTTCCATTAAGATATCTCTTAAAGTATTAAAAATTATTGTTTAAAATTAGTTATTTTAGCGTTATTTAAGTTAGAGTAGTGCGATAACTCCCCGAGCCGATTCGTTTTGGTGAATGACTTGTGTAATAACAAAATATTAATTTAATATAAATGCACACACACAGAAGCTGTTTTATAATATTAGAAATCTACCATAAGCGAATTCGTTGTACGGCTGTTCACTTTTATTGCTGCTAATTTTACATAACTACACCTGACATACGTGGGCGTGAGTTTTCAAATTTCGATGAACGTTTTCCGAGCGATTTTAAAATAATTATATTGTTCGGGCACTGGACTGTATGATTTTGTATTTTAATGAATGAATTAATGTTTGTCGTAATTAGTACGTCGTTATTTTTTCTGTCATCTATTGATTGGTAGATGGGGTTACTTTTTACGGGATGCAAATTAATGTTTCCAACTCTCTGTCAATAATATTCAGTTGCAATAACATTTTCCGAAGGGTACAGTTTTAAGCTTTAATTTGAAAATAAATGAAAGCTCCAAATGCTCAAAGGCTTTGGTTTAAAAAATTTCTGATCGTTAGTTATTTCGTCGAATTGAACATGATTTGGTAGTCTTGAATAAATCGAAAATTAGTTTGAACTACTTAACACAATGTTCTGAAATTGCCTGTGAAGTTGGAAAAACTATAAGATAAACATTTTTGTACACAAATCATTAGGCTAAATTAGTTCGTAGTACTTATAACATTATACAGTATGTAATATGAAAACCTGGTAAGACATGGGGTGAAAAGTCGCGGGCCTAACACATGCCTAGATGGCGCTAGTTTTATTGAATTTGTGGCGACCGCCACGACCCTTTAGGCCGCCACGAATTCACCAACAAGTACAAAGGTTGACAACGCCGGTGGATTAATACCATGCAGTTCCAGGCTATAAAAGACCATCACGATGACGTCTCGCTCTATTTTCTTTTCTCCATCCCCTTGTAATAGTACCACTTCCACAGCGGTACCTTACTTCCTCTACCTAACCTAATATCCTTTCAATTCTCCCGTCGACCACAGGTATCATTTAACATTGAAATAAACAGTATTTCTTCAACCAGTGTTTTCAGTTCTCGTGCAAGTTCCTTCGAAAAATAGTAGTGAGTGTTCTGACAAATAATTGCAGCGGCAACCACACATTTCGACCGACGTCGATTCCTACAAATTTATAGGTGTATTAGTCTTGTCGGTCGGAACGTGTGGCTGCCGACTTGATTGTTTGTCCGAACACTCACTACTATTTTTGTAGATGGAATTAGCATGGGAACAGAAAAAACTGATTGATTTAAAACTGTGTATTCTGATATTTGTATACACGTGGTCGACGGAAAGATGGACAGGATATTAGGTTAGGTTAGGGAAGTACGATAGCGCTATGGAAGTGGTACTTTTTTATTACCAAGTTGACCAGCTAGAACCAAATGGTCTTCTGCTGATTTCGCTTCGGGTTCGGGGTATGATAGTTTTGTGGGCGACTGAGACCCTGGGTTACGACTGGGATTGTCGTAGTTTATTTACTACCGAGGTTTGTGGATGGGTAGGGATATAATCAAGGTGTTGTCATGTTCTAAGTTATCTATGGAGAATCTTACACTGAGCATGTTTATGAAATTCTTCCCAAACGGGATGCCTGATTCGAGGTGTCTATTGACGTTCCTCATAAACCATGGGCCATTGAGTGACGCGCGGACTTTTTTGGATTGGGACACTTGTAGTAGTTCAAGTTGTCTCTCAGATATATACCTGTACGACACCTGTGCTCCGTTCAGGCAGACTGGACGGTCTAGCATTTTATACAGTGTCGCTTTCTGTGGGATTGGAAGTTTACTTTTTTTTTTACTTTACAGAGGAGTGCAAATAGTAGGCTGTACAAACCATTTCCTTTGTAAATGACGTGCTATATTTGAGCTGACTAATAAAATCTGCGGTCGAACTGGAGGCTGAGTTATGAAACTTTCTGGAGCCAGAGGATAGGGACTTTATCGATTTGGAGGCCATAGGCGCGGAACTCCTTCTTGCGGTGGAACAGAAGAGCCTGAGTTTTGCTCGGGTTTACCTGTAGCTGCTAGAATTTGTTGAAAAAAGCGGTATCGTCTGTATAAAATGTTGTGTGGGAAAGTTTATAGAACGGGAAATCAGTCATGTGAAGGTTGAATAAGACTGGCTAGTGGAGCACCTTGCGGGACTCCTGTGGAAGTCTATACGAATCTATCAGGGATATTAGGTCATTCGGTAGACCAAGCTGTTTCGCTTTTAATATTAGACCATGGTGCCACACTTAATCGAAAGATTTGGTGACATCTAAGAAGATGGCTTCAGTTTTTCGACCTTTTATCGTTTTAATGGTGGATTGGTGCTGCGACGCGGGCAGCTTGATGGAGGCATGAGTGTGTGGCGCAGAAACCTAATTGTTCGTTCGGGATTATGTGTTGTGCGTTTGTGAAATCGTTTGTAGCGTTTAATATTGCTTTTTCGGCAAGTTTGGAGAGTGAACTAATAAGACTGATGGGCCTATAGTCAGACGTTTTATAGAGAGCTAAAGATCTCTGGGAGAGACTATGCTTCTCACATGATGAACTGACTAGAAATCTTTGCTCTTTATGGAGGGGATAATGTCATTTATGATAGATAATATCTGTTGAGTTGGGCCAAGAGATAGATTGTATTTCATTTGATTCTCGAAAGAATTAGCGAAGAGCTCGGCTTTTTCCGGATTTGTAAAGGCGATATTCGAAAAGGAATCAGCCTTCAGAGGGGGGATTGCGTTAAAATTTTTCCCCATTATTAGATTCCCCAGAGGCCATTTGGGGCAGTGGGTTTGCTTAGATTTTGAAGAAATGATTCTCATTTCTTCTCATTTCAGGCTCTAACCCTGTCCCTGACTTCTCTGATTGTGCGCTGTGCCATGCGTTTATCCTCAGGACCCCGATTGGTGCGAGCTCTTCTCGCTAATCGGTCCTTGTACCTGATTAGTTCTTTTATTTCTCTAGGGAGGTTAAATTGAAAAGGTTCAGGGCTACTTGTTTTAGTAGCTCTGTCTGCGGCTGATTGAATATCTGGAGTGGCTTTCGAGACTGTTTTTTCTAGATCGTCTGGAGAATTTATACTTAGGATAGGTCCTGTTCGTTGAAGCTGGAGTTGAAAAAAGCTGCAGTCGGTAGTTTTCTTAGGTTTAGGGGCAACGGAATTCAGGGAAAGTCACTGATAGTAAGGATGATTGGCCTGTGGTCGGAATCAAGATCTTCGAATACTTGCAGGTCAGAAGCTTGATTTGAATTTTGATAAAAGAAAAATTCAATTATTGTTGTTCGATTGAAGGAATAGTGACTTGGTTCGCTTGGAGCAATTAGTACAAGTTCCATCTCGTCCATTATCCCGGCGATTCGCGCACCAGCAGTGTTTGGTCTGCTAGTACTCCAAAGTGGATTGTGTGCATTAAAATGACACCTGACACCTGAATAGATGAATTTGGAGGTATTTCCTTGAAATAATGACTTAAATTCATCTTCAATGAATCGATCGTTTTTCTGATAGATTGATGTGAATTGAATTCGTCTGCTATTTGACTCGATTGCTATGGAAGTGTGTTCATGACTTGAAAGAAACTGCGATTGCAGCTGGACGTGCTTGATGTTATTTTTAACGGCGATGGCTGTACCACCGCCATGGCCTGTTGTTCTGTCGTTTCGATAAATCGAATAATTTGGGATCTTATATCGGATGGAGGGTTTTTTAAAGGTTTTCTGGAGATGGAGTATGTCGACATTGTATGTCGACAGTGCAGTAATGAGTTCCTCCTTCTTACCACGCACGGAAAATGTATTCCAGGACATTACTGTTAATGATGACCGTTTTCCTGAGTTCCTTACACATGGGTGGGAGGAGAGATGGGTTTTTTTGGTTTGGTTGCTTTAGGGGCTGGTCGGCATCTGCATTCCGGGTAGTTCGCAGTGTGTGGTTCTCCACAGTTGGCACATTTTGGCGGGGAATTTCTGTCTTTGGGACAGGTTAGCGAATCATGTTTGCCTGCGCACTTGACGCAGGCCGGGGTAGCCTTATAGTTGGCCGATGAATGGCCATAGATTTGGCAGTTGAAGCATTGGACGCGCCTGCCATTGCTGCGTTGGGCTTGCATTTTTACCACTTGATGCATTATATGGTCGACCGCGAAGATACGTCTCTTCTCTCGGGGGACGACCACTTGCACGATGACAGTTGCTTTTCCCCTCTTCGTTTTCCACCATTCGGCGTGGATTGGATTAAATCCGAGCTTCGTGAGCGGGGATCGGACCTCGTCAAATGAAATACTTTCAAGAGAGCCCTTGATAATGGTCCGGAGATGTCGTTTCTCTGGCAGCCAGAAGGTGTGATAGCCGTATTTGCGGCCATTTAGTACGTTTATCATCATTCTATAATCATCAGGCGTGTGGAAAAAGAATGTTACCCCTTCGGACTTAGTTTGCGTGGATCTGAACTGGATACCCTGGAGTGTCAGGATGCGAATCACCTCCGAGTACGCGTGTATATCGCGAGGATAATCGGCGAAACTCGGGTTTTTTTGGAGCTAGCTGGGATTGATAAGAGGATATCATTATTTTGTGTTGGATTAGTTTGGTCATTTGTACTGATTGTGGTGTAATCCATCGGTTCGTCATTTTGTGTCTCGTTAATTTGCGGAAAAATGGAAGAAGATGCGATAGCTATTGCCTTATTACTATACAAAGATTCATGAGCAGACTCACCCCTACTTTGACCTACAGCTGGTCTCTTTGCTTGTTGTTTTGGAAATGGTACTGTACAAAGGGTAGAGAAAAGAGAGAGAGGCGTCGTACATAACAGTGGAAGTCCTTTATAGTTGGGAACTACATGGTATCAATCCTGCAACATTGCCAACCTCTGAACCTAAAGTAGACGTATGAGTTGGCCTAAAGGGTCGTAGCGGTCGCTACACAGTCACCGCTTTTTCAGTTAGTACTAACCTTCAAAAGAAAGCTGTTAAAACTTCATGATATTCTACTCATAAGTTTTTGAGTTATTGTGTTAAAAGTTTCACTACTTTTGTCATTTTCAAAACAATGGATCAAAAACAATTTCATGTTTTAATATGGCATTGCTTTTTGATGAGAAAAAATGCCGTACAAGCGAAGCAGTGGCTTGAAAAGTGTCATAAGGAATTCGCTCCATCAGAAACAATAAAACGGTGGTTTGCTGACTTAAAACGTGGTCCTAATGTAGGAGGACTCTCCTTAAATCAAGACTTAGCATTTTTGGCTATGTAATATTTCGACCCAAATAATAACACAACCTTCCTCATGCTTGATAGTAGGCACACCCATGCAAAGCGTAGTGGACGTCCAAATGAGGTGGTAACACCAGAAAACATAATAAATTCACCAAAATCGTTTTAAATAATCCAAAAGTGAAGTTGCGTGAGTTAGTTAACATCGTAAAGATATCAAAAGAACGTGTTGGTTTTATTGCATGAGCGTCTGACCATGGGAAAGTTCTGTTCAAAGTGAGTTTGCGCATTTGCGTACTGTTGACCAAAAACAAAAACGTGTTGATGGTTCCGCACAGTTTTGGCATATTTGAACATAACAAACTGCAATTTTTGCATCGATATGTGATAATGGATGAAACATGGATCGATCGCTTTACTTCGAAATCAAAACGATCGTCATCTGAGAGGACAGCAACTGGTGACAGACCTATTTTGAGGCAAAACATAATTCGTTCTACAAAAGTGGTATTGAAATATTAGAGCATATAGTCGTTGAAATGATTGTGTGGCTATTGATGGAGATTATGCTGATGAACAGAGCCAATTTTGAACCGTGGCTTTGATCCATCATTTGCTTTTAAAGCAGGTGCAATTTTTCGCGGAATAAATTCGTAGAGTGAATAATTTTCGGTGTAATATCAATGGTACTCCCATTCTTGTACTAAAACATCCGCTAATTGCTTCAGTGCTGTTAGAGATTGATCTCTTCACTCTCTGAAACTCCCCATAAAGTTTGAATTATGTTGAGGTCTAGCAATTGTGTTGGACCATGAAGATACTTGATGATATCTTGCTCCTAAATATATAATATAATGCTCCTTAATCCAAGGCTTAGCATTTTTGGCTATGTAATATTTCGACCCAAATAATTACACAACCTTCCTCTTGCTTGATCGTATTAAGCCGGTGGTCTTTATTGTAAGTTTCTATTGGGGTACTCCATATATAACCCTAGCCATTTATAGGAAACAATGTAAACGATGATTCAGCGGACCATACCACATTTTTCCAATCATCAAGTGTCATTAAATACATTACAAAATTCAAACCAATACATTACTATTGCTGATTCCATCTCATTTAAGACCTGATCAATAGAATTTGAAATGAGATCAGTATATAATTCCATTATTGAGCACTGATATCTTACCTTTTCCATTAGCTGCAAATTGTGTAATTTGAAAAAGCTTTTATAACGTATGTGTTTATAGGATTACATCAGTAATTGTTTTTCGAATAGCAGTAGTATGACGTTCTTTCCCACTGTAAGTTAATAGCTTGTGTTCTTGTTGATGATTAACTAGTTGGTTAACAAATTGTGCGACCTATGGGTAAATGTGGCATTGCTGGTAGAGGGTTAATTAATAATTAAGATGTTATCAATATCATTTTCAAAATCAGTAAGGTGTAAATATATATGTATACGGGTATAAGTATGACCAGTTTCCATTGTTACCTCTACTATAATTTACAAACAAGTTCTATTTTCAAATTATTTAACGAAAGTGTTTATTTATTCGATAGCAGTTTACAAATTATAGCAAAAATTATACAAAGTATATTTCTAAATTATAACATAAGATATATTACACACAAATGTTATGTAATACGGCCCTGGCTATCCGGCCATCTGTTTTAAAACTATCTTAGTGTTGAACGAGTAAGACGGATTGGTCTGTTTTCTTATAGATAAGAAACCCCAGTGTTGCTTTGTATCGCCGTTGAACAAGACATCTCTTCCTTCCATTAGATAAAAGAGTTTCTTATATAAAATTATAGTTTTTGTTTAAAACCCTTTCACATTCAATCGTTCCACAATTAATTGAATAGTTTCTTGGTGTAACTAAGTGGAGTTCGGGAAAAAGTATTACAGCTTAAGCTGTAAGGCCACAAAAGGTGGATTTAATGTGTTAAACGACTCACTGTCATAAACATTCTGTAAGAAACATTCAAACTTTGATAAATACCGCTAGTCTATAGAGTTTCAGTCCATGCATCATAATTTAAAGTGTAAGGCCATTAGAAGTGAACTGAACTAGCTTTGAATTAACATAGCTTACTGGAATTTAAACAGAAGCTTGAAACTAGGGTGAACGGTCAGCAAAGGCGGATTGCAATAGATCAGCTTTTTAGCCGTAGACTGTTGATAGTCTGGCCAAACTATTTCGTAGAAAAGTACCATGGAAATTTGGGTAGAAATAGTCCTATTTCGATGATCTTCAAAGGTAAACTGATGTATGAAGGACATATTTTCCGAATATACTTAAAAATAATTTTTATTACAACTCTGAGCTGTCCAGACGGAATAGCGACTACGTATATTCCTGTGGTAGTCTATTTAAAAGGAAGGTGTTATGTAATACGGCCCTGACTATACGGCTATCTGTTTATAAAACTTCCTGGTTAGGAAACAAGTTGGGGTTTGTCTGTTTTCTAATAGATAGTCTTAGTATTGGTTTGGTGTCAAACAAAACACATCGATTCTTCCTTCCGTTAAATAAAACAGCATATTAAATTAAAAAAATTGCTTTTTAAACCGTAGCACATATCATAACTCATATAAATTATAATATTTTACATAATTTATACTTTATTATTTTAACAAACACATGTAAAACTAACCCTAAGTAATATCATGGGTCCATCACTCTTACTAAACAAAAACACGAGGCAAATTTGCATATATCGCATGTTCTATTTATGTATCAAGCATTGGAGAGTTACTGGACGTCCGAAGATTATCTAGTAGTAATTTGTATGATGTCTTATGCTGACTGAAAAATATATGTATGCAGCTTAAGGCTCTGAATAGGAGGATTCGAAATTTTTGCGTTGTAGCCGCCATATGTTCGTTGGTTTTGAAATTTTCCTCTAAAATGAAAATGCATTGTTATTTCGCTCTGTAGACTTTGACACAAATAGGAACCACATTTTACGTAAATTTTGAGATACTCTCCAGTTTCGGTTAAATATATCGATCAGTCAGGCGGATGAGGGATAAAGTTCGATACCGCCCATCCTTACGTGACTCTTTCTCGTCGCTTCAGATCGCGTGCTAACCAGCAAGAAAAACGATCTATTCACTCTATCAGCATAAAGCACGTCTCGGTAACGAGGGTCGAATTTCCACTTCTATCACATTATTTCTCGTAATTAAAAATCGAAATTATGGCGTGATGCCGGGGGCTAGATGGGCCGTCGTATCGACATTACATGGGCGGTATCGATATTTATGGTGCTTATCGCTGTCGGGCGATTAGCCGCCACCTGAAAAGAAAAATAGAGACGAAAAGACGGTATGATTGCATTCAATAACCTAAGTTTTGTTATTATTTATCTACATATATTTAAATATATTTAGTTGCACCATGGTCTTAAGTAATTTTACGGTATTAACCAAATAAAGCGTGAAATTGTTTAACGTTTTACATAGTTTTAAGAGAACGGAACCCGAATAGAACTGGTTCTAATAAAATAAGTTTTATTTTCATTAATTTATTTTTTGCAAATTAAATGTTTTAATTTCCCAGTTGCGACATCATTATGGTAAGTTGGCATTATAATTATACACTATATAAGGTTGGGGAAAAAGTAATTTCGTTTTTTCCTAATACATGGCTTTAAAGTAGAAATTATAACAGGTAAATTGAAAAGTCCCCGGCCTGACACATAGATGGCGCTACTCGAATTAAATCCATATGTTTTTTAGTTAGCCCTAACCATCAAAAGATGCTTGTATATATTTGAGAGCTGTCGAATCATTAGTTTGTGAATTATAGCATTTTGAGTGAAGCAACTTTTGTTGTTGTGAAAAAAATTTATTAAAAAAATTTCGCGTGTTGATAAAATATTGCTTTTTGAAGAGAAAACATACAGTTGACGCAAAAACCTGGCTTAATGCCGAGTTTCCGAACACTGCCCCAGGAAAATTAATCATCAAGTTTATGTTAAGTTAACGTGGTGAAATAAGCATCGGAGACGGTGAACGCAGTGGACGTCCAAAAGAGGTTGTTACCGACGAAAACATTTAAAAAATAAACCATTAAAACCATGAACCATTGAAAACATTAATAATAATTTTGAATGTTCGTAAATTGAAACTGAATGAAATAGCAGACACTCTAAAGATATCAACTGAACGTGTACATCGTATCATTCACGAATATTTGGGGATGAGAAAGCTCTGAGTAAAGTGGGTGCCGCGCCAGCTCATTTTTAACCAAAAACAACGATGAGTTGATGATTCGGAGCAATGTTTGAAGATGATAAAGTGCAATAAAGCCGAGTTTTATCGTCGATATGTGACAATGGATGAAAGATAGCTCCATCATTTCACTCCGAAGTCCAATTGACAGTCATCCGAGTTAATACGCTCCAAAACGTGAGAAAACGCAACAGTCGGCTGACAGGTTTTCGCATGTGTATTTTCGGATGCGCATGGAATAATTTTCATTGACTACCTTGAAAAAAGAAGGACCATCAACAGCGACTATTACATAGCGTTATGAGACTGTTTGAAGGACGAAATAGCCAAAACACGGCAGCATTTATAGAAAAAGAAAGTGCTGCTTCACCAAGACAATTCACCGTGTAATAAGTCAGTGAAAACGATGGCAAAAATCCATTAATTGGGCTTCGAATTGCTTCCTCATCCACCATATTCTCCTGATCTGGCCACCAGCGACTATTTCCTGTTCTCAGATCTCAAAATAATGCTCGCTGTCTAGAAATTTTCGTCGAATGAAGAGGTGATCGCCAAAACTGAGGCCTATTTTGAAACAAAATTAAAATAGTACTAGAAAAATGGTATCGAAAAGTTGGAGGGTCGCTATAATCAGTATCACCCTTGAAGGGAATTATATTGAAAAAAAAAAACTAATTTTGCCATAAAAATGTATTTTAGTATGTAAAACTAGGCAGGCCGGGGACTTTTCAATTAACCTGTAAATCTAGCGCATCTATAAGCAAAATTATTCGGTTATATAATCAAATGTTGTTGCAATTTAAAAATAGAGATTTGAAAAGGTCACTTTTGGTTGGTCTTTTTAATTGCTTTAAAATTGATAGAAATATAAGTTATACGAATATTGTGGGATATTTATGACTTGACTTGAAGTGAACACAGGCGTTAGAATTGCTTTGCTCATTTTCTTTATTACTTTCTAATTATGGTTGATGAAAGGTGTCTAGCACTGTAATGTGTGAAAAATATTGTGTTATAATGAAAATAAAGTTGATGTTCTTGGTGGTTGATTGGAGGAGTTTGACGAAGTTGTTCATCATGAGCTGCTTGAACTTGCCTAAATTATTAATTTGATTATTAATGTCAACTGTCATTCTTTCAGTAATTGTGCAATTGAAGCAATAGGAAAGCTATGTCTTTCATCATACCATACGTATTTTTAATCAACGCAAAAATTGAGATTGAATCGTTGGGACATGTTGAAGCATCCGTATCCGTTTTAGTTGTGTTTGTTATTCTCTTAGGTGTGTAAAGTTGGTTTTACAGAAATATTTGTCTAATCCAATTGATTTAATGGGCATCGTTTTACACGTAATGCTTAATGATGTAAAAATGTTAGGTCTCATTTTACAAATAATTTTAATTTTTTTAAATATTTTATATAAAGTTATTAGTTTTTGGTGTTTTTAGATCCTGTAGCTTGTTTATAAAAGTATACATCCAATTTGGTAGCCTCTTCAACATTTCTTTAATATTCAACATTTTAACTTCTCAATATTTGCTGGTTCATATCTCGCCAGGATACATTTACTTCTATGTTCGGAATGTTCGTCTGGTCGGTCGGAATGTATGACTGCCGATGCGATTGTTGGTCCGAACACTCACTAATATTTTGTGGAGGGAATTCATACGAGAACTGAAAACACTGGTTGAATAAAAATTGTTTATTTCAATATTGAATGATAGATGTGGTGGACGGAGAATGGACAGGAGCTGTGGAAGTGGTACTGTTACAAGGGTGTAGAGACATGAAAAGAGGGCGAGACGTCGTCGTGGTGGTTTTTTTTTATAGTCAGGAACCGCATGGTACCAACCGACCGTGTTGCCCACCTTTGACTTTGATGTAGGTGAATACGTGGTGGCCTAAAGGGTTGTAGCGGTCGCTACACGCTCTTACCAATAGCGACAAGAGTGCACAATACGAACAGGAATAATTGGTGTAAATAATAATTAATGGCTTTGGTTGCTTTGTTACATTTTTTAACATTTATGATATTGCGCTAAATAATTGTTTAGTTATTCATGTATCGAAATAATTATTGTGTCATTTGCTTGACCACTTTCAGAACCCTTTTGATCCTATCAGTGGTGAAATAATTGGCAGTAATACAGTTTTACAATAAATCTTAAAAAATCAAGTCAACGGTGAACTTACCCTACATCGCTCGATCGATTTTGATGATTTTTTGTGTGTATTTTTGAGAGTAGGTTCCGGAATAGTTTAGATTCATAATTGGACAATAAGTGGCGTCGCGATATAACTTCAGGAATATATGTTTCTTATTTTTGGAATGTGAAAACGTAACACAGATATGTGTCTTGACAAATCATAATATTTGTGCAACTCAGTAATTGAATACCGTGATCTTATCATTATTGTGATGATCTTATAGAATTTGTTTTATTGTCCATTAAAACGATGGGCCAATGTTTGGACAGGGTGACATCTAACGGATCCGCTTGTATTATATATTTTATTATTAAATATAATATCATCACTCTATGATACAAATTAGTAACAGTAACACAGATTGTAGAAATATAAGTGAGAAAAGTAAAATCTAAATTAGGATGGTGGTATCAGTTTAACTGTTACAATTACTTATCATGCCTTAAAATATTCTTTTATAATGTAATTGTTTTACAATTAATTTAATAAGACAAATTATTTTGATGATACTGTACAAATGAATCGACTAATTGGGCACAAATCGATATGTAACATCATCCCTAGTGCGTAATTAAAAATCGAAATTATTGCGGTCCCGCAGGCTATGTAGGTGAAATTCTGCTTTGGCACTTTAAATTAGAGTGATGGCGTGTTAAGGATACGGGTACGCAAGGCCCATGGTACTCATGGGAAAAAGTTCCTCGAGCTTGGAGCCTTAGAGCTCATGCTGTAATTTTCTGCAATATAATTTTTCGATACCTTGGAAGTTATAATTAGACTTTGAACTTATAAGGAGGTGACATAATTCTGATACATAATAAGATATGAATATGTGTAGAATATAAAACAATTATACGTTGCTGACCCTGCCATGGTGTAGATGGCTCTGTTAGACTAACCCATGATTATCCTATAAGTTGTGAAACTCATTGACTCTTTTGGCTCTTCAAGTGGTTCTTTACCATCGATATCAAATTCACCACTTTTAAATCAAAACCGGCAACTGTTTTATGATATTATATAGAACATATTATATTATATAAATTGAACCCCAATAAGTTTTTAAAAAAATGAAAATTAAAAAAGATATTGTATGGTATTTTATTGTTTTCAAGCTATCTACAAAGTTAAGAAATAACATTCACTTACACTTTTGCAAAACAACACATAATAAACATAAGACCTAACAAAGCTTTTACCTACATTTGTTAAGGTAAATAACATTATAATTATTAATTATTAATGACAATTCGTTTTAATTCGATCTGATAACGATAACGATAACGATAACGATAACGATAACGATAACGATAACGATAACGATAACGATAACGATAACGATAACGATAACGATAACGATAACGAGAATGATACTGATGACAAAGCTGCTCCAAAAATTCAATTTTATCACAGATACTTGTAATGAATTCGTTTGTCTTTTATATAAATATTCAAACCATTAAAATTAGCGCCCTTTGACTTTCTTCCTGAACCGAGTACTGGGTGTTATATCCTAGCCGCATTTGAAACACCTCAAGCAGTCTCCATATTTCAAACTGTAACATTATCCAATTATCAGCCATACCGATAGATTAGCAATCGATCTGTCAGTACGTCAAGTACAGATGTTTAATTGTTGTGGAGATCAACTCTATTAATTACGACGTAGTTTTTGTATAGAGTATCACGAATTAGTTCCAATATTTAATTAATAAAAAAAGGCCTAACCCCCTCGGAAGCAATTGATATGTTAATGTGATAATTTATATGTGTAGCAGTAATAGTGTATCGTAATCGATTCATCAAAATTTAAATAAATTAAGTTTAATTATACATCCAAATGTAATTATGTTAACTCAAGGAGTAAAGGAGCTAATCCGAGTTACCTAAGCAGAACAAATCTAACAGTTCAAGAGAAGATTTTCCACTTTGTCCCAGCACCCAACTTTCCCGTTGTAAATCTTAAATTCCTTTACTGCGACTAATGGGCAATAACTGGACAATTTCTTGGCCGAAAACAATAGGACTATTAATTCGTACGACTTCTCAACGTTTTAAACGTTTTAATGGTTAAATAAATATGAGAACGAAACGTAATCGTAGTGCAGGTGCTTTAAATATGGGGGGTGTGGCTTCCTGCACACGGCTCAGATCGAGCAGGTTGTTTCGATGTCATTATGTTACTTAACAAGCCGTAAATGATGGATGATAATGTGTTATACATTAACACATTTCGAGATATAGTTAAGAAATCATATCTCCGCTAAGTTGATTCTGTACAGGATATATTTCGGACCTAGGCCTACCCTGTGTACAATTTTTAGTTGCCTTGGGTTATTATCAAAGGAAAAGGAGAATTTTACTAGCAAAGCCGACAGAATTTGTCCTATATATATTTGTTATACAGGTATCTTCTATATTCTTATATTTATATTGAATATCTATATAATATTCGACACTAAAAAGGGAAGAAAATAATATTTTACAAAAAAATTGAACCGAAATAAATAAGGAACTCCCTGAAAATTTAAGAATAATCAAACTTAGATTTTGGACACAAAAAAATATTTTAAAATTAAATAAGTACATAATAAGCATTGTATCAAAACAATATTAAAATAATAATATAATTTTGTAACATTTTAACATTATCAACAAGACGAATCTAAATTGATATAGCTGTTTGTGTTCAGCACCGACTTCAAAGTAGTCAGTTTGTAATAGTTAATATAATATTGTAAATAGACAGTTAGGTAGGTAGGTATAATAGAATATAAAATATATGTAGTAAACTATGTTAAATAAAGTTTGTGTTTAATTTTATTTAGTTTTTACAACGATTATTATGTATACATTTTAATCTAGAATGTATTTTTTTGTGTAAAAATCGATTAAATCGATTAAATTTCTTGTTAAAAAAATTTTATATATTTTTTTGTACTGCTGTGAAAGAAAAATCCGGTCTATGCGTAAATTTCATCACAACATAGATTAACAAAATTAGAAAATAACAAGAAACGTCCATCCTCTTTATTTATAAGATATTTAGGATTTCGAAATCAGCTTTTTATTTGATGTCCGGTAAAGAGAGAACGGCTAAAAATTGTTCTTGCTTAGGGACTGATAATAATTATAATTAATATATCATTATACTATAGGCAATGCTAAAGATTACCAAGATTTTTCTGTAAGTTTCAGTAGTATTAGCTTCTGATTCATTTTAAATTTATTGTTTTTGAAATATAGATTTTAGGTAAAAATATGGATAAGTGATAAATACTATATGAATACATAAATGAAGTAATGAAAATATGCAGCAGTTAAAATGAAACTATGTAGTTTATTGCAAATTATGAATTATTAACAGTAAATTTGTAAACATCTTATTGCACTGATTTATTAAGGTAATTAATCTTAGAAGATATGTGATTATATGAATTTTTATTGTTTGAACCTTGAATTGGTTATATACTTTATAGATCTAATTTTGAAAAATAAATAGTTAATTTAATGATTGTAAATACTGTGATTCTAAACTGTATAAATAAAATTATCTAAATTTGTCCGTTATTGTTTTAATATATATGCTAAAATCAAATGTCAATTTCCAAATTGTTTTATTTATATATTCTCTGTTTTAATATAGAAACATTTATTATTTCATAACACTTTATATGTTCAGTGGTGTAATAATTAAATTTTTTCAATACATTTTTGATTACTGAAACATAATGGCAATTTGATTTAATTAAATGATATTTAATTTTTCATGTTATATTGAAAATACTGTGACAACAAGTTTTAGTAACATATAATTGTTAAATTATTCATTTTACTCTGTTATGAGAGAAACATATTTAACTTAATAATTTGTGGTCGTTTATCCATCATATGGCGATCACTGGTAGTATGTAATGGTTAACCATTGATAAAATATGTTATATATTCTCTTGAGAAACCGGGAATTCATAAAACTTGCTCATAATATTTTATATAATAATATTCATTGTAACTGCGATGGTGTAGTATCTATTTTATTGTTGAAATAAATTAGTCCAGATAAAGCCCAGTACTCGTGTTTTTATTAATTAAAAAATTGGGTAGTTGTGGGGGTGACATTTTATTGTTATACAAGTTTATATTGGAAATTTTAATTAAAATAAATTTTTATTATTATTTTTTTGCAAGGTATATTTGTAAATCCGTTGATGAGGTTTTTGGAATATGTAACATTCTCTCAGAGTGGGATTGTATATTACCACGTTATGATGCAGCTAGAAAACATTCACGTTCAAGAGGTTTAGTTGAGAAGACTGAGTTTAATTGAATAGTACAGTTGGTGCTTATTTACGTCCAATTCTAGTTGCAGTTGTCAGCTGTGAGTAATTGAGATAAATTGAAGTCAGTCTGTAAATCTCTGGTGCTAATAAGACATATGAAAAGGTTTCCAAAAGCAGTTATACTAACGATATCTTAAAGACATCTTCCAGTATCGGCAGGAGAACAAAAATACAACAAGAACCATATCGCAACGTCACTTGCTAGGTTCAATTGTGGATCTAAACCATCCCAGCGTTGACAACTTGTGGGAAGTTCCTCAGGGTGCGGAAAACCTCATGTGGTCATCCAGCGTACTGCTCATAATATCTAGCATCTTATGCAGTATTTATCATTTCTCTAGACCAATGCAGTATTGCTAGGCTGATTACGGTTTCGAAATGCTTAGGAAGTGTGAAAATGGATTGACGATCAGATTTTGCCAAGAAGATCGGAAAAAGTTGTAGAAAAAGATACCTTTATCCATACTATAATCCATACAGATAAATCAATTTTTTGTATAAATCATAGATAAACCCTTATACTATTTTAGATTTTATATAAAAGCTTTTAAAGATAAAACTTCTGGTATTACGAAATATTGTAACTATAATATTTGTTTTTTTATTTAATTTAGCTTCATATAGCCACACATTTTTATATATATTTTCCGTAGGTGAGAAATATACTGATATTACTAAAAAATGAATTTTGTTAAAAAAAAATGCAATGGCCTATAAATTAATTTTACATTACAAGGACATTTTGTAATTTGGAGGTTTATTGTGAAAAATCGGTAAAATGCGTTTAAATAATTAGTTATTATTAAATTAAATTATTATATTAAATTATTAAGTATTGTCCATCGGTAGCCATTTTGGTTGTTTCTGAGTATGTTTTTATCGATTTTGCAACATGTCGACATTGCTCGACATTGTCATGCTGAAGAATAACATTGTTTTGTCCTTGCTTGTTTTCCGCTTATTTTTCGCGCAGTGTTCGAATCAGAGGCATCAGTTGTACTCGAGAGCAATCTCCATTGATGGTTTCAGTATGTTTTAGAAGTTCATGGTATGCTACACCAAGTTGATTCCAGCAAAGACAGAGGAGTAGCTTGGAGCCATGGCTTTGTCGTTGATGTTGATGCATAACCGCCTGGTCATGCAGCTTATGACTTATCACTAAACTTTGACTTATTATCAATTACAATACGATGTAAACACCTTTCTGATTTTGCCTTTGAAACAATCTTTCACATATGACCAAAAACCTTTCAATGTCTTTTGGCCTCAACTCACGCGGCTCTAAATATCCAAGATTTTGGATCATTCTCATGTTCTTCAAGTGATTTAAAATGCTTTCTTTTGTTACTCCCAACAATTCTGCATATTCTTATTGCCTTTTATATAGATCATTATCGAGTAATGCTTTCAAGTCCTCGTCTTCAATTGTTTTTAGTTACCAGAACGTACTTTCTCCTCATTATCAAAATCACCACATTTAAAGCTTATAAATCTGTATTTAGATATTAAAACCTATGGAAAATATAGCATTCCATGATCTTCAGTTACCTTTTTCTGTCATTTGAATGCAATTTACTCAGTGCAAATTCAGACATATGTAAAACACTGAAAATATTTCTTGTTCACAGATCGACGAATTGTTCGAATATTCGTTCAAAGTACCATTACTAGTAATTAGTGATGATCATCTGTTGTAAATTTTATAAAATTAATTTATAGTGTTAATCTATTTTGGGCTACATATTTAAATTATACATTTTTAAAAAATGGATAATCTTTTTATATATTTCAAAATATATTTTGAATTATCATGCACATGAGAAAAGTGCTATGATATCACGACAAAGTTAATTTTGTTTCAAAGAGTGAAAAGTAATAGGAATAATATCATATCTAGATGTATTTGGAGATAACATGGAAAAGTTCTTTTTTTATGAGATGTAATTTTTAATTGATTTGAAAACTTTATGTCTGTTCTACAAATTTCAATAATTCCATTGTGCTAAAATACATTTATTATCATTAACTTTAAATTAGAGCCTTGTTTACAATATTTCTTACCGAATTTACCTTAATAAACCTTGATGTTCCGTCTTACGCTAATTGAAAACGACCGATACAGTCCCGCCGCCTCGAGAGGAAGAAAAAATGGTGCAAATCCAACTAGAAAACCGTGACAAATTTAACACATCCCGGATATGTCCAACTAACCACTTATCTTGCGGAATTCGTGGCTGCGTGCCTCCATTTATTGTTTTAAGTGTGTCTACAATTTGTCTTAATTCGACGACTGACCTGAACGATCGTTTTTTGTTTCGGCTTGGAATCGGAGAGGTCGGCCGTGGACCCAGACATCGTTATTACTTCCTTCATCATTGTTTTTTATTTGTTTGTCTCTGTCCCGAGTTGGGTGTCTGATCGAAAGTTTCTGTGCATTAATTCACATTAATTCACAATAATTTATTATTCCTGGTTGAGTAACAGGCTTTTGAATATATTTGCTAGTGAGATGAAAAAAATACTGTAAAAATTATAATAATATTAAAACTTATAATATAAAATAGATTGTGAGCTAAAATAATGTTTGACTCAATCCATATTGTTCTACGAGAAAAGTATGTGCAATTAGTTATTTTTGGAAAATGATGATTCAGAGAATGTATCTTCGTAATGATCCTTTACAAGATCGAAAACACATAAGTCATAATATCAAATGCCCATGTTTTGACTTGTAAATATTGTAATGCTTCAAATATTCAGGGTAATTACTTGAATATTTCATCTTTCTAAATATTTAATATTCTTCTTTAAGTATCGCTATATTTGGCGATCGACTGCATCCGTTCTGGTCGCGGATACTATTAACCTTCTATTTTTTAGTGTTGTAGAAGTTTGTTAAGAATTCGCTCACCACTGATTCGACAAACATTATTATTCAAACAGCTATAGCTGTTTAACAGTGCACTCAGTGATTTTTCAAATATATCAGTGTAATATCAATAAATATGTCAATCTACAATTAACAGACTATAACCGTATTAAGTGCATACCAGAATTCACATAATAAGTATTTGAAAGAGTTGATATTTTTTTCGATTGTAATATATACCCTCATCCTCAAACGATATCTTAGGGAAACAAGCTTTTAGGGAGCTCCAGCAACTTGATCGATTCGGTTTATTACTTCCGCCACAAATATTTAAAACTCCTGATCTCCTGTACATGCTCTAACCTGACACCGTTAACATTTACAACAATGGAGGTCCGCCAGTTTGTTGAGTTCATCACTTGGGTTCTCTTTTTTGTAAGCTCTGCTATACAAACTATAAAAGAAAACGCTTGAATCTCAAAATATCTCTCAGTGAATCGTACGTCTGTCAAAAAGTTTAGAATATCATACTGGCATCATTTTTGGTCTACTCCAGCGTGTTAGTTCTGACTTTTTCTAGTTTCTGAATATATTTCTGGAAATATTAATGAGCTGTTTAACTTTATGAAGCTTATTTGTTGTTTTAACTTGGAATTATGTTATAATGTGCTAGTATTTTGGATTTCGCAATCATTCCGCCATAGCTGTTCCAGTCCAGTCATCGTATTTTTCAAATTTAGTTCGGTTTGATTACCAAGGATCGCAAACTTGGATTCCGAATTTTAAATGTAGCAGAATACCGGACTAAATAACATTGGTAAATGCTGATAAATTAAAATAGAACGTATCAAGTTTTGAAAAATCCAAATAATTACGATTTACATAATTATGTTTCTGTGGAAATGAAGGAATAATCGAAGTTACAAGTTTCTCTCGTCGAAGTTGAGATGGTAAAAACTCAGTTATATTATACCGACTGACCATTCAATAAAGAAAGAATGGACAATATTTATATTCTTAATATTATATAAATTATACATGCAACTTCATATTTTGTTCTCTTTAGCTTTTTTTTGGTTGATGGTTTATTTAATCACCTAGAAATATGAGTCAATAATCCTGGAAAAATTTAGGAAGTTCAGGAATCCTGATTTAGAAATTCTGGTATAGTTAATAAAGTACTTGATTTAGCAAGTTTGATTTTAGCATCAAACACTATCAGTGTTTTAATAATATAGGATAATTTATATGTTTACAAAAACATATCCCCATAGGTAAAAATGATGAGTATTTTTTTTGAAATTGCATTGACATAATATTTTTAACAAAGAAATTGAACCAACTTCAAAAAATAAATAAGGAATTCACTAAAAATTAAAAACTCAGATTTTTAACACAAAAAAAACATTTTAAAATAAAACATGTACATAATCGTTGTAATAACTAAATAAAAGTAAACAAAAATCTTTTTAAACCTATCTACTACACGTATTTTATATTCTAATATATACATACAAAAATTATATTATTATTTTTTTATTGTTTGGACTCGGCACCGACATTAAACTGATTAGTCAAAAAGTTATTGTCCCCACCGGGAATCGAACACGCGACCCCATAGAAGCAGTTGTCTATAATATATCCACGAGGTCTTATAGCAAGTCAGTTGAAAAATCCCTGGCCTCACACATAGATGATGCTACTAGAATTAAATCCATATGTTTCTAACCCTCAAAAGATGCGTGTATAAATTTGACAGCTGTCAAATTATTAGTTTGTCAATTATAGCATTTTCAGTGAAGCAACTTTTGTTATTGTGAAGATATGGATAAAAAGGAATTAAGAAATCATCAAGGATTGGTATGCTAAGTATAGACGTGGTGAAATAAAAACCGAAAACGATGAACACATTGGACGTCCAAGAGTGGTTGTTACCGACGAAAACATTAAAAAAATCCACAAAACAAAATTTTGAATGACCGTAAATTGAAATTGAATAAAATAGCAGATATTCTAAGGATATCAACTGAACGTGTATGTATATCATTCAGGATTATTTGGGTATGAGAAAGCTCTGTGCAAAGTGGGTGCTCGCGAGCTCACTTTTGACCAAAAACAACGACGAGTTGATGATTCGGAGCAGTGTTTGAAAATGATCAAGCGTAATAAGAGCCCGATAATAAGCCCGAGTTTTTGCGTCGATATGTGACAATGGATGAAACATGGCTCCATCATTTCATTCCGAAGTCCAATCGACAGTCATCCGACTAGACTGCATACGATGAACGATGCTCCAAAGCGTGGGAAAACGCAACAGTCGGCTGACAAGGTTATGGCGTCTGTATTTTGGGATGCGCATGGAATAATTTTCATTGACTACCTTGAAAAAGGAAGGACCATCAACAGCGACTATTACATAGTGTTATTGGACCGTTAAAAACGGCCAAGCTTCACCAAGACAATGCACCGTGTCACAAGTCAATGAAAACGATGGCAAAAATCCATCCATCCAGCGTATTCTCCAGATCTGGTCCCCAGCGACTATTTCCTGTTTTCAGATTTCAAGAGAATGCTCGCTGGGAAGAAATTTTTGTGGAATGAAGAGTTGATGGCTGAAACTGATGCCTATTTTGAATCAAAGGACAAATCGTACTTCAAAAATGACATCGAAAAGTTGGAGGATCGCTATAATCAGTTGAAGGGAATTATATTGATTAAAAAAAACTAATTTTGTCAAAAAATTGTGTTTTACTATGGTAGGCCGGGGACTTTTCAATTGACCTGTTATAATATGCAAAAGAGCGTATTACATGGTGTGCGAGCAATTAGTAATTATTAAAGTGATGATATCCCCGATAAAACTTGAGTGGTACCGAAGAAAGCACGAAAGCGACTAGCCACACACGAATGGCCGTTCGGGGAGCGTGTTTTTTCGCTGCGCGACTCAAGGAACAATACGGATATTTTAATGCCCCTCAACAATGCCCATAGAATTCAGCAGGATCGCAGAGAAAAGAGACGGAGCCTTTTTTTTTCGACGGTCGTGGTCTCGGCCGCGCGGTATAATAATACCTGCACTTCTACATAATTGATTATTGGCACGCCCACTATTGTTTTAGCATCGCTGATTAATGTTACGAACAAAAACCAGAACAAAAAGATGGCCGAAATACGGCAAATACGCCCCGGCCTCGGGGTTGAGGGTTCAGCGGATTTGGACACCAACAACAAACGAAAACGGCCGTTGACTGTCTTAGATCCGTCCACTACAGGGTGATCATTATTATCAACGGTCCTCAAGCAACAATGCATAGTATTTCTCTTGTTTCGCGTTCTCAACCACCATTGCTCTATCCTCAGCAATTCTTAATCTAAGTTAGCAGTCGTTAATATTTTGTTATATAGTCCGTTCAATAAAACAGTGAAAAGATGTCATCTAAATTGATGACTGATACAACAAAATTCTAATCTAAATAAAATAATGAAACAAAGAAGTAATCGAATATAATTTATTTTAACATTATGGTTTATGTAATAGATATATTAACGAAGGTTTGAAGATTAGGGTTGTGGTTTGTTATATGTAAATTGAAATCTTTTTCATATCACCTATGAGGTAGAGTTCTAAGCGTCTTTTTTATGTTGTGGCATAATCCATCTATTTAACAATTGTACATCGAAGTAATTAATTTTACTTTCATTAGAGAGGCTATTTACCTTTCATGTTTAGTTCTTGTTTCCTTCGGTGCAGTGTTTCCTTGAAAAATCATTGTGTATACATATTTCTTGATAAAATCAATATATATAATCAAAATAATAGATTTATAATTCACTGCATTATCCATATTGGCTAATCTGAAAAATAGTTAATATTGTTTCTCTTTCTCATACATTTTAACCAAATGCTCATGTATATTCTGAACAATTATGCACATATATGTACATAAATCTTTCACACTCAGCAATACGATTTCCTACAGTTATTGTATACATTGGTGTCGTTCTCTGTACATATTTTCCGGACTAAGCGTTTTCTCTAAAATAATTGTATTAAATCATGTTTATATTAAGAAACAATACTAAATAATGCATTAATAATACGAAATGTGAAAAACAGTAAGTAGTTCTTTTCACTCCAAACATAACTATACAATTATTTTAGAGAAAATTGTTGGCCTGGAAAGTATCCATAAGAAGTCTAAAGATATGCAGCTATTATAGGGATGTAGGGTCATACACTTTTGGGTAATATGGGATTTAAGTGGTGTAAAGATAACCTACAAAGGGTTCTAATGGAATTTTTGAAAACATACAAAAAATTAAGAAGAATAATTATATCAATTTGTATATTTAGATGAGACATATTTCAGAATGGTACATTGGGTCACTCATGGCAAGATTATAATAAATATAGTGTAAAGACAAAAATAGTTAATGGAAGAACCTAAACATTAGATTAGGTTTTGTTAGTCATAACATTTATTAATAATTCATTGCAGTTCTTCATACTGGAAACAAGAATGGTTTAATTCCTTGTGCAGAATTAGTCTTTTCCTCTAAGTCCAAAGGTGACTAGCATAGCGAAATCAGCCATAACTTGTTTTTGGAGTGGTTTTAAAATAAGCTTTTGAAGACTTTGGAGGAACCATCAGTTATTGTTATGGACAATGCACCATATCATAGTACACTGGTGGAGAAGATCCCAACAAGACATCAACAAAGGCTGAAAATAACTTCAATAATAAAAGTTTATATAATAAGTTTTGAAGAAACCATGTTAAAGAATGAAGTATTTTAAATTGTTACTCGGTAAGTATAAATGAAATATTTAATTGTATTTTATGTAATTTATTTTTTTAGAAATACGTTTAAGAAAAGATACATGGTAGATTAGATTACTGAACATTATAGCCACAGAGCATTACGTCTTCCTCCCGATCACTATATATTCAACCCAAATGAGTTGATATGGGGTATTGCAAAGAATTATTACAATAGACATTCAGGTCGACAAGAATATTCAAACCAGAACTGTCTGGATACACCTTCGGTATGGATGAGCTCGAGACACATTGAAGAAGAATTTAACAAACGGTAGAATCGTGAGCATATTTTTGATAGATCGGAAATAAACAGCTTAGTTATTCACTTGATTACTGTATCTAAAAGTGACAGTGATTGAATAAAACTTGAATGAGAAAAGTTGATGATTCAGTGCTGACAATTACCAAGACATGGTGATGAAAGAGGAAACAACTAAAGGTCAGTATATAATTAATATATTTTAACTGTACGAAATTATATTATGAAGTGTGATATTTGTGAATGTGAGCGTTTTATAATTATGTGTGTTATTATTTAGAATATACATGAAAGTCTGGTTAAAATGTGTGAGGAGAGAAATAATGCTAACTGTTTTGCAGATATGACAAATGCATTAAGGAGAATAAAGTGATTAAATCTAATTTTATCAAGAAATATGTAAACAGGTAGTAACAGGAGAAACTAATGAGAAACAGTAATATCAAAATGACTTTACAAGGAAATATTGCATCGAAGGAAACAATAACTAAACGTAAAAAGTAAATAGCCTCTTTAATGAAAATAAAATACTTTGCTCAGATACACAATTGTTAATCAAGTGGATCAGGCCTTCGGGGGATACCACTACATAAAAAAACGTGCCTAGGATTCTGCTATACTAGTGTGGAAAAAAAATTAATATAGATATAATAAAAGAACTCTAACCTATAATGTATTGTGACTGTATAATTAATTGTAGTTTTGAATGAATAGCTTAACCAATTACTTGATTCAGTAAGTCGTTTTATCTATTTCGTTTAAATATACAGTGCGTTTAACACAGTAGTAGCCAGCATCGCTACCGGTACCATCTCGTACCTCTTCCTCGCGCTAAATTTAAATAGAATGTAACTGGGGTTGCAGGCGCTTCGGTACTACATCAAGGCCTGTTTTGGTGTTGGGAATGTGAAATTTGCGCGTAGTTATACCAAATTCGGCCTTATGCAAACAATGTGGACGGTACTGCCTTTTCGGACGACTCGCACGTCCTTTTGTTTCGGTACTCTTAAGCAGGTACTATGTCGGTTGGCTCATGTTAGTACCAGGGCGCTCTTCTATGTAGCCTATTTTTTTAGTTTAACATCATTAGGAAGTTAAAATTATTTACAAGGAGTATATTTCTGTCAATGGGTGTAACTATATTAGCAAATACTATGCAATGATTATTATTTTTATTACTAATTCTTGTGATTTTACGTAAAAATTGTTTAATTAATTGTATTTTTAAAATCTAAATAAGCCCGCTTGGTAGCGCAGTGGTAAAGGCGATGGGACAGTCTTCCTACTGTTGCGAGAGCCGCGGGTTCGAATCCTGCTGAGGCATGGTCATAAATTTATGTTTGTGATTGTTTAAAATTTGTGAATGTTCTAGGCAAGAGAGTAAAATCCGACAAGGGAAATGATCCCAGTTACGCCAGTAACTAGGCTGGGTAAGACCGGATGTCTACTGGGATGATTTCTAAGGTTGGTCACTCGCCAGTCGGTGGGCTTAATGCTGAGGACCGTGGTTCGGAGCCCACGTTAAACTTTAGGCCCAGTCCAGATATAATAGTTGTTAAAAGGAGACTTTAAAATATATATAAAAAAATCAAAAAATCTAAATTAAAATCTAAAATAGTTAAGACACTGAAGGGACTAAAACTTCCCTATCGCGATAATTTAAATTATTTTAATTTACTGATTTTCATTGTTTGAGTTTGAGGAGCAATGTTTTGTTTTGCGATTTCTGGCGTTGATACAATTTTGAGAGTTCCTTAATGGGCTTTTAAATATATATAGAACATATGCTCTATTTATGCATATGTATATACCATGTTTATATACAGTCACACAACTTACTTGCTTGCAGATGATGCTTTCACACACAATAATTATTGTTTGTTTTCCTAAAAAGTAGAATAATAAATAGATAAACCTAATCTCCTATGTTACGCCAAAACTTATTGAACTTATTGACTGTTACCTGTTAACCTGTTACTTCTACATATTATATAGCAACTTTTATATTCATAATGATAGGGCTCAACATAAGAACTTAATTCAAGAAAATGTTTTGTAGACAATATTTGCCATTCATTCATATAGTCTATTCAAAGTTTTTTTGTACATTTGTACATTTGTGTCATCAAGATGTTTAATGATTTTAATGCTTGAAATTGCGATTTGTAAATTCATTTTAGAAACAGACAATAGTTTCCTTCTCATTTCATTCTAGTTAAAAAGAGACACACATTGCGGCGTTTTGAGGTCACAAATTTAAATGTCGTATGTACAAAATAACTTTAAACAGTCATATATAAATTGATACATAAACATGGAATCTTTTACTGAGCTTACTAGAATGGTAGTATGGTCGAGATTTTTCAATGTTCATATATTTATTTTGTGTCAAGCCAAAAAGAATAAATCTTTCATTATTTATATTATTTCTTTCAGCAGATTACTGGGCACGACTTAAATCCAGTGATTATCTCAAGCCTTTTTTAAAGATCAAAACAGTTTTATACAATTAAGAGTATCTTGCAGAGATTCAAATAAAGGTTATATACATTGTCAATGCTATACGGCGGATATGCCAAAACCTAATGTTCATAGTTCAAATCAATCACTTAATTTTACAGCATGATGGTAGCTTTTCATAGGCTTCAGTGCAAATACTGGCCTTATTAGATCCTTTGCTGCTGATCAGCAGCATCAGATCAGATAGAATTTTAATTTTTTAATATTTGGCTTTCTGTCTGTAACATCCTCCTTTATTTTGTCATCTTTTATTCCTGTTTCCAATACGTACAATCATCCATTTTGGGTAATTATTTGTCCTCTATTATCCTACTATATTCTCTAAATATAAATATATATTATTAAAAACCATATTAATAAATAACATATTTATATTCATCTTTCTTCACTTATTAATAACACACATGTATTGAACAAGTATTATGTGTACAAATATTTTGGGTAAACCAAAGATATTCGTTTCCTTATATGATATATTGAATAATATATGTATTGAATAATACTCTTATTGAAGTTCAACCTATATAGAATTTACCCATTTTCGAATATTCGCCCCTATAAGTGGCTAATTATATTAATGAATCTGGTGACACAATATCTGGTGAATATGGTAGGTTTGAGCGTTATGTCTCACTTCTGCTAAAATTTTTAAGGATCTCTATCGAATTAAGCACGATATCCATAACCCATAATAGATTTTTCAGGACAATTATAAATTTGCTTGGGCTGTAATAGATCTATATCATTAGGCGTTAGCCAATATTTTATTATTACATTTTTGCAATATATAATATTTTTGTCATCAACATTTATATATCACTTTATTTATTTATCTTTTTTTTAATACAATATATTACCACAATATGCAGTAGTTGCATGGAATGCGTTATTTGCAGCCTGATGGTTGCTTTTCATAGGCTTCAGTGCAAATACTGGCGTTAATAGATCCTTTGCTGTTGATTAGCAGAATCAGATCAGATAAATAGTATTAGATCAGAACAGAAACGATAGTATGTATAATAGGAAAGAAGCAGAGTATTATATTTTTGACTTTATTTATGATTATGTGTTATTTTTTTGCTGAAGCATAAATAACATATTTATTCTTGTTTATAATATATTCAATTATCAGTCAACAAAGCTCGTTGTTAGAAACTTTTACTGTGTTTAATTCAAGAATTATTTGTGTTATATCAAAATGTGTAAATATCTGTATTACCGTATTTATGTTTTACGTATTATAAAATATATTTTGCTGTAATGTCTTTATAATTATAACAAGAAATAAAATATAAATATAAGAAAAAAGGGGCATTATAACTCAGAAACTCAACATATAATACATTTAGATATCTGTTGCAAAATATATTATGAAATTCATTAATATACGTACCGGAATTTTAAAAAAGCATCTTAAAATTAATTTACCGTCTTTATAGTGAATTGAAAAAAAATATTTAGCAAAGGACACATCATGGGTTTCGATTTTGAAACACTGAAAGAACGCATTAATGAAACTTGTACGCCCATTCGTTTGTAGTTACTCAATCACAATTAAAATTTGAATTGTTTATTCTTTGTAGTTTACAAAATAGTCAAGGTATAACACCCATAGGCATGACTAACCGAAACCATTCAATAACAACCGGAAATATTTTGTAACTGAATCTCGTCAAGGAAACATTTTAAATGTTTTGTTTTCGATCAGAATGTCATTTATCTGTCCTCTAAAAATTTAGGAATTATTGAGAATATTGATTTTTTTATTTACTTATTTTGTTTGTGATTTTTTATTGATAAATATAATATTTATGTTTATTTACAGAGTAATAAGTAAGTTAAGTATTAGAGGAGATTAGAAACGCTAATGTATATGATCAGAGAAAGAATCAGAGTATATACTAAATATGTATATGTATTTTGAATTTTATGTATTTTATATGTAACATGGCCCAGACTATCCGGCCATCTCTTTTTTGACTCACTGAATGGTGAATGAGTGAGACGGGTTGGTCTGTTTTTACCCTCAGTATTGATTTATATCACCGTCAACAAGTCGGCTCTTCTTTCCGTCAAATAACATAATACATAATATCCCTTCACAAAAAATATAACAGCCGGGAGTGCATTTTCGACACTTTTTGAAACCTACGGTAGTGATGCTCTACTATTTCCCGCTTCTAATATTAGTTTAGGCTTCAACAATCAATGATCACAGGCAAGACTTATTCGTTGGAAGTTCAGTTTTAGGACTGGTCAGACATTTACATGCGATGGGAAAGATTTAAAGAAAGAAAAATAGATAACACACCAGTTTTTTGGGTTTATTAACAAGCATTCAACAATTGACCAGGTCCACAGAATAACAGATGTTATTGAAAAAGCCTACGAAGGTACAAAAGTATGCTCAGCTGTATTCTTAGATGTAGCACAAGCCTTCGATAAGGTTTGGCATGAAAGCCTTGTTTATAAACTACAGAAAGTTTTACCAAAACAACACACCGAACTACTAAAATCGTACATTACAGCCAGAATATTTAGAGTTAAACGAGAAGAAGCTTACTCTACAATAATACAAGTTAAAGCAGGTGTACCACAAGGAAGTGTATTGGGGTCAATGCTTCATCTACTCTACATTTGTGACATACCATATATGGAGAATATTACGATGTTTACATTTGCTGACGATACTGCGATTATAGCTGTCGGACATAAAAGTGAAGAAGCCACACGAAAATTAAATCAGGCAAGTGACAATATAAATAATTAGACACAAGCTTGGAAAATAAAAATTAACAAAAGTGAATTTGTGCACGTGCAGTTCACTTAAAATCAGAACGTACAAACACAAATAACATTAAATAACACTATCATTCAAAGTAGCAACAACGCTAAATATCAGGGAATGAATCTTGATGCAAAACTTCGCTGGACGGAATATATAAAGAAGAAAAAAAGAGAATTGGAATTGAAATATAGGAAAATATATTGGCTTATTGGAAGAGAATCGCTATTATCGGTACATAATAAATTGGTACATATAATATACAAGCAAATACTGTAACCTCTATGGACATACGGTAGTACTAAATAGTAACATAAACAAAATACAAATTTTTTAGAACAAAGTCGGGAGAAGTATTGTAGACGCACTCAAATACTACAGGACTGACCACCTACATCGAGACCTTCAGATACCGACAGTCAGTCAATAAATCAAGAGAATTGCAAGGAGGCATGAGGAAAGACTCCATTCTCATGAGAATATTGAAGTATTGTAACTCGGATACCACCAGAGAAGGACACAGACTCAAAAGAATCAAACTATCTGATCTTGTGTAGTGTTTTGTAATGTTGTGCATTTATTAAAAAGTATAGCAGTGGCATGTATAAAAATTATTTCACCGGAGACCGAGATAGGGCCGATGGGTCATCCTAGTTATATACCTAGATCTAAGTTATCATAAAGATAAATGTAGGTCAGAAAACGACTAGTAACAATGTAATAATCAAATAATAAAAAATTCGAAACAGTGCACTTTTATGGTGGTTCCATCGGAACCAAGTGGGATCTGTTGGGGGGAAGGGGGAGGAAATTGAGGGAAAACCTCAAATTTCCACCACGCTACGTACAATGTTTTCACATATTTTTTATCTCAAATAAAAATATATTTGGGTATAATGTTATTGAGGAACTGAAGTGATGAAAAATCGGAAGTAGTTCAGCGAAAAAGCCATTCAGTTTCTTTTGAAGTAATGGTTAGTTTATTAATTTCAATCATTGTTTCTTCATTCCTATTTTTCCTCATACCGGCTGTACTTTCACTTGGGCTATCCATTGTAAGCTTAACAAGAACTGTGTAATTTATTGAGTAAATATCTAACACTAAAAAGTAAAGTATTTTCAAAAAAAAAATTGAACCGACTTCAATAAATAAATAAAGAACTCACTAAAAAGTAAAAAATAAATAAATTTATATGTTTATTACAAAAAAGATTTTAAAATAACTTATGTACATAATAACCGCTGTAATAATTAAATAAAAATAGTCCTAAACCTTATTTAATTTATCTACTACACCTATTTTATATTCCGCTATATACACACAATTTAGCTTAATACCTACCTAAACCTTTTCATCTATTTGCAATATTATTTTAACTACTACTAACTCATGACTTTGAAGTCAGTACCGAGCAAAAATTTAAACTGGTTTTGCTTGTAATTTAATTTTGTGCATATGTCACCAAATTATATTATTATTTTTGTATTGTTTAGGCTCGGCACCGACTTCAAACTATTCAGACTAAAAATATTTTTTATAACATCACTCGGCCGCACGCTCTGAGCTGGTATTACATTTTGATCACCCTTTTTGATCACTAGTCCTCCAGATCGATGCAGCTTGGCTGGCACAGGGTTTCGAAATGCTGTAAAGTGTTCCGTTCCTTCTTTTTGACTTCAATAATCGCCTGATTACAACATTTGTTCTTGATACCACTCGCCCGTGATTTTTGAGTCTTTTCGGTACTAGCTCATGGTAGATTACTCGTAGCTGATTCCATCATATGCATTTCTTATCATGAGGATTACGCTTTGCCGTTGATGTTCATGTCTTACCGGATTTTCTGTACCTTTATCTTAACCTTGCGTTGTCGTTGTGGATATGTTTTTGGGTTTTCCGTTATTGTATTTGGAACAGTTATTCGCGTAAATGTATAAAATAATTTTGTCTGTCTTTTGATATGTTTTAGTGGTTCTTGATAATATTCCTCAGCGTTTTATTCATTAGGCTGGAGTAGGTCATAAGTAGGTCACTCCTAGCTGATCCCGCCATATACACGGCATTAGCTTCTTGTTTTGAATATTTAACTTGGCCAATTTGAAGTTGATGGATGTTTTAGTCACTAGATCTTCTAAACATTGGGCTGTTGTAGTGGATTTACTTTAAACTCTCCTCATAATTAGATGTAAAAACTCTTTTGATTTTGTTAAAAGCTCGTCATTTAGTTTAATATAGTTCTTGTAGGGCATTTAATATTCTTGATTTTGATTTTGTATCGTCAGATTCTATTGATTTTATAAAGAGGAAAGCGAATAATTCAATTTCTGGTTTAAAACATAAATTATTGTGGCAATAAAGTGCAGGGCTTTATTCCCAATTACCAATACGTTTTACTAGAATAAAATAATGGTCTCTACATAGCATACCGTCATTTTTTCCATTATTTAAAATCATAATGAATTAGAACGATGACGGGGACATTTTCCATCGGACGGTCAGTTTGTTAAATTAGAAAACGAGTGACTGTTTAAGGCATTACGGATTGTTTTATCTCGAAAAGTTGACATCATTCCTATGGCCCGGCTATCAGTTCCAATTAAGAGTGACAGAGATTTTAAAATTAGCATTTTTATTGAGAGAAAGAGAGCGCTCGCGACCGCCTAGAGCCTTAGAGAGATCCACCGATCCATCAACGGACGCCGACGTTATTTACGTAATATGTTAAGTTTGTTACTCTTCATTCGAATACTGATAGTTTCGATATCAGTTTATTGCATAGGAATTCATTCAATGACGTAACGGGAATTGTCATTCTTTATCCAATTTACTGCACTCTATATAAATTACAATAAGGCATTATTGTTATAGTTGCTGTTATAATGTTTATTATAATTTTGAATTTTAACATTGTATATTAGCATCTAATTCATATGTTATCGAAGAACTTCATTATGCAGCCATAATGTTTTTATTTTAGTAGTGTAGGGTGGTTTAATAACATTTACATTGAACTATTTTCTATATCAACTATGAAGTAGAGTTCTAGGCGCGTTTTTCTTGTAGTGGCAGAGGATACAAGCTAATATATCTAATACATCTAATTAAAAATGTTATATACAAACATTATTTTCATGAATTACTTCTTACACTAAATATACTTAGTACAATCTTAATTTACAAATTAATATATTACTACTGTTCTGTTATACTTGAAATAAAACACAAGCAAGGCGAGTAAGGGATGAATAAACATCACTATGTATTTTTCAAATAAAATAAAATTACTTAAGCTAAGGTTAAGACTAACACTTATACATTAAGCAAGTTTGTGTGGTTTGGTTCGCTTCAATATTTTAACTTCCTGCGTATTATCCAATAACTATATCGTAAGGGATTTTATTTTTATTTGAGAATATAATTATATTTTTACTTTTAGTTCAATCCTTTTCGTTGCTGTGTTTCTTCCTTGTTAAGTGATTTTAATATGAACAAGTTTCTACTTGTTTTCTTCTGTTACTACCTGTGTACATTTTTATTATCATTCACATTCTCGCTAAGAATTTGCCATATCATCTGTAAAAGAGTTAGTATACATTCTCTTCTTATACATTCTATTCTATTCTATTCATTCTATTCTATCTATGCACGGAAATGTTACAGATAATGCGATTTTGTTAATTTCTAATCTATCACTTCTTGACAATACCACTATTTAACAATTTCTTCTTCTCTGTGGCCGATGGAGATCATCCAAACCAAGGATGTTATGATATTGTATTCATTATATCTAATAGTCCATTATCTCTTTCTTATGCGAAGCAGCTTATTAGAGGCGCAATCTGTTTCTGACTCTGACTATTTAGTGGCTTTGACGACTAAATTTAAATTTAATTTTATAATCAGAGTAATCAGAAGTATTAAGAAACAATATGAAATTCATCATTGTAGGTCTTTTTAACCAGAATAAAATGATAAGGAAAATTCGCACCGATTTCAAAAAAGATTGCAACTGAATTTGGCAATAAATTCGACGGTTATATCGATTGTGAGATATGCTGTCGTTTATAATCCATTTATTTATCGCGATTTTGGGACAATTAATATGACACTGTATCAAATTTCACATGGTCTACAACTTTCCACTAAAAAATTAATTAGGGCATCCAATGCGACAAGGTTTCCATCCCGCTGGATAATCTGGAATTTATATCTATTGACTTTTAGCGACATATCGTTGAATAACCGCTTCCGTTTTTCCAAGTGTCAGAGATAATTTTAGCAAGGTTTTCTTGCTATAGTAATTTCAATTAGGCTCACATATGTCATTCTTTCTTTTAACACACATTGGGTTCGCAAAATCATAGTTGTTCAATACTAGAACTTTTGGGATTGTTGGAAAATTTTAGTCATGATATTTTATGATATTGTAGGTTTAGTGTTATCATTATGGAAGACAACGCCTTTTGGTAGTGATTAATTCTGACCGTTTTTAAACAACTTGTTTCGCTTATTGGTAATAACAGAGTCAAATTAATGACTTATGTAGTTTCAAGCAGCTTATTATGAAGAATTCTTTTCCATTCCCAGTACACACTTAACATCACCTTTTATGATTCAGTCAATTCGGGCTTCCTAAGGGTTTGTTGAGTTTGATAGACTTCGATCATGATATTTTTTGTTTTACGCGATCCATTATTCATCGCCTGTAATCATTCATTTCAAAGACGGCTCAATAATAAACAGAGATATTTGATTCAATGTAGAATCTAAGTACCGACCTTAGATATTTTATGAGATGAAATATGTCGGTCTAACAGGATATTTTAAAGAATTTGATATATTTTTTTAAGGATTGACTGACCAGACCTAGGATCACATTTAACATCGAAATTGAACAGAAACGACAATGCGCAAACCAATTTTTACAGAAAAACCAATTTAAACACAACACAATTTTCGATGATGCTGCCATGTAAAATATTATCAAAATAATATTCAGAATTCAGTTTCATGTTCAGAGCGCAACAACATTTAAATAAGTAGAGGAATGATACGCGTTGTAGTATATCTTGAATAAACATGACTATAGATGTAACTTCAAAGCCATGATATCCGGAAAAACGAAATTACATTTTCTTCAACCTTTTATTGTAACTATAACGATGACATGTATGCTCCTGCTTTTACATTAGGTTTCATAAAATATTTTGTTTCGCAAATAAACAGTAGACACGAAGTGTTTCGTAATTTTGAAGTCTTATTTTCTCCAATCATTATAACGAAGTCGCGTTTACTGATTGCAGTTTATTGAATTACCCTGCAAAATGTAAACGCGAATTGTAACTCCTTTTGCCAGTATTTATGTCTGCTTCAAGATAAGTTCGAGTCAATTCAGTCAGTTCAAGTCAATATAGGGAAGTTGATTCTCAAAAATCATCATACGAATCATGTTCATCTAGAAAAACGTTTTTACTAAAATGTAAGTAATTCATTACGTGTTATATCAATACTTTTTAAAAATATATTGTTTTATTGATATTAGTCATTGCTGCTCTATAGTGACTATGCTACAACTACACAAGATCACACGGTTTTGTTCTTGTCAGTCTGCGTCTTAGTTTAGTGTTATCCAAGAGTTGCAGCAATTCGGTGTTGAAATGGGAGTGAAAGTTAGTTCGCTCTACGACAGATGGAATCCGAAGTTCTCGGTGTAAGTAACTGTTCCTTTATTATATGGATACATCCACATGCGTACTTATCAGAGCATTATTCTGAAATGTTTGTCTTATGTTCATATTTCTCTCTAATATCCTTTAGTATTTGATGTTACAGCAGCAACTTGTTATATATGGATAATTTAGATTTTCTTCCAGATAACCAAAACAAGATTAATCCCAAGATACTTAGCGTCATTACTGTATGGAATAATAATAAGAATCATATTTATTGGTACACATATAGTTTCGTTGTAGATGAATTCAATATGCACTGATTTACTCTCTTTACTCTGTTACTTGACGTAACAATGATGATGCCATTTTTGGCCTGATTAGTGAAAGTTCATCTGTTGCTGAAGTTATGTCATTGAGCTGCAAGTGTGACGACACGAAGGTCAACTCTTCAAGTTAATTCTGCACATTTAATCATTGAATTCAACAACCGTATATAAAAAACAGCAGATCGACTAAAAACATCGCGGCTGTATAAAAATGACAATGCTTCGCTAAAAACTTGGCATCTCATTTACTTCAACTTCACCAATTTTATGTTGGAGGTTAGGCGTTCAAACATAGAAAGCTCAGTTGGTTGGCTATCTGGACTTCACAACTCTAGAAGAGTACCACAATTTCCGAAATTCAACTTTAGCGGCGAGATGGATAAACGATAAATGACTATTCTAATAAGCATTATTATTCAACAATTAACATTATAAGAATGTAGCAAGGTGATAATATATAATAAAAATTGTTTCGTGTCGATTATTAGCAGACAGGAGCATTGAGCAGTATATTTTCGAAGACGATGTTAGTGTAACCATCATCTACAACGTTACCCTCTTTACAGAAATAATAACCGATTTCTTTTGTTCCAAATTCATCAATATGAATGTGGAAGATATATGTCCATACCGGAATATTTGTTAACTCTCGCGGAATTAATATAAATTGGCCACCAATATCGTTCCATTTGACAAATAGCAAGTTTATGGCAATAATTCAACTCTAAAATACTTTTGTCTATATTGTCAATTAATTAAAATTGTTACCATTCGAATCCTTGTCAACGTAAGAAGTCTCTGAAATGTCCTATTCTCATTATTATGAACGTAAATAATAAATTATTACAGACTGCTGACTTAATGACTTATTTAACGTCATTCATATATGGCAAATTCTACCTTACTACCATTTAAGGATTTGTATCTTGTTTTTCTGGAATTTGAGACAAGTGGTCAAGCGTCAACATGCTCCAAAATTATTTTGTGGTGTTTGCTTTTGTTCAAGGAGGCTTTTCTTTGAATGTCCAACTCAAACACATCAATTTTAACAACTCGCCCGTAATTTTTGGGTCTTTTCGGTACTAGCTCATGGCTACTAGCTCAAATTACTCGTAGCTGATTCCATCATATGCATTTCTTATCATGAAGATTAAGCTTTTCCGTTGATGTTCATGTCTTACCGGATTTTCTGTACCTTTATCTTAACCTTGCGTTATCGTTGTGGATATGTTTTTGGTTTTTCTGTTATTGTATTTGGAACAGTTATTCGCGTAAATGTATGAAATAATTTTGTCCGTGTTTTGATATGGTTTAGTGGTTCTTGATAATATTCTCCAGCGTTTTATTCGTTAGGCTGGAGTTTGAATATCCAACTCAAACACATCAATTCCAACATAGGGACAGTAGCTTTAAATCGACTCGATCCTATCAACACCCAATGGTTTTCAGTCACACATGCAGTCGCAGTATAGCTAGAGTGGAACTACTTTTTAATTTCCATTTTCATAATTCTAATATATACTCATATTACGTCGATAAACTGTAAACATTAACGTGCGGTCATATAACGATAGACCCCTAATTCTTCGGTCACTTTGGCACGGGAGCTACCATTAAATACAGGAAGCTATTGTCTCACTCAGATGTTATCTTAAATTATACGAATTGTGCCGTAAATAAAGATAAATTTAGAACGTGTACCGTATTATGTCACACATTTGGATTTTTATGGTTTTCGATGTTAACGTTATTGTCTCTAAGAGGTCGCTTGAAAAACTTTAAACCGTCGTCCATTTTACCATATTCATGCCACCAACAGTCTTATTAGGGACATGAAATACGAAATATTGTATGCTGGGTGGTAAGAAAGAATTTTCCGTTATGTTTATTATTTCTTCGAGTGCTTTTGTAAATCCTCTGATTTTTTAAAAAATGTTGACAATAGCATAGTATTTAAATACTTTTACTTTTTAATGCTTTACTAATGGCTTCCTAATAAGCCTTGGTAAGGATAGAAAATCATTAATTGTAATTTTTTAAACTATATAGTATCAAATTATTATGCATATACATTTTTGCAATAATAAATGCATATAATAAATTGCACATTTCTAAATTTTTTTAATTTATAGGTTTATTGTGAAAAATCGATACATTCCATTTTATTCAAAGTATTGTCCATCTTAAAATTAAACTACATTTAATTATACAGCTACAATGTTTTGTAGGTTAGGGTTGTTTTATTATATCTATATTGAGCGCTTTTTCATATCACCTATGCGTGTTTTATGTAGTGGTATTGCCTTGTACCTATTTAACAGTTGCGTATCCAAATAGAGTATTTTACTTTCATTGGAGAGCATATTTGCCTTTTTAATCGACTTCGAAAAAGGAGGAGGTTCTATGTTCGGCTGCATATATATTTTTTTAATGTATGTTCCCCGATTACTCCGTCAATTGTAATATAATGTTAATTGTATAATAATGTTGAAACAAATTAAAATGTATTTTGAATTTTAAAAATGACAGTCAGTTTCCATGATAATATGATCAGATCTGTACAGATAACATATGGTTCAGTTTGAAGTATTTAATGAATCCTACATTTATTAAAAAAAAGAAACAATTTTAGAATCATAGAAAACTTGTTGAAATAATAAATTTATATTAATGACTGAACATAATTTGTAACTTACTTATAACTAACTTATTAGAAAAATACTAATGAAGAAAATCAAATATATTAGCCTCTCGAAGGATCATTTTGAAAACGTAAATAATAATCAATATGTTGGTTAATAAGAATTTGCAATATCTGAAGTCATCATTCAGCAAGAGACAATTTATGACATTTTGACCAATGTATGCAAAATTAAATAGCGAAGGACATCAGAGGATATAAAAGAAGAATATATAATAATATATTATAATTGTTAATAACAATCGAATTTTAATTAAATAAATTTATATAACAATAGGCAAATAATAAATAATTTTCTTTCGAAATCAATTTAAATCGCATAAACTTTAGAACTCATATATAAGTGGATTATTTAATACATAATTATTCATGATATTTGCTAATGAAGATTTATTGGATAGCTGTGATTAAGTAACGTTCTAATATAAAGAGCTGAGTGTCATAAAGAAGAAAAAGGACGACTTAAGACACAAAAAGCATAAGTCATAATGACGGGCATCTAGTGATCAATTAATGGGTTATAATAAAAAATTAACGAAATCTCCAACAGTAATCTTAAGGGGCTATACTACTTTGGAGACTCAAAAAATATTTTTGGGTGTTATTTTTCGAAAACGACTTGATTTTAATGAAATCTTACAGTTGTAATAAAGTTTCAATGTTACGTGTATAAACATATTTTGTATATAAAATTAAGATTTAAATCGCCGTGATAGTAGGCAACTGAAACAAGTATCACAGCTCTGCAAGAAAAAAACCTTTTGAACAATTAAGTTTGAAACTCAGAATGTCTTTAAAAAAAACAAACTTTATTTCAAAAATAATAATGAAGAGGTTTACAACAATTGTTACAATACAATACAATGATTAAGATTACAATAAGCGAGACTTATTATGCTTAAACACGTACAGTACAAACGGATAGGCGAGACTGAAATCTAGGCATTCTGCCTTTACATTTATAGTAAAATTATGCTGTGTTAGCTATTCTTAAGTCTAAAGGTTAGTAAGTTGTTTAGGTGGACATAAATGACCATATAACTCCTCCCTCCTTAAGTATGAGAGAATGGGGTGGCATTCTCGAGTGGGTCTAGTTTTATGCTCATTTTTACATCGTCCTTTTTAATATATTTAAAGTACATATATATTCCTAAAGTTACAAATACAATACATATAATAATTATAGTTAAAATTGAAATTCCTTCTCCTACATTAAAAGAATGGAGAGGATGAATTGATAGGGAATCAACAGCTTTTATATCATTATGCAAAGTTTCTAAATTTATTGATTTTAATTTTACAGGTTTATTTTGTTGGAATAAACCAGTATTAATTTTTATGGATGGCAATTTAAGCCGTAGATTAATTACATTGATTTTTTGGGATTCGTAATGTTCATTTTTAACATTAACCTTACATGTTTTTGGGAAAATAATTGAAGGTTCTTTGACTATTTCAATAGAATTTTGTTTCGGACAAAATAGTGATATTCTTTCTTCAAGTGCTGGTATAATTATGATGGAGTTATCTTGCAGTTGTCTTACACTAGTTTGATTATATAATATGGGTATCATGGGACAATGATCGAATTCAGCATTAATAGTTTGGACTATACATTTTTCATCTTTATTCAAGTTAAATTTTGAGCATAATATTATTTCTTCGATTTTAATGCAATTTTCTGGGGTATTAAAATAATCATTCTTATTTAATAAAAGGAAAGGATTTTTAATAGATACAATATGATTTTGAATCGGTATAGCAAAAAGGTGGTATAATGTATATGGTATGTCCGAGATTAACGGGATCGCAACATGAAATATGATTAAACTATTTTTTATTAGAACGTCAGCGTGTGCTGTTTCATAATATTTGATTATGTTATCGAATGGGATTCGCGCCTTGGGATTTATCTGTAAGATAATTTTATTTAGGTCTGTGATTTTTATTATGCTGTGATGTAGGGTACCGGTCTCAGCAAAGTTGATTGCGGTTTGTATATTGTTGCATAAATCTGATATGATACGCAAATTACTTTCTATATTGTCCATTGTTAGGATAAAGTGTGTAGTAAGCGTTGTCATTGACATAGTTACAGAAAGATTACCCATCATAGTTAATATATTATCTTGATTTGTCTTAATTTTTGTTATGGTTTTATCGAAAGATTTAGAAATGTTTTTGAGAATCGTTTGTGTTGCCATGGTGTCGTGTTGAAGTATTTCTTGATTCGTTTGTAATATTTTAATATAATTATCATATCTTTCACCATCGCTAGCATCTAGTGTTCCGAATAAATATTTATCAATAGTTCCGACTACATTGATAAGTCCTCGTTTATGTCTTTTTGTTATAGTATAATGTCTTAAGAATTGTTCTTGGACAAGGACTTGATTTAAAAGATTTTTAGTTCTAGTTAACAGAAGTTCCTTAAATGATGTTGTTATATTTGTTATAGTATGGTTAATGTTAAGTAATGTTGTTTTAATTTGTCTTACACAGGTTTTTATTTTTGTTAAATTAACATGGTAATATGCATGGTGATTTCCAGTTACTATAAAGCTGGTTCCTTGAACAATTGGTAATATTGGGTTTGTTAGAGTTTCTATTTTGTATTGTCCATACGTATATGTTATAAAGAGGAGGATTGTCCATAGGGATTTCATCTGGAAATGATTGGTTAATTAACTCTTTTAACGTATTTTGGATGTCGTTGATTAGTAAACTTAGTTTTGATAAATTTTGGATTGAGAGTTTTCGTGGGTAGCCTATGGGGAGTTTGAATTAATTGTTCTGTGCCTTCTGGTATTTCGGGGTCGTTTTCTCGATTTTTATTTAATTTTGCTAAAGTGGTTGCTTTTCTTGCATTTAATTTAGAGTGTATATGTTCATTCAGTTCTTTGAAGATATTTGATAGATCAAATATGTAATCTGTCTGCATTTGATTTAGACTTCTATTGAAATTTAATTGGTAATTCAAATTTCCTTTAATTATTTGAAACGGTGTGTAATCATGCGATGAATGTATACTATTGTTATAGTTTAAGAGGGCAATGTCTACTAATTCTTGGATTGTTTTAGAACGATGTTCGTCCTTTAATGCAACTAAGCTTTCTTTTAATGTGGAATGAAATCGTTCAATTGGTGAGTTTGAATTCGGATTATAGGGAGTAGTAAAGTGAAGTTCTATCTGGTAAAGTTTACATAATTCTTGTAGGAGGTTATTTTTGAAAGAAGTGCCATTGTCGGTGGTGATAATATTTGGAGTGCCATGTTGAGAAAAGAATTTGATTAGATTTTGACATATCTCTATTGAGTTGTCGTTTAGAGGAAAAGCAGAGGCAAATTTGGAAAAGTTATCTATAATCGTTAGGAATTTTTGAGATGATATGGTATATATATCCATGTATATATGTTCAAAGGGTTTAGAACCGATAGGTGTAGGTTTGTAAATTACTTTGTACGGATGTCTTTCGTATTTACTCTTCTGGCATGTTTCACATGTTTTTATATAGTCTATTACATCTCGTTCTAAGCTTGGCCAATAATATGTTTGCTTTATATTTTTTATATTTTCTGTAATACCTCTGTGAGATGTCTTTGTCGTGTGGTATTTTTCGATAATTTCCTTCTGTTTATCAGGATTGGTTACATCTTCTAATAGAGTGTTTGATATAGTTAATTTGTAAGCATTGTTTTTAAAAGTTTCTGCGAATACTCGAAGAATGAGTGGTTCTAATTCTTTAAATGGGAAGTGTAGACAATATGTATCTGGAGGTAGATAACTGATGATTAAATTTTGAATTTCTTCCGTAGTGGGGTTTTCATTTACAAATATAAATGTTCTTTTCTTTTCGTTAAACAAGTTTTGTTTTACCACGTATGGTTTAATCTTATTTGTCCATTTAAAAATGATTTGATTTTTGAAAGTGTTGATGCTTTTATTCACATACGGAGCACCAAGTATAGGATTTTCCAAAGAGGTGTGTATCGTATCGGATTCTGAAATATTATCTTGAGCGTTTTCAGGGATATTTGATTCATTGGAGTTTTGCGATTTCTCTTGAATATTTGAATTACTGTAGGGTGGTCTAATTTGTATGTCTGAAATGATTTTGATCTTAGGCTTTTCTTTTATCGATATCATTGGTTCTTCCAAATTACATACAAGTATGTCAATGCTTATATTTTCAAATATGTATTCTATCATAGATTTTACTTTTTTCCAATCTAGATGGTCAAGGCCACATCCTAATCTTGGGATGGCTAATTTTCGAATGTGATTTTCTTTTATATGTTCGCTCATAAGGACTAATGTTTTCCATAGAAGTTCGTACGTTGGTTTGTCTTCCGATTTTCGTTTTGTAATTAGATAATATATGTTACGGGATTCTTTTTGATCTGGCCATATAAGTATTTCTCCTTCTTTGGCCTTTTTCTCTAATAGTTCCTTCTGATTTTTATATTTGTGCTTAAATATGCACGCTATTCCTTTATTCATTCGAAGGTCAGCTGCAACACAGTGCGCTAATGAGTAATCTGTTGATTGTTCGAAGAGATTTCCTTTAATTTCTCGAATTTTTTCTGAGTATTCTATATTCATCCAGTTTTTGTTCCAAATTTCATATTCACTATTATTATTGTTTATCTTTTTTGGTTTCTCAAAGACTGGTATTTGTTCTTGCGTTTCGAAAAAGTGTTTTACTCGATCAAGCCATAGGTATTGATCTTCAGTATTTACATCTGGTCTATCACTTATTTCTGAGATATGAGTTAAAGGAGGTTTGGGTATTTCTACAGGATGTATTTCAATTGAATGTTTAAGAGGAGGACGGGAAAGAGCGTCAGCGTTTAGATTTTGCTTTCCTTTTTTATAATGTATGGTAAAGTCGAATTCTTGGAGTTTCAATCTCCATCGTACTAATTTTGAGTTGGGTTCTTTAATAGAAAATAGCCATTGAAGAGGTTTGTGATCAGTTACTATTGAGAATTTTCTACCGAAAAGATAAGGGCGGAAGTATTTGGTTGCCCAAACTATGGCTAATAGTTCTTTCTCTATAGTGGAGTAATTGCATTCCGTTGTGCTTAAGGTTCGACTAGCGTATGCAATAGGTAAATCGTTTCCAATTGTGCCTTGAGATAATACAGCACCGATAGCAAAGTTCGAAGCATCTGTTGTTAAGATAAAGGGTTTTTGAAAATCTGGGTGTTGAAGAATAGGATCATTCATAAGGATATTCTTACATGTTTCGAATGCTTCTATAAAAGCTCTATCGTGATTAACTTTGGAGTTTTTCTTTAAACATTGTGTGAGAGGCTTTGTGATTTTTGCAAAGTTCTTAATAAATTTTCGATAGTATCCTATTAATCCGAGGAAAGATTTTATTTCTTTAGGAGTTTTCGGGATTTCAAAGTTTTTTATTGCGGATACCTTTTTAGGATTTGGTTTAATTCCTTCTGGAGTAATTACATGTCCAAGAAATTCTACTGATTTCTTTAAAAATTCAGATTTGTCTAACTGTATTTTTAGATTATAGGAGGTTAAGCGATCGAAGACTTTTCTTAAAGATTCCAAATGTTCTTGTAGGGAAGTTGAGAAGATAATTATGTCGTCCATGTATACTAAACATATTTTTCCTTGTAGACCACGTAATACGTTATCCATTGTACGCTGGAAAGTAGCAGGTGCGTTTTTTAGACCAAATGGCATTCGTAAATATTCGTAATGACCATGTTCTACGTTAAAAGCAGTTTTTTGAATTGATTCTGGGTCCATTTCGATTTGGTGAAAACCGCTAGCAAGATCTAAAGTTGTAAAATATTGTGCTCGTCCTAACTTATCGAGAATGTCGGAAATGTTCGGGATGGGGTATCGATCGTCGATGGTCTTTTCGTTAAGTTTTCTGTAATCAATTACTAAGCGCCATTTTCTTTGTCCTGATGCGTCTAGTTTTTTGGGCACTATCCATACGGGAGAACTCCAAGGTGAGCTTGATGGTTGTATGATTTTATTTTCAAGCATTTCTGCGATTTGTTTTTCTATTTCATTCTTATGGACATAGGGATATCTGTATGTCTTGGCATGCACTGGAATTTCATCAGTGGTTTTAATCTTGTGTTTCACTTCATTCGTGAATGTCAGTTTATCTCCAGTTTTATGTAAAACGTGACGGTACTTTTGTAATAATTTGAATAGACTGTTTTGTTCTTCGTGGTTTAAATGAGAATGTCTAATTAGTTCCTTTAAATTTAATTTGTCGCTAATTTCGTTTGATTTATAATAATTATTATTAGTTCCAATATCAAAGTTATAAATTTCAAAGTTATTTTCGTTAAATGGACTCATTTGGGGATGTTCTGTTATCGAGTACCTAATTGATTGATGTTTATTAGTTGGATTTTTAATATCCACGCAGAAAGAGTTATTTTTAATTGTTACGATAGTGGGTTGAATGGTTAGTTGGTCAGTTTTATATTCATGGATATACCAAGAAGATTCTTCAGGAAGATTGGTGAACAATCTTGTGTTTTTTATTGTATTGGGAGGAATTTCTACAATGAATGTACTGAAGTCTTCGCGAAAATAGAATGGTATTCTGAGATAGTCATTATATAATAGGTTTTCTTCAAGATTGATGTTTAGATTTAATCTTTTGAGGTCTTTGATTCCTAATATTCCATCAAAGTAATCATGGAAAGAATATAATACGAAATTTACTGAGTGGGATATTCCTAAACTAAGAAATAGAGGAATTCTGGCTTTTGAAAATGCTTTTTGACTGCCTGTACAAGTGTGGAGTGTTGTTATATGAGGTTTGATTGTTTCTGGGAAATAATGTTCGGCTATAGAAGGTCTAAGCAGAGAGGCATGAGAACCTGTGTCAATTAATAATTTTAAATCTAAATTTGGGATATAGATATAAGGAAGTTGGTTGACTTGAAAAGTATTTAATTGGAGACATGATTTTCCGAAGCTTGTGAACAAAAATTTTCGTTATCTTCTAATTCTGGGGGAAAGTTTACGTAGTAATTTTGTTCTTCTTCATTTGGATATAAAAATTCTGGATTTTGGTCATCATAAGGGAAAGGATAATCATTAGGTGGATCATTCATTTCAGAGTCGTTTGATTCTGAGGATGACTCTGGTAAGTTTCTTTCGACGTGAGTTAATTCTTCTATCTTAAATCTTTGTTGACCTGGAGGGTATTGATTTTTGAAATGATTTTGATTTGTATTGAAATGTTGTGGTTTGTTTCGATATTGATGTTGAACGTTTGATTGTTGTGGTTGTCGTGGAGTTATACTAACGCCTGACATGGGTTTTGGATATTGACTTTTAACGTGAGGAGTTTGAGTTTTTTGGAAGTTTTTGCCAAATGTTGCATAGGCTGGGGGAAAGTATGTTTTAACCTGTTGTGGTCTAATAGGTATTGGTTGACTAGGGAATTGATTTTTTGGATATGTTGTGATATTTTGTTTAAGGAACAAGTTACGTTTTAAATTAATGTTTTGACTTTTTGACTCAAAATTCTGTGTAAAATTATTCTTAAATCTGTCTTGACTTGATAATATTTCATAATTAGTAATAATATCAATCGCGGAATCTAAATTTTGCGGATTTTGTACGATCAATAAAGTTCTTAATTCGTTCGATATATTAGCAAGTAAATTTTGTGTAGCTGTTAATTCGTTTTGTTTGATTAAGATGTTTCGTGCTTCTAAGTTTTGCACTTCTGTACAAATCTTAGTATTAATTTGAGTATTAATGGATTTCAATCTTTGAATATAATCTAAGCATGGTTCGTTTTTGTTTCTCACCAAGAAGATGAGCTGTTGTTGTAAATTACATCTAGTGATTGGGTCACTGAATTTTTGTTGAAGAGCAATTTTAATTTGATCCCAAGAAATTAGATCGGGACGTGTAAGTATGAAATCTTCAGCTTCACCAATTATTTTTGATTTGATTGCTAACAGCACATATTCTTGTTGGGATTGATCATTCGTATAATATCGAGCATAAAATGTGTCTATTTGGTTAATAAAGCTATCTAATTTAGATGAAGTTCCGTCGAATGTTTTCAATAACTGAACAGTTGATCTTAATGATTCTGCCATATCAGTATCAAAAAAGTTAATTAGGTGTGAATAAATATTTTCTAAACTTTCGTCGGAGCTTTCTCTATTTCTGTTTCTAATAGTTGGGTATGTTATTCCCTCTAATTTTTTCGTAAATCTTTTCATACAACTAGTTTATAAAAATAATGAAATTACAATATACATATATGGAATGTACCAATAGGATATGACTTAGCTTAATAAGTTATCCTTGGATTTCCTTTACAATATTTGTTATATAAAAATAGTATATAAATATCAATGAAATTATATGGAATGCACCAATGGGATACAACTTTTATTGAATAAGTTGTCCTTGGATTTCCTTTTTTACAATAATTGTTATATAAATCGTATATAAATATCAATGAAATTATATGGAATGCACCAATGGGATACAACTTTTAATGAATAAGTTGTCCTTGGATTTCCTTTTTTACAATAATTGTTATATAAATATCAAGATTTTCAATTCAATAATTATTATTCTTCTTGTTTCTTAATTAATCAGGATTATACCAATAAGTGACTTACAGTAATGTATTCGTCTCTGGATTGCTCCTGATGTCGTAATAGTAGAAGCCGTCTGCGAGGAGAATTCACTTCTCGACTGGTCTGCTATACGCCTTGGACACTAGCTACGCCAAGTTGTCCTGGTTCCTTATGCTAACTGCTAATGGTTGGGATTCTTTGTCCAGTTCCAAAGCAGGAGTCCGCCTTCCAATTGAAGTAACAACGTTGAGTGGTGGTTCTTTCTTCTTAATTGTAGATACAAACGGTGATCACAATTCACAGCGAACTATATGATATTCCGGAAGTATCCTACCGACTGCGCCAATTAAGTTTGAAACTCAGAATGTCTTTAAAAAAAACAAACTTTATTTCAAAAATAATAATGAAGAGGTTTACAACAATTGTTACAATACAATACAATGATTAAGATTACAATAAGCGAGACTTATTATGCTTAAACACGTACAGTACAAACGGATAGGCGAGACTGAAATCTAGGCATTCTGCCTTTACATTTATAGTAAAATTATGCTGTGTTAGCTATTCTTAAGTCTAAAGGTTAGTAAGTTGTTTAGGTGGACATAAATGACCATATAACTGAACATTTTAATTTTTTTTCTACGCATGCTGAAATTGAAAATGTTATGGAAAAATTTCAAGATGTTCATAGAAGTGCATTTAGAATCCGATACAGTACAGCACAATGGCGTCTTTCCATAGATTTATCAAATAGAAGCCTACAATAACTTGATTCTTTGCAAAAACTATGAAGATCAGGGTTGGCAAGTGTATGGTGATTTAAAGCTTTTATACATGTTGCTCAGGCAATAGTTGTATTTACTAATTATTTTTGCCATTTATGTCAATGAAAAAATTATTGTTAATATATGAATTATAATTACCGCTACACATAAAGTTGGAATGATAAACTTGCATGATATAAAGTCATTTTCTGTAGAATCACTAATATACCACCATGGCAGCTCTCAAGATTACACATAGACCTCTTTATGAAGGTTCTGAATAAGGAAACAAATAGTCCTTCTACAATAAAAAGCTTCTTTAGATAGATTATCGAAGATAACTATTCGAATCAGTTTATCATCTACATGGATGGTTTAAAACGTGAGAACTTTGTGGGTGCTGCTTATACGCCTAGTCTACTCGAGGGACACTTTTGGCTTCCATCATTAACTAGCATTTTCACCGCGGAGCTGCTGGCTATATATATGGCCCTATCTACCTTGGAAGAATCATACGATACTACTAGTATGGATTAGTTAGTAGTATCATACGATACTACTAAGTATCGGATTCTATGAGTTCCCTAGAGAGTTTAAGATTGGCAAGGACAGTCCACCCTCTGGGCACATACATCAGAGAGATACAGACAAAGTTACAATTTAGGGGTGTAAGAATAACATACATCTGGGTTCTCTCCCATAAAGGAATATCTGGAAATGAAAGAGCCGACCATCTGGCAAGTAGGGAAGAGGAGTCGATCAAGTTAAATGAACTGTTCAGCAAAAAAGATGCCAAAGTCCATATGAAGAGCCTAAATAGGCTATTGTCTCAATTATAATAGGACCTTCTCATAAAAAACAATAAATTATGGGAAGTCAAGAGGATCTTTTATCAATCTATAGACCATTATAACATGAGTAGACGCAAGTCAAGCGGCCTTGCACGACTGCGAATGGAGCATTGTAAACTGACACATGAATATTTGTTGAAGAGACAGAGCCCGCCCTTATGTGATTTGCGCCAGATTCAACTTAGCGTCAGACACATCCTACTGGGCTGCCAAAATATGATGATTTGAGGAGATAACTTGAGATGCCGACAACACTGGAACAATTGGTCCAACCTGAGCAACTGAATCTGCTGATTGAATATCTAAAGACCATAGACATTCAACATTCAACACTTGTAATATACATTTACTATTGAGTAATTGAAAAATTTTATTGAATATATTCTACTGTTTATAATCTACTGTGTAGTATTGTAAGCTGTTAATGTTCATATAATGTATTGTAATTCATCCTAAATAGCCCAAGAGGCTGACGGGTTTAAATAAATAAATTAAAAAAAATAAAGTCATTTCCCAAAGATTTTTCAGACCTTTCGGAATCAAAGATGTTTTTGTCACAATTCACAACGGTCATGACGGTTCCTCAAAAATAAGGGTGGATTGCCTTTAAGAAGGCCGTATCATAAAGACCATATATAAACAAATCGTTAGAAGAATTATAAAATCATTTCAAGCTTTAGGTGGCCTAATGAGTCTAAAATTACATGTTCTTTATACTCTTCGACTACTTTCTGGAAAATTATGAGTGAAGAGCAAGCTGAATGATTTCATGAAAACATTAAAGAGATAGGGAAATATATATATATATATATATATATATATATATATATATATATAATAATGTAATAGCTTGTTTAACATATTTACCCCAATTGTCAAGGCACGTATCGTCATATGACAAAAAGGAAGTAATTTTCATGGTATTAACCAGACAACAACCGAAATTGAAACCTGCATCAAATAGCTGACTTATGCGTTTATGGTTTGAATGTTCGCTAGGTGTTGTTTTCACTCTTTACCAACTTATTTACTAAATTCACTATTTACTAATCACTACTCATTGATCTTGAAAATAATGGATAATTTCACTACTATTAAGTTAAGTTAAGTTTCTCATTGTCGACGGGAGGATGGACAGAATAATTACATTAAGGTCAAGGTTGTTTCGGAAATACTAAAGGAAAGAGAGGGAGATGTGTTATTTTTTAATACTTTTTGATCACATGGTACCAATTCCCGCTCACTGCCAATCATGTTGGTGAATGTGCGGTTGCTTAATGGATCATAGCGGTCGCTACACACTGGTAGTCCATGTATTCTTGACATAAATACCGTTTTCTAGGGAGAATTAATATGGTATTGGGCAGAAACTTGCAGTTCAGGATGTATGACCACCAAAGCTGGATGGCAGTAGCTCAGCGATACCGTGCATATTTCTATAAAAATAGTGTTAATGTATAACAATATTAACAAATATTCTATATGAAAGCTATTCAAACGGGACACATACCAGCTACATACATGAAAATATATTACCTATTTTTAATAGTACCTATTTTTCATTTTACTTACTGCTTTTTAATTATTTGCATTTAAGGAAATGCCAGTAAACTAATGAAAATATTTCTTTTCAACCACATTCTATATGAAAATAAATTTAAGAATTCTCCGTGAAAATTGATTTCTAATTTGTACTTTTTGTGGATCTAAATTAAAAAAAATGTATTTTATATAAAATGCATTATTTTGGTATTAAATTAATAATACTAATTACATTAAGATAATAATTAAGGTGGTGGCTCATTGTCGGTCTGAGGTAGAAGCAATAGATTCAATTGTTTCGAAGTAATATATCTAGACACCCATATTTTATGCTCCAGTTCTATTTGTAAATCTTTAAATCCATTTGCTTTAAATTAAAAAAAACATTACGGTTCTTGTACTTATTATTTTTGTAGTTTGTGGAATTTATGATAAAGTTTGAAGCTATGTTGTATATTTAAATTCAGTTATATGCTCTGCTTGTAATAAAAGCCCTTCTAGCCGTGAAGTATAAAATGTTTAAGGCTTCTTGTAATATTGCATCAAAACATTCACTAATTACTTCAATGATGTTGAGTATGTAAGTTATACTCCCCACTCTCTGCTGTAAAACTCCCTCCTTATTTGGAGATTGTGTAGCATTCTTGACTGTAGGATGCAGGCAGTCCGAATCGTAGGCTTCTTTTTGGATTCTTTATACATAAATCCATTCATTCCGATTTTTAGCCGATTCAAACTATTCAAGCGTCAATTCATTGAGCAATACCACATTATTCCCATTATGAAGTGTTCACAGCTTAGCTTTGGCTTTAGTTATAAAGGGTTTCGCAATCACAACCCTACTATGAATGAGCTCTCACCATACTGTTTTTATCGAAACAGCCTTATTTAAGTGAGTGTTGAGTTCTGCTGTCACTATAGTTTTATGTTACCTGGCAACAATACTTTTTAATGCTCGTAGATTTCTTGTCACTTTGATTTGATTTAATTTTTTATTATATTTTGTATATTCCATCATTACTGTGGAAACTGTTGCTCGTGAAACGTTAAAAAACATTGAGAGACAGAAATTTGACTGATCACTTGTTTTAACTGTCGCACAATAAAACGAGTAACATACTGAAATATAACCTTCAAGATTTGGCATGTAAGGCAATACATACATACAACCAGATGCACTATATATTGCATGGTGTTCATATTATTTTGCCTATCTCTGAATAAGTTCCTCCTCTAATATGTTCTGAAGTCGACTCAATGAGTCAATACTTATTTCCGTTAAAACAATAACAATATCAATCAATTAAATTAAAAGTTTTTGTTTTAATTCTCATATGATTCATATTATAACAAGTTTACGCTAGCAGCGATTCTCAAAAGAGCTCTAGTGGCAATTTATTACCTTAAATAAGCTATAAAAATATATATCGTTGACTTTTTCTTCTAAAAATATATTTTCAATATTATCCTTGAAAGGTAAACGTATTAAGCGAGCCACTTGATAATAGAAAGAAAATTAAAGATTGTATAAGTCCTTAAACAGTAGCTGCTCATCGAAAATAGAATAAAAATCAAAGCATCTGCGACAATGCAACAATTACTACTTGACCATTTCCATGGCTGAATAAATCTGACAGTTATTAATCTTTTTTTCACGTGTGTTTGTTCAGTTGCTCATTTAACTCGACACCTTTTACTTCTTTTAATCTGTTCGTTGTTAGGTAATTATTAGTCGTTTTAGCTGCTAGCGAAAACACCTTAATAGGCAAGCTGCTGATGTAGTTTCGCTTACATTTTCTTCTTCCTAATATAGTTTCCGTATCTATTGTAGCGCGAGAGCGTTTTATGTAATTTATGTAAATGATTTTTATTGTTGTTTTTGGCTTACGGTGAACACTCGGTTATAGGTAATTAAAATGTAGAAAAAGTCGAGTTCTGAAACAGCCTGACGTGATTCATTCATGTTAGTTTATTATTAATATACGAGCTTGTTTATTGCCATTAATAGTCATGTTTGCCGAGACATTCTTCAACTCGTCGATGTTCATTAGAATTTTATATTCTCAGAAAATCTAGTTTTCATTGATTTTTTTTGGGCTGGTGATATTTACAGCAAAGTAGGTTTTATAATATTCTTATTATAATAATCAATCCTAAAACAACTATACATAAGGTAATATTGTTTCTTTCCGTCCAGAGGCTTAATTAATTATCGTATGAGACACGATGTCATTATAGCCGGTCCAATAAAACAGCCAATGCACGCCGTCCAAATTTATTACGTCAGCACGCCGCAGTGTTGCCGCATCAAATTTGACTTTGGCTTAGAATGTTTGCCGGTATCACTAATATTTTGAAGAATTTTGCAGATATTCGGCATCATGGCTTTATTGAATATATTTTTTAGCGTACTGCAGCTGCACTGAATATTAGTATGGACACGGTCACTGAAATATCTCAAAACATGGAAAGTATAATCACTGAAATGAAGAATGATGAATGAATTCTCTGGAAAAAAAGTCCTCATACGAAGCGGGTCATCAATACTAGCTCGAAGTTAGCTCTGTCAGTGATTAAATATATGAAATGTATAAAAACAGTGAGTTGTTTAAACATAATATAATACAATTATTTCTGAAAAAACTGTTAGTCTGAAAAGTATCGAAGAGTTCTTATGGAACTTCCAGATATTGCTTTTAAAATAATACAATTCTTAAAACCTTATAATAAAATGAAGAAAGGATTATTATTTCAATTTACGTATTTAGCCGAAACATGGGTATTTCAGAATGGTCACCAATTAATAATGGTGTTATGACAACGAAAGGTGATGGAATAAGGCACATGGTGGAATAAGAATTTATTATAGATATATTGTTTCTCACGCAGGAAACAGGAATGGTTAATAACATTTTCGGTTTGGATGAACCTGATCAGACACATTGAAGAAGAAATTGACAAATGATGGAATTGTGAACAAATATTATATAGATTGGAAATTAACAGTTTAGCTATTCACTTGAATGTAACTTTCTGAATATGAATTGTTCAGAATATATGTATGAGCATTTGGTTAAAATGTGTCAGGAGAGAAATAATATTAACATTTTTGCAGATACGGCAAATGCATTAAACATAATTCAGTGATAAAATTTAGTTTTATCAAGAAAGTTGTATACAGGTATTAGCAGAACAAACTAAATAAAGTGATAGATGGATAAATTCACTGAGAAATACAGTGATATCAAAATGCCTTTATAAGGAAGCACTGTACCCAAAGACACAAGAACTAAGCGTAAAGTGTATATATAATCTTTAATCAAAGTAAAATATATTACTTCGATATACAATTGTTAATTAGGTGGATTAGGCTTCCAGAGGATACAACTATATAAAAATCGCGCTCTATCTCTGTAAAATTCTTCTAAAACTCTAACTCATAGGTGGTACGGATAAGAGTTTAATATAAATATAATCAAACACAATCCTAACCTACAAACTATGATAACTTTGTACAAACTACTGTAAATATGTACTTAATAATATATGCATTAAATCTACTATAATGTTAGAATAAATTATATTTGATAACAGTATTTTTGTTTCATTGTTTTATTTAGATTAGAATTTTGTTGTATGTCAGTGCCTAACTGAACTATAACACAGAATTGCTACGGCAACATTGTGACGTTACGTTTAGACGCCATAAATTTAGATGACGTATGTTCAGAACTTCTTCAAATCATGTTAGTTAGTACGTCCTATTTTTTATTATTTATCATTTTGCTGAAGCTAAAAAAACATTTTATTTCAGTTTTAATGATGTCAAATTTCGAATTAACTAGACATTGTGAAAAATATTACAATGACTATAACAATTTAATGAAAGTCCTGTATAAAATCATTAAGGCATATATATGTATTTACATCATTTACAATCATTTAGGCATATACATTATGTATGTATCCATATACATTATACATTATATATGGATTGTATATCATATTATACATCATTCATAAAATTGGGGAACACTTAATTAAAAACTACATTAAAAATAATATCTAAATAATTATCACGTGAGTGTTACCGTACCCAAAAATAAATATGTAGTATGGAAGGTCAAAATGTTAGGCTAGAAAAATTTGTAATAGGATTAACTCACTATTTGCATTAGTTGCATCCTTTTATTATTGGTGGTGATACATTTGATGAAAAAGTAAAGCCTGGTTGTTTATAAAAAAGACACTTGCTATCTGGAGATAACTAGACAGATGCATTTTTATTTCTAAAACTCTTAGTCAACACCTTAAAACTTTTCACATCGGTCCTAATCAGCATACGAGTCTACATAAATATTGAAGGAAAAGTTGTCCATTTGTAAACAAAAACGCTACAAGGTGAATAGAATTATGACAATGAGATTTCAATGCTTTCGTTGAGTCATTAGCCGAATTAAGTGATAGTTGAAAGTATACAGATCTGGTAGATACAGCGTGCCTGTTAGGACTTGCAAATGAAGTTGCAAATATATAACAACAATTTGTAATAATTGGTATGTATAAATATTGATCGAGATGACTTAGGCCGGTTTAAAGACCTTTTTTGCGTTTTTGCCTTTGATATCAATTAGAGGCAAAATAAAAGTTAAAATCTCAAATATAAGGGTATATGATAATATAATGCAGATGAAAATATAATGAATTGTTAACAAAATACATGCAAGCATCTAATAATAATAAAAATACAATACTAGGTACAAAATCCTCTTATTTTTCTGACGGGGATCGTTTAACGTTTGCGTTAACGGTGGTAAAATAGGTGTGGTTTTTCTCACCCCGATGATTGATGATGAAAGCGTCGAAAACAAACGATCCATTGAACGCATTAGTTAACGCGATGACAGCGCCTATTATTTAATTATTATTCTTCCCCGACCGTGAAGACGAACCGTACTATTCAGCGGTACCGTATCCATTAATCATTCGAAAATTAACCCCGCATTTCAGTACCTCCGCCAAGTACGAGGCCATCCTCGAAAGTAACCCCCTAACGCCTACCATTCGTCCTATATATTTGTATAATATATTGTTCCATACAGTAATAGATGTTTATTATTAATTACATTCCTATTATTAGGTACTCGAAGGTCTTCTGATTTTTTTTTCACTTTTATTGGGAAAATTTGATACAACATATTATTTTTATCCTATCTTTTTTTAGCATGGTGCCATTTGGCAACGATTTTCGTACATCTTTATCATATATCTCTCTGAACAAGTGATAATAAGAAGATGCTTTGTCTGAAACTTCCCTTCAATTGGAAGTTTGAGCCAGGTTTTCGTCCAATAAGTTTTGTAATTCATTGCCTTCGAACTTTTTGGTCCGCTATACCGTCTATATTGTTTTTAAATCTTTAGAACTAAGACCGATAATTCCGACTTGACGAAGCAGCAGATCCATATAAAAAGTATTTGATAGGCTTCGGTAGATTTCTTTCTTTAATTCAGATAATAAAAGTAAGAAATGAAAAGCTCAAAAAGATTAAAAGAGGAATCGTTATTTTATAGAGGAAAATGCGAAAACCATACTTAGATTAGGTTGATTAACGATATTCCAATTGCTAATTGTATTTTGTTTCACAATAATTGGACTGTACTAGAAAAACTATTTCATTCTCTCATGATTCGTGATCCATAGAGGATCCACTAGAAGTGGAAGACATTCAGTAGACAACCACCAATGATTTAACTTATTTGTACTTAAATTAAATAGTAATTAATATTAAGTAATATATATTTTTTATTTTTAGTTTTTATTTTTGGTATTCTTGGAGTATCTGTATTTTTAACAAGAAGTTCTTTTTAGTTTCTACTTTTTAATCATTTCGCTTATATTCCATTTGTGATATAAAACTTATATCAATTAATTTTTGAACCCATGATTGTAGTTAATGATGGAATTCACAATAATATAATACATACATATCAGAAATAAGTAGTTTGTTGGTTAGTAGGTTAATAAAGATGGTTATAAGAAATATCTGGCAAAGTAAGCCAATGATGCACGATGCAACAATAAGATATAAACATAAACTAAAACTATAAATATGATCGAATGTCTCATTTATAGACGATATATATATATATATATATATATATATATATATATATATATATATATATATATATATATATAAAGAATTTGTGAAAGCAAATAAAGTAGCTTAGTTCAAAGATCGTTTCCTTTTTGTTAATAGCCTAGGATATTGCAATTTTGTACTTGCTAAGATAAATCTTAAGAATACAATTCAAAACATGGTAGAAGGACATCCTCTGCTAACTGCCAACATATATGGTAGCTTTATTAGATATCATCTCGAACACATGTTTATAAAATTATGTTTTACTCTCAACAGCAGTTAAAATAATAAGATTGACGATTATTGACATTCAAAAGAATAACATTTTCAGTTAATTGTATTATAGGTCGGCTTGGGCAGCTCTCACTTTTCTCTTCAATTTCCACAGTTGGGAGCTATTTAACTAAGATGACTTGTTTATTGGGCTTAAATAGAAACATTACTTCTGTTGGTATCTTTTTGCTCATATGTAACCAGTTTACGCACGTCAACGCATGTTGGATTGGCTAGTATAACAATAAAAAGTAACATTAAAAAAAAATAGGTTATATTATAGAATTTGTTTAGACATTAATAAATTTCAATTTTTTACACATCTTATTAGTCACACAGTTGTATTGATTTTTAATGATTTATAACTGACAAAATATTTTGTTTAGGAGAAAACATTATTATGTTATTTAAATTATTTATTGTTCCTAATAATCTATACTAAAATCACAGAGATGTTAAAGAGCATATGCATAACAAAACTATGAATTATTTTCGATAAGTCCCTCGTATACACATATATAAAAATTCGAGAATCTTTTCCTATAGAAGTGTACCACGACGGTTTATTAGCTTATAATAGTTCTCTTCTGTTGAACAACGCAACCTTTGTTTGTCCCAAACAAAATGAATCTTCACGATTTACCGTGCACGCCCATCTGTCAAGATGTTTTGACGTTTTATGGGGAGCGTTCTTCAACCGTAAGAGACTCTCGTTCAATTTCAAATTTCTTTCAAACCGTTCATCATTATTCTTTCGGTGTCAAAAGTCGATTCAAGATACCATCTTCATTAATGCATCTGTGTACTTGTATAGTACCTATATAGCACTTCGACTACTTAAAAAATACTCTGTATAAAAGAGAAACAGGATATGAAATATTTGATTTATAATAAATGATATTTTTATTAGGTGTTTTATTGGCTTCTTTAAGAATGGGATTTTATGAGTCTAGAATCATGTCAAAACAGAGAGTGTAAGGTTATTTTTAATTTATATTTTTTATATAAAAAAAGAATCCTTAAATCCAACCCAAATTCACAGGTATCCAATGAAGAAGAAATTGTCAGACAAATTAAAAGTAAAAACGGAATTGTTGCAGAACTCTTGAAGTCAGCCCGTTCAGTCGAGGTCAGTAAGGAATATCATATTGATCATAGAAAACCTTTGGCAAACTGAAAATGTCCCTGTTGATTGGAAAACAGCCTTGATCCATCCACTACATTAGAAGGAAGACAGAAATGATATAAATAATTACAGAGGAATCTATCAATTTTTAACAAATATTAATTTTAAAATTATTTCTCAGACAACATAATCTTTACAATAAGAATGGGGATAAGAAAAAAGTCTGTACATTTGTAGACTTCAAAAAGACCCATGACTCTGTAGATGTTGAACCTGTTTTCCCAATTATGGAAGAACTTGTCTGGATTAGAAAACTAACGCAATTATCAGACAAACACTGACTGCTACAAAATCCAAGGTCAAGCTTAAGTAATATTTGGAACCCTTTGAAATTAAAACAGGAGTGATGGACACTTCCCATTTTTAATTAGCGTCCAAGACGAAGTAATCCAAATTGGAGCAAAATAAAGTCGAATCATAAAATTGATCAAATCAAATTAAGAAGAACCAAAATTACGAAACTCAGAAGATTAAAATAACCAAAAAGAAATTAAGACTGTAAATTACCTTGTAAGAAACAGCAGAAAAAGGAGATCTTTATATTTCATTTGAGAAAACAACGTTTATGGCTGGCAATAAATTAGCACCAACATATTTAGAAATTAAATACAGCAAATTCCATTTCAAATATTTTTATATATTTGGACTATTCAAGAAATTGGACTAATGATTGCTAATATGAGTCGCTGTTAAAAATGGATACAGCTTTTAGATTTACAAAAAAAATCTACAACTAAAAAATTTATCTCTAAATATAAAACTGAGATATTACAAAACTGTCATTAAACCGGAGTGCACTTTATGGAGCTGAAGCTCTCATTTCGAATAGAAAGAGGGCAATTGCAGAATTGCAAATTAAAAGTTGGAAAAGTTTATTAATATATATTCGGATTTCAAAAAATGCAGGCTAGAGTTTGACGGGCATATTAAAAGAATGAAACCAAGCAGTTTGACCAGGTTGGCCAAGGTTGAAGAAATAAAATAGATCGCTGCAATTAAGGAGGATGTAAAAGGAGTCAAAATAACACAACAAGAAATATAGGATAGAAAGATTTTTAGACGGAAAGTTTGCGACTGGGAGGTAGACCAGACAAAGAAAGCCAGGAAACCTAAAACCAAGTAGTCAGATGAATGAAAAAAGCCTTTTCTGAGAGAATGAATGCAATATGGGCCGAAAGAAGAGGAAAAATGTACTAAATTTTCCCTTTGCCGTACTTCACCTTGTCCTATGGTGCCTAAATGTGAATAATAATAATACATTTGATTTCATTAAATGTGAACATTTTGTTAGAAAAGTGTTGAAAAAATGGCGATGTTTTATTCAAAACACTAATGTCTTTGAACAGGTTTGTCATCTAGATCTAGATCTAGATTGGAAACTTGTTCTCTAGTCATTTCTCAATTTCCGCTCATGAGTTTCGGAGATTTTGTTTCCAGTAGCTTGCCTATTTCCATGTAAGACACGTCCATACCCTTTCCTGTTCTAATTACGCGATCTTTTTTACAGACGACTAGTCTCCTGATGCCATAAGAAATATTCTCCTTGTATTTAAGTGCCATAGTTAAGGGGATAAATTTAAGGATTTAGAATTGAGATATGGAGATTAACCTGAAGCATTAAACAGGCTATTCTGTTTTGTAGCAAATTATACTGCAGAGCTCATTACTATTAATCAGTAGCATTATAGTTGTAAAGGTGAGTCCATTAACAGGTCCATTGAAAAGTCGCCGGCCTACTATAATAAAACATATTTTATTGGCAAAATTAGTTTTTCTATTCAACATAATTCCCTTCAAGGGTGATACACTGATTATAGCGACCCTCCAACTTTTAGATAGTATTTTTGTAGTATGATTTGTCCTTTGCTTCAAAAGAGGCCTCAGTTTCGGCGATCGAAATTCGACGAAAATTTCCTCCCAGCGTGCATTCTTCTGAGATCTGAGAAGAGGAAATAGTCGCTGGGGGCAGATCTGGAGAATACGGTGGATGAGGAAGCAATTCGAAGACCAACTCATGGATTTTTTGCCATCTTTTTCACTGACTTGTGATACGGTGCATTGTGTTGATGAGGCAGCACTTCTTTTTCTTCAAATGTCGCCATTTTTCGGCGATTTCGTTTTTCAAACGATCGAATAATGCTACGTAATAGTCGCTGTTCATGGTCCTTCCTTTTTCAAGGTAGTCAATAAAATTATTTCATACGCATCCCAAAATATAGACGCCATAACCTTGCCAGTCGACTGTTGAGTTTTCCGACGATTTGGAGCGGGTTTATCGTGTGCAGTCCACTCGGATGACTGTCGATTGGACTTCGGAGTGAAATGATGCAGCCATGTTACATTAATTGTCACATATCGACCCAAAAACTCGGGTTTATTACGTTTGATTATTTTGAAACACCGCTCCCAATCATCAACTCGTCGTTGTTTTTGGTCAAAAGTGAGCACCCACTTTCACAGAGCTTTCTCATACCCAAATATTCGTGAATGATATGATGTACATATTGAATTCGTATCTTTAGAGTGTCTGCTATTTCCATCAATTTCACTTTACGGTCATTCAAAATCATTTTCATCAAACATTTTTATCAATTTTTTGCACAATAACAAAAGATGCTTCTCTCAAAGTGCTATAATTCACAAAGTAATGATGCAACAGCTCTCAAATTTATACACGCATCTATTGAGGTTTAGGACTAACTAAAAAACATATGGATTTACTTTTAGTAGCGCCATCTATGTGCCAGGCCGGGGTCTTTTCAATTGACCTGTTATTTACTTGAGGAATTTTAAAGAAAGCCCTTCCGCCCTGGTGATGTTCGGTGTGATTTGGCTCGACAACGTCCCCACTTCCCATAATATCACATAAGACTTTTGAAAATTTGGGATTTTTGGTGTATTGGTTTCATTGAAAAAGCACAATTTGATTGAATATTTTTATTTAAGACTAATTAAAACTAGTGTTTAAGATTGCTTAGATCGTACTCTAGAATCACAATGATAATGGTGGCCAATAATATTCTAATTTCCCTTCCAATCCCAATCCAGTCCATGGAGACTCGTGCATGATCTCAAGAGGAATATTGGATCCAAAATATTTATTTTCTGTAAAATCATCCACTCGTAATTTTTTCAGCTTTAACCCAATTATTTAACAATTTTGTACTGGTTTCCTATTTCATATTGACCCCCCTCTCCGCAACGCGAGATTTGGTGAGATTCAACTCAAGCTCTTGGATTATTCTTGTGGCACCTAAAAAATTGAAGTATCATAATATTTCCCACAATGTTGGCTATTTAGAGTATTTACTCCCAGATTAATTCTAAAATGACTTCCTTCCAGCTTTTAAGATAACATTTATCGGTATCTTGGTTTTGGGCACCAAAAGGATGGATAAAATATAATGACGTTTAAACAATAAAAATTCTTGTTATCGCATTTTTTGCTTGTATCGTTTAGTTTTCTCAAAGAAAGAAGTATGTTTTTTATACTATGCACCCTATTGAAAGATATTTGTTATGTCTTCTTTATATTTCATTTTTATATATATTTTTATCAATCTTTCCATTATTTCTAGCCCTAAAAGCTTCCGTACTATCTACCTTCAAGGACCGTAATTTTGGTTTAACATTTGTTCAGTATCAGTTCACACTATGCAATATATTTATATATGTTTACAACATGTATGGTTTATGTTTATAACAGTTGTTTAATAACTGTTTAAGCTTAAAAACATCACAAATTTTTCAATCAAAATTAATGTATCTCATAAGAATGGATCCGTCGCGAAGCCGATTTACCATTAGTATAAAATTTTTTGACTATAAGCTGTGAGTGGCTTTTTGAAAACATATCATTCAAACGTACCAATAAAATCATTCTCATTCTCGCTTTTCTGTTGATAAATAATGCTTTTTGAGAATCAAGGTATTCTCAAGCCTTATTAGTCACATATTATTCAAATCATCTAAACGATATAATTTGTAAAACTATTTTATTTTGGGAAAAGAAGTGGTGACTTACTCACCCAGAGCATGCGATTTACGTGGTTGTTGTCCTGCCTGGACAGATTATAGTTGTAGTAAAATTATTTGTTAGTATAGCCTGTATCTTCGTTCTCCAATTAAACTTTGACGATCTTCTGAATAGTCAAATTACCCAAATTGTATGGAATGGCATATTTTCTATGGGAAGGTTCTCCAAGTTTTGACTCCAAATTCTAATGACCTATGGCTGAACAACTGGGCATCTTCAAAATGCCTTTCGTTGTCGTACTTTTTGATAAGTTTTGATAAGTTAGCTTCTCTCCATATTTTAGTGTACTGTATTGATTCACAGCAAACTTACTCCGCTTCTGGTACTGCTGTGCTTGTATGAGGAATACGCGGATTGGGGGTGTTTTCCAAATCTTGGATATTTCTTATTTATAATAGTTGTTTATTATGTGTTGTTGTTGTGTTATTATGTTATGTTATAAAATGGATGTTTCCTTTTTATACCGGGTAGGGGTTTTTGAGTAACTTCAATTGGCCTTTTGTGACTTTACAACCTTATTTGCAATAATTTTGCTATTAAGCTTCACTTAACTATGCAACAATATTTCCCAACCAATTCCTTTATAATACAAACGTAGCACCGTATTTCTATACAGGTTTATTTTATATCGCCGAGTATATGATGATATTTTGTAAAGCACATACTATTTTCAACCTGATTTTACTAAAAAAAAACATATATTACAACTAGAGTGGTAAATTTTTTTTCACGTATCAACTTTTCTAATAGAATAATGGAATATAATCAATTCCAACTACGAATAGTTCACTGAATTGTAACATAATCAGTAACAATGGAGTGAAAAAAAAACATTTCAAAACAAGATATTTTCTACAGCTCAATAAACCTGATATGAAAGAACCCCAGGAACACTAATAGTCGATTATAATGAATATTTGCTTAAAATTAAACACCGACAATTAAACAATTAAAAATCTCATTCAAATGGACACGTAAGCGCCAGTTTAAATCATTATTTCTAGCATAAAGGATTGTAATAACACTGTTGGTGGTCTGCGGATCATAATAAAATAATATCAGATATAAAAGACCAAAAATCAGCATGGACCGTAATAGCCTATAATTATTCCATGAGCTTTTTTCCCATCGATGCTAGGCTGTTAACATCCGAGAAAATATCATAATTTAGCGTGTGTGTGTATGTGTGTGAGCTTCGTACGGCACGATATTCTTTTTGGGACTGATACGTCAGCCATGCTATTATTTTATTTTGGCTAATAAAAAACCGATGGGTACGTGATTCGTCAGTGAATATTAGTTGTCTCCAACTATTTTGGATTGGTTTCAGTTTGATTAATAATTAATAAGATTGTTTTGTGTATTACTCAACTTTTGAAAACCACGTCAGAAAATACGTTTTAGTTAGTTTTATATCATTGCAATTTCGTAATTCGATGGTACTTAGCTTAATAAGTATTGCGTATTAATATCATGACCTGTAGTGCTACTTGTTTCAAGAGACCCGAATTATAGACCATTAAAACACTTGGTATTTCGCGGCTTTTTCGTTAGACATTTAACACTATTCGCCTGAAAAAAAAAATCTTATCATAAATTGCTAACCATACCGTTTCAACTCAATCACCTGGACACTGTTTTACAAGATTAGGACAATTATAGCACAAAGCCCACAAACAGAATGGACTATAGTCATAAATAAAAATGCATATTGGTTGAGAAGACATTCTACCTGAGTCGGCGGCATATTGAGTTTTTTCAGCATTAGCGCATGTATACTTTTGCTGCCTCATTCCTGCATCAAACTCATTTGTAGGCTTGTTGTTATCATTGAATGCAATGTCCATTAATGTATTCATGCAATAACAAGCAGTTCGATAGTTTGTATGTTTAATATATTAAAATGGGTTACTTTTTACTTTTTGACTGTGAAGCTTCTTTAAAATTTAATTAATTTTTTTATGAATATTGCTGGTTTCAAATATATTAAATATAATAAATAATAAATATTATATATTACCACCACCATACCATGTCTAAACTATCAAACTGTCTATTTTTAAACTAACTGTATTGTCAACGGTACCTGATTACCATTACTTTTCGACTGCTGATTTGTTAATGGGTCGATTACTATTTATTTTGGCTTTAAAATTATGTTTAGCTGTATAATAATTTTAGTTCAAATAATCTATTCTCTGAAGTCGTTTCTTTAAAATATGTGCTTGTTGCAACTGTAACTGGAAAAAATTAAATATCCTTCAAAGCAGTAAATTCAGCAATATTCTTCAGTCTAATAAGATTGGACTTACCAAAGAGCTGGTGCTCTTTACACATTGTTGCTAGTAATGACAGCATGAGAATATCTGGTGTGGTGATATCTGATGTTTAAATTCACTAAAATTAAATACCACTTTGCTTGTATTAGCTAGAGCTTGAGTAAGATTTTGATTTCAATCTATTTTATTATAATTGAAAAACTTACATATTAAGTACTTAATGACAAATCATTAATTAAACATCTAAGTAATTTTTATAATTGTCATTTTGAGTCAGTCAGACTGAAGATGATTACATGATTTTTCGATGTCAGTTTTGTTTATCACAGTTGAAAGCCATTTTCAGAACTTGTTCACAGCTTATTTCTCAAAGGAAGAAACTCTTCCAACAACTGTTTCACTTTCAAGCAGACACATAATTTGCACATTTATCTTCACCTGTTACACACTCAGCATTACATTAATTTTTCTTCTATTAGTAGAAACTCATCGAACAACTGAATCGTATCGTGATTCCCTCTAAGAAATCTTTACGCTATTACTAAATCATAAACAATACCTAAAACAACTTGACAGATCGAAGTTATTTTTAGATAACAAGATATTGCTGTATAAAGTAACACTGAGGTTAACCAAAATCCAACTAGCAAATATAACATAGAAATCATTAAAAAAAGTGGTGTTGCCACATTTGTTATTTCGAATCACATTTCAAGTACGTAAGTTTTGCTGCTATTCGGCCTAACTAGTGGATATAAATTATAAAAGGTGAGAGGGTTTAGAATGCGAAAAATATTAATTCACTTTAAAAACCCATTTTAGTTTTTAAATTGGAAAGAAAAGGCGACTGGTTCAATGGTGATACAAAGCGATACTGAGGATAAACACAGATAAAATCATTCTGACGTCTATTTAAAGATATTTCACTCATAACACCATGTCAAACAGATGGCCTCTCAGATCACAGTGCAATCCGTAGTCCGTTCGTAGTTTATATACTTTGGAATAAGATTTACAATAAGATACTTTACACAGGATAACTCACTAAAATGATCTTTCACATGTCATATATGTCACAATTATCGAACTAGAACGCTGGTTCAATCGAGATAACTAATAACTCTCGAAGGATTATGAATGTCCTTTTATCTGCCAATTGTAATGGTGTAGTGTAACGGTGCAAATAACTGTAATTTATTAAATAATAATCGGAATGATTCTTCAAAAGGGTTAATTTCACTAATGAAACTGATGTCAGTGTGTTTCTGGGTATTCACTATTTTACTAGAAACAAAAGTAACTGTATCCTAATTATGTATATTATAACTATTATTCTTACAGTTACAATATAATATATAGAATAAAATACCCGAATGATACTTGAACTATAACTTGACGTGTATGATCGTGAATAATAACTTGGCGTGAACGCTTTAAAAACTTTAGGTTCGCCTTATTTAAGGCGGAGTCTATATCACGCTCACTCTGAAAGAATACTGTAGACCAATATATAATTATAAGTTTTTTCCATGTTCTAAGTAAGCTATAGGCCAGGCAGCGGCTATAAGACATGATCAAATAATGAGCGGCAATCTGCCAGAGAGACACAAAATACGGTATTTTACGGGTATACACGTAATACGGTAGTATACACGGGTATCAAAACTACATATTTTTAAATGCTTACCAATTCCATAAAACGCTCGCGTTACTTCAACTCACCAATCAATTCACAATCTCAATGAGCCTTAAAGTAATTAGCCGACTTCGAAAAAGGATGAGGTTCTATTCTCCGCCGTATATATTTTTTTAATGTATGTTAGCCGATTTTTCTGTCAATTGTAGGCCGATTTTTAAAATTATTTTTTTAATCGAAAGAGTGCACTTTCGAGGTGGTCCCATTGGTCCGCTTGGTTCTAAGTCAGGATCTGATGGGGGGGGAGGGGGTGTTTGTTGGAAGGGGAGGAAATCGAGGGAAACGTTAAGATTTCAAAGACACGTAAAAAATTTCCCCATATTTTTTTATCTAATCAGATATTTAGGTTTAACGTTACTGCTGAGCTGATGCGACGGAAAATCGGAATTCGTTCAGTGCAAAAGTCATTTAGTTTGTAGGCTAAGGTTTACATAGGTTTATACATACTACATACTACATAATACATAAGGTTTAGGTAGGTATTAAGCTAAATAGGTTAAGTAAAGTTTTTGTTTATTTTTATTTAGTTACTACAACCAATATTAAGTATATATTTGATTTTAAAAGGTTTTTTTTTGTATTAAAAATATGAATTTGAGTATTTTTTAATTTTTAGTGAGTTCCTTATTTATATTATTTATATCTTCCCCCCTCCCCTCACAAAATAGTCATATTGACAACCATTAATTTTAATACAAACAAATATTTAATTATAACTATAAAGAAAAATATATAATTGACTTTCACCGAAGCGGAACAACAAACTATTTATAAATATTTTGTAATAATTTATCGATCGAATTTATTTTAATTGTCAACGGAGAAAAAATAAATAAGATCATTAAAATGGATATGGTCCATTTTCGGTCTGGCTATTAAATTAGTGTAACTGTTACTCGAGGCGATTCCGTTACGGATACAGACATTTTTTTTGTCTCGTGGCAATTTTATTAAGTCAGCTTCCCACTGAAAACCAGCTGATTTTTCGTATCGCCCACCGATTTCGCCAAAAAGGGCGAAAATATCAGCCGCGACAGCGTTCGCGTCATCTCTAATTAAAAAACGGTTTTTTACCGAAGCCGGTGAAAAAGTTCACGGATTTATTAAGCCTCATTGACTTATTATCAACTCAACGATGGCTTATTACATTTGCAGTTGATCACAGAGCAATTTAAGGTAATTATAATGTATTGAATAAAAGAGTTAACTTACGTCATCAAGATATGTGACGTCAAAAAGTCAGAATGTTGCCGCTTCAACTATGACTTTTGGTTTTAGTTTCAAGAAAATTCTACAAATATAATGTTATCTATTCTACTTCGAAAAAATTATGTTACATTAAACGCAATTAAACATTTCATTTAAATTTACAGAGTAACAATTTGATATAGTCCACTTTTTAACTTCAAAACTAATTTTATATTTTGCAAACTTTTTTATAATTACAGTGTTTCGATTCGCTTATAGGGATTTTTTTCACAAGTGTGCTATGGCATATTGTATTACCCATAACAATAAGTGATGGTTCGTTAACAGCTGATTTTCAACCCAGATCAAAATCATGTTATAGTTAATTTCTCCATGGTAGTAGCTCCTGGACTTCGAGGTAAACACTAATTTTGCTTCACGAATAAAACTATTTTTGTTTGCAGAATGAAGACCAATATTTCTGCAATTAAAGTTAAAGGTAAATATTAAAATGAAGTGTTAAAATATGAGTGTATAATCATGACTTGCAAAACCTAATGAAATATTATTCTAACTTTTGACTTTTTCCATAAGTTTTGTTGTCTATACACTCTCTATCAGCATCTTGCCAATAGTGGACCAATGTTTCATTGTATGGAAGTTCAATTCCTTCATGGGATATCTTGACAGCATTTAAATACTAAGTTTCCTAAAAGTGTATAAGGGACTAAAGGGATATGCAAAGAGTTGCATATATATATATAATAATTTATATAAGCAAATACTGAAACCTATATGGACATATGGAGTTCAATTATGGGGTTGTTCTGTAAAGAGTGGCATAAATAAAATACAAATTTTTGTAAGTATTGTAGACGCACTCAACTACTACAGGACTGATCGAGACCTTCAGATACCGACAGTCAGTGAAGAGATCAAGAGAATTGCAAGGAGGCATGAGGAAAACTCCATTCTCATGAGAATATTGAAGTATTGCAACTTTTGGATACCACCAGAGTAGGACACAGACTCAAGAGAATTAAACCATCTGATCTTGTGTAGTGTTATGTAGTGAGATGCATATAATCAAAAATATAGCAGTGACAGGTATAAACATGAATTCACCAGAGACTGAAATGGGTACGATGGGTTCTAGTTCCTAGCTAGGTACCTAGATTTAAGTAATCATAAAGACAAATTGTAGGTTAGTCGGAAAGGACTAGTAGCAATGTAATAATTGAATAATAAAAGAAATCCTGCTATAATGATTCTCGTCCTCTCTTAATTAAGAGGAAATACTGATTACAACTTTATATATGGGAAATCGCGTTCTATGTGTCTTTTGTTATGGACTATTTAAAATTGACTTGTCATGTCATTGGGCAAGTCAACAAATAGTAACAAAATAGCTACGTTATTGAAAAAGATTTGGATTTATAGGGTATATCTTGAACGAAACCACATTAACGATGTAATTATTTATGTGAATCTCTAGAGATTTTTAGATAGTGTTCAAGAAAGAAGTTTTTTTTTTGTCTACATAATACCCAACTGAAGAGTAAAACCTCTGGTTTGTAATCATGGATAAAAATTTACACTGTTCACCGAACGTATCCCCAAACTGATTATTAAGCCGCGATGATTTGTGGCCAGCTTTGAGCAAAATTACGCGTAATGATATCGATTGGTCGTATTTTCGCGGCGTCCGTCCTGATCGCCCGTTTTACCGACTGAAAATGGCATAATTTCGGCCGTTGATGATGGATTGGATTCTTTGATGGTTTCGACGCACAATTTTTATCACGACACTATTCAATAACCCGCTGATTAAACAATTTCAGATTCCGATCCTCTCGATTTTGAATCATCGTCCTCGTATCGTCTTAAAATCCCATTATATAGGGTCATCTTAAAATATATTTGTTGAATAGCTATATAGAATTTAGTTAGACAACACATTTTTTTTTCAATATTCTCTTCACATCCACAATGTGTTCGAGTGTAATAATTTATAGGATTTACATTACAGAATGATTTGTAGAAAATCGCTTCAATAAGTGATCTGTACAAACTAGTACTTAATTCAATTACTATTAATATATTATTCTAAAAACTATTCTATGTGTCAATTAATCAGGTCGGATGGTAGTAAGATATTTAATTACACATTTTACTGACATTACGTACATTTAATTGTTTGTTGAGTGCGTTCCGGTGCACTGATACTCCTGCTGAGTACTTTACACTGGCATTTTTAATTACACTCACTATGGTTTCCATATCGTTTATATCACGTTGTATTTGTTTAGAATTAGATTGCACATCAATCTGTGAAGGATGGCTATGTTCAATATCTGGTAGTACCACTCAGTTTGATACCATACGTATATTATGTTATTATATTAAGAGTTGACTTATAGTTACAGTAATTTGTTATCTAAATGTAATTTGTTTGTAAGTTGTTTATGTTTTATTAGTTAATGTTTATTTCAAGTTAGGTGTCGATCCAGATGCTTTCCCTGATATTTAACATTGTCATCTTGCGGGAGATCATAAACAAAAAAATGAAGGCCCGTTTTACCGACTGAAAATGTCATAATTTCGGCCGTCGATGGTAGTCCTCGTATCGTCTTAAAATCCCATTAGATGTCTACGTAGTCCTCGTATCGTCTTAAAATCCCATTATATAGGGTCATCTTGAAATATATTTGTTGAGTAGCTATATAGAATCTTTGTTAGACAGCACATTTTTTTTCAATATTCTCATAGTCTACGTAGTCCTCGATTCATCTTAAAATCCCATTATATAAGGTTATTTTGAAATATATTTGCTGAGTAGCTATATAAAATCTTTGTTAGACAGCACATTTTTTTTCAATATTCTCTTAGTCTACGTAGTCCTCGTATCGTCTTAAAATCCCATTATATAGGGTTATTTTGAAATATATTTGTTGAATAGCTATATAGAATCTTTGTTAGACAGCACATTTTTTTTCAATATTCTCATAGTCTACGTAGTCCTCGTATCGTCTTAAAATCCCATTATATAGGGTCATCTTGAAATATATTTGTTGAATAGCTATATAGAATCTTTGTTAGACAGCACATTTTTTTTCAATATTCTCTTAGTCTACGTACTCCTCGTATCGTCTTAAAATCCCATTATATAGGGTCATCTTGAAATATATTTGTTGAGTAGCTATATAGAATCTTTGTTAGACAGCACATTTTTTTTTCAATATTCTCTTAGTCTACGTAGTCCTCGTATCGTCTTAAAATCCCATTATATAGGGTCATCTTGAAATATATTTGTTGAGTAGCTATATAGAATCTTTGTTAGACAGCACATTTTTTTTCAATATTCTCTTAGTCTACGTACTCCTCGTATCATCTTAAAATTCCATTATATAGGGTTATTTTGAAATATATTTGTTGAATAGCTATATAAAATCTTTGTTAGACAGCACATTTTTTTTCAATATTCTCTTAGTCTACGTAGTCCTCGTATCGTCTTAAAATCCCATTATATAGGGTTATTTTGAAATATATTTGTTGAATAGCTATATAGAATCTTTGTTAGACAGCACATTCTTTTTTCAATATTCTCTTAGTCTACGTACTCCTCGTATCGTCTTAAAATCCCATTATATAGGGTCATCTTGAAATATATTTGTTGAGTAGCTATATAGAATCTTTGTTAGACAGCACATTTTTTTTCAATATTCTCTTAGTCTACGTAGTCCTCGTATCATCTTAAAATTCCATTATATAAGGTTATTTTGAAATATATTTGCTGAGTAGCTATATAGAATCTTTGTTAGACAGCACATTTTTTTTCAATATTCTCATAGTCTACGTAGTCCTCGTATCATCTTAAAATTCCATTATATAGGGTCATCTTGAAATATATTTGTTGAATAGCTATATAGAATTTTTGTTAGGCAGCACATTTTTTTTTCAATATTCTCTTAACATCTACAATGTGTTCGAGCGCAATAATTTATATGATTTATATTATAGAATGATTTGTAGAAAATCGCTTCAATAAGTGATCTGTACAAACTAGTACGTAATTCAATTACTATTAATATATTATTCTAAAAACTATTCTATGCATTAATCAGGTCGGATAGTAGTAAGATTTTTAATTATAAATTTCACTGAAATTACGTACATTTAATTGTGTGTTGAGTGCCTTCCGTTGCACTGATACTCCTGCAGAGTACTTTACACTGGCATTTTTAATTACATTCATTATGGTTTCCATATTATTTATATCACGTTGGATTAGTTTGTATTGAATTAGATTGCACGTCTATCTGTGAAGGATGGCTATGTTCAATATCTGGTAGTACCCCACAGTTTGATACCATAGGTATATTATGTTATTATATTAAAAGTTGACTTATACAGCAGTAATTTGTTATCTAAAGGTAATTTGTTTGTAAGTTGTTTACGTTTTATTAGTTTATGTTTCTTTCAAGTTAAGTTTCGATCCAGATGCTTTTGCTGATATTTAACATTGTCATCTTGCGGGAGTTCATAAACAAAAATTGAAGGCCAAAAAGTATAATATACAGGATTTGAACATTAACGGAATTTTTAGGTTGAATTTATTATCGTTGAAAAATTACTATAGTTTATTCAAAATAACAATGAACTCACCTGGTCAAGATGTTTAATATATTGCATATCCCATAAATTCGTATTAAAATTTGAGAACATTTTCCTTTTCATTTTATTCTAGTTAGAAAGAAATACAATGTTTGATACGTTCGAACATGTAACCGAATCAGCCCGGTTGTAAAATATCTTCGAAATTTATCAAAATATTAGTGATGATAATTACAGGTTTTTTTTTTGGTTTGTTGTTTGTTTTTAGTTATAATTTTAAACGTTGTTTTGTCCCTTTGTTTATTTTAAATAAAAGTAGCTGTTTATTATTATTCTGATAGAAAGCTAAAGATTAGCTAGCTAAAGTCAGAATCAGATTGCCTCTAATCAGTTACTTTAAATAGGAAGGAGGTAGTTGAGGCTCACCTCTTGCCAGTAAAATATTTTAGGGAGGTAAATATCGGTACAGTTAAGGATTAAGTTGCTGCCGTTTTTTAGTGCATATATTTTTTAGCGTGTTAGAGCTGAATTGAATATTAGTGTGACCACTGTGACAATATCTAAAAAAACGAAAAATATAATTTTGGATTCACTGAAATGAAACCGTCTTCATAAGTAACAGGTTACGAATCAAGATCACCTTTATTTAAGCTGTATCAGTGATAAAATTTATGAAATTTATAAAATCCGTGAGTAGTTTTTTCAATATACACATAATTTAATACAATTTTTTCAGAGTAAACTGTTAGTCTGGAAAGTATCCATAGGAAACTTAGAGAGTAAGACTGGGTATCTTCTGGGGTGAACTCGCCAGTGGGTAGGATTAGTGTCGAGGACCGTGGTTCATAGCTCACGGTTCACTCCAGATAAACTCTAATTGGTAAAAAGTATAATATAAAGAAAGAAAAACATATCTAGCCTCCTCCATCTGGAGGGATGTAATGTTGGTCGGCATGTTCCTCTACGCAAGATAACACACTTACAGGGGTTGATTTTGTTTCATTGGCTATAGTACGCCAAATTTAAGGCTTCTATGTGTAAGGTTATTTGGTTAAACGCTTCATAAATATATATTGCCGCTTGTAAAGATGTTCTAGATCATTTTGAATCCAATAAGTTTCCTCAAAATCAATACAGCTTGACGGTTATCAATAAGAATTTGGATCCAGTGATAATCTACTAATAAATGGAGAAACAGAAGAAGATAAGAGCGAAAGGACCTCGTGTTTCTTCAAAGAATAACGGGTCCCATTGAATGGGTCATAACATAACAACATCAAGTTTATAATCAGTTCACCTAGGTAGATGTCTCAATGCCTCCCTTGCTTCATATATGAGACACTGGGAGGATGATAAGTATAACCATGCTAGAATCTATTACAAACTGGCCAGAATATTCCGTAAGCAAAAACTTCAAATATATTGTGTATTTTCCTTGCAAGGCAGAAAAATGATAGAAAAATGTTTAAATCTTGCAATGCCGGTCGGTATATTAGTCTCCTTTTACCAACTATAGGTTTCTCTGGACTGGGCCTAAAGTTTAACGTGGGCTCCAAACCACGGTCCTCAACATTAAGCCTACAGATTGGCGAGTGAGCAACTTTAGAAGTAATCAAATTTGATCAAGATTAGATTACAAAAAGCAATATCAAATATCTAGTTTCTTGTACATCAAATAGTTCGATAGACTATAGTTCGTCAGGTTGTTGGTAACTATAACATATTTGATTGAACAATGTCATTTGATCATTTTAATCATTTTAATCATTAAAATGTATGAAGTGAAGTAAACAAACCGAATAGAGATGTAGTTGAAAAATGCATAGAAAATAACCTAATTTGCTAAATCATGTCTAAACGTAGTATTTGTACTTAATGAAGTTTTGCTGTTGCTTCTTACTAAGTACTAACTTCTACTTACATACTGCAGGTACGTGTGTAAGTTTCTAAAGCTATTATTAAAATAAACGTCAAACAAAATTACAATTTGTGCATTTTATTTACCCAAATATTACAAAGTAATATGATACACCATATTACTTTGTATTGTAACATTCCACAAAGCTGCTAAAATTTTCAAAGAAGAGAATCAAACGTACAAATCAAATGTATCTGGCGTAAATCTTTTTTGTGTTGTAGTTAACTATTGACTAGGTATGCATATTTTGGTAGCCCAGACAAGTATATTTGCGTTTATATCATTATAAAAACTTTCACTTAGGTTTGCCCTCAATACAGTTTTGATTTGTCTTAGCAAATAGAGGGCACTTTTTAATAATATTATTCTTCACGGTTCCCAAATGGCGATTGAGCTACTATTGGGTAATCTTTAGAGTTATTACCTGCAATTATTAATTTTCTTCCCAGGTGTTATGCTGATAATATTTTTATTTAATGTTCTTTAATATTGTACCATATTTCATGGTTAATATCTCTGGAATACTCACACACTTCGATTCTAAGTTCTAGAATTCTTTTTAAAATTATTATTTCAGTTGTTGTTATAGTACTTATAGTCATCATCGACGTATCGATTCTGGTCCAATTTTGGTTATTTAGCTTGATGCATTTTCGTTTATCTTTCCTTTCGGTTGGTAATACAAAACCAATTTTTTTGAAATTTAAGATAGGTAATGCAGATACACTCGAATAGAGCGCTAAAAAGTTCAAAGGTTGTGTTGCGGAATGATGATTAGAAAAGGTTAATTGATGTTATTAATATTTCATCATTCTTCTAAATGACACATTTTTTGTCTTTATTTCGGGTAAAATTTTAGTAATCTCACTATTTTTAAGAATATTTTAGAGTTTCCCTTTTAGTAAAGAGGGCATTAAGCCTACCGAGTGGCGAATAACTAACTTAGAAATCATACCTGAAGGCATCTGGTCTTACCCAGCCTGGTTACTGGCGTGACTCGGGTCATTTTCCTTAGTCTCACTTGCTAGTCTTTCGCTAGTCTCACTTTTATTTTTAAAATAAATGGATTTGTAATAATTTATCGATAGTATGTTCTTGTTATAAATCAATATTTTTAGTCTATTTCGGAACGTTGGATAGTTTTGGTGAATGAACGGGGCCACAATTCGGAAGTTCAAACACTGAAGTTACGTTAGAATTTCTATATCGTCATAAATTGTACGCACCTTGTCCTGATAACGTTGTATATTGTGGAAGTGTCAGTTTTATGACATACTTTTTTGCCGATGTGTTACTTTGACGTTGCCGATCCTTTTTATCGAATCATCGACCGAACATGGTGTTAATTGAACATGTGAACCGGACCACTCTGTACAAGAGAACACGCCCAACGTAGGCGCCTCTTACAAGGTGTTAAAAGCAATTTATAGCACCGATAATGGAATAAATTTTTTGATAAACTGCGCTTCTCCCTAATTGTAAATAATACTTTTAATAATGTGAATTTATTTACGCGAGACGTCATCTGACGCCCACTACAACGTCCTGAAACAAAGCGCAAGGTGTAAATTAATGCGCAAAGGCCTTTATTTATAAGACAACGTCGAATGGGCCTGGGTATCGACGATGTTGACGGACTCCGTGAAAATCAAATTGAAAATCGTTCTGGAAAAGGCTGTTGGTTCAGAGCGACTCTGGATGGGGTTGGAGTATTATATGACATTCACTATAATTATATTCGACAATTATTTATTTTAAATTTATCATTTTTTATTAAATATTTGGTGCGTATTTTTAATTATACGTAATATATGTGAAGAAGTATATTATGTTTTCTGAGCATTAATATCTAGGTTTAATTAAATTAGTTATATTTAATTGATCACTAAATCGTAGCCTAAACCACGTTTCGTAGTCAGTGCATTTTAGGCTTGTATTTTAATTTACCTTATATTTCTACTATAATAAAAATAAGTTAATCAAATTGTAAAACGAGGTGTGTGTGTGTATGTTCTATATAATTTTATTCCATCATTTCCATTTTGGCTTTCTCAAACATTTTCTTGCTTTCCATCCTGTATTTATATTGGGTTAATGTTTACTTGGGTTAATTGTTGACAGTAGAGAGTCGAATTAACAGATTGGGCAGTTTCCGAGGAATTCTAATTTCACGAGCAAATCTTTCATTTGTGAAGGTCCCAAGGTTTTAATTACGATGTTTTTCATACTTTTCATTGCTCGCGATTCATTCGTTTCATTTATTTTAAGATGTTGTTTGATATCGTTTCGTTTCAGCATAGATTACAAATGAAAACATGATCCATCGAATTATTTACCATTAGCTCATGTGGAATGTAAGTACTGAGTTTATTTTCGTGTCTGATATTTGGTATTGTTAATGTGGCAAAACTGTTGCTCAGTCATTGTTTAGTTCTGCCAGCCATGATTTAATTCGACAATTTAAAGGATTTTATTGTTTTTCTTTCATTGGCTTTTACGTAAGTACTGATCGTCATACACACTCCCTATATTTTCCTCTTCTTGGAATTCCTGAACTTACTTTTCCCAATTGAATATTTACAATATATGTTCCTATTGGTTTATACAATATAAGTTATATTACACCACTAGTACAAGCTATGGACTGCACTGTAATCTAATGAACCATCTGTTAACAATGGTGTTACGAACTAGATATCTAAAAATAGACGTCGGGATGATTTTTACATGTTTCTACCCTTTACCTTGTTGCTTTGTATGGCCATTCAACCACTCGACCCTTCTTTCATTTAAATTGAATAAATTTTCAAGTAAATTAATAGTTTTGTGTTCTCATCTCTTTTCCAATTATAAGGCTGTTCTATTTTAAATTCATTGAATTAACCGAATTCAAAACAATTATCAAGAAAATTAATCTGAAAAAATAAATAAGGTTGACGTTGTATTGGCAGTCGGTCCACAGTTACTCTAAGTATTCCTTGGTGTAAACAAGTGAAGTTGAGGCAAAATTATCGCAGCTGAAGCTGTAAGGCCCTACCTACTCAGCCAACACCCTTAGTCATAAACTATTCTAAGGAAGAAACATTTAAGGTTTGAAAAACACCCCTAGTACGTGGATTTCCGGCACATGCATCACAGATCAGGGTGTAAAGCTACCAAAGGCGGACTGAAAGTACTGTGAATAAACATAGTCTACTAAAATTTGGTCAGAAGTTTACAGCTGAGGATGAACGGTCACCAGAAAGGGATTCTAGTAACTCAGATTCTTAGCCGTAGACAATTGGAAACTCAAAACTTACCAGCATTCTTTTGTTTGTTCAGAGTGCTGTCAGTTTATTTTTTGATACTCTTTCCAACTGTACTTTTTGTTTAGTCCCAGTTTTTCTACTTTTGTTATTGACTCTTCCAGGATTTTTTTGTAAATATTTTCTTCTAGGTGTTGTGAACATGCCTGCATGCCTTATTTAGCATTTTTCCATATATTATCCTATTATGAGTTATTTTGCCTCCCCCAGCTTCATTTCTTTATTAATTGAGAATTTTTTGGTTTCTGGTAATATAGAGATAATGGTCAACAACAAAATATTTTCTATTATCATATTTTTCTTTCAACTTTTCTGGCTCTTTCTGCTATAAGTTCAAATAGAAGCTAGCACTTATTTTGTCGGCTATAATTAATGAATTTAATAATATAGTAAAGCTGGTTTCGTTATTCAGGTTGCTGCGGTAATCTCGGATTCGAATCTCATCACAGTATTAATCAACTTTATGTTTGCAAATGTTATTGTATTTAGCACACGAAAAGGGTTTCAAGTTGTTCATTGGCAAATTATTAAGTTTAATGCCGAAGACCCTGGTTTGAAGCCTCGTAAATGGAGCTTCTATCCAAATAAGCCCTAATTGGTAAAGAGAAGATTCGTTAAATTTTATATTTGATGCAATATTAGGTTAGTGTTTTGTTAAAAAGTGCATTAACTAATGGAAACTAAAATCAATCAACACATAACATCACTAAAATTTACAGAAATATCTTTAATACCTTTAGAATTACCTCCAGTATAATGATATACTATGTCTCCAGAACCATATAACCATAAATTAAAGCTGATTTTAAAATACTAAGTATCTTGTAAACAAAGAGTAAAGATCATTCCTATTAATCTGGAATTTGGTTAATCTATATTGGGATGAAATTTTTGCATATGTCGGGTTTTTCTTTCACAACTGTAAGTACCTTCGGATAAAGGGACACACTAATTTGTTCTCTTTACAAAAAATATAAAATATACCTTTACGTGATCATATTATTCTTAATCGATTTCAATTTAAACTTCGTCGTAATTCTTTAATGGTTTCAACAATAGGGAAATAAACGAAAATAACGAAAAATTTTAAATAACCCTACTTAAAATTAAATTACAGTGTTTGATAAAGTTTTAACAGACTCAGTTTCCGTTTTAATATTGCTTCATATGTAAAATTTAGATACTTGTCTTCCGATTCAAAATTGCCCGCCGGCATTTAGCCGCACACCGTTGCCTGATTTTGATTTTAAAAGCTGTGCGTCCATGGTTGATTTGCATACAGCAGAAACAATGAATAATATACCGTATGAGAGCTGGCAGTGTCTAAAATACTTTTACATGTATATATATATATATATATATATATATATATATATATATATATATATATATATATATATATATGACGGCTATTTCTAGCTTTTTTCCTAGTAGCTCATATTACATAAAAATGTTCGGCCTATAAATTGTTCTTCCATATAAGTCCATGCCGAATTTCATGTCTGTAGGTGGTCCGGTATTCTTCAAATAAGGAGGCAAAATTTTCGCTAAACCCATTAATATATAGATAGCAGTATTCCAAAACTATAAGAGCACTTATAATTACTATACTTTATCGACTACTTTAACAAAGTGTGCAATTAGCTTTGCTTTTATAGATCAAAATCTCCTAAATCTCCGACGTAACATCTTAAATTAGGTAATTGTTAGGTGGTCTAATATTATGCGTAAATATTGTTCGAAATATTTGGGATCATTGTCTGCCCTTACACAACAACACAACAAAACAAACAAAACATGTTAAATACTTGATAAAATCACATGAGTTGATCAAATATGCATCAGTTCTCCTTAGCCGGATGAAATTTATTTAATAAAATTATTTGACTGGCCATGATGGAATTTTTGACATATTTAAATACTGCTTTTGGGGATCATACGGTGGTTACCTCATTTTCTGCACTCTGGTTGGTACTGACTTTATGAACACTTGTAAGACTAAACCCATTACATTATGCTAAATATAATTTACAATATTATTTTGTGTCTGAGACCACACGAAATTTATTAGGGATTCATATACAAAAAGAAACAATAACAATTAATGAAATCAAACATTTTTTTTCTAAGACCTATTAACACTTTTTTACACATCTTCTTTTTGGACACCTTATATATTCTATTTTACGTATTAATATCTTTCCACAATATGCTAAATAAATAATTAGTTTTAACTTATTAGAGCATTTACAAGGCTTCAATAAATAATTGAATATAATGTAACAAAAATATATCATTGGTAAAAATATAGACAATGATAAGACTTCCTCTACAATCTATCGAGATAGTAGAATGTATATAACGATGTCTAATTTTATTCATGTCTCCCGTTTAAACATAAAAGAAATAACAATCATTTGTTGGGATTCTGCAAGCGGCAAGGCGTAGGTAGTTCAATGATGGCAAATGGGAAACCGACTAATTTTAAAGAAAAATAATCGAAAAGAAAAAAATAAATGGAAATAAACAAACGACACAACTGAGGGAAGACGGTAGCCGATGCGCACTCTAATAAACTGTCTCTGTGCATAATTTTCACTTAAAATTCTATAAAAACAGTCAAAACCCGCTCCTAAATTTCTTTTCAGGTTTAAAATATCGCCAGATATCCCGTCCGTGGTTTCTGTCTAATAAGTTGCTTATTTTATACATGGTTTTTGACAATGCGTTTCGAGAGTGAAGCAATCGGATTTGGTATAGTATATTCCGTTCGAATTGTCACATTAAAACCATAGTATTGTTTAGAAGCGGAACAATCTGAAAATTTGAAATGAGAGTAATAAATACGTGTACGTTAACAGGTATGAAAGTTTCGATGCTAGTAGGCATCTTTAATTAATTACGTTTAACTCACACTCTTTTAAGGCGTTTTAGTTCTAACTTGGCTATCTTCCAGTAGCAATAAAAGATAACCGTTTTTTGTAACGACCATTTTCAGCAGTAGTATGAAGAATTTTAGCTACTGAATCTATTATTCAACAGTTCTCTGTATGCGACAGCATCTTAAACGAGTACCTTCATCTGTAACACTACTTTGGAATAAAAACATGTAAAGTTTTTCATAAGTATCACATTTAAAAGACATCATACTTACAGAAGTCAGAATGTAATAGTGTCCAAATATCAGAGTCATACAGAAGTTTTTTTTTATATTTTAAAGTCTTCTTTTTACCAACGAGGGTTTATCTGGACTTCAACTATAACGACCTACAATTTAACGTGGGCTCCGTACCAAGGTCCTAGGTATTAAGCCTATCGACTGGCCAGTGGCCAAGTTAGAGACCATCTCAGCAGACACCCGGTCTTACCCAGCCTGGTTACTGGCGTGACTGGGATGATTCTTCCTTGTACATTTAGAATCACAAACATAAAATCCTTCCATGCCCCAGCAGGACTCGAACCCGCGACTATCGTAACAGCAGGAGGATTGCCCTGTCGCCTTGACTACTGCGCCAACGAAGCGGGCTATACGAAAGAATTGGCCAGGTAAACATCAGTAAGGAGCTGATTTTAATATTCATTATAACATTTCGTCTCTTTCATAGACACCATCTTAAAGGTTTTCGAAATTGCTTATTGACTATCGTGCCAATAAGAATATTATATTTCATAGAAATCTAGAGTTTTTCGAAATTATTATAAGAAAATCATGATAAATGCTTTATAAAATTTGACAAGTTTAGTGTAAATTAGGTAAACTTTATTAAACAGTATATTTAGTAAACAGCTTTTATTTGACTACCGCTAAGGCTATTTGAAAATAAAAAATTATATTTCCCAATACTTCTTCACATAAGCAATGGCTCTGTACATGTCCCTTAACTTAAATAATAAGTTGAGAAGGTCGTTCTTAGTTCAAGAGCTGCAGAGAAACTTCTACTCTATTTAAAACAGGGTCTTGTCTTACAGTCATTATGGATATTAGTGCCATCTTTGGAATTCTAATCGATAAAAATTGTTTTGATATGTCAATGGCCTTCCCTCAAGAACGATGCTGTAGATCTACCTAGAAATTTAAAACTTTTAGATGAAGATATTATTTTCTTCCCCTGGTTATCTATCTATAATGGAGCACTCATTTCTTTATTATGTGCTTATCAGTTTTCTGTATTAGAAGGTAATAACAGTATATAAACTCATACTAAAATTATACTTATCCAATTATGTCTTCATGTTTCAATGACAGCTCAACATATGTATAGAACTTTTTTTTTCTACCTAAGTGTTTTTTCAATATCAATTTTTGTGAAACAATAATTTAGAGTGACGAATATTTAAATAACGGTATTTTCTAGAATTTTGAAGAAATTAATTGTCAAAGTCAATTCAACGAAAGATGGATTCAAGCTGCTCAAAGGCAACTAACCACGAGATATCAGAATCAGGAAATATCCATGCTTTGAAAAACACCCCTATCTCATGAATTCCTCGCACAAGCATACCTGTTTAAAGAGTAAAGATACCAAAGGCAGATTGAAGTAGTTCAGTTGCTCACCCGCGAACTATTGGAATTTGGATGACCAAAACTTGGGAAACTATTCCATTTAGGATATACCATTGAAATACATTACAGAAGAACATCAAAAGCAGACTAGAGGACGAAGATACAGTCGATTGTTACAATTAATTTGGCTGCAAATGTAAGCTGTGTTGGATCATTTGGCTGTGATATGTGAGGAGTAAAGTCTTTTACTTTCTTCCTTTTTATAATTTGAAGTGTATCACATTTTTCTAACCCTTCTAACTTCCCTATTAAGAGCCAATAAAATACTAATCACAAACATTGTAAGCCAGATTATCAACAGTTCCTATACAAGTAAAAATACTATGTGATTTAGTGTACTATGTTAGAAATACTATGTGTTACGATCAATGCGATCTTACAAAACTCTTCAAAAATAAGGTAGAATAGATATGCTGAAGAATTCATAAGTATTAGATAAGTAATAGTATTACATAAGTACTACCATGGTTTAAGAAAGGATCAGATAATTTTAAGGCGCAGACAGTTGGGTAGAGGAAATGTTGTGTTGGGCTGCTATATCGGTATTGAGGGAAAACAAGAAATACAATTCAAGTTATTTTAAAATGGAATACAAGTTGCTGCTCAGAATTAATGTTTTCAGCGTGACAATGTTATTCACAACACTATATTCAAATGTTTAGCAAGTGTGTTTCTCTGCTTTATATATTATTGAAAATTGTTGGGGTAAACTATGTGCTTAAATGGTAAACAGTTTAATAAAGTTGGACAACTAAAAAATACTACTCAAGATTAAAAATTAGATCAAGATTGTTTTAAGTGATTGTGATCACTTTTTTCTTACAGAAAACAGAGTGAATCAATATAAATAAAGAACATATAAGCCCTTCATCAGTCTTCCGGAGGACATGCAATCGGATGTTGATTACGATCCTAGATGCTGACAGTAGAATCATTACTATACGACCATGGCAGCTCTCAAAAATTCATACAGACACACAGATCTCTATAAATGGATGCATCTCTATGGAAAGAACCAGTCCCTGTCCAAAAGGTTCTTCCGATAGATAATTGAAGAGAAGTATCTGAATTATCTTATCATCTACAGAGATGGATCAAAACGAGAAGACTTTGTGGGTGCCGCTTACACTTCTAGCCTACTTGAGAAACATTTTCGGTTTACATCACTAACTAGCATTTTCTTGGCGAAGCTGCTGGCTATATATATGGCCCTATCGGCGTTAGAAGATTCACCGATTAAAATGGATCGATTCTAATCATATCGGGTTCTATGAGTTCCCTGGAGAGCCTAAGATCGGCAAGGACACTCCACCTTTCGGTCACATACATTTGAGATCTACACACATGGTCACAATATAGGGGAACAAGAATCGCATACCTCTGGATCCCCACTCATAGGGGAATACTCGCTAATAAAAGAGCCGACCGCCTGGCGCTTGCTTTGCCTTCCTTGCTTAAGAGGAGTCAACTAATTTAATTAAGCTATTTATCAAAACAGATGTCAAAACTTACTTGAAGACCCTCTATAGGAAGTTAACCTAACTGGATTGGAACCTTCTCACACAAAAATAACAAATTATGGGAAATTAGGAGGATCTTTTATCAATCCATCAATTATAATAACATTTGCAGATATAAGTCAAGTATCTTCGCACGACTACGAATATGTCACTGCGAACTAACACACGAATATTTGTTGAAGTTGACAAACACATTCCTCTGGATTGTCGCAAACATGGTGATCTGAGGCGACAACTAGAAATACCGAGAATATTGAGCAATTGACACAACCTGAGCAGCTGAACCTACGGATTACCTGCCTGTAGACCGAAGACTTGCTTCAGCCCTTGTAACATCCATTAAGAAAAGGTCTATTTTAAATCATTTATTATGTAACTTATATATACTGTTAATGTTCCTATAGTACTTAATGTTTTATCGTAATCAACCCTAAATATCCCAAGAGGCTGATGGGTTAAATAAATAAAAAAACACGCAAAATATAAACAATAACTGCTTTGCAATATTTACAAGTATCGTATAATCTGAAAGCTACTTTTTTTAAATTAAAGGTTGAAATAAAATAAATCTGTTGTATGCTAAAGTTATGTCGTGTATGGTAGGTGTTATAATCTTTCAAGAGACATTTCAAATAATGTGCTCTTTTTTTTGTTGATTTCTTGTGATAGTGACACTTTACAGCTAAGTGCGCGAAAACTTTTCTCATTTTATTTAATTACAATTTACGACGCCGAGGAGAAGACGACTTGACTTAGGTCGTCGCAGTCAATCAAATGTGCGAAGAGCTACCTCACGTGCTAACCGCACTGATGACCAGATAGAGAGAGACAGATAAAGAAAATAGTCGTATTGCTATGTCTGAATTGGGTTCTTTAGAGAGTGGCAATGAAGTAGATAGGCTTAGAATGCAACAAGTTCGTGCACATTAAACTAAACAACAGCGAACACGACATATTGAAATTGAGCACTTCCGCAGACACAGCGTTCCTGTGATCCTGGAATGAGCTACATTCCACTATGATGCGGCAATAAATTATTGTGTTGACAAATCGGCAACAATTGGGGAAATGACAATCATCTGTAAATATTGCAAGGCGTTCAAATACAGTGGTGAATCTACTGGATTATGTTGTGCTGGAGGCAAAGTAAAATTGCCACAATTGGTCCCACCACCAGATCCTTTACGATCTTTAATTTTTGGGATTGGAAATGATTCTAAGCACTTCTTGGCCAACATTCAGAAATATAACAGCTGTTTCCAGATGACATCATTTGGCGCTACACATATTATACATGACATTTTCATGCCCACTTTCCCACAGTTGACCCAAAATTGCATGCAGTAGTTACCAGACACATGATACATGGACTTTGTGGAGTTTTCAACTACAATTCACCCTGTATGGTTGACGGCAAGTGTTCCAAGTGATACTCAAGAGACCTGATTGCTGAAACCATAACCATAACCAGTCCATTTGGCAGTCCATTTAGAAAATGGTTAGGAGGAAAAAGTCGAGGATCTCAATGAGACCATTCAGAATTTTCTTCCGGGACAGTTGGTTTCATTCAAATCAGTCGACACCGTTAATGAGTTTTTAAATTCACTGGAATTGTTTGGATTACCACCTCATATTTTGAAGTTAAAAGTAGGATCAGTTGTCATCATGTTGCGTAACATTAATCAACCTCGACTGTGCAACGGAACAAGACTGGCTGTGAAAAAAGTTTATAAATAACGTCATTGTGGCAACAATCATAAAGGGAAAATACAAAGGAGAGGATATCCTGATGCCGCGTATAACGATGATTCCAACGGATTTACCATTCGATTTTAACCCTTTACAATTTCCAGTACGTCTGGCCTTTGCAATGACCATAAATAAATCTCAAGGCCAGTCGTTGGAAGTTTGTGGAATCAACTTGGAGTTTCCCTGTTTCGCGCATGGACAATTACATCGCATATATACATCGCATGTTCGCGCTTCGCCATCTTTGTTTGTTTACGCACCACATAACAAAACAAAAAATGTAGTTTATCAAAAAGCTTTAAATTGATTAACAAACTGTATCACAACTGTGTGTGTCTGTAAATATCTAATTGAAACCTTATAAATTGCCATCATGTGTAATTAATCGAAAATAATAATAAAAATTCATTCATACCGAGCATTTTTTTATTAATTACGGATTATTAGGTCTTTTATTTATCGAGTGAGGCAGTCTGCCGGGTCAGCTAGTTTTATAATATATTATGTGCTATAATTCTGTCAGTTAACTGTACACTGTGATATGGGCTGGATTACAGAAGCTTCATGAATTTTAAATGACTCCCAACAACCATATGATTAATTAATCCGAGTTAGTCAATAAAGAAATTAATCGCTAAATGTCAATAATAGAAGAAACAAGATGGAGCAATCAAAGAAAAACTATCCGAACAGGTTTTAAATGATCAATCATTATCATATCTTAGCGGCATCCAAATACCTCACAGAAGTTTGTAATAAATGGGCTTTATTTCTCATCATATACTATTTTCAAAAATATTTTTTGGTCACGAGATATTTCCTGTACTTTATATACTTACGTATTTTCTCTATAATATGTTAAGAACTTATCACAGTTTATACTAATATTGAAATGAATATTTTATAATCTAAAGTTTTTAATTTTAATCATCCCAAGGGACAGCGGAATGTAGTAGTTTTTGTATTATTTCCACACCATTGTATTGATGTGATTTTTATCATAAAATAATTTTAAATCGGCTTGTTATGAGATATGGCACATTTAAATATAGTAATAATAAGAAGAATACTGGAATGGCATTGATAAACTTTTTAAAATAAACAGATACATTGAACTTGTAAATTTCGAGGAGATATAATATTGTTGTATGTCACGGTGATATGGAATAGACTCTAGAGGATGTAGAGACCGGTAAAGCGCGAGCCAAGCCTTCTGCAAGGAACCCACGCTCTTTTCGACGACACGGTAACGGCGTTGGCGTCCATCGCGGCCATCTGTTGCTCCTTATGGTCTTTTATTCCATCGATGAAGACGAAAAAATCTCGCAAATTTATAAGATTTTTCTAAGCGATAACATGACTTTTGATTGGCCACTTTTTAGGGTTGTCAATGTTGGATCAGCCAATGCAATAATACAGGAAACGGGAACAATAGGAGTTGGATCAGGCTGGTAACAGTTATTTATCGTTGGACACCCGTGATACTACCACAAATGTCGACATTGCTAACAATTGGTCGTAAATATTCTAGGTTCTTTAAAGATTCATATATTAATATTTAAAAGCCCAGATTACTCTTTATTATTCTAATCTATGTTTACTTATTAAAGAAAATTGTATCTTCTATATAAAAGGTCGACTAGGTCATAGAAATCTTAGAGAAAGTCATCGATATCTCATTCAACAAAATTATTGCAATTTATGCCTTTTGACCTGATTTACAACTATGCATTGGTAACACAATCTTATCACATATCCATATCCATATCCATAATAGATCGACTAACAGGCCAACAAACAAATTAAAAATAAGTATGATACTCAAGCTATAAAAGTCACTCATTTCAATTCAATTTCAATTGTTTAATTAATAAATAATAAAACTGATAATAACTATATAATACTTTATCACTCAATACAGTTAAGGTCGAATTATTGCGGTTATTAATAATTAGAATTATAAAGTATTTTGGAAAAATATTAGATATATCGATATATTGTTAGATTTATTTGAGAAGGTATTCTAATCTACAAACTTGAAAAAATAGATTTAAAAGAAAATTTTCAAAGATCAACCTTTTTATAATATACCCTTAAATTTATTGCTTTTGTACACACACTATAAGTTTTGTAGTTGAGATAGGATAAAAATGTTAGCTGTAAAGTATCTTACGTTCGACTTAGTTTCATAATATAAAGAAAAGAACGTTTGGGAAGTTTCCAAAGAAGTTATACATGGCTATATAGAAACAAAAGTACACCCATAACTACACTTAATTAGTCACTGAGAATCTTCTACAAAAATGCAATCAAATTGGAATGATATGTCCATAACACACAATTTTCTGCAATGCCGTCTCGATTTTTCTCCATCTGATTAACGGGCTGCTAATGATGATAGTACGGATAGAGGAGAGCCGCTGGAATGAAATAATCTTTACGGATTGTTGCTTGTTCAAATGTAGAGATTGTATGTAATTTTCAATAACTTTATAGTTGAAATTAACATTTTGTAGCAGGAATTGGTACGTAATAAAATTAGTAGGAAAGAAAGTGAATAAAATATGAAAAACTAAATGTAATATCTGACAAAATAAAATTTCATAAAAATGTCAAATAACATCAACCCAATCCAAATTTACATAATAATAAACGATATTTTCAACTTTCAAAAAATATACACAAAGGAATCTATAAAAATAGTAGAAAAGAAATTTATGTTAATCTAAATATAAAAAGCAAACAAAAATGAAACGAGTATAAAGAAAATCAACATTTTCCTTTTTAATTTTTCTTTAAACCAATTTCCTTGAATTTTTTGAACCCAATTGTGAATTATATTGAACCCCAGAGTTATATTATATTAACAAATTTCTTTCAGGAAGGTCTAAAACCAAAACAACGACGAGTTGATGATTCGGAACAGTGTTTGAAGATGATCAGGCGTTAATAAACCCAAGGTTTTGCGTCGCAAGTATAACCGATAATCATCCAAGTGGACTGCACACGATGAACCTGCTCAGAACAGTCGGTTGGCAAGGTTATGGCGTCTGTATTTTGGGATGCGCATTGAATAATATTCATTGGCTACCTTGAAAAAGGAAGGACCATCAACACCGACTATTACATAGAGTTATTGGATCGTTTGAGGGACGAAATCGCCAAAAAATGGCCGCAATTTTAGAAAAAGAAAGTGCTGCTTCACCAAGACAATGCACCGTGTCACAAGTCAGTGAAAATGATAGCAAAAGTCTATGAATTGATCTTCGAATTGCTTCCTCATCCACCGTATTCTTAATATCTGACTATTTCCTGTTCTCAGATCTCAAAAGAATGCTCGCTGGGAAAAAAATTTCGTCGAATGAAGAGGTAATCGCCGAAACTGAAACCTATTTTGAATTAAAGGATAAATCGTACTACAAAAATGGTATCAAAAAGTCAGAGGGTCGCTATAATCAGTGTATCACCCTTGAAGGGAATTATGTTGAATAAAAAAACTAATTTTGCCAAAAAATGTGTTTTACTATATAGGCCGGGGACTTGAATGCTTACTGGAATGATAGAATCGAGGAATAAACTCAAAAAGCTTGCCCATAAACCTACCACTCTCTATAAACACCATATAAGTATATAATAATGTAAACAAAAAATAGCATTTATTATATTTTAGTATTTAAAGTTTTACTAAATAGCCTGAAATGCAGACCTACGTTCAACATATTTTTTGTTTGTTTTTAGATACGAGCATCGTTTCGAACTGAGTATGGTCAACTTACAATTTCTTACAACTTACAACTCCTGGGAGGAATACCATTATGCTTTACATTCTCCTTTAGAAAACAATATAAATTATCATGTTTTTACTTTTCACAGTTTCCTAAAAGCGAAAGACAGGAAACGAATGAATATATAACAAGCGCCTTCAATCAATTGCATCCACGTAGTTATGTAGCTTTAATAATATATTGATTTTCGGCAGAAAAAGTTGCTGCTTACAGAAAATAATTCAATTTGTAACTTAAATAAATATTTTTAAAGGGAAATAAAATACGATACTATTGAAATATTGCATGGCTTTGCGATATAATCCATCATGTAGAATAGGCCACATCTTCCTTCAATATAATTTTAATATTATTCCATTTAAATACATTTTGGATTCATGCTATATAATATTTTCACTATAATTGCCTATTTGTTGATAAGAATTAGGTGAAGAAGGAATAGGTTAATTTTCTGTAAAAACCGATATATATTAGTACCAACATATAATGCTTTAAAATGCTCTATTTATATAATTATATACATAACAGATAATAACAATGTTGGTTAAGCATTTACATACCTTGATAAAGGAAGGGTGACTCTAAATTTGTCACTGAAAAGTGAAAGCCATGCACAGATAGCGTTCATCAAATTTGCTTGGAGCATAGTTCATTTTGGAGTGGAATAATTTTTGGAATTTTGTGATTTTTAATTGATAAATAGTTGATTTAATAAATAGTTTTTGAGATATATTTCTATATATATAAAATTGGTCTTAATGTATATATATGCAATATAATTGTGAAAAATGGTGTCTAACAGGAAACGTGCGGCAATAAAGGGAAAATAACTAGGTAACATAAATTAATCAATGATGTTCCTATATAATAGTCTAATAAAGGGTTCAGTAATATATTTTTAATAAGCTCAATTGTGGTATAATAAGAACTTATATCACGTTAAACAAAAATGAGAGGAGATCAAACTCAAAATCTAGAAATTGTACTGGTTAGTCGGAAGATACTGTCAACTTGACCTAAAATTAAAGAGATTGGTTTATTAGTAAATTCTATCTATTATCTATTCTATTCTAAGGGTCATTTGGGACTTAGAAATTCAAATATGAAGTTGCATTAAACCGTCGAATCTGTTAAGGATTTCGCCATAAAACGTGTAATAAGGGTACTAAATTACAGCAACATTGAAGCAATGCAGCTAGTGGGCAGCACGCAGGGAAACAGAAGATTTAAGTGAAGCAAACCACATACCGAAGTGAACTTGTATAGTGTATAAGTATTATTAACTTCAGCTTAAATAGTCTATAATTTTAATTTGGGAAATACATGTACTTATCTTATACTTATATATTCACTTGTACATTGCTATAACTATAGCAGAATAATAGCAATAAAATAAGATTGCACTAAGCATATTTAGTCTAACATCTAGTATAATGCAAAAATATATAATAAGAACATATTTAAAATGTGTGAAACACTTTTTCCATGTCTTCTCCATTGCCTTTTCGAGTCCAGATCTAACCCTTAAATTTTTTCAGGGATTTATTAAAAACCGTTATTTTATCCGAGTTGAAATAAATAATTACAGATGAAATCAAAGTCATTCTGAGTGCACTACTACGTCAGATAGTAACTAGGATTTAAGCTCAAGATTGAGATATTTAAATATAGCTATTTTCAATAGAGAAAAATATAATGTTCACTCTACCATTTAATAGTAATGTTATTGTTATAATTAAGCACATCTTAGATACAACTTTTTTGAGACACTCTGACAAACTCACCAAGTCAATTTAAACATTGAAATATTTAATTTCTAACTTATTAATACTCATAAGGTTGTTCAATATTAAATAAATATTTGTATACAAAAAAAACCTTACGAAACATTTCCACGGAGCAAGCAGAGGAATTAATCTAATTTAATAGACAGTACCACAATTCAAAATGTTATTGTATCATTGAATCCCAAGCGAATCTAATTATCGTCAACATTTCTTCAATATCCGTAAGTACGACCACAACGCGTCTCATCGAACCGTACCAGCTTTGACATAATAAATTTTATACGCGGTACCGTTAAAGTTGTCGCGCCTAAAAGAATATATAATTCTCTAAATTTAAATCTAAATTATGGGCGACGCTAAAGGTACCACTCGACCATATGGTCGGTTTTTTTCCTCATCGTTTCGAAAAATAATGACCTCTCTGATCTCGCTCTTGTGGTGGCTACGGGAGGAGGCTACCATGCTGAAGGACTCCCTGCTAGCCTAATAATTGCCTTTTTTTTAAACGGTTCAGTCGGGGAATGAGTTTACGACCGCTCCATGTCCCGAACAATGCCATCTATTAGTCGAGGTATTTAGAATCGTTTTCCGAAATTGAGTGCGCGTGCTGTTCACCGATAGTGAAATAGTTAAAGGCGCAATCGGCTGAAGAACTATGGAGGTGGTTTCGGTTTTATCGGGCTCGGTCATTGAAATTGTATATTCAGTTTTTATTTGCCTCCCTTTTTGTGAAAAATAGAACTATTGACAATCTTGAAATTTGGCATGGTTAAAGCTTATATGGAGGAATAATTTTTAGGCCTATCGTTTTTATGTAATATGTCCTACAAATATATAAATTAATAAAAAAGAAAATAAGCCCAAATTAAGCAACCAGGAATAGCAGTCGTCAAGAGCCAAGATTGGTGACACATAATATATAAACAAGTAATTTAGGCAAGGAAATTTGTTCATTAGACTTGGTTAACCCGCTGCCCGTTGCCAGATCTAATTCTAATACAGTAAATTCGCCGTTGTGTAAAATCGACTACGGACGTGTAATTTTATCTTGTGATGTAAATTTGGCAGGGCTGTACCGCAAAATGCCGGTAGAATAATTTTAAATCGCTAGACAAGACAAGTCCTTACGTTTTGTATTTAAAACGATATTAATATGGAAAGTCAAGGAGTTAAAATATTATTAAATTATTTTATTTAATTTTAGCAGTGTTGTTTAATATTTCGTATTACTAGTGGTTATTCTCGTATTGTTGGAACTCTTAAATAATTATTGTATTTATGATTTAACGATTAAGAAAAGCATATTAAAAATATATTACATTTTACATTATTGGTAGGGACAACAAATTAATATGTCCTATTTATCGGAAGGTATATTCAGCTGTGAAAGAAAATCATGATATATGCGAAAATTTTAACCTAATATAGATTAATAAATTTCCAAAATAATAAGAATGGTCTGTGCTCTGTTTGCAGGTATTTGGATTTTCGTAATCAGCTTTTTCAGATTCCTAATATAAACATCAATCAGTTCATATTTAATTTAACTGGTCTATAACTGTTGATCTCAGAACAGATAAGAAAAAATATTCTTTCTCAAGAACCGGTAGTAATTGATAAGGTTCTGGCGACATAGTAACAGGTCAATTGAAAAGTCCCCGGCCTACCATAGTAAAACGCATTTTTGGCAATTTTTTTTTATTCAACATAATTCCCTTCAAGGGTAATACACTGATTATAGCTACCCTCCAACTTATCGATACCATTTATGTAGTACGATTTGTCCTTTGCTTCAAAATAGGCCTCAGTTTCGGCGATCACCTCTTCATTCGACGAACATTTCTGCCCAGTGAGAATCCTTTTGATATCTGAGAACAGGAAATAGTCGCTCAATTCATGGATTTTTACCATCGTTTTCACTGACTTTTGACACGGTGCATTGTCTTGGCGAAGCAGCACTTTTTTTTTCTTCAAATGCGGTCGCTTTTCGGCGATTTCGTCTTTGGAACGGTCCAATAGTGATCGGATGAAGCCGGAGTTAAATGATGGAGCCATGTTAGATCCATTGTCACATATCGAGGCAAAAACTCTGGTTTGTTACGCTTGATTATTTTCAAACACTGCTCCGAATCATCAATTCGTCGTCGTTTTTGGTCAAAAGTGAGCTCTCGCGTCAACCACTCTTCAGAGAGCTGCCTCCAACCCCAATATTCCTGAATCGTCAATAATATGGTATACACGTTCAGTTGATGTCTTTAGAGTGTCGATTTTTTTAATGTTTTGGTCGATAACAACCTCTTTTGGGCGTCAACTATGTTTACCGTCTTCGGTATCCATTTCACCACGTCTAAACTTAGCATACCAATCCTTGATGGTTGATTTTCCTGGGGCAGTGTCCGAAAATTCGGTATCAAGCCAATATTTTGCTTCAACTGTACTTTTTTCCTTAAAAAAGCAATATCTTATCAACACGCGCAATTAATTTTTATCCATTTTTTTCACAATAACAAAAGTTGCTTCACTCAAAATGCTATCAACAGCTGTCAAATCTATACAGGTAATATTTGAGGGTTAGGGCTAACTAAAAAAATATGGATTTAATTCTAGTAGTGCCATCTATGTGTCAGGCCGAGGACTTTTCAATTGACCTGTTAGTGAAGGATTTCCTTAGCTTTGACCGACCGTCTACATCTTCAATCGAAGTCAACCAACGCGTGATCTCAAAATGTTACTATAGTGAATTAATTTCTAACCAAACACTCAACATATAACATTGAGCAAGCGCCTTATTTACTCGAAAATAATATATAGCTCCGGACAGTAACTTATTGCTTTTTATAGAACTTTAATTAATTACTACTTCGAAGAATACCTGTTCGGTAGATAGAAGTCATAAGGAAAATTCTAATTGATGCCGTTTCCAAAAAACCCGGGTAAAACATATTTTGTATAACATATTTTAATAAAATAATAAATATAATAAATATAAACAAAAACCTTATTTAACCTGTTTGCTACACGTATTTTATATTCTACTATATACACACAATTTAGTTTAGTATCTACTTAAACCTATTTATCTATTTACAATATTATTTTAACAACTACCCATTTATCACTTTAAAGTCGTTACGAGCAACAAATTAAATTTTTTTTGTTCGTAATTTAATATTATGTATATGTCACAAAATTATATTATTATTTTAGTATTGTTTGGGAACGGTACCGATTTCAAAGTGATAGTACCTCCTCCTTTTTTAAAGTCAATTAAAAATAGTAAATATTTTGGGTTTAATAAATATTTTTTAACTAAATTTATGCTATTCTTGCTTTATATATTTTTTAATGTTATATAATTGCATGTCTCTTTTCAAGATAAAACTTAAGATGCTTTATAGCTATAAGAAATAAGGGACCTCAGAAAAAATATATGTACACATCTTATAATTAAAATTATTAGATGGCGAACAAGACAGTGAAAGTGTACCATAATAAAATATAAAAAAATACAGTAGAATAATGTCCATATATATTCAGGAGATAGTTTAAGGTTAAAATCAGTTTAAAAAAACAAAGAAGCTTTTGTTCTTCATGCTCGTCATCATATAATATATCGTATAAGTTCATTTTAATGATCTAGATGGCTTTAAATTCGCATGTCTTTCGTAATATTTATGCAATATAATATTCTACTGGTACATATATTTTGTTCATCGATATCTATTGGTAAAAATTCATAAAATTGGAAAGCTCACAAAACCTTTCAAAATTGAAATTTCAGGTAATTTTCACACAGCGCAAACTCACCAAAAATCTTATGGTGTTTATGGCGATAAGAGCTTGAGCGAGTGCTAGTAAGTGCTAGTGCAGAATTGATTTTGTTCGAATTCGCTTAGAATTTTTCGATGTTAAAGTTAAACTCAGCCCTAGCTAATCAATCGTTTACTTCAGGATATTTTATTTGATGAAATCGCTGCGGGCCTAATTTTTAACATAAAATAGTTATTATAAAACATGAATATCGCATTAATTAACAGTGATTATTTTAGTGGACCTAGTTTAATTAACCAACATAAAAATAATATGCAGAATATATAATTAAGTATTAATTGTGGTGAAAAAGGAAAAAGATCATGATTGAAGCCGGAAGAAGTTTCATAAATGAATGCAGAGCAGATGGTGGGATTCTTGCATATGGATTCAAGCCATTGGTTTGGCCGTAACAGTCGTATGCTACGTGCCACAGCACCAATGAGTTTTTATGTATGCACTTTACGACGTCTGTCTGATTATATTATCATTCAGAGTAAACATGAGACGTAAACATTCAATTGTTATACAAATTAACTACTTTGATGGATATTTTTTTCTGCCATTAAATAACCAGAAACATGATTTAGAGGGAAATGTGCACAATATGCAAATGTCCTGGTGCAACTTTTATAGTATTACCTATATATACGTATTTTATAGTACTCTAGAATAGTACGTCATATTTTATCCTCTGATTATATTTTTGTTTTCTGAATTACAGAGTCTCAAGTCATTACGTAAAACAAGATACCTAATAATGAAATTGGCGTGATATTGATACTTTAGGTATCCTTTTGTGTTAGTAGTGGCATAGAAACAAATCTAAATATTTAATATGGTGGATTTTGGAACCATTATTTGTAGGCTATTAAACAATTTGGACTTTTTTAAAACCTCACCCAAAAGATAATCGATCCATTTTTTTATTAATTACAACTTAGATTAGATACATTTAATAGTTAGTTATATTTTCATTAAAAGACAAGCAAGACGAGTACGAAATTAATACATCAGTGCTCATGTCCAAATTTAAAATAATTAAACCATTTAAGAAGAAGTTAAGAATACATTTATACACTATACAATTTCGTGTCGATTGTTTCGCTTCAACCTTCTATTTCCTGCGTGTTGACAATAACTGTACTGCTTCGACGTCGTTGTGATTTAGCAAGCTTATTTTATGTTTCAAAGTTTTGATATCCCCAACTTCCAATATTCCACAGGTCTAATTAGGTAACTTCAGTCTTCCTTTTGTGGCTCTAAACCCTAAATGCTGACGCTTGTGCCAGAAATTTACGGAGTAGGAGGTGTTGTTCATATCTGGGATGTTTCCTAATTCCAACATTTGATGCCTAGGGCTCTTCGAGTACCCTCAATAAAACCTTGATGACTTTATAGTCTAAACTGTGATCTTTTTATTCGAACTCAACCAAACCTTATCAAGGAATGTTTGCAGTAATTGAGAAACGATTGCCAATCAAACGTCAATCCATTTTATTTATAAAATGATCATTGTTACTTTTAAGTTGATTCCATTGTTACTTATTGGTCTTTAGACCAACTTAATCCTAGGTATATATCTAGGAGGAGCCCACCGGACCTATCTTAATGTCTGGTGTATGTCTTAACTAATGATATTTTTTCACCAAATTCACTTCATTATACTACATAAGATCAAATAGTTTGATTCTTTTGAGTATATGCCCTGTTCTTCTCATGTCTCAAGGGAATCTTCCTCATGTCTCCTTACAATTATCTCGATTTCCTGAGCGAGCGTCGGTGTCTGAAGATCTCGGTGTAACAAATCACTGCTGGATTATATTTTTGTTTTCTGAATTACAGAGTCTCAAGTCATTACGTAAAACAGGATACCTAATAATGAAATTGGCGTAGATACTGTGTGATATTGATACTTTAGGTATCCTTTTGTGTTTAAATATACTCGATATGTAGTGGCATAGAAACAAATCTAAATATTTAATATGGTGGATTTTGGAACCATTATTTGTAGGCTATTAAACAATTTGGACTTTTTTAAAACCTCACCCAAAAGATAATCGATCCATTTTTTTATTAATTACAACTTAGATTAGATACATTTAATAGTTAGTTATATTTTCATTAAGAGACAAGCAAGACGAGTACGAAATTAATACATCAGTGCTCATTTCCAAATTTAAAATAGTTAAACCATTTAAGAAGAAGTTAAGAATACATTTATACACTATACAATTTCGTGTGGCTTGGTTCGCTTCAATCTTCTATTTCCTGCGTGTTGTCCAATAACTGTACTGCTTCGACGTCGTTGTGATTTAGAAAGCTTTTTTTATGTTTTAAAGGAAAATCTTGGATCACTTCGTATATCCATTTGATTTCGAGATCATCGTGTAGCTCTTCATTGGTTACGTAGCTATAAGAATTGGTAATTAATTATAGAATTTTGTTTTGGATGCGTTGGATTACTAGTTGTTTCATTATTTTAGTGCAATCCCATATTTACATACCATGGGTCCGAATTGACTCTATGATTGACTGATAAACTAATCTTTTTGATTCTAGATCAAGTTGAGAGTATCTTCTTATTAACCAGTACAGTTTCTTGACTATGAGTTAATCTGCTCTGCTTTTTGTATAACTATCAAACTTAATTTGTTCACCATCAACAAACATTCTCTTGAATAAACTAACAATTATTAAAAATATTATTGCAGCTAATTAGCAGCTATCGTAAACACTGACGTACGCTGTTATATAATAATCTAATATTATAATAATTTAAATTAAAACATGAACATTTTAAAATCGTACAATACATTTAAAACTTTATGTGATTAATTTCAGTTTAAATTACAATGGACATATCTGCATCCAAAAGCACGATACATTTTTCTATTATTAATAAAAAACACAATAGCAATAATTCAATACAAATTGTATACCACGTGTATTAAATATTTCAAACGTTCGATTAAATGCTAAGGTTATGACCAATTTACCATGGTAAATTACCTGATGGTTCGTCGAAGGAATTGTGGATTTAATGAGCGCTAAGCCGACTAGCTCGTCCGTCGAAAGAATGTTTGATTTTCGTTTTCAAATGAGTTTTTTGGTTTTCTATTAAGACAGAATCGAAAAAAACCGCCCCAGGATAGGTAATATTAAAGCAATACAAATAGAGTATTAAGAAGATTTATGCAGGACAATTTATATATTTTACCGACGCCTCAAGGCACCGGAAAAAAACCGAACTAGATGAAGTTCGAGACGGATTAAACCGATATTTATTCGATTAAGTAATGGTGGGCTGTAACATCCATTACAATTAATTTTCTTTTGATATTGCTTCCTTAAGATATGTTGTCGGTTTTTTTGTGCGTCTCTTTAGAAATATTCTTTCATCGTACTGCGCTGGTAATAGTTTGTTCTCCTTAAAAGAGATCTAAATTAATTTTTAACGACTGTTCATTATATTGACAAGTTTGATATACATGTGATTTGCTCTGTATACGGCTTGGATTTCCGTTGAATAGAAAGATGGGGCTACTTGTTAGAACTACTAATTGTGACACTAACTACTATTTGTACTGTACAAACAATACCATCGATATGATCGAACTCTAAGAGCAATATTTTAAAGTAGCTTAAGTAAAACTATAATTAATCAATGCACTTTGAATAAAAAAATTTAATTCACCATCATCGCTAAAAGAGATTAGTTCAATGTTTAATATAACAAAGATAATTCCAATTGTTTGAGATATATAGATTCTCCCTTAAATATATAGGATACGTGTGCAGATACCATGCTGCTATGTTGAGTTAAGTTTCCGCGTTAGGTTCTTAGAACAATCTTTAATGTTTTGTCAATGTCTCAATTCAATCTCATCTGCTATCTTCAGATTTTGGTTATATTTGTGATTCTGCTTCTTGTTTTAGGACCTGAAGTAGTACTAACGGGGGTTCGTCTAGCAGAACCTGGTTCATTCGCGTTTTCATCAACCATTATATTTGATTGTCGGTTCTTGTGCCGGGCTTCGAATGCATGGTCATCTTGGTTGGTTTACTCCACTTTATCTTAGCACTGCTTTTCAAGGATACTCGTAAAAGGAATGAACAGAGCAATATGAGCTCCTGAAGAGGCATTGTCGAAAATAACACTAATGCCTCTTTCCGTAAATCCAGACAGTTCTGATTTGAATGTCCTTCTGGACCTGAATGTCTATTGCAATACCCCATATCAACTTAATTGGATTAAATATGCAATGATAGGGAGAAAGACATAATACTCTGTGGCCATAACGTTCAGTAATCTGATCTACCATGTACCTCTTCTTAGGTTTATTTCTAAAATAAGTAAATTACATAAAATGCTATTAAATATTTCATATAATTACCGAATAACAATTTGAAATAGTTCATTCTTTACTCGAAACTTATTTTATGTGCTTCTATTTATATTCGTCTATTTTAACCCATTCCTTAATTGCAGCCTTTGTTGATGCACTTGTTGGGATTTTCCCCACCAGTGTACTCTGAATATGGTAGATATATTGTCCAGTAGATGTATTGTACATAACAATAACTGATGGTTCTTTAAAAGCCGATTTTCAAACTATGAAAAAAAGTTATAGTTCATTTCTCCATGACAGTCACCCTTGGACTTAGAGGAAAACACTAATTCTGCACCAGGAATAAAACCATTCCTGTTTCCAGCATGAGAAATAAATGTTATGACTAACAAAACCTAATCGATAGTTATTCCAACGTTTGCCTTTTTCCATCAACTTTTGTTGTCTTTACACTATATTTATAATCATCTTAACATGAGTGACCCAATGTACCATTCTTCCTTGATTTTGTTATATATTTTTAAAAGTTGTATTCTTTTAAAAGCAATCTCTGTAAGTTCTATTAAACCCCTTCGTCGGTTATCTTTACACTACTTAAATCCTATATTACCCAATAGCGTATGATGGGATGTTCTACATCCCTCAAATAGTTTTATATGTTTCGGATTTTTATGGATACTTTCCAAACTAACAATTTTTTCTGAAATTATTGTATTAAATTAAGTTTCGATTAAAGAAACTACTTACTGTTTTTTACAATTCGTATATTTGATCTCTGATACAACTAACAACAGGCTAATCTTGATTCGTCACCTGTTTTGCACAAACACGGTTTCTTTTTGGTGAATTTAAGGTTATATTGTTTTTTATTTTTTGAGATATTTTAGGGATCGTATCGGTACTAATATTTAATGCAGCTGCAACGCACAAAAAATATTTTCAATAAAAACTCGGGCGATTTGCAATTTATTAAAACAAAGCGTTTTCAACTTTTGTAGGTTTATATCCTGTAATTATAATATTTTGAAGAGTTTTGCAGACGTTTGACAAGCGGACAACTTTCGCAGGCTCTTTCGGTTACTGTAAAAGGCATTTACGAATTTAGATAGACACATATTGATACACGTGTCACTACTGTTTTGAATTGACTATAGAAAGGAGACATCTTATTTGATCATTTTTGGGGGTCAGGTTGTACGGAGGAGACAAGAACAAGGGAGTTTGGAGAGGAGCATAACCAGATAAGTGACCCTAGGGCCAAGGTATCAGCGAGATATTGTAGAAATGACGAAAAATTCCGGCCATAGCAAAACTATTACACAGAACTAAAAAAGAAGGAACACTTTTGTGAACATACACCTACACCACTTAGTGGCACAAAAGGTGTTTTGATATATTGTATTTGGTAATTTCTGATTACAAAACTAAATACTAGCACATACTTGTAATTGACGACAATGTGAAATTGTTGCTATAAAGGTTGTTTAATTTTTCGAATCCAATGTTATCGAATTTAGTCTGGGTCCATATGGCGACATGCCACATATTAATATTGAAATGAAATCTGTTTATGCGTGTATTAAAAACAGTATTATTTCACTTTGCCTTATTTATGCTAATATATCGTCGAGATAAAATTATAAAATACGTTGAATTTCCGGTATGGGCACGCTTGAGTTGTTATTTTGCGTGGGCTCGTTAGACCAGCTTTGGGTAGGTATTCCTCAACCGCATGCCGAATACGAAGAAAAAAAACTAATCGAATTAAACCATTGACAACCGAGTACATGATTTTTATTACTATTATGGTACATAACAGAGAAATAAATTGGGATATTAATTAAATAAGATTTGTATGTTATACTTACAAGCGCCTACGTAAATATATGCTGGTATTTTAATAGAATTTAGTGTTAAGAATTTGTATGAAATATTTTGGAATTAAAAGCATGTTAAGAAGACTATTCCATGTATCAATGAATATAGAATGTATGTAGAATTTGATGAATAATTAAATGATATAATTAGATTATTGAGTGTAGAAATATGAAAATGAAAAATATGAAACATCGAATGGTATCTGTCAAGTTGATTTCGAAAGTTGTTGAAAAATGGTTCCCAAAGTTTTGATATCCCCAACTTCCAATATTCCACAGGTCTAATTAGGTAACTTCAGTCTTCCTTTTGGGGCTCTAAACCCTAAATGCCGACGCTTGTGCCAGAAATTTACGGAGTAGGGAGTGTTGTTCATATCTGGGATGTTTCCTAATTCCAACATTTGATGCCTACGGCCCTTCGAGCACCCTCAATAAAACTTTGATGACTTTATAGTCTAAACTGTGATCCTTTTATTCGAACTCCACCAAACCTTATCAAGGAATGTTTGTAGTAATTGAGAAACGATTGCCAATCAAACGTCAATCCATTTTATTGATAAAATGATCATTGTTACTTTTAAGTTGATTCCATTGTTACTTATTGGTCTTTAGACCAACTTAATCCTAGGTATATATCTAGGAGGAGCCCACCGGATCTATCTTAATGTCTGGTGTATGTCTTAACTAATGATATTTTTTCACCAAATTCACCTCATTATACTACATAAGATCAAATAGTTTGATTCTTTTGAGTATGTGCCCTGTTCTTCCCATGTCTAAAGGGAATCTTCCTCATGTCTCCTTACAATTATCTCGATTTCCTGAGCGAGCGTCGGTGTCTGAAGGTCTCGGTGTAACAAATCACTGCTGGAGTAGTTAGATGAACCCACAATACCTCTCAGGAGTAAAACTTCCGTTTCCATTTTTTCACTAACTTTAATTTCTATGCTTGGGTCCTATTATTTATATTGTCTTTTACCTGTTGTAATTTTTGTATGGCTTCTTTGCTATTGTCTTTGATAGCAGGAACAGTTGATTGGCCAGCAAATATGGCCATCGTGATATTTCCCATTTGTGGTATATCACATTTGTAGAATAAGTAAAATTTGGCCCCAATACACTTCCTTGTGTTGTTGTGCTGCTGTGCACCTGCTGCAGCTTCTTATGTTGTAGAGCAGAGTACTGTTGATTTTGTTTTGCTCCAAGTATTTTGTCTGTAATGTAAGATATTAATAGTTCAGTGTCTTATTGTTTTGGTCTTTTTTTTCACTTTTTCAGTATTTGCATTTAAAAAGTGTGTCAGCTAAAGCATACTGCATCGACCTGAAGTAGTAGTAACTAGAGTAAGGTGGTATATAGAGTAAGTAACCATATGATGAGTAAGTTGGGTGACATAACGATATCATAATGACTATACGGCTGTTACTGACAACAGTAACAGTACCAAAGTAATGAGTGTAGAATTTTGAGCGTTCTATAATTTGAGGCTCTATACAATAAACAACTCAATAATGTTAAAGGACAACTATTATTTTATATAAAGAACAGTTAGATCCATGCTATAACCTGATAATACTAAAATTAAGATCCTCAAATTTGCCTCCTAATGTACGTTAACTGCCCATGCATAGAGTTACTTTCATTAATTTTTATTTTCCAAGTTTCAGTTCAATTATTTATATTGTGATTTGAAAACCAGTTGCGATAGTAAAAATTGCCATATCGTCATGATATCTTCGTTTATTTATATATGTAAGTATATATAATAAAAAGGTAGTAATAAAGGTAAAAGTAATAAAGATGTAGGAAGGTATGAAGATCCAAGAACGAATTACATCTAAAAGTACTAAGAGCTAAATAACTATAAGAAAATATGTGACATTAATTAATTAACAGAAAATCACAGGCAACTAGGAACGAAGAGAAACCTAATAACAACTAAGAACAGAAGAATAGAAACGAAAATTGGAAATAACAATAGATGAACTGACTCGCTAAAATGTAGTGATCTTGATGTCAGTGATAAATCTAGAAGAACCAAAAAAGTGTTTATCGTTTTTATATGAAGATTTGTATATAAGATTTACAGATATCGTTATAGACATATACATCAATATCGCGGATTTAGAGCTTGCCAGGCGAATCCAGAATATTCGGTAGCGTATTGTGACTAATGATGGAAACTGAATCTATTACAATAATCTCAAGCCCAAAAAGTCATAGGTTAATTCAGGAGAACAATCTACATCGACATTGAAGTAGAATATTAAAAGTGGAGTCCTGAAGGGTCGATTATTGCAACTTCAATTTGAAGTTCTGCCACATCCAGCGTACTTATCAGGTATAACGCTGTCTGAATAACATTTGCTTGGATTGATGTAGTATGGCTTCGCTGTCAAAATTCAAAACAGTTTCAAAATTCCAAAGAAATGCGAAAAGGGATCGATAATTGGATTTTGCCAATTCAATATTGTTCTTTAGAAACTCTATCGCTATGTTATCAGAAATATAGGGAAAAGTTGATTAGTATATATAGTACTAATTTTTCTCATTAAATGCCCTTAAAAATGAGTAAATAGCGTTAATATAACCATGTAAAAATTTGAAGATATTATTGTAAAAATGTGTTACCTTTTTCCACATTTTTGGCATAAATTAACAGAATTATGTACCTAAGAAATTCTCATTCTAATTAGATAATCTAAGGCCTGTATTTTCATGTGCCATCAAAAAAAGCACATGAATAAGTAATAATCGTAATGCCATTACTATAACTGTAAAGGCCTGTAGAAAATAATTATTTTCATGAATGATTTTGATGGAATATTATCGCAGGTGGTATCAATACATTTTGAACATTAAGAAACTATATGCCAATAATATCAATAGTTTATTGTATTATGAATATTATAAAACTTGCGAAAAACTGGCCACACTAATGGCAGAACCACTGCAGAAAGTACCGAAACAACACCGTACAAACCATTGATCAAATTTCCGATTGTCGAAAGATAACAGTTTGAGCATAAATAAAAAAATCCTCCGCCAATGGTAGTACCATCCGAAGCCCCGCGTGTCCTCTGGCACAAGTCGTACTTTATGTTGGCGGGGTGTGCCCCAAGTACCAATAATAATACTGGTTGTCCGGCCGGTTCAGATAAATGAACCATGATAAATAATTAATTAATGTTGGTTAATTATAAAGCGTGCCATAAAAAAATCTCCACGATATTAATATTCCGGAGCTATCAACCGGCACACAAAACCGATAAAATTACCTTTTGTACTACTATCGCCGACGTGTTCGGCTTCTTAGTCGGTGTCTTGTCGATATCGTTTCGTTCTATTCGAAATTAAATGGAACGGACGTTAGAATAATTCGATTTAAATTATGTGAATTCCTTTGAATTAGTGTATGAGATTATTGGGCTAGACGTATATTTTTATTTATTTTTAAATTTTAACGACAAAAGGTACTAACTCTATCAGACTTATCACTTTTCAAGCATTCAAAATTATACTAACACGTTTTAATCCACTGAGTCCATTTTCTATAAATTTTTATAGAACACTAACACACTTTTTAACACTAGAATTTGGCAGTAGTTTTTTATGATCTAACAATAAAACTCGATCTTACCATGAAATAGATTCGTCTTAATTATTAGCTTCCAGATTGAAATGTTGTCTGTTGTTCCCTGAAGTAATCACTCATCATCATTACAAACAAATTATCCGTCTAGAATTTCTTAATTTACAGAGCTTTCAGAATCAGTCGTGTCGAACTAGATACAGCTTGAGGGATATTTTTGTTTGTATTTTCATTTATTAATGAATATATTTTCGATAATTTTCTGCAGCTTCTTTCCATATATCTGTAAATGAAATATTAATTTTAGCGCTCCACAATACTAAACGGAATATTTTTATACCGAGTGATTTGTAATCAATTTTATCAAAGATTTTAATTCTTGTTTAAACCAATGTGCAGTGATGCCGTGATGTTTAACATGCTAACAACAAAATTTTAATTCCTTCCCATTTTGGAATGCATGTAAATGGAATGAACTGATCTGGTCGACCTTATGTACGCATAACAGTCATGGCGTTTTGAATATATTCTTAGATATGACGCCGACTACCAGTATATAATGATAGAAGAATATAATCTTTTCAAAATAACAGTTAACTCACGTCATCTAAATGTTTAATGTATTGCCTGCCTCAATTTGTCAATTCGTTTTTATATTTTATTCTTGTTAAAAAAGATATTATGCTGTTTAGTACGTTACATGTAACCGAATCAGCCTAAGGTTGCCTAATAACTACAAGTAACGCAGTAACCTACATAAACCGGCCAACGTTGTTTTAACACTTTGCTTGGTTTGATAAATTTCAAACCGCTGCTTCTTATTATTCTGACTGAAAATGCCGAAGCCAAATAATAGATTATGTCTCTAATCAGTTTACTTCTAACATGAACGATATGATTGAGGCTCCGTCTTGCAAGTAAAATGCGATAAAGATGTAAGCATGCTTTCTGTTAAATATTAATTTGCTGCGGTTTCTATTGAAAACATTTTTGAGTGTGCTGTACCTGTCCCAAATATTAGTATAGGCACAGTCACTAAAATATCTCAAAAAATGAAAAATATAATCTAGGATTTACCGAAAAAGAACCATCGTTATATCAAGCAGATGACAAAACAAGTTCACCTTCATGTTAGCTCTATCAGAGATTAAATATATGAAATGTATAAAAACAGTGAATATAGAAATGGTTCTTTGAAATATGTAGAACATCCCTTCATAAACTGTTGGGTAATATAGGATTTAAATAATGTAAAGATAACCCACGAAAAGGTCTAATGGAACTTCAAGACATTGTATTTAAAAGAATATAATTTTCAAAAGCATATAATAAACTTAAGGAAGACGAATGAGAAAGAGATATTTCAGAATGGGAAATTAGGCCACTTATGGCGATTTAATAATAAAAGTATCATTAAAATAAAAAGTTGATGGAAAAAAGTAAACATTAAGTAATATTTATTAATAATTCATTGTAGATATATTGTTCTCTATGCCGGAAACAGGAATGGTTAACACATTCGGTTTTGATGAACTCGATAAGATACATTGAAGAAGTAATAGACAAAGGATGGAATCGTGAGGAATTGTTAGATTGGATTGGAAATTAACAGATTAGTTATTCACTTGAATAGAAATATCTGCATGTGGGATTATTCCCAAGATTGGGTGATGGGACTGAAAATAACTAAAGGTTATTATATAATTAGTATAGGATAATTCTGCACCGAAGGAAATATTAACTACTCGTAACAGATAAATATGCTCTCTAATGAAAATAAGAACATTACTTAGATGTACAATTGTAAGCTAGGTGGATTAGGTCTCTAGGAAATACCACTACATAAAAATTGCGCCTAGAACTCATAGGTGGCATGGGAGAGTATGTGGAAGAGAACTCATAGGTGGCATGTAAAACACATTTTTTTGGCAAAATTAGTTTTTCTTTATCCAACATTCCCTTCGAGGATGATACACTGATTATTGCGGACCCTCCAATTTCGATATCGTTTTTGTAGTACGATTTATCCTTTTTTCAAAATAGGCCTCAATTTCGGCGATCACCTCTTCATTCGACGAAAATGTCGTCCCAGCGAGCATTATTTTGCGATCTGAGAACAGGAAATAGTCGTTGGTGGCGAGATCTGGAGAATACGGTGGATGAAGAAGTAATTCGAAGCCCAATTCATGGATTTTTGCCATCGTTTTCACTGACTTGTGACACGATGCATTGTCTTGGAAAAGCATCACATTCTTTTTCTTCAAATGCGGCCGTTCTCCGGCGATTTCGTCCTTCTAACGGTTCAATAACGCTATGTAATAGTCGTTGTTGATGGTCCTTCCTTTTTTAAGGTAATCCATGAAAATTATTCCATATGCATCCCAAAATACAGACCCCATAACCTTGCCAGCCGACTGTTGCATTTTCCCACGCTTTAGAGTGAGTTCATCGTATGAAGTCCACTCGGATGACTCTCGATTAGACCTCGGAGTGAAATGATGGAGCCATGTTTCATCCATTGTCACATATCGACGCAAAAACTCGGGTTACGCTTGATCATCTTCAAACACTGCTCCGAATCATCAACTCGTCGTTGTTTTTGGTCAAAAGTGAGTTCGCGCGACACCCACTTTGTACAGAGCTTTCTTATACCCAAATACTCGTGAATGATATGATGTACACGTTCAGTTGATATCTTTAGAGTGTCTGCTAATTCATACAATTTCAGTGTGCGGCTATTCAAAATCATTTTGTGCATGATTTAAGTGTTTTCGTCGGTAACATCCTCTTTTGGGCGCCTAATGCATTCACCGTCTTCTATGCTCATTTCACAACGGCTACACTTAGCATACCAATACTTGATGGTTGATTTTGCTGGAGCAGTGTCCGAAAACTCTGTATCAATCTAAGTGTTTGCTTCAACTGTATTTTTTCCCCTTAAAAAGCAATATTTTATCAACACGCGAAGTTCCTTTTTATCCATATTTATTTTTATTTTTTTCACAATAACAAAAGTTGCTATACTCAAAATGCTATAATTCACAAACTAATGACCCGACAGCTGTTAAATTTATACACGCACCTTTTGGGGATTACGGCTAACTAAAAAACATATGGAGTTAATACTAGTGGCACCATCTATGTGTCAGGCCGGGGACTTTTCAATTGCTCTGTTATCATTGGAAACCCTAATTTGTAAACCTCAAAACATGGTTTCTCGAATGTCTCCGAATACAAATATCGTGTCTACTTATTGCACAATAGAACTTAAACCGATCTGAGGAAAACCCACATTATTATCTATAACCAGTCATTAAACAATCATATTGATGTTGACAAGCCCTGAATTACTGTACGAACAAACATTATAATGTGTTGGAATGAAGCGATTTTCAGTACAAATTTATTATCAAATAATTCGGTACTATCGGCACTTGAAAAAGTATATCCTGGTACAACCCACGATATCAAATACCTCGTAATACTATGGCAATAAAAAGCAGATAAAGGCAGTAAAATCTCCATCAAAATCCGAGCTGAGACTGTTTGAAATTCCTCTCCGTCCTGTCGACTATCGTACTATCTGAAGTACCGCGGACTATGCATGTACCAAGGTCGTTTTTCAACAACATTTCCTCGTTCGGGTCGTACTCCTTAGCTGGAACGTCCCCCATAGCCAAACGTTAATTTTATAATTTCATAGTACGGTACGTTTTATACGGATATTTCTCTAGTGCTAGAGCAGGGTACCGGTCGTCGACGGTTGGATCGTACCTTCAACCAATTAAATTCAGCGAACAGAGCTCGAAGGAAGAGCGATAAAAGTCTAGTCTCGCAAAGATCATAAAGTCAGCAGATAAGGAAAATATAGAGTAGAAAATTGGTTGGCTATATCGTTTATTAAATATACTGGTTTCTAATGTGCGAAAAATATCGAAATCGACATTGAGACAAACTGGAAATATTCGAATTCCAAACGTTCTTGTAGGATTTAAAGTTATAGAAGAATGTGGCAATATTACGTAAATGTAAAAGGGGAGTCGCGTAAGTCTTGGGGTAACGTTATAATATAGCGTTCCATAAATCTAAAACAGAAATAAAAAACGGATTTATGGTAGAGTTGTAAAAATACGCGTGGGTATATTAATAGATATTATTGTCTACTAGAAATTAGGTTTTCTTCACAAATTTCTGTATCCATTTGGTTCAATGATTAGAGTAATAATCTAAGTACGTTGTTTTACCGGGTGGGAGGTAATAAACGAACAAATTAATTTGCTACCTCAGAAAAAATTACGCTAGCAGTTTTATTTATTTCTCAAAACTAACTCTCTTAGGAATTAATACACTGGATGTATATTGCCCCTTATCTTTTTGTCTGGATTTAGGACCATGGTGTAATGCACGTAATATTTTACCCGGTGTTTTACAAATGATAGTGTCAGCAGAAAATGAGTATTCAAAATGGGTAACAGGAAGTGGGTGTGCCAACAAAACATATTTGCCAACAAATCCCCACTATTATTTTTGCGAATTAGACCAAGCGCCTAATTTTAATCGCGAATATGTCTAGATTTGAGAGCAACAACTCAACACATAACCAAGAAAAAACAATTAAAAGTTTCTCAACAAGCTACTTCTCACCGATAAAATCTCTTAGCGATGGTTGGAAACCCTTTCCTACCAGTAAAATGCTTTAGAGAAGATTTATATTATATAATATTATAATAAGTTGCTGGGATTTTTATTGGAAATATTGTTATTGTGTTGCAACTGTCTTTAATATTAATACTAAAAAAGTAAAAAGTCTAAAAAAAAAAACAAAAACAATATAATGTCGGATTCGACAAAAAGAAAGCGCCTACTTTTCCCCTGATGTTAGTTCTATTCGAGATTAAACTTATTTATTAAATGTATAAAAACAGTGAGTAGGTTTTTCAATATAAATATAATTGAACATCCTCATTTTATAAGTAGCTGTTGGTCTAGAAAGTATCCACAGACAACTTAGGGATATGCAGCTCTTTGAGGGATATAAGTCATCTTTTATATACTGTTTAGGAAACATATGATTTAAATAGCGTTTAAAAGATAACATAAATGAAAGAGTTAGATAAAATATAAATGATAAGATCTAACATAACTTCCAGGCATTGCCCTTAAAAGAATAATTTTTTTAAGAGTATATAAATAATTGAAAATTTATTTCAAATTGGAACCTTAGGCCACTCTTATAGAGCGAAGCAATAAAAAGAGTGTAACGACAAAAATAGTTGATGGAAACAGTTAAATGTTATATATGGAGAATACTAGAATACTAGAATATATATGGCGACAACTATGGAGAAATGTATTTACTTTGGTTTGAAAATCAGCTGTTAAAAATTAGGATTAACATTCAGTTATTATTATGTTTATCATAGTACACTGGTGAAAAACTTATTCTCATTCCCGATTCCCACAGGTGGATCGGCAAGGGCAGTAATTAAGGAATAGCTTCCAATGACATAAACTAAGTTTTCAAAATACCATGTTAAAGAGTTATGTATTTCAAATTGTTGCTTCTTAAATATAAATCAAACATATAGTTATGTTTTATATAATTTACTTTTTTAGAAATAGGTCTAACAAAAGAGACAATGCTGGTAGATCACTGCATTTTTAATCAAATTCGAATTGTTATGGGACGCAGTAAAGATTTACTACAATAGACATGCAGGGAAAAATATAGAAGCAAGAACTGCTTGAATATGCGGAAAGAAGAACTGATTACAATAATACCCTGCGGTTGACTTGGAATTGACAAATGGTGAAATTGGAAATTATTGTTAGATTGGAAGTTAACAGCGTAGTTACTGACTTGAATAGTAGCTGTTAAAACTTATTTTATCAAGACAAATGTACACAGGTGGTAAAAAATTAAATGACGAGAAATACAATGATATTAGAATGGTTTGACAAGGAATCGCAGCAACAAAGGAAGCAAGAAATAAACATAAAAAAGTCAATATTCGAGATAAAACGGTCTCGGTACTCATCAGCGTGTTTAGCACATAATGTTACTCGTCACACATTTGATTGACTATGAAAAGCTAATAAGAGTAAAACATATTCTTTGATAGAAATAAATTTGTTTTGTATTAGAATCATATATTTTTTTGTTCATTATTTTTCTAGATTTGAATCGATAAGGGAGTACTCTTCCACATTTTCAATTAAGTTCGTTAAACTCACAATTTGCGATAATTCGTGAGAGAATGACCCATTTGAAAGATTACCTTGGTTTATTTAAATTGTAATTAGTGTATATAAATTAAGTAGTGTCAAGTAAAATGTTTCATTAATTCGCAAGAAAGTTCAGCTGGTATCGTCAACTGTGAACAACTTGAGTGCAAAGTGAATTAGCAAAAAATAAAAGGGTTTCAACGGCAGTTCGCTATGAGAGCTCTCGAAGAAGTGGCAGACGAAGTGTAATTTTTTTGAACCGTACAGGAATTGTCACTTATAAAGCACCTATCTTACAATCTCCAATATGACTCGATGACTTGCATTTTTTTAAAATTTAACATAAAATGTAAAAAATGCAAATGTTATCTCCACTAACTATTAATTTGACGTCTTTGAATTACTTGTTTTGTTTTAAAAAGTATCTAATTGAAAGGTAGAATGTAATTAAATATATGTAGGTATTATATATCTTACGCTATCTACTGTAAATTCAACTAAAATCAATTTACAATGCCGGTACATGATTGCTGCAAAAAATCCCAAATTTATAAATTAATTAACACATTATAATCATCTATTTGGAGCGCAAAAAGAAGACGAAGGACGCCGTATTCACCACATACAAATGGGGGCGATGAGATTTTGACCCGAACCGGATGGAGATGAAAAAAACTACGTCCAGGCCACGTCCGAATAAATCGTCTACGAGGCCTAGCAGTAAAAAAGTCAATTAAACAAAATTTAGAGTACGAAATAATACAAAAAAGCGGGACTTGCGTGTAAAATTTAAATAAAATATATTCCGAGCGTCCATTATAGAGAATAAGATGCCATTTCAATATGTTGTCTAACCAAATTAGGATATTTTGGTGTTGAGCCGCATCTCCTGCTGGGCTTAGGACGTTCGGTGAGGTCGTTCAGAAGAAAACGGGGCTATTCTGTAAGTGATGTGCTCTCTTTAAATATTATGTTGATATTACAGAGGGTTTATGACGATAATGAAGAATCACAAAAATCATTTATAATAATTAAATTTTAAGATTCTAAAAAAACATTCGTTTTAAATGAAGACATGTATTGTATGTAGAAATGTATTTTGAAATGTATTATGAAACTATGATGAACTATATATTTATGAGCTGAACGAAAATTTGCTTTTATTTAAAAAAAACGGCAGCCTCGTGAAGAAGAATGTTTAGACCTAAAATGTTTCTGTAATATGGCCTACAAAAAAAGGATATTTCAATAAAACTAAATACGCCCAAATCAAAGCAACCAAGTATAGCCGTCAGATTAATATTTTGCCTCTAATTTTATTGGATCTGACCGGCCCGCTGCCAGCTCTACTCTAATACCTACCGTATTGTTCGCCATTTCTGTTGTACGTAAATCCTCTATGTACTGGAAAATTCCAATTTCAAATCGCCAAAGTCTTTCCGTTTTGTATTTGGATCGATATTAAGATCGAAGGTGAGTGAGTTAAGATATCATCAAAGGGTTTTCTTTAATTCTAAACAGTGATGTTTATGATTTTGTAGCCATAAGTTATTGCCGTATTTGAACTATTAAAGAGTCCTGGTATAGTCTATTCAAAATGGCACTTCAAAATCACGTCATCTAAATTGATGACGCCAAAACGTGGCCGCATCAACTCTGAGTTTTAGTTAATTTTGGCTATGATCAAAACACTAAACTAAATAAAATAATTAAACTGTTATAAATAAAAAACTGTGTTATTAAATTTAAATCTACTGTTATAAAATATAATTTATTTTAAAATTAGAGTTTCAAATGCATATATTATCAAAGAACTTAAGACTACAATTAATTATACAGTTACACTAGTTTGGATGTTAGGGTTGTGTTTTATTATATTTACATTATTTTTTCTATACCACCTATGAGTTCCAGGCACTTTCCTTTATGTAGTGGTATCCCTTATAAGCCTAGTCCGTCTAATTAACAATTATATATATCCAAGTAATATGTTTTACTTTCATTAGAGAGCATTTACCTTTTACGCTTTGTATTTATTTCCAGTACAATGTTTCTTTGTAAAGTCATTTTGATTTCATTGTATTTCTCCTTAGTTGTGATACTATCTCTATACATCTTTCTCCATAAAGCTAGATTTTAATCACTGCATTCTCCCTAATATATTTGACATATCTCAAAAACAATTAGTATTCTTTCTCTCCTCTCACCTTTTAACCTGTGCACATACAACATTTACATTGAACAATAAGATTTCCTATATTACAGACATCTATCGTATATCTCACCTTTTGTTGTTTCCACTCTCATCACCCTTTTTGGAAATATTCAGCATTGAATCATAATAGCATATTCAGAAAATTTTATTAAAGCGAATAATTCAGCTGTTAATGACTAATAAAACCTAATCAATAACTTTTTGGGTTACCATTGCATTGGGTATATTGGACCTCTTCTGAAATAATCATGTCTCATCTAAATACACATTAAATAATAAATCTTCCTTGATTTTATTATATGCTCTTAAAAATTCTTTTAAAAACAATGCCTGCAATTTCCATTCAACCTCTTCGTAGGTTATCTTCTTGAAATTATGCTCTACGGCCTTCAAAGAGCTGCATAGCTCTAAGCTGTCTATAGACACTTTTCAGATTAACAGTTTCCTCTGAAATAATTGTATTAATTTAAGTTTATGATCAAAAACCTATTCACTGTTTTTATACATGTCTGATAGAGCTGATGAGCTGATCTTGTTTCGTCACCCTCTTAGTAAAGTCTCTTTGGTGAATCTATGACTAAATTTTTAATTTTTGAGATATTTCAGTGACTTGATCCATAGTAATATTCAGTTCAGCTGCAAAACTAATTAACAAATTAACAGTAAAACTGCTTGCCTTTTTAAATAATTTTATTGGCAATTTTTTGCCTTCGGCATTTTGAGTCAGAGCAGTGATAAGCAGTGGTTTAAATTTTATCAAAACAAGCAAAGCGTTCAGCTATTCTTTGCCGGTTTATAACCATATAATAAATTTTAATCTTTTTGTAACTTAAAACAAATCTTTCCAGATATTTAGTTTCATAACGGTTTATAACCTGTAGTTATTATAATTAATATTTTGAAGAATTTTACAGACGTTTTACAACCGGACGGCTTACAGGTTGATTCGGCTTGATGTTCAAATTGGTCAGCCAGCATTCTGTCCCTTTTTAAATAGAATCGAATAAGAAAGAAAATTGTCTGGCTCTAAAACGAATTTACAATTTGCGACAGGCAATTGTTGATGACGTGAGTTCATTGCAATGGACTATAGTTATGATTTAAGGTTTGAACAATCTACTACAACAAATAAACGTATCCCTTTTATAGGAAGGTATAGTCAGCTGTGAAAGAAAAATACGACATAATATGCGACTCGCATCCTAACATAACAAAATCCCAGAATAACAAAAATCGTCCGTCCTCTGTTTAAAACGTATTTAGATTTTCTCAATCAACTCTTTCAGACTCATAATGTAAACATCAATAAATCCGTTTTCAGTTTGGAGAATTTCAATTAATTTGATATCTGGTAAACTTTATTATATATTTATAAATTTTATTATAATTTATTCCATTGTAGATAGTTCAACTTTAATTTGTCTTCTGTGGCATTTGTTAATCTCTATATTCTAGTATATCTTGTGTCCCACATAGGGACCAACAATTCATCAACGAGGAATTAAAATTCGAAAAACATCTTACTTTAGATATGCTTAGTACATACTTAATTTACAAATTAATTTATTACTACTGTTGTTCGTATTTATTACTCTTGTACTTGCGGATTAATACATCAGTATGCATTTTTAAGTTTAGTAGTTTTAATTAAATGGCATTTAAAACAAGTTAGTGACTGTTAGTTATATATATTATGATATACAAACATTTAATTAATGTTATATCAGTATATATATATATATATATATATATATATATATATATATTATATCAAATATATTTCTGATCTTATATTGATCTTAAACATTCCAAAATCAAGTTTTAGAACTATTTAGATATAATTTTCAATTATACCCTTTAATCTATTATGAGAGAAATATATATATATATATATATATATATATAAATTAACTTTTAACTTAAGTAATTTGTGGTCGAATATTAACCATAAAGCGATTTTTATCCACCATATTTTCAGTTTGTTTTAAAGTGAACTTTTTAATATTCTTCTATTTTATTTGGTTTACTTATCTTATAAGTTAACAATATGAAAAGCTCTCAAGGTGGCAGGACCGTCTTTCTGTTGGGCATGCTCGTAAATATATGTTTGTGATAGCAAACAGATATTTTAAATTAGCAAAAAGGATATTTTGAAATATAACAATAAAAAATGAAACCGTTCCAAGACGGTTCAATGATGTCGAGATCTGGCGTTGTGTATGGGCAAATTTTCGTCTTGGATATGACAGTGTTTTGCTGAAATATGCTATTCATAGTAAGAATCATTGAAGATGTCGACATATTTATTCGCCTTAATATAGTCAGTGATATCAATGAGAGGACAAGCTGAACATCATGATATTGCCGTCCAAATCATAACGGAACCTACTCTTTGCTTGATTATAGGAAGCAAGCAGTCTAGGCTAGGCCTAAGCTTCTTTTGTGGTTCCCCGTGGATAAACCCGACCGTTTGTAGGATTCAATGTAAATGGTTGATTTTTGGATCATTTGGATAATATTTCAGATTATCGAGGTTTTATGATCGTTACACAACTTCGTTCGCGTTTAGTGTTGGCTTCAGTTATAAATGGTTTCGGAATAGCAATCCTTCCATCAATAGTAGTTTTGTGGGGCTCTAACTGTACTTTTTTTGTTGAAATAGTATTACTCAAATGAGTAGTGAATTGTGCTGTAAATTTAATCGCGGTAATTCTATGTTGTCTACAGTCTTTTTAATCTTAGTCAGTTCCTTTATCAGTTAACTTTTGATTTCTCTCATTATTTCTCTTCGCCGATGATGTTTCACCATGCTTTTTGTATGTTGATTTTACCACGGCTACAGTTGCTCGTGAAACTTTAAACAGTTCGGCTTTTTTCGTCACAGATGCTCCTGCTAACCGATGAGTTGTCCTCTTTCAAACTCTGAGAGATTTTACATTTCACCGGTCGATGGTTTTAACAGTCGCAAAACAAAGCCTATAATGCATTGAAATATAACCTATAGTTTATCTATAGAAGCAGTGAACATACGTCATCAAGATTTTTAACATATTGCCTGCCACAATATGATTAGGCCTTTAGGGAATACTACTACATAAAGAACGCGCCTAGAACCCTACCTCCTAGGTGGTGTGAGGATGAAGAGAGTTAAAAGTAAATATAATATAACAACCCTAACCTATTAACTATTGCGACTATACAATTAATTGTGGTTTAAATTATTCGATAATATATGTATTGCATGTGCAATAATGTTAAAATAAATTATAATTGATAACATTTTTGTATCATCATTTTATTTACATTGAAATTTTCTTATATATCAAAGCCTAAATAAATTATAGCTCAGAGTTGATGTGGCAACATTGCCGCGTTTTGACGTACTAAATTGAGATGACGTAGTTCCACTGCTACTTTGGATATACTATAGAACACTTGGTAGGTAAACAGAGTAATACAAACGAATCGTGTTGTTTGCACAGCGGCATTGTTGACAATATGCAACCAGAGGATTATATTGCATGGTTTTAATATTATTTTGTTTATCCCTTCAATGTCTTAACAATTGGAAAGTTCAAACCGATTATCTAAATAAAAATCAAGTAAATAAACAAATATATAGTAAATATTCCAATATTATAACCTAAGAATCAATTTTCGGATACCTAAACTACTCTCCAAGTATTCCAGGAGAGTATTTTGTTCGTAGCGAGCCGATCAGATGCGGGTAAGGCCTCGTCGACGCGTTCGGAAAACTATTTATCGGTTTTTAGTCGACCGGTTTGGTTACGAATCGAGCGACCGTAAATGTTACATTAAAAACTTTATTTATGCCCGAATAAAGTTGAATTGCGACCCCAACCGGACGATTACCGACAGCCAGAAACGTGAGGGGACCGTCAGCTAAATGATAGTTCTGCTGGCGGAGCCGTTCGCATACCCCACCACCCGCTATCCCAATCAATCGAGTCGTTTTGCTACGACGCAACCAACGTCCACATTTCTTTATCCTCGATGGATCTAGATTTCCTGGTTTTAATAAAACGGGAGAAGTAAATTGAATATTAATTCCATTTAACTCGTCATCCTGAATAGGAATAGTGAATAATTTTGAAAAACTGTTCTATAATATTCTTATTTATTTAATATTTTATAAGTTCTTTAGTCTCCTATATGATCTCTAGTCGGTATTGCAATAAACACAAACAACCATGTAAAAAAAACCTGTAAGGTTTAGGAAACAAAAACATTAACATCAAAATAATTTATTTTGCGTGCTAATTATGAATTCAGAACAAAACGGCAAGGGCCTCATAGTGTGAATTGGTTTGTGAGCAGGCGGTCGCTCCCATTTTCACAACGGGAAGCAGGAATTATGTCGACATAGCCCGAAACATCAGAGGAGACTTGTGCAATGTACAAATGAGCTGGTTGGTTGTTGATGGAACACACATTGATGGATGGAAGCTTCACTTATATGGAAGCTCCCTCAAAAAAATTAAAAATAGACTAAATAAAAAAATATGTATTAAAAACAAAAAACAGATAAGTTAGAAGCTGGACATCAAGTGGCTAATTGTTTTGAAACAGATTGTCGTGGTAAACTAAACGATATATTGTTAATAATAGCAAGTAGTAGCGCAAGCGCAAGGCGAAGTCACGCAATGATAATTACAATGTTCTGTCACAGTTGATGGGCATCGAAGAACACACTGTTGCGACGTTACTAGGAAGTTCTGCCGCACACATTGCACTTACCAAAGATAAGGTCTTCTGATTACCACTTGATCAGATTGATGTAGCGTGGCTCGGCGGTACAAAGCTTTTGCTTCTGCGCAAAATGATGGATGATAAAATACCAAACCAACATCATTATTTCGAATAATTTTCTTAGAATATCACGTATATATATATATATATATATATGTATCACATTTATGAATAGATACCTTTTTAAAGTGAAAAAATGATCAAAATACATATAAGCCCCTAATACGTATGGCATGTTGATTCCTGGCATTTTGTCACTTTATTAACGAAAGTACGATTCCATTACATACTTTTGGGCGAAGTCAGTTCTTTTTTAAAGAGTTTTGCAGAATACAAAAAAAATCCCAACCAATTTTTCCCAATTTTTGCCCAATCACTAAATATTTGTTTGATCTAGAGTTGTTATAATGAATTAACATTAACTGAATAATAATTAAATTATTATTAAGAATTAAATGAATAACATTAACTACTTTAATTGTGTTAAATGTTGACTGTAAACACTGTTGCGACATAGTTGACTTAAAGTTAGACGTAATGGGTTTAGTTTGTATAGATTTGGGCGTTATCTCTGTGTTCTCTTTTGTGGTTGACGCACTTAATAACTGCTTCAACATCAATGTTTAACTTTTCATAACGCAGCCTATCTTCTCTGAATTTTTCAGTTACTTTCTTTGCGGCTGATGAAGTTAAATCAATTCTATTTTGTACCGATTTGTGATATGGGCGAAACGATGTTAGTCTTTTTCTAAATCTTGCTCAAATATGAAAAATTATATAATTGTTCATTAATTAGATATAATGGTAATCAATATTTAATCTGTCATAACGCACATTTAGCTCCTTGATTGCTCACATTCTGAATTCAAAAATCAAGACTAAAACTCACCTCCATCGAGCACTTATCTTGTCACCCCTTGTATGGTTCCAAGACTTGGACTCTTTGACAATCTGACATGATCTATATAAGCATGAGATCTTTCAAAAGCAATGTTTAATACCAATTCTACCTGTTTACCTCTAAGATCACATTAATATGAAGTAAATTTTTTAAAATAGGACAAACAAAAGTTAGTTTAGGGACAAATTCTTTCAAAATAGATGCTAATTGTTTTATGGTTTCTAGATGGATATCACGCTGCATCACTTTAAAGACATAATACCCAGCATCGATTATAGAATAGGATATATTCTAGGATCCATTCGGCGTAATGGGATAATATCGGTCTTCTACAGCAATATATTTAGTTTAGTTTCCAACTTTTTTGGTTTAGCAAATAGGTACTTCTTCCAAGTCAGGCGTCCAGATACATCTACCATCCACTGCTTGAATGCGCACAAACGGTCAGGAATACAAATGTCATGTTAGGTGGGTGTTGTCTTTCTAGACCTCTACAAAACTTTCGAAAAATCTAGATTTACCAGATGACCTAATATCACTGATTAAATAATATTTGGAGGAAAGATCCTTTCAAGTAAATATTGATGATGCAAATTCCTCTTCAAAACTAATCTCAGCAGGAATACCACAAGGTTACCCATCAGTTTCGGCTCCGTTCAATTTGTACATGGCTGATTTTCCTCGCCCGAAGCAATTGAACAAAATATTTTATGTAGACCTTTTTCACCATCGAATAATATCCGAAGCAATACAAAACATACCCTAAGCCCAACTCAACCAGCTCATCGTGCGGCAAAATTTCTGACGACTGCAGATTAACCCAAGTAAAACTCAGGTTATTCTATTCCATAGTCGGAGAGAGTTCCGCGAGTACAAACCTCAAATAGTCCCTAACTCCTAAGCCCAGAAAGCCACACATCTCGGTCTCCATTTCGACAGCAGGTTACAGTGATCATCCCAAATAAAAGCTCGCCATCTGTAAAGGCAATCGCTCTTTTTATATTTAATTTTGTGCAAAAAAGTGTTCCAATATAAAAAAAAGTCCGCACGTTATTCAATACCTCATGAGGAACGTGGACACCCATCTCGAGTCAAGCATCCCTTTCTTAAAAACCGAATATGCTCGGTAGGAAGTTCTCCCTTGACATATTACAACATGCAAATCCGTTGGTTAAAGTCCCACCCTCTCATCATTGCCTGTCCCTTATTGCGGTAGGTAGCTGAAATACGGCAATATCATATTTATATATGCAATTTATCTATCTTGATGCAAAATCTTCATCTTGCACACCATTGTACATTTCACCTAGAAGAAGTTGTCAGTCAATACATCATTATATTTACAAAACAACAATTTGTTTACTTACGCTCTTTTATAAAAATATATTTTTTTTTGCTTGACTCATCCACCTTCAGAGTAATAGTCATTAGATCGTTAGGGTATCATTGATAATTAATGTTATATGATTTGTTTATTCGATTCAGGTCAACTCCTACTGGTAAATTTGATCTTTTCAAAGTATCATTCTTCACTACTCTTGCATTATGCAAAATTCTATCCAATTTTTTCTATTTTTCTAATTTAACATTCATCAGCATTGTCTCGACAACTACTAGCAACTTCACCTATAAAAGAAAAATTAAATTGTTACTAAAATATATCATGATTGAAGTATAAACATTTTTATCAGTTATCGCAATTTTTCTACTATTTTGATTGACAAACCCCAGTAATGAATCGACTACTGAACTGATTATCTCTTAATTGACTTATTAGACATTTACTAACCTAAAACGAATGGATGGTTAATTAGAACAAGATGTGTATAATAATTATAATTACCTTTAATATTCTAGTTTATTTGTATATTATTTCTTTCGTACCCCTTGCAATGTTTTTATTTCAACAAAAAGAATAACTGTCAAGTTTGCTTCTTGTTATCCTTTTGAAATCTGTAGCTGAAATTTCACCATCCTGTCTTGCTAATTGTCAGCATTTAATTCATAAATTCTATTCAGAGATAGAGAGAATTCTATTAGAGAATCACTACTTTTGCGAATAATTAAAATGTGTATTTCCTATCTATTAAAAACTTGCTGACGATTCCACCATTTGTCAATTTCATCTTCAATGTGTCTGATCGCGCTCATCCAAACCGAAGGTGTATCGACAATGATTCCTTCCATAAATCCAGACAGTTCCGGTTTGAATATCCTTCTCCACCTGAATGTATATTGTTATAATTCTTTGTAATACCCGATATCAACTCAATTATTCTGTGGCCATATCGTTCAGCAATCGGATCTACCATGCATCTTTTCTCAGGCTTACTTTTTAATTAATTAAATATTTCATTTATATTTATTACTTTAATAATTTTATTTAGCCAAGTAAAACCAATTTTGAAATAGTTCATTATTTAACATGGTTCCTTCAAAACCTATTTTATGTACTTTAAGCCATTCCTTAATTGCAGCTTTTGCTAAGGTGCTGGTTGTGATCAAACCATTGCAAAAACCAGTTCCTGCTTCCATTATGACGAACTATATGTCTGCAATGAATTATTAATAAATGTTATGACTAGCAAAACCTAATCGATAGTTATTTCAACATTTACCTTTTCCATCAACTTTTGTTGTCTTTATATTTATTATATTTATTATCATCTGAAATATTCATGTCTTTTCTGAATATACAAATTGATATAATAATAATCTTCTTTGATTTTTGTGATGTTTTTAAAAATTATATTCTTTTAAAAGCAATGTATTTAAGTCCCATTAAACTCCCACGAAGGGATATAAATGAGTCGTATCTTTACTCCACCTAAATCCTATGTTAGCTAACAGTGTATGAAGGGTCTACATCCCTCAAATAGTTGCATCTTTCACCTTTTTATGGATACTTTCCAGACTAATAATTCTCTCTGAAATAATTGTATTAAATTATATTTCGAATGAAAAAACTTCTTACTGTTTTTATATTTTTCGTATATTTGATCTCTGATACAGCTAACATGAAGGTGATATTGATTCTTCAGCCGTTTCGCATAAAGAGGGTTCCGTTTTAGTGAATTTAAGTTATATGTTTTTTTATTTATTTTTTTGGTTTTTTGAGATACTTTAGTGACGATGCCCGTACTAATATACAGTGCTACACGCTATTTTCAATATAAAGTAAAAATACTGAACTTACTGACTGCAAGAGGGGGTGTAGATTATCTTGTTCCTATTCGAAATAACTAATTAGAGACGCAATCAATGTTTGACTTCGACTTCGGTATTTTAAAGCAGCGTAATAATAAGCGGCTATTTGAAACAACGTTTGCCGGATTATAAGCCGTAATTATAATATATTGAAGAATTTTGCTAACGTTTGAACTTGTCAGACAGAATTCTGTCTCTTTTTAAATATAATAAAATGAGAAGGAAAATATTATCTGAGTGTAAAACGAATTTACAACTTTTAACAGGCACATATTGATGATGTGAGTTCACTGTTGTTTTGAAAATAGGCTAGAGATTGTATATCGTTTAGTTGAAATGCCTTAACTAAATATTGTGCAAAGAATTCGGCTATTTCGTTGTTACATTTAACTCATTCTTGTCCACCATTTTTAATAGATGCAACTCGACTACGACTAACTAAGAATGTGCAATAAAAATAAATAACAATATAATTGTTTTATATTGACAGAAGAAAACACAGAACCACCTGCTTTCAGACATAAAATTTTTTAACCAAATGAGATTATAACAACAATCAAATTGTTCATAATAGATCCAATTATTCGCAATAAAAATCTATCATTATATCTGAACGTAATTTGCTTTACCGCCTTGATTGAGATATAATGTTCTAATACAGAATCTGTTTATAGACGATTTATTATAATTAAACGTCATTAAAATGACCGATAAACGTTGGTTTCTTTCAGCTAAATTATACGGTTGCCTTTTTTGGCATTGTTTTAATGCTAACTGGACTCGTTGCTTGTCTTCATCCTCGTTAGTGATTCATTTTATCGTCAAACTTGATGATATATTGTTACGACATAAGATAATAGATTAATTGTTTCTATTCTTTAATTTTGTTGATCATATTTTTAACAAGTTATAATCACGGATAGTTAATGGATAGTTAATGCATAGTTAATGAATGAATTTAAGAGACAAAAGAACATTAATAATTAATGATAGGAAACATTAGTTTGTAGTCTATGTATTGCTGAGGTATAGACAAATGATTATATAAAGCCGGTTTTTGTTTTATAACTCTTTCGTACATTAATGCGAATGCCTAGCATGAATAAATTCTGCAAATTTTTTATATAATTTATGGTTCCTATTTTTAAACATTTTTGTGGATGAAAATTGATTTTTATTTTACCGAAAGAATCGTCCATTATTGCTATAGATCTATACTAGACCATCATTTGTTGATTTTGTTGTTGTTCAGGTTGATTAAAAATAGTGAGTCAGAAGGATTGAAGCTTGGCGATTATGACGTAGGGTTCATGTGCATTCTTTGGTTGATTTAGCAACATTTAGTATAACGCCTGTCTTTCTTCTTTGTGGTTCTTTGTAGTCTTGTCCAGTGGTTGGAAAGTTAATTAAGACTAGTTGAAAATCGTTATTATATGGTACTTCTGAGAGGAGGTATTCTTATGCCCTGACTGACTTTGATTAAAAAAAAAGTTAATTCTCCAGTTGCTTGTGGATTAATATTAACAAGTTAAGATCAAGATAACATAGTTTTTACCTTGAATCCTTTTACCTTACATCCTGTCTAACTGTCTGTGTACTAATTTATGTCTATTCATTGCAAGTAAAAAATGATATTTCGAATAAAAAAAATCGTGTTATCTCTGTAATAGGTTTTGAAAAATAATGAAGAAACGTTCAATTCAAGTCTAATATGGTCTGTGGCTAGGACTTATATGATCGATCGTCAACAGTGGAGAGCTTTTGTGAAGATTTCGAAAGTCATTTGTCACCAATAGTAGCCTAATGGTTGCGAAGTTTGGTAAATTTTGGCCAATTTGGTAAACTTTACATTTATATTACCTGCGGAAGTCTATGTAAGATTTGTATAATGGAACATATGAAACAATTGCGAAGAAAATAGTAAAAACAACAATTTTGTTTTCGCGTGCAAAATGTCACTGTCACTGCCATTAATAGTTTCACTGCAACAAAGAATTGACGATTTTGTTGGTTATCAAATACGTATTTAGAAATTTATTTTATGACTAATAATGTGGAATATTGATTATCGAATATTGATAATTAAATTAAATATTAAAAGTAACCGGTCACGATAAAAAATTAAAGATAATTTTTCACCATATCGATAAGATAAAGTGAAAATCAGGTGAAAACAATAGCATATATGTTAAGTATAATATAACTATGTGTTAATTTTGAATACTATTTTAATTGGTGTCGCATAAATATTTACCAAGATTAGAGTCTAAATATGTAGTGACTGTTTATGATAAAGTATACTTTGTAAATATAATTTACATTTGTTATTATTTAGTCTCAAATTTAGTCACAACAATACCAATGAGAAGATAACATGACGCACTGATGATCAGTGAAAGGCCGAAAATGATAATAGTCGTATTGGTAATGAGTTCGAGAGTGACTGGAAAGGGAAGTGGATACGGTTATAATGCAACGATTTCGTGTAAATCTAATACAATAGCAACGAGTACGAAACAAATAACAAAACAATGACATGAAACATTCCATCAAAATATGGAAATAGATTATATGTCCAACAAAGCAGGTACATTTGGGGGAATGACAAGTGATTAACAATTTTGTAAGCAGTTAAAATACAACAGTGAATCTGCTCGGTTATGTTGAGCCCATGGAATGGTAAAATGTGACAATTGATCCCATCATCAGACCAATTACGCTCACAGTGTTGAAATCTAGAAATAATTCTGACCACTATTTTGACTATAATTTTGGTTAACATTCAAAAATAATAATGTTTTTAAATGAGGTTGTTTATTTCAACGCACATCATAAAAGACAATAGGATGCTCAATTTTAAGGTGTCATGCCATAATATATTGTCAGTAATCTTCAAATTTGTATCAGAAATCAGTTAACAACATTTTAAACAACTAGCAGGTGCAGATTATCTATACTTACAATTTTTAAATTTCTTTTAGGGTCAATGAGGAGGCGGACATTACATTATTTATCATTGATAGGCGTTGTGCTCATAATTCAATGGTCATGCGAATTATTGCCCATGAATTACAAACATTTCTTCATCAGAATAATTAATTAGTCAAAATGTTAAAAATAGTATTGAACTGGATGACATAATATCGTCATCAAGTCAAAATGTACTTACAGCCAACTAACAAAACACTAGCCGGTGAGTACATGAAGCGGTTTAATTTAATGAAGATCGACAAAGTGGCTTTTTTATTGTTGGAGAAAATATACAAGACAGACATAAGTTATAAAAAGTTTACCCGATCTATGTTATTTAATTTGTTTTTGGCTGATCCTATGACAATAACTAATACTTCTTACTGTTAGTAAAGAGGGTGCTCGTAACCGGTAACACCGTTACGATGCACAACAGCCAGGCAAGGATCATTATCACACCATGCAGCTCGCGGTATCTGAATTAATCGCTCGCCGGAGAAGGTCGAGACAATTTGGAGTTAGAGGACGATGGGGCAGTGTCGGCTGCGATAGAATAAGGCCACTAAGAGCTGAATGAGATATTGGCCTAAAATATCGGCCAGCTCGGTAATACGTACATCTATAATCCGAGAGACGAAAAGTGGAGAAATATCTCGAGCAGAGCGCGGATATAAAATCGTGAACTTGGGGGACGTCTGTTTCTCTATGATTATGATCACTCCTGACGAACCAGGCTACATTGATTATTCTCCTGAAAATTTTGTTCTGAAAACTTGAAGATGTTCCAGCTGGCTAAGTGTGACGTATTTGATATAGGCATTGAAGCCGTATAGAACGACTGATCGAACCAGCATCTTGTACAGCAGAGATTTTATTGAGAGAGGAAGCGTGTTGGCCCTATTCAATAGCGGAAACAACATATTGACATTTCGATTTTAAAACGCCAAATGCTCAGTGCAAAACGCTTCTTGTGTAAGAAGATGGCCTGGGTATTCTATTAGTTAACTTGCAACCTCCAGAAATGTAACCATTCGACCGTCTCATCGAGTTGCTTTTGGAATCTGCCTTGGATGTGCGGTTCTACTTTTGAAGAAGCAAAGTCAGCAGTGTAGTCTGCCTAATAAGCTGGCCCAACTTGTTGTTTCCCATGGATATCTAAAAGACAAATATTAAGTAAAGCCGGTGCCAGGACAAAACTTTGTGGAACACCTGCGTCGATGGTTTTCCGGCTAAAGAGAATATAGAGATATGTAAGAGTGGTTAGGTTGTCGACTAGACCTAACCAAATGCATTTCGGCACTAAGCCTTCGCTCCAAACCTTGTCAAAGGTTTTGGTTAGGTCCAAGAAGGCCGCTTTAAGATTTTTACGTCGGCTAAAAGCACAGTTGATCTGTCTATTATACAATATATAATTCGTGTTAGTGTTTGAAATTTATATTTGTTAGCACTACCAGGTAAAAATTATTAAATCTTTCAATTTCTTTTATGGTCAATTAGGATGCGGACATTGGTAGGTGTTGTGTTCATAATCCAGCAGTTAAGCGAACTATTGCCCATAAATTACAAACATTTCTTTATCAAAATAACGATTTAGTCAAAATGTTGAAAATAGTATTGGACCGGATTGGATTTCTGACAAAGCACTTACCTGTGAGCACGGGAATTGGTTTAATTCACTGAAAATCGAAAATGTCGATTTTGTTATTGTCATAGGAAATGTACAAGATAGGCGTAGGTCATACAGTAAAGTCATACAATAAGTTCACCCGATCATCTAGTATATAATATATCATTGATTAGTCTTTTAAATGTATATGAATAAACTCGCTTTGTAAAATGTAAAAAAAACGAAGTCATTTCGGTCATTTATTCGACATTTATTTACTTGGATCCTGAGAACACAACAAATCGTGCTTAGAAAAGCGATCCAGACTGGATTGTAAAGAAAATCCGACCGTCGGTCGCTTTCAGACGTGAAAATGAACTAAATCCCCGACCAGATCGGCCGACCCCACGGGCTCTGCGTAAATCAACATCGACGAGGCAATTTTCTCGCTGAAAACGCGGAAAAAGTCCGCGCCCGACACACAGAAAGAGTCCATTTGTTGGCAGAAGTGGCCGCTTCGAAACCCCATATCTTGTTGTCTCGGCCGGCCGGGCTGGATCGCCCCAGGTGACAAGACTGTGATTAGGACGAGTCAAGCAACCGGGCTGGTCTGAATATGAGAAATGGGCGCTCGTTCTCCATTCTCCTTCAGAATACATATACATAACAGACATACTCAAGCTGTAATTCTTATTCCTTAATTATTAATAATTATTAAATAATATATGTTTTAAATATCTTGTCTTCTCAATATTTGCGTAACTAGAGACCATACAAAATTACTTTTCGTGGTTTTTATATATAATTTTATTTCTTTTATGTCAGTATTCTCTCATTATTCGTTTTGATTCTCTTCGAACCAAGTTTCATCTGCACAGGAAATATTAATAGAAAGGTTTGTCTATATTCAACTTTCCATTGTTATCTTTGTTAATGTTTTGTTTTCTTGTCATCAAAATCTAGGTGGCTTGAGTTGGTTATAAAATGATAAGTATTATACACACAAAAAATAGAAGAAGAATAAAAGAAAGTTGTATGTACATTTAAAATAAAAACTCTACAAGGAGTAAGATACGATAATAAATACGACAGCTTTCGGTTTACAGAAAATGTAATGAAAGAAAATTTCCCAAAAAAATGTAAATTAATTTGAAAAAAAAACAAAAGGAAATTGATTAAAGTTGCCATCCTAATGATTGATACTATAGATGTAGGTTTGAATTCTGTTAGGATGTCGGTGTTTTTAATTTATATTTCAGATGTTTTATTATCATATTTATTATTTATGTGTGAAATCCGATATTGAAGAACAACCTCACAAGATACTTTTGGTTTCTTGCTTAGGTTTTTTTGTTTGGGTATGACCCACAAATTTGTGGCGTTTCCAGAAGTCGAATTCTTCTGAAGATGTAGATGAAATTGATGCTGTTACAGATTTATATTTCGAAATACATTTTCTACTTCTTTTGAAACGAGTTTCTAGTGAAGCTGCCAACAATATATTATATTCAAGAATCTCCGGCAATGGTATTGAACAATAGCACAATTCATTATAGGCACAACTTCTAAAATGAAGTGGCCACATAAAATAAGCTATACCTTTGATAAATATTGATAGTCGATATATCGATATTTATCGCTTTTGCATCAGTATATTCGATATTTCGTATCGATATTTTGCGTTTTTTTTGTTATTGAAGAACGTCGATGTTCTAACCGTCGATATATCGATAATTATTGATTATTTGATGGCAATAATAACGATTAATGTTAAAAACTTGGGGCCCACTTTGAGTAGATCTAGTTCAGATAAACCTAGACTAGTTAAATGGGGGCTTTAAAATCTAAAAAACAAAGGTAAGTTAAAACAGATTGTTATAAAAGTAAACAAAAAATATCTTAAATTATACAAGGTAAATTAGAAAGATAATGTTAAAGGTAAAAAGAGAAAATTAGATATATGGAGAAGGAAGAATAGCTACAATACAACTTATGCAACATAAGTGCAATATAACATATAAAAGTAATATTAAAATTTTGAGATAAGCATAAATATATATACTATATTTTTTTCTCTTTTATTTTAATGTGCGACTTTAGTATGCAAAAATTTGATTAGGTTTCATTTACGCATACTATAGCGGGAAATTAAAATTATTAATTAGTAACCAAAAATATTATATTATGCTTAAAATATATAATAATAAAAGTTTTAGCGTCGATTTTGTAATTAGTTGTGAATAAGAATATATTTTTAATATAATATTATATATCAAGTTATCATATAAGAAAAGTAAGTTATGAATTTTTTCTATTCAATTTTAATGTGTAATTTTAATATGCAAAATTTCAATTAGGTTTCATTGTTGCGTATTAAAATTATACATTAAATTTATTATCTATTTACAAATATTTTACATTATGCTTAAAATATAATTGGTAATTAAGGTCTTAGAATGGATTTGTTAATTAGTTGTAAATAACCTGTTTCATATAATATTAAGCTTGGAATAGAATAAAAAAGAAAATTTATGATTTTTTATATAATAAAATATAAATATGTGTGATTTTTATATGCAATATTTTAATTAGGTTTCATTTTTGCGTACTGAAATTACACAATAAAAATATTATCGGTTAAAAAATTTTTACGTTATGCTCAATATATATTGGGTCATCAAGTTTTAGAATGGATTTGTTAATTAATTGTAAATAAGGATACATTTTTCATATAATATTAAGCGTGGAATAGAAGAAGAGAGGTAAGTTATCATATAAGAAATGTAAGTTTTCGAATAAAAATATTGGAACTGCGTTACAAGAAGTTAGAATTTTAAATGTAGTAAATATATTAAACAAAATTATAAATGAAATTATACATGTAAATTATTGAGGCCAGAAAGACATGAAATAATAATTAGATGTATATGTGGTGAAATATCTAGGATTTTCATTACAATAATCAACTCATTAAATGGACCTGGTAAGACGCGTCCGTCGATTGCCCGTTTCATCGTTCGAGACGATCCCGGTGTTCACACACCCGAGAAAAAAATAATTGCGACTGAAGCAGAGCACAACATCAAGTGTCCACGATTTATAGCGGCCTTTTTAATTCGGGCTCATCCGTTGGTACCCCGAAGCCCTTAAGGCCGAGGGGCATCGCGGCTCGGCCGAAGATGGAGAAGAGGTCTACGTCTTACCAATAATTAAAATATATTCTTCACGGTTCCGAGACGAGGCCTTAATGAAGGAGTCATCTTCTTCTTCCTATATATGCACCATCAGCTTAACAACCAATAAACTATCGTAGAGAACTTCTTCGTTAGTTGGTTAACAAAAAATATGACTATGTTGCTTAACGTGGTTCTTTTCTTAAACACACAGACCAGCTTATAAATAATAGATTATTGCTGATTAAATATATTGATCGAGATACTTATCTTTATTATTGACAAGTGAAATATTCTAAATTACTAGATTATTAAAACATTCTGGAATATTACAATACGTTTATTAAACCATTTATATTAAAATAGGATTGGTTCGACAGTATTATTTGGGTAGCGGAATGAATAAGTCATAGTTTTTTCCGTAAAATAAAATAGTGCCGTTCTCTATTGAAATTAATGAATTAAACGGTTTCAACTAAGTTATCAAGAAAAGACGAGGGACTAATGGATTTCTGACTAACAGGTCAATTGAAAAGTCCCCTTCCTACCATAGTAAAACACAGTTTTTGGCAAAATTAGTTTTTTTTATTCAACATAATTCCCTTCAAGGGTGATAGACTGATTATAGCGACCCTCCAACTTTTCGACACCAATTTTGTAGTACGATTTGTACTTTGCTTCAAAATAGGCCTCAGTTTCTGCGATCACCCCTTAGGGTTAGATCTGGAGAATACGGTGGATGGATGGATTTTGCCATCGTTTTCACTGACTTGCGATACGGTGCATTTTCTTGGTGAAGCAGCACTTACTTTTTCTTCAAATGCGGCCGTTTTTCGGAGAGTTGGTCCAACAAACGGTCCAATAACGCTATGTAATTGTCGCTGTTGATGGTCCTTCCTTTTTCAAGGTAGTCAATGAAAATTATTCCATGCGTATCCTAAAATGCAGACCCCATAACCTTGTCAGCCGACTGTTGCGTTTCCCCACGATTTGGAGTGGGTTCATTTTACGCAGTCTACTCGGATGACTGTCGACTGGACTTCGGAGTGAAATGATGGAGCTAAGTTTCATCCATTGTCATTTATCGACGCAAAATCTCATGTTTATTACGCTTGATCATCTTCAAATACTGCTCCGAATCATCAACTCGTCGTTGTTTTTGGTCAAAAGTGAGCTTGCGCGGCACACACTTTGCACAGAGCTTTTTCAGACCCAAATATTCGTGTATGATATGATGTACATGTTCAGTTGATATCTTTAGAGTGTCTGCTATTTCATTCAATTTCAATTTACGGTAATTCAAGATTATTTTGTGGATTTTTTAAATGTTTTCGCCGGTAACAAAATCTTTTGAGCGTCCACTGCGTTCACCGTCTGTGATGCTCATTTCACCACGTCTAAACTTAGCATACCAACCCTTCATGGTTGATTTTCCAGGGGCAGTATCCGGAAATTCGGCATCAAGCTAAGTTTTTGCTTCAACTGTATTTTTCCCTTCAAACAGCAATATTTTGTCAACACGCGCAATTTCTTTTTATTAATTTTTTTCACAATAACAAAAGTTGATTTACTCAAAATGCTATAATTCACAAACTAATGATCTCTTGAGGGTTACGGCTAACTAAAAAACATATGGATTTAATTCTAGTAACGCCATCTATGTGTCAGGGGGGCTTTTCAATTGACCTATTAAGTATTGCAGTTCACACTATGAGGTTAAAGTCCGATAGCCATGAACTGTTAACATTTTTGTTTGTTGGTTTGTGACCACGTTATGATAAACATCTATATTCTTGTCTTGTCATCTATATCTATATCTATATCTAGTTCTTGTATTTCTGATACAAACATCTCTTTTGAGCATGAAAGGCAACTAAAGACGGACTGAAGTTGTTGTAGACTGTCGGAATTTAGGCATAATCGGAGCTTGCAATTCCGACTGTACATCAAGCAGAGAAACCACTAATTGTGCTCTTAGGAATATTTATTGTTTTTCTTTTCTTAATGTAATTACAATATCTTAATGTGTGTTTGGTATCAGAGCAGTTTTATTACAGTTCAACTACTTAACCAATCGTTAATGCAAGGAAATTTAAACCCAATTGGCCAGTATATATTTGGCACCCAATATTTGTATCTCTTTAATAATATAAATGTATTATACTAGTTGTTGCTGACTAACTTACAATTTGTCTCCAAAGCGGCTTAATTACCTAAGCGGTTAAAATCCTCATTTTAATAATCTCACTTATTTAAAAAGACCCATTGGTCCTTACTTAGACTTTCATGAAATAAAAGTTAGTAGTATCTTTCATTGTTCCATGTAATGCACTTCAGTACAGCGCTCTCTACTACTCTCTTACTAATCTCTCTACACTACTAACTCAAGTCAGCACTTCAGTGTTCACATGCGAGCGGAGTCTTTCCTCTATGACAGTTGGAATTCGAAAGTCTCGGTGTAAGTAACTATTCCTGTATTATCTGGGTGCATCGACAATAGTTCTCAAGACTTAATTCTGAAATACTTGTATTATATTAATATTACTTCTCTCAGAACACTCCCGTAACTGAATTATATAGATGTATATTGGAAGCAGTAGTTATTATGTACCAAAAATTTAGATTTTGTTGAAAATAATCAATAGATTTTTTTTATTTTGTATATAACATACTTCGCACTGTTACAACATGGAATAATAGTATTATACATATTTAGCAGTATACGAATAGTTTGGTTGTAGGTGAATTCAATATGCACTGATTTATTTTCATTGACATCTATTCTTCATGTCTAGGTCCACTTATATTATTATTACTTGTATGTTGCAGTTTTCTGGTTGATTCTTTGCTATTGTCTACAATAGCAAAAATCAACAGTGTTATCAGCGGATGTAGTCATAGTAACATGATCACACATTTATAGAGTAAGTAAATAACAGAACCTAAAACACTGTCTTGTAGAACTGCTGATTTTGTTTCTTTCTTTCGAATATAAGAGTTCAACGTATTCCTTGGATAACATTTATGGAATTTATATGCCCTTATGCCAAATTTCATTGAAGTCTTGCGCTGCGCCGAAAAATATATCTGAGCAAACTTTTTTCTCTTAGTAACTTTTTCTGTGACACTATGTTGACCATGTACTGTTGAATGTTTACTAATAAAACCAAGCTGATGTTCTATAGAGGTATTAGATGTTTGCTATCTATGGTTGGTGTTTACCTTTTTAACAGGAATTTTTAAATATTTTGGATACTATAGGTAGCAGTGAAATTTGCCGATAAGCTTTTATTTCATTTGGTGGGTGTTCAGGTTCTTGGATTTCCTTAGATTAAGTTTACGGATTCGATGCCTTAGCACTTTCCATTCGAACAGCAGCAGTCTTACAACTCTTGGAGAGTGTAGTCGACTCGAGCAGATTTCTGTTTGCGTGATACTTTACAGTTGTCGAGCTGGCAATATTGAAATGAAAATGACGTTTTCAGTCAATTCGTGTGATGGATATTTTCCTTCTTTTTGACTAAGTCTAATGCCGATTCCATGTGTTGGGATATAATGGAGCAGCATTATCATACATTTATAAAAGTCTTTAATGGGCTTTGACAGCAGACTTATTCAAATCAAGCAACAAAACTATTCAGTGAAAAATATAATTTTGGGCATTGAATAACTAATAATAATAGTACTAAATGTAAAATTATTATTTCACGTATGACCATCGGATTTAACAGTTAGATTAGGATGTTTAACACTTGTTTACATTCATACTTTCTTATTCATTGATTTTCTCCACTAGATATGAGTGATCAGAATACATGAAAGTAACTAATACTTCAGCCGTATGTCAGTTTCTTCTCCTATATTTTGAATTTATATTTGCCCGTCAGTGGTCAATAGTTCGATTTATATCCATTTTCTTAACTCATATTTATTACTCAGATGATCTGGAAATATGAACTGTTTTGAAAAACACTGCAGAAATAACATTTGTTTGGAGTATACCAGTAGTAATTTCAAATAGATTCAATATATATCACACTCACATAGCTCATAGAACTATTTAAGGCTACCTGAAGAAGTTACAACTAATAATACGTAATACATCATTTATATTTTCTTGAAATATAGGAAAATATATTGGTTAATTGGAAGAAAATCGCAATTATCAGTACATAATAAATTGCTATTATATAGGCAAATACTGAAACCTATATGGATACGGAGTTCAATTATGGAGATGTTCTGTAAGAAGTAACATAAACAAAATACAAATATTTTTCCCTGTCCTGAGAAGTATTATGGACGCACCCAAATATTACAGAACTGACTGTCTACATTGAGACCTTCAGATAATCACAGTCACCCATGAAATCAAAAGAATTGCAAGGGAGCATAAGGAAAGACTACATTCTCATGAGAATATTGAAGTATTGCAACTTTTGGATACTACCAGAGCAGGACACAGACTCAAAAGAATCAAACCATCTGATCTTGTGTAGTGTTGTGTAGTGAGAATATATATATTTTCCATTATTAGTAAGAGCCGGTCACAAAACATTTTCTATTTCGAGCAGTATTTCAGTGATAGTTTCAGAGTTCCATTTATTTATTTTTAATTTTTTAAATATAATTTATGACGTTTTATACAATATTGACGAGTAATATATATGTATATTTTAATTTGTTGTTATTTTTAATAGTATGGTCTTGAATATATAAAGAATAGAATGAATAGTATAAAGAATAGTTGAAAGCAACGAACTTATTATAGAAAAATTGCAGTTAATATTACCGTAACACACTCACCGTGTATTTTTGAACATATTTTCAGGTTCCCATTTGTAAAAAATACTTTTGTTTCTTGGTAAATATAATGTAATATTTCAACAAAATATTATAATGGTCACTGTCTTGATAATATACAATGTATACAACGGTGATTACAATAACATTCGTCTATAAACTACGTCAACAAGACACTCTTCAAGAGACTCTAAAAAACTTGGAATAGGACAATGAATTACATATATATTTCAGTTTTCATTTGTACCATTAAAATAAAGATCAGAGATGAATATAATGTATATATTATAAAACAATTCATTTAATAATAAAAGTATATATAATACGTAATATAAAACATTATTATTCTGGATTAATACCCGACACTGTCTTGACAGAAATAACTGAAGAATAGCACTCCGAACACACTTACTTCTATCGTTATTTAATTAAAAGATAACCGATAACTTTGTATTCGTTCTGAATTGAAAATTACTTCGTCCGCTTTTAACAAATGATCCGTCACAAGACGGATTGGTACTTCTTTATTCAAGTCACTACTTGCCGTACGGGTTTTGTCTTGTAAGTGTTGCTAATCAGATCAGCACGTTTTATATATATTTCAAAGACTCGCATGAATATAACTGTTTAAGTGGTACAGTGTCATATATTATTTTATGCTAAAATTGGATATTTGGTTATTAACTAAAATGGTATATTTTATTAAAGGCAGTTAGCTATTATTAGGTAACTACTATTTTCTACTGCATTCTTTGCAGCCATTACTCTACGTAACGAAATAATATTAGCCTTTGATGATAGACTTTGCATAATTATCTTAATTTTTCGAGTAATCTAACTGGTGAAAAATTGATTTAGGCTTTTCCTAATACATGGCTTCAAAGTCGCATATCTTCCATATCAAGCCATATGATAAAGTGTTGAGTGAAAGGTAACAATCCCTAGAATATTATATGTTAGGGGTTGAGTCATTCATGCGTTCATTACTGTCAGTCGTGACTGCGCTTTGAAAACGTAGATTCCGGAAGGACAAAATGTCATGTTTTGTATTTTTTCTGCTTCTGAAAAAGTCAGTGTACCGCGCATGCTTATTATACATTTTTGTAGTTGTTATGATGATAAATGTTTAAGTGAACACTAGTGTTAGAAATTCTGATGTTAAATTACTGAAAAAGTCGATTACATTCTTAAATATATTGAGGTTGGTTGATATAATACGGAGCTAAACGTAGACCAAAGAACAGTTTTAAACCGTTTACATAAGACTAGATACCAAGGGAAGTTCGATATTTGGAATCCGTATTATTAATTGTTTGCGAAAAGTTTAATGGACTACATTTCCATTTCTTTCTTGAAACAAACGACTACAGTTGATAAAAAATGGATCAAGTAGGGCAATAATATTCAGGAAGATTGCGGTCGACATATAGCGAAACTTTATAAACGGTAGTAAATCCGCATTAATCTACAAACATTTTACCTATATTTTTAGTCCACTGGCTAGAGTAGTTCAACTTTTAAGTCTTTTCAAGTTCATTTGTTCATCCACCGTATAAAAGAGGCTTATTAATTACTTGGTTTATTTTTTCGCCCAGAAATATCATCTCTATAGCGATGGAAGTTCATCGCCACAAATAACATATCAATGTTGAATGTATATTAATAAAGTCGCTTAAAAATGGACAATTCGAAATTACTTTTGCACCTTCATCAGTCTTCAATTTTTCAGTATCTTCGTCTCCAACATGATAGTGTTGAATGGTAAGGACAGATGAGGATAACAATTCACAGCAGTAAGCTGACCTAACCACATATAAAGCATTAAATGTTGACGCGTGGCTAAAATAAACTCATTTTTGCTGTTGAATTAATTGTATTCTCACAAAAAATATTCTAAAGATTTTTATTTGTGTAGTATGCATTTTGGTGTTGAGATGTCTGATTTAATAGTTTGTAAATGTAGTTTGCAATGTCCTTGTTTTAAATTTATTTGAGTTAAATTTCTGTTTATTATAACGAAATCATCATGTTTTTATTTTATAAGCTAGCTTTTTTTCATGAATTTTTGTTGTCATTTTTCCAGTTGATTCCTTGGCATGTCTCACTTAACTAAACTGAACCAAGCAAAGCCAACCTTATACGAATAAAAGTCCCTGGAAAATATTAGAAAAAATGATAGATTAGTCTTAGCTTTATAGTGGATGCATCACTTCCTAGCCAATCCTTTTCAATATTTAACAAACGGTCCTTTAAATTGTATACTGTTAATTCAGGTAGAAGCTAACTGTCGAGCTTCTTTTTGATGGTCGATGTTTAATCTCACATAGATGTCGGGAGATGAAATATGTCATTTTATCTTGATATTTTAAAAATTTTTGTCGACTTTTTCAACAATTGGCCGACCGGGGACCAGAGGTTCAACTTTAACATCCAAATTTCCTCAACGAAACCAAAAAGATTCATTCTGTCGCTGCAGTTTACTTAAGCATTCATCATCATATCATAAAGTTGCTTAAAATATGTTCACCGGGGATGTTTTGGGTGTTACAAAAATTAAAATAACCCTCCGAAATATCTATTTTAAAAGGGAAATAGCATTTGACTCACTGAAAGAGTCATAGTACTTACATAACTAGAATGTTTTATGATTCTATATTCAAATGCCGTATAGCTTGAGTTCATTATTAAATAAATATAATAGTTAGTAGTAAATAAGTATAACAGTAAGTATAATATAATCATAATATAAATAGAAATATGCTACTTTACATTTATGCGTATAAATATAAAAAGAATAAAAACTACTTTTTCACAAACCTATTGCAGACTCCTTTGTACTTTTCCTTTCTTTATTATTTTTTCTCCAGTACTGTTCCATGTCAATTTGACTCAGTTCTGGCTATCAGGTGTTATTTTTCTTTTTATCCGGCTTCCTTATAATTTTTACACGTATTCCGTTATCCCATTTTTATTTGTTTCCTGCTTACATTGAGAGTATGAGTAAAAGCGAAGGTTTTTGTTTCTAATAATTCGGTATATTTGTTGGTTTCGAAGTTCTCCCTTGACCTCCTTTAAAAATAATTACTGTTGTATATCCATATCCATTAAATATTCATAATTGTTTGTCTTTCTTATTTCAATTATTTCCATCTCTTTTATATCTGTGATCAATTTTTTATTTTTCTCTTCCATAAACCTTAATTAATTTTGGCACTTCCGATCAAGTCTCTTTGGAATATATGCATTGAGTTTTACCTTGAATATTTTTTCTATTTTATTGTTACATCACATTATTACATTCGTTTAATTTAATATTGGTAATTTTGTATCAATTAGTTTCAAACAAAAAAAATGTTGACTAAAATATTGAGTTGTATTTTAAAAATAAAACTAGTTTTTTTGAAGAGATTTAAAATATATACGAGAATTATTACCCTGTACGGAGTATGAAATATACTGAACAAGGCATAACGAATCCAAATTCACCAAACAAAAGAACGACAAAACACGAGAATCTTAAAGTATAGCAGCCCGTCCGTCTTGCTCTTCTCATTGTCTTCGTCGTCTTCTTCTCCCCGCAGCTCCCGCTGCCCCCCCGCTTTCCCCCGGGCCGCCTCCGTTTCTCATTCAATGCAAGCAACACGGCCGAAGACACACCTTTCTGTTTTATATGCAAGACACGAGTGATCCTTATATGGTGCAACTATGATTTACAGCCGCAGATATTGGCCAGTTGTTAACCGAAAAGATACAACGCTCGCGAGTCTATCTTATCGAACGATGTCCGAGCGAGCCTTGTCCCCTGGTGACATACCCTGGTTATCTTATTATTACACGAGGCACACGTCCGCGATCTTGTCCAGGACCGGATCATTTATTACCCATGGGGTTGGTGCAAAGAGCGGCGATGTTCTCGATACGGACACCGGGTCCAAATCTGACGGTTTGCGATTTTGCAGCTGCGACGACAAATTTCGCGGTTCCAATGGCGAAGCGTTGATGGTTCCACGAAAGAAATATGGTTTCTTGTAAGAGCAAATGATAATTTTGGCTCTAAGTGATTTATTGTACTAATTTTGGTTTAAATGGGCGATGTTACTTTTAGTATTAAGTATTCAGTATTGAAAACGGAATAAATTATGTTAATCAAATATGTAATACTACTGTGATAAAAATTAGTAAGACAAAACAACAAAACCTCTTATTATATAAAACAATTTATAGACTGTAAGATACAAGTCGAACATTCATAAAATAATAATAGTATCCCCTAATGCATATACTGCTCTTAAAACGTATTAAACCCTTTATAAAAATACTAGTTTTGCAGTTTTAATTTCGAAATCATCACTCAACAAACGACTAAGAGCACAGACTAACACCAATTCTTTAAAAGGATTTTGAAGAAAAGTCCTGCAATATTCCTGACATTTGGGCTAATCTAGAATACGAACAAATTGCTAAAGCGGAATTGTTGTCAACTATTGCAGCCATATATTTTCGTTCCAAAATTTAGCATGAAACGGCCTTCTCAACACTTAAACTTATTTCGGCTGAAGTCCCCTGTGTAGTGTCTTGGGATTACTCCTGCGTCTAACCTGTACTGCTGACATTCCAACAATAAAAGAAACCATACTTCAAACATTTGTCGACAACACAGTTATTGTGTAAAAAGATATATCTTTAAGACATAAAATTGGACTAGGAACGATATTAATCTTTCGTTGCGGTGATATGACAAAAATTTAGTTATTAGTTGACGGATGCCCGATTCTAAAACTACTCAAAGTATAAAGCAGTACTTTAACGAAACATATTAAAAATGAGTTATCTGCAAGGGCGATATTCCAGATTATATTATAGAATAACATCTTGAAATAAATACATTTACTGACAGGAAAAAAATGTAATAATAAAATATGAAACCTACTGTTTTAAGGAATAAAGATTGTAGCAAATAAGTAAAGAATATTGCAATTTACATTAAATAATTTAGATAAAAATTACTCTTTTATCAATTAAGCTTGGATTATTTATTATTTTTAATGTATATTTTAGATGATGATATGGATTAAAAGATTATATGAATACAAGAATTAAGCAATGAAATTATACAGAAAAACTTAATCTAACTGTATAACTTGTAATTTGGTAAATATTTTAATCAGTTGGTATAATTATAGGTGTTTAACGTTAACGCAATCACATCCGTAACTATTATTGTAACTAAGATTTGAAAAGTTAATAGTTCATTTAATAATTCTATATACATCGATTTATAAAAATGGAGTGCCCAATGTATGTTCGTTGTTGCTAAAGTCAAACAATAATTTCAAAATTGTTTTATTCATATATTCCCTAAGGAATATCATATATAGTCAATTCAAAATAGCAGTGACCCGGAAATCATGGCAATGTTTCCGCGGCTACTCTGAGTTTTAGCACATTTAGGCTCTGACATATAACACAATTTTAATATAAATAAAATAATCGAACAAATATTCTATTAAATATAATTTATTTTAACATTATAGTACATCAAAAGCATTAATTATCGAAGAACTTAAAACTACAATTAATTTTACAGACACAATCATTTATAGGTCATAGTTGTTTTATTATATATACATTGAGCTTTTTTCCACACTAGATCGATAGGGTTCCGATGCGTTTTTGTATGTTGTGGTATCCTCCGAAGGCCTAATCCACTTAATTAACAATTGTTTACCTGACTAATGTATTTTACTTTCACTACAGAGCATATTTATATTTTAGTTCTTGTTTCTTTCGATGCAATATATTCTTGTAGAGTCATTATGATATTACTACATTTGTCTTTAGTTTATCCTGTTACTATCTGTATATATCTTTTTTGATAAAACTACATTAAATCACTGCATCCTCCTTAATGCAATTGCCATATGTGCAAAACAGTTAGTGTTATTTCTCTACTCATACATGTTAACCAAACGTTCTTGTATATTCACAACAATAACACACATGCTCATAGAGCTTTCACAATACACTTCTCTATAATACAATTCTCTACAATTAAAGTATATTCATCACCCTGTCTTGGTAATCGTCAGCATTGAATCATAAACCAACATTCATAATATATATATATATATAAAATTTTATTCAATCACAGTCACTTTCAGAGGTACTAGTCAAGCTAATAACCAAGCTGTTTATTTCCAACCCATTAAAAACTTGCTCAAGATTCTACCATTTGTCAATTTCTTCTTCAATGTGTTTGATCGAGCTCATACAAACCGAAGGTGTTATTTTTGAGAATGCCTCTTTCCATAAATCCAGACAGTTCTGGTTTGAATATCCTCATCGAAATGAATATCTATTGTAATAGTTCTTTGCAATACTCTGTGGCCATAATATTCAGTAATTTGATCTACTATGTATCTTTTCTCAGGCTTAATTTTAAAAAGGTAAATTACATTATCTACATACAATTATATATATATATATATATATATATATATATATATATATATATATATATATATATATATATATATATATATATATATATATGGTAGATATGGTGCATTGTACATAAGAATAACTTATAGTTCCTCCAAGTTATTTAAAAACTGATTTTCAAACTACTGCAAAGACAAGTTATGGTTCATTTCTCCATGGTAGTCACCCTTGGACTTAGAAAAATTCTAATTCTGCACCAGGAATAAAACCATTCCTGTTTCCAGGATATGTCTGCAATGAATAAATGTTATGACTAAAAAAACCTAATCGATAGTTATTCCAACGTTTACCTTTCTCCACGAACCTTTGTTGTCTTTATCCGATATTTATTATCATCTTATCATGAGCAACCTAATTTACCATTCTGAAATATTCATGGCTCTTTTAAATATATGAACTGATATAAAATTTCCTCGATTTTGTTTTTAATAATTGTATTCTTGTAAAAGC